>NC_092385.1:51036432-51696932 GCF_030028105.1 Mobula birostris
AAGTGGAACTTCCGTCATGTCTTCTTTGTGATTACATGAATTTGTGATGTCCAGGAACTTGAAGCTGCTCACTCTTTTCAACACTGACCCCCACCCTCGGCACTTGGTAAGGAGCCACCACGGTGCAGGAATGAAAGGGGCTGCAGAGGATTGTTGACTCAGTCAGCTCCAAAAAGGCACCCAGGTGTGGGAGCACAGGAGGCAGAGGGCAGGGAGAAACCTCTTTAACATGGTTCTGTATCTGTATCAGAGCTAAGTAGCACAGATTACTTTGAGGGGAAGCTTGGTAAGTACATTAGGAAAGAAAAGAATCTCATGTGGAGCATAAATGCAAGCAAGCAATTGTTTCTGTTCTGTGAATTCCATGTAATAGTCAACAGAACCTCCCAAATCTTCAAAGAGCTGTATTTTATAGCTTTCATTAATATTTTATCACACTTTATATTTCTCAGTGTCATCTCAGGTAATTAAAGAAATTCATTTAGGTTTGGCACAGCACCAAGGGCAATTCCTTCTGAAATAATCACACTGAAAATTTTTGAACCATGACAGCAGCTCTGAGGACTGTCCCCACACTCCTGTAATGTTTAATAAGATCCTACATTGTGATTTCCATTCTTGACGTTAAAAAAATGCTAATTTGACAAGGGTAAGCTGCCTGCAGAATTAAAAATAAAATTGCCCAATTGATATAATTTTCAGTTCTAAATCTGGCTCATATCTCACTCTCTAATATTAAATATAGCAAATTATACACTATGACTTAGTGGCATTACAATGCAATGCGAATCATTCCACCTGTGCAAGCAACCTAAGCTCTTTTTCAGTGAAGGGCATAGAGGATGGGAAGTTTCAGCAGAGGGTTAGAAGCATACATGAAATGAAAAAAATCTGTGTATTATAGGAAGGGCCAGGAGGTGTGGATCTAACTTGATAGCTCTTTCAAGGAGTCAGCGAGGGGAAAATGTGACAAACCAACTTCCCTTCACATAAGATTTGGTGAAAAGCTGTTGTACGTCAAAGCACTAGACCTTAGCCACTGTCCTTGGATTGCCAACCACAGATTATTTAATGCACACAACTTGATATATATATCTTTGTTGCAGCATTCTTCACATGTCAGGACATGGCTTGATTTGTGTACAAAACCCAAATTCATATCTGAAATGTTCCCAATTTAATCCCCTTTGCAATGTATTTTAAAGTACTATTACCAAAAAGAGTTCTGAAACAAGGATTGGAGACCAGGTGGTAATACCACACACAGCCAGGTGCCAGCTGGAGCTCAGTGCTAGCACTTTCGCCTCTGACTCTGGGGCCTCCAGTTTGAACTAATGAGGGCAAGCTGCAGAACCTAAGATCATTATTCACCAAAGAATTGTAAGTAGTAAGTACCTGCAATGCACTGCCTGAAAGAGTGGTTGAATCTGAGCCTCTGACAGCATTTAAGGGTCGAGATGATCACTTGAATAGTTTAGGCTTAGCAGGCCATGGACAAGGAGCTCGACAATGGGATTAACAAAGGATGCCCAGTTGTCAGTGTGGAAGAGTTGGGCCAAATGACTTGTTTCTGTGATGTACAATTCTATGACTGAAGATTTGTCAAACTTCACAATTTGACTAAATGAAATCAGTAAATATTGTGTTTACAGTTATCAGGACTGTTTTTACCGGGCAGAATGGAAAGCTGATTGTCTATTAGATTAGATTAGGTTATGAGGGCACGCAGCCCTCTTTTATTGTCATTTAGTAATGCGTGCATTAAGAAATGATACAATATTCCTCCGGTGTGATATCGTAGAAACACAGGACAGACCAAGACTGAAAAACTATCAAAAACCACATAATTATAAGATATAGTTACAACAGTGCAACAATACCATAACTTGATGAAGAACAGGCCATGGCACAGTAAAAAAGTCAAAGTCTCTCGAAAGTCCCACATCTCACGCAGACGGGAGAAGGAAGGAAACTCTCCCTGCCATGCCCAACCACAGTCCGACTCTGAGTAGTCCGAAAACTTCAAACTCTGATCAGCCCTCCGACACCGAGTACCAAGCACCATCTCTATCTGAACACTTCGACCTCAGCCTCGGTCGCCAGCAGCAGGCAAAGCCGGGGATTTTGGGGCCTTCCCCCCAGAAGATTCTCGATCGCACAGTAGCAGCGGCAGCGAACTGGCATTTCAGAAATTTCTCCAGATGTTCCTCTGTGCTTTCACATCTGTCTCCATCAAATCAGAATTGTCCACAGCCCCTATTTAACAGATACGATATCATTTCACCGGAGAGCAGCGCGCGCTGCGTCGCGCTGCCATCTTCTCCTCCTGCCTGTATGAAACTTATCTGGAGAAATAACCACAGAGGTAATCAGATATTTCAAAGATGACTAGCTACACTTGAAATAAACAACGTAAAATTTGGTGTCAGCGATTCATAACTTCATGTAGATTAAAATAGTTAACTGATTGTACAATTTCATGTATGTAATAGTTCATGATTTATACAAGTGCGAACTGACATTTTTGTGATCTCCTGGGGGATTAAGCAAACGAGAGTCTCGAGAGTACAAGTACGGCTGAGGTGGCCATCACTGGGGGTGGATGCTACATTGAGAGCTAATGGCAGAAGACAAACCCGTGGTCGGCTCCACTACTCCGTGCTGATTAATATTTTCGAGGACGAGAGTGGAAAATGAACAGGTGTTCAGCGACGCCTGCCTGCATTTGGCTGGTCTCTCTCTCCCTCTCTTCTCACTAGTACAGTTGGGCAGGAGGTGCAGGAGTCTTGGGGCCTACGCCATCGGGCTCCTGGACTGGCTTCACTCACCTCAGCACTGAATGGGCTCCGCATCTCTGGACTCAGTTTTGGGGACTCTGCAGTTCACGTTCCATATGCTTTTGTTTACTATCTGTGCAATTTGATCCAGGAGTCAAGGCCAAGGGTGAAGGATAAACCAGTGTTCAGCTCACTACTTTGTGAGGTTTACTGTCTTCAGTGCTGAACTGACTTTGCAGCTGTGGCCTCAGCGCTGAACTGGCTCCGTGGCTGTGGCCTGCAGCCATCGGGCTCCTGGACTGACTTCACTAGGGTTGCCAACTGTCCCGTATTAGCCAGGACATCCCATATATTGGGCTAAATTGGTTTGTCCCATACGGGACCGCTCTTGTCCCGTATTTCCCCCGCTAAGGTAGAGTGTTCCTATGAAACTGTTCATAAGCCGAAATGGCGTAAAGCGAAGAAGCAATTACCATTAATTTATATGGGAAAAATTTCTGTGCGTTCCCAGACCCAAAAAATAACCTACCAAATCATACCAAGTAACACTTAAGACCTAAAATTGCACTAGCGTACAGTAAAAGCTGAATTGGGACAATAAAGCCAAAACCGATTTGTAGAAAAAAATCGGCACGTACATGCATGCACACACAGGTGCCCGCGCAAGGCTTCATGGTCATGGTAGTCTTTCCCAGGGTGAACACAAGTGTCCCGTATTTGACTGCTACTATTGACCCTTATTTGGGAGTAAGAAAGTTGGCAACCCTAGACTTCACTCACCTCAGCACTGAACTGGCCCTGTGGCTAGGGACTCACGTTCAGCGACTCTGGTTAATGTTTCATGTTTTATTTGTTTACTTTTTTATTGTTTCCATGATTTGTTTGTTTTTTTGTACAATGGTTGTTAGACAGTCTTTAATTTTATGGTTTTATTTGAAGAGTTCTATTGTGTTTCTTTGTCTTGTGTCTGTCTGCAAGAAGATGAATCTCAAGGTCGTACGCACTATGCATACTTGATAATAAGTGTACTTTGAACTTTGAAATTGTGTATCTCAGACACCAGTGTACATGATGTAAGTATGCCTTTAAGAACACTGTACACATGTGATATGAGTTCGATAGGTTGTCATATGAGATTCCACTGTTGTTTGAGCTGACTGTCTCCAATAAAGGATGCTGCCTCCCTGATTTGATTTTGCAAGCAGGCGCTAAAGAACTTGCAGACACACTAGCCAGTTCATACATCATCACTATATAAATGAGTTCCTAGCCGACTGCTATCTGCCCTATAACAGCTCACTGACAAGATCCAGGCTGCTTCTTTAATGTTTACTAATGCCAGGGCTGCTCTGAAATCTTACATCCCTGAAGTCATCTTTTAATAATACTGGATTTCTCAGACGATGCACCAAGTTCACTGTTTCAAACAGACCAGAGCTCTTCCGTGTATATCAAAGGGCTTGTAGTAGAGCCCATTATGCATCACTGGTTGTTGCAAGAATTAACCTGAATTTTACTCATATTTATTCAATGGCTGATAAATATTTAAAGTGACAAAGCTGATGAGTTATTCCTGACACAAACACAGGGAAATCTGCAGATGCTGAAAATTCAAGCAACACACATAAAAAATGCTGGTGAACACAGCAGGCCAGGCTGCATCTGTAGGAAGAGGTACAGTCGACGTTTCGGGCCGAGACCTTTCGTCAGGACAAGAGTTCCTGACAAGTGTTTAAACGCCATTGACGTAACCCATGTCCGAAACCACATGAAGCCAGAACTGGGGAAAGGCATGACTGAAGTGTTATTACGGCTGGGAACGTTAGAAGATTTGTGTATTAATTGGTAAGGGATTTTATTCATTGATAATCACTTTGTGAGAAGTTACCAAAATGCCATTGCCAGCAAAGACAAAGGGCCAAGGATAATTTGGAGTGTGAGAGTGGAAGGGTAGATTTGTGAGGAATTATAGAATCAGAGCTATAGAGATGGAAATAGACCCTTCAGCTCAGTCGTCAGTGCCGATCAAGGTGTCCATCTGAGGTAGTTCCACTTGCCTGCATTTGGCCTATATCTCTTCAGGCCATGTACCTGCCCAAAAGCCTTTTACACATTGAGATTGTACCCACCTAGACAGCTTCCTCTGGCAGCTTGTTTTACAAACCAGTGATAAAGTTTTTCATTGGGTTTCTTTTAACTGCTTACCCTCTTACCTTGAATAGATCCCTTCTAGTTTTAAACTAGCCCGGAGGTTGATTGGAAGTCCAGAAGTCAAGGTCTAATGGTTGGGCCCCTGAATCTGTGAATCTCTGCAAGTCCACAGGGGAGGTCGAAGACCCAACGCCTGTGGATACACGAGTCTACTGGAGGCTGGAGGCCGAAGGCAGCCTGTTCTCTGCTTAGATGACTGTATTTATGCGCGAGTTGGAGGGAGGAATGGGTTTTGTTTAGCTGCCGTTGCTTTATTGCTTGGTATGTTCTGTTTTATAGCGTTCTGTATCGTTCTGCTGAACATGGTAGGCATGCCATATTGGTGCCAAAACGTGTGGCAAAATTGGTGGGCTGACCCCCAGCACACCCTTGGGTGTGTTGGTCGTTAACACAGACAAACCTTTTCACTGTCATTTTCAATGTGTATGTGGTAAATAAATCTGAATCTGAACTCTTGTACTCCGGAAAGAGACTGTGAACATACAACCCTATCTGTGCCTCATGAGTTTATAAACCTCTATAAAGTCTCACCTCAACCTCCTGCATTCCTGGGAAAGAGTCCCGGCCTACCCAGTCTCTCCTTATAACTCAAGCTCTCCAGTCCCAGTAACATCTTTGTGAACCTTTTCTGCACAATTCCCAGCTTCACGACTTTCTTCCTACAGCTGCACACAGAAGTTAGAAGATTATATGTACAAGGGACAATTGTGAAGAACCAGGATCCATAACTATATTCCCACTGAGACAGAAACATGGCAGTGATGAAGAAAATTGAGGTTAATTCTTGGTTCTACACTACTGCAAGGCTAAATAAATGGCAAAGATTAAGACTTGCCTTCAGCCTTTTTCTTATGGGCCAAGGTGGAATCTGCATTGGTATGAACAGTCTGTTTCTGAAGTGTGAATTATCCTTTGTGTTATTTTCACAGGACCATAAATACTGGATGACACTCTTTTTTGCTGCATTTAGCATCATGTGTAGCAGCCAAACTCACACAACGAGCCAGCATGGTTCACAAAGGTTCAATTAAACGCAGCTTCAATGCACCCACTAAGAAGGGCATCAGCCCTGAAAGACAACTCCACCCCCCCAAGCAACCAGACACACCACGGGAGAGGGAAGGAGACTAGCACTTTCCCATCACTGAGATCATTACCGGGGGGAGTCACATGTGCAAGGAGAGGCTGGGGACAGGGATGGCTACTGTAGGAGTAGTCTGCGATAGAGGATCAGGTCTTCTGTTTCTGTTTGGAATTCACCAACTTTCATCCAGTTACATCTGTAAAAGCCAGCAGTTCTGAAGAGAACACGAACGTCTTTTAAACAGAGGATCTGGATTATTTTTGTATCTGATTCATTAATTACTTCCTTGCCATTTACAAACCCACTGTCTCCATAATCCGGGAGGGCCAAGTGCTCAGTGATGCTGTCCTTAACTTGGGGTCCCAATAGCTTGATTGGTACAGACACAGTGATATGTCCAACCAAACTGAGGAATTTTTACTGACCAGAAGTTTCAGTTAAAATAATTAATTAATGCCAAAATTTGCACAGAAAACAAAATACAGAATAATGGGATTAACAGAGATGCGTAAAGGAAGCATTAATTTAATAAAAAGTTTTTTTTAATAACCTGCAATAATTAAAACCTGCAGGAATATGAGATCACATTTATTAATTTACTTTACCCTGTGCCAGAGGTCACGTTTGGTAATAATTAATATCTATCACACAACTTTACCTTAAGCAGCACACATCAAAGTTGCTGGTGAATGCAGCAGGCCAAGCAGCATCTCTAGGAAGAGGTGCAGTCGGCGTTTCAGGCCGAGACCCTTCGTCAGGACTAACTGAAGGAAGAGTGAGTAAGGGATTTGAAAGTTGGAGGGGGAGGGGGAGATCCAAAATGATAGGAGAAGACAGGAGGGGGAGGGATAGAGCCAAGAGCTGGTCAGGTGATAGGCAAAAGGGGATACGAGAAGATCATGGGACAGGAGGTCCGGGAAGAAAGACAAGGGGGGGGGGGACCCAGAGGATGGGCAAGAGGTATATTCAGAGGGACAGAGGGAGAAAAAGGAGAGTGAGAGCAAGAATGTGTGCATAAAAATAAGTAACAGATGGGGTACGAGGGGGAGGTGGGGCCTAGCGGAAGTTAGAGAAGTCGATGTTCATGCCATCAGGTTGGAGGCTACCCAGACGGAATATAAGGTGTTGTTCCTCCAACCTGAGTGTGGCTTCATCTTTACAGTAGAGGAGGCCGTGGATAGACATGTCAGAATGGGAATGGGATGTGGAATTAAAATGTGTGGCCACTGGGAGATCCTGCTTTCTCTGGCGGACAGAGCGTAGATGTTCAGCAAAGTGGTCTCCCAGTCTGCGTCGGGTCTCGCCAATGTATAGAAGGCCACATCGGGAGCACCGGACGCAGTATATCACCCCAGTCGACTCACGGGTGAAGTGTTGCCTCACCTGGAAGGACTGTTTGGGGCCCTGAATGGCGGTAAGGGAGGAAGTGTAAGGGCATGTGTAGCACTTGTTCCGCTTACACGGATAAGTGCCAGGAGGGAGATCAGTGGGGAGGGATGGGGGGGACGAATGGACAAGGGAGTTGTGTAGGGAGCGATCCCTGCGGAATGCAGAGAGAGTAGGAATAGGGTTCCCCTGGTCCTCACCTACCACCCCACCATCCTCCAGGTCCAACATATTATTCTCCGTAACTTCCGCCACCTCCAACAGGATCCCACCACTAAGCACATCTTTCCCTCCCCCCCTCTCTCTGCATTCCGCAGGGATCGCTCTCTACACAACTCCCTTGTCCATTCGTCCCCCCCATCCCTCCCCACTGATCTCTCTCCTGGCACTTATCCGTGTAAGCGGAACAAGTGCTACACATGCCCTTACACTTCCTCCCTTACCACCATTCAGGGCCCCAAACAGTCCTTCCAGGTGAGGCAACACTTCACCTGTGAGTCGACTGGGGTGATATACTGCGTCCAGTGCTCCCGATGTGGCCTCTTATATATTGGTGAGACCCGACGCAGACTGGGAGACCGCTTTGCTGAACATCTACGCTCTGTCCGCCAGAGAAAGCAGGATCTCCCAGTGGCCACACATTTTAATTCCACATCCCATTCCCATTCTGACATGTCTATCCATGGCCTCCTCTACTGTAAAGATGAAGTCACACTCAGGTTGGAGGAACAACACCTTACATTCTGTCTGGGTAGCCTCCAACCTGATGGCATGAACATCGACTTCTCTAACTTCCGCTGGGCCCCACCTCCCCCTCGTACCCCATCTGTTACTTATTTTTATGCACACATTCTTTCTCTCACTCTCCTTTTTCTCCCTCTGTCCCTCTGAATATACCTCTTGCCCATCCTCTGGGTCCCCACCCCTCCTTGTCTTTCTTCCCGGACCTCCTGTCCCATGATCCTCTCATATCCCTTTTGCCAATCACCTGTCCAGCTCTTGGCTCCATCCCTCCCCCTCCTGTCTTCTCCTATCATTTTGGATCTCCCCCTCCCCCTCCAACTTTCAAATCCCTTACTCACTCTTCCTTCAGTTAGTCCTGACGAAGGGTCTCGGCCTGAAACGTCGACTGCACCTCTTCCTAGAGATGCTGCCTGGCCTGCTGCGTTCACCAGCAACTTTGATGTGTGTTGCTTGAATTTCCAGCATCTGCAGAATTCCTGTTGTTTACCTTAAGCAGAGTAAGTTATCATCCCTAATTTAAATCATTTAAACTGTCCTTAAATAATAACACTCCATGGGCAATTTCCTGAATCAAGAGAACTTTAGATTGTAGATAAAGTACTTACATTTTCCTCACCTCTGTCTGTCTGTCTGTTTGAAGCCTCCGCTGGTCAGAGCTGAGCATGGATATTGCATCCTGGCTGCCTAGGTACGCAAGCCTGGGCAGTACAATGTGGAGAGCAAGCTGGCGCTCGTGTAGGAAGCTCCCCCTCTCCACGCATCTGATCGACCTAAAGAACAACAGAGACTGTTGCAGTTTGGTACTAGTAACATTGCAGTCAGCATTGAACTCAGTGTAGGACTGCCTTAGGGATTCCAGCTCCAGTCCAGATTTTTTCCCTCAGGGTTTACTCCCGAAGCCTCCCAATGAGTGGGTATAGCCACGAGGCAGCGGAGGTATGAGATCAGAGTTTTCCTTCTCATAGCTGAGCTGCCAACCACGGCAGACGAGCCCCGTCTGCCTGAATTTCCTCACCTATGTCCTTTAAAACCTGGGAAATGTTAACAATACTGTCAGACGTCTTTTGAATAATGTGTTAAACAGATGCTGATTAAGGGCCCCAGATCGGAAACCTTAACTTTTTCTCTTCCCACAGCTGCATCCTGGCCTGCAGGGTATTTCCAGATTTTCTATTTCTATTTCAGAGCTCGTTTAAACCTGATTCTGATTAAAAGCTGGCAGTTCTGAACAGAATTCATGACTTTAAAGCAGAGAATCTGGATCATTTTCTTATCTGCTCCATTATTTATCTCCTTGTCATTTGACGTTTTTTTTTGGATTTCATCTAAAATAACAAGAGTGGGTGTTCACTTCATTATAATCTTTGAAGTTAAAGCTGGTTGTTGGCCATATTAAAGAGAAGAATGTTACACTTTATGCTGACTAATATCATCAACTATCAATCAGCCTTTTAACAAACATGACGGCTCAAAACATAGTGACAAGTCTGTCATGTTGATCAATGATATACGGACTAAAAGCATGCTTGTCTGGAATGCATGGATTGCCTTACAAGAAAATGTTGGATCTGCTAAATTGCATCTGCTGTAATTTAGAAGAGTGAGAGGCAACTTGATGGAAGCAAATAGGATTCGGAGTGGTTTTGACAGGGTGGACATGGAGAGGATATGGGGTACATGAGCCGGGAATTCAAAGACATCCATGCAGAACCGTCAGTGTTTCCCCAAAAATCTGAGACAATCGCACAAGTTTCACTGAAGTATCAAACAAGCAGGTTCATTGATTATACACTTGAATTTTTCAATGTGTTTTTAATCTGGGACTTGCACTAACTGGAAACATGCAGTATTTTGGAATGGGGAAACCAGGAGCAGAAAAGCACTCTGTCATCCAACTAAATTGGTGCATTTTAGTCTGGGCACACAGAAAATACTTCGAAGGATGCGTCAGCTAGACTTTTTTAATCAATCACAAATCATGTACAAAAATTCAAAATAAAGGAAGGGAAGAAACGATGGGATTAAAAGAGATTAAAAAATGTTTTTTCTCTTTAGAAGAAGCCTCTTTAATTTCAAACAATGATTAAAATCTAAAGGAATCAGATTCCTCATTTGAAAACTTACTTTCAATGATAGAGAGGCTATTTGATAATTATTAATATTTACCACACAATTTATGTTGCTAAAATAGCCATTTTCTGTAGAGTTTTGTTAGGCAATAATTCATAAAGCTCTCAACATGGGATTTTAGGCAATGAAGCAATGTAGTAAAGCCCTTGGGTAACAAAGCTCCTGGTTAAATGACTTCTGCATTTAACTGCACCTGGAGATCACAGATATAGATGCATGATATACTCTTTAAAGTACAAAATCCAAACACTATACCTCAAGCCAGATTAGAGGAAGGAAAGAGGAAATCGCAAAGGCATCCAGGATAAAAATGCAATGCTTAACTAAAAACTAAAATTTTGATCTGTGACATGAAAAGGTCAGGACTGGCAGTAGAAACAAAAATAGAGTTAATATATTATCCAAAAGACCAACATGATCAAACGATCTCAAGGTTTTTAAGACAGGAATTGTGGAAGTTGTGTATGCTTTTCCAAAATCTTCAAAAGCCGTCAGTTCTCACCATCATCGGTATGTGTCATGCCATATGATGCAAGGCGATCGTGGTCCCACGTTCTTGGCAAATTTTTCTAGAGAAGTGGTTTGCCATTGACTTCTTCTGGGCAGTGTCTTTATAAGACAGGTGACCCCAGTCATTATCATTGCTCTTCAGAGATTGTCTGCCTGGCGTCAGTGGTCACATAACCAGGACTTGTGATATGCACCAGCTGCTCCCATCGCTTCACGTGACACTGATTGGGGAGCTAAGCAGGTGCTACATCTTGTCCAAGAGTGGCGTGCAGGCTAGCTAAGGGAAGCGGAGCCTTACATCTCCTTTGGTAGAGACAGATCTCCATTTTGCCACTGCAAACTGCAAATGGAACTCCAATAGCTGAGAATATTGTGAGACATTAACTAGAAATTATAGTCCAATCTTCATGTAAATTATGAAATCTTAATTACTGTGAAATGCCTTCTCATGCACTGAAAGTAACTTATTCTTTCAGATTTCAATTTTTGCAAGAAACCTAAAATACTTTAAATAGTACCCATTTCTTTTCATCCTATTATTCAGTCCTTCTCTAATTCATTTTAGTTAAAAGATTTGGAATTAATTACATATTTTAACTGAAACATCTTGTCAGGTACTACACTCAGTGGCCATTTTATTAGGTACAGGTGGAATCCAGTGTTGTCTTCTGCTGCAGTCACCCTTCCATTTCAGGGTTGGACATGCTGTGCATTCAGAGAAGCTCTTCTGCGCATTACTGTTTTAATGCGTGGTGATTTGAGTTACTATTGCCTTCCAGTTAGCTTTAACTGGCCTGGCCATTCTCTATTCTCTCTCATTAACGAGGCATTTTTGCCCACAAAACTACCGCTCAATGGGTGTTTTTTTTATTGTTCCACACCATTCTCTGTAAACTCTAGAGACTGCTGGGCATGAAAATCCCAGAAGATCAGTGGTTTCTGAGATTCTCAATCCACCCCATCTAGCACCAACAATCATTCCACAGTCAAAGTCACACAGATGGCATTTATTACCCATTTTGATGTTTGGTCTGAAAAACAATTGAACCTCTTGACCATGTTTGCATGTTTTTTGTGCGTTGATGTGCTGTCACATGATTAGCTGATTGGATATTTTCATTAATGAGTAGGTGTGCAGGTGTACCTAATAAAGTGGCCACTATGTGTATTCGTCTCAGTAAAGATTCTTCAGTTTAAACAGTTAAGAAAATGCACGTGATATCTCAGTATCTGTAATGGACAAGTTATTGGGATCCATAATTAAGGACAGTGTGACTGTGCATAGAGTTGATTATAGAGAGTACACGTGAATATATAAACGAAAAAGATGTAAGTAATGTGGCAGACAAGAAAATAACCCAGATCCTCTATTTCAAAGCCATTATTGCTGATCAGAAGTGTTGGCTTTCACCTATGTAATGTAATTGAACTTGGAGGCTTGGAATATAGAATCCCTGATCTTCTGTTTAACTGTTCTCTGGGCAACTATACACAGAGGCTAAAGGAGGAGTGTAAACTACTGCTGATTCCAATATGTAGGCTACAATATCTGCATGTGGAAACTGTGCCAGGAGAACGTGGCAAAATTCCAGCAGCCTTGTTCAGTAGAATGGAAAGGAACAGCTGCAGGGAGAAAGGTGAACATGAGGCAATTCCCTTTTCTTTACTTAATTAAGTTGATACAAATGCATTTAATTATTTTCTAGATTTTTTCATTTATTTTAATTTTTACATCTTTTAAGGAATTCTAATTATTCTACAGTATTAATTTTTGACAGATTTATTTTTAAATGTTTGAAAGACACCTACTGTACATACAGTCAATTGCTTTGAGAATTCCAAGGGTTTGAATAGCCTTTTCATGCTGCCGCATCCCCATCAAATCCCATAAGGATTCCACCCGCACACTGGGACTATTTACAATTAATCTACCAGCTCACGCAGCTTTGGGATGCAGGAGGAAATCCAGTCAGCAGACCACTGTAGTAACTCCACACCAGTAGCAGCAGAGGTGAGAATTGAATCTACACTGATGGAGCTGTGAGACAGCAGCTCTACCAGCTGTACTGACATTGCAGAACAGAGAGGTGAGTGAGAAGGAGGAACAGGGCATGCTTGGCTGTTGCTGCTTTGTCACTTGAGTTCTCTTGTGTTGTGTTCCATGTTGTTATGCATGGTGGGCATCTATGGTGATACCAAAATGCTTGATGACACTTGCCGGCTTTCCCCAGCACATCACAGAACACACAGTAGAACACTAGGGGATTAGACTATGAGGAGACATTGAGTCACCTGGGACTGCATGCACTGGAATTCAGAAGGATGAAAGAAGATTTCATAGAAACATATAAAATTATGAAAGGGATAGGTAAGATAGAGACAGGAAAGTTGTTTCCACTTGTAGGTGAGACTAAAACTAGGGGACATAGCCTCAAGATTCCGGGGAGTAAATTTAGAACGGAGATGAGGAGGAACTGCTATTCCCAAAGAGTGGTGAATCTATGGAATTCTCTGCCCAATGAAGCAGTGGAGGCTACCTCAGTAAATATATTTTAGATAAGGTTGGATATATTTTTTGCATAGTATGGGGAATTAAGGGTTATGGGAAAAAGGCAGGTAGGTGGAGATGATTCCATGGTCAGATCAACCATGATCTTATTGAATGGCGGAGCAGGCTCGATGGGCCAGATGGCCGACTCCTGCTCCTATTTCTTACATTCTTATGTTACAGGCCCTTTGGCCCATGGAGTTGTGCTGACCTTTTAAACAACTCGAAGATAATCAACCCTTCCCAACTACATAGCCCTCCATCTTCTGTCTTCCATATGCCAATTGACAGGATACAGAGCTGGGTTGAGAAGTGGCAGGTGGAGTTCAATATAGAAAAGTGTGAAGTGATTCACCTAGGGAAGTCAATTTTGAAGGCAGAGACTGGGTTAATGGCAGGATTCTTAGCAATGTGGTGCAATAGAGGGAGCTGGAGTATAGAACCCTCAAAGTTGCCATGCAGATTTATAGGGTGTTTCAGAAGGTGTGTGGTGTGTTGGCCTTCATTAGTCTGGGGATTGAGTTCAAGAGCCACTAAGTAATGTTGCAGCTGTATAAAACCGTGACAAGACATCACTTGGATTGTTGTGTTCAGCACATCCTTGGCTGTGTTGGTTGTTAATGCAAATAACACATTCACATCTGAACCTGAAAATCAGAGAGATTACGTGAACTTAAAAAAGTAGGAAAATATTTAAATTGAATGCAAGTGTAAGGATCTCCATAGTAGATCAAAAATCATAGCATCAAAGTCAAATGGTGAAAACCTGGTATCAGTTGAGGTCCAAAGCGATCTAAAGGCTTCTGTGTCCAGAAGATCGATGTAAAGCAATATAGCTGAAGGAAGAACTTTGCTTCCCGATCCTCTCGCTGTAGAGTCTCTCAGGTTACAAGTCCTCCTATTGTGGAGCCTGCCTAACTTCACCAACAACTGTCTTGATCACTCTAGTTTCCAAACTGTGGAGCACCAACAAGAGCATCGACGGATTTGCTTTGAATCCCCATTAAATCTAAGCATAGGGTGAAAGATCACAAATTCACTAAACGGTTTCAGAATTTAGATAATGAGATTACACAGCCTAGCCAAGAATTACAGGCTCATAAGGTGTGAATTGCTCTTTCCTTTCACTCTCTTATCTCCCCCCCTTCCTTACCAGACCTGATGAAGGGTCTCAGCCTGAAATGGCAAGTTCATTCCTGTCCATAGATGCTGCTTTACCTCCTTAGTTACTCCAGCACTTTGTGTTTTTCAATAACCCATTCCTGTACCCAAGAGAGATTTCAGCAGGAAGCTTGTGTTAATTCATTCAACACTACAATTTTAATTCCAGTTCTTCTTGTCATTGAGAAGGCTGCAAGAAGTTGAAAGAAGTTTATGACTTGAACTGATGCATACTTCATATTGCCCATGGATGTCCTAGATTTCCTTTGGCTATGGCAGGAAAATACAAACACCAGCTGACCAGTGCAGGGTCACCTTTGAGGCAAACACACCTCTGAGGCAAAGGCATACACAGAACAACCTGAAACTTAAAAGGCTAAGACTTCAAGCCAGGTCTTAATCCTTGGGCAATGTCTCTAAGTAGAGCTTACTGGTGAGAAGGTATTAGTGAGTCTGCTTTTTAACCAGCTGCAATCAGTATTATGTAAGTGCTGTAACAAGAGAAAATACAGGAGTTTGGCTGAACAATGATGAAAGAACATTGATGGTGAATGACCCAGAGATGGTAAGATTCCTATATGGTCATTGATTGTAATGATACCATCATATCGTGTTGCAACTAATCAATGAGATGGAGTGCGTAAATAGAGCTAACGTTTCAACCAGGTCCACGATGAGATTTAAAAGGCAGAGCTTCACAGCAGTTTCTCCGAGTAGGGCTTCAACCGATCCACGAGAGGGATTCATTAGAAAGAGTGAATAAAAATAACGCAAGTACAAGCGATGTGGACATTCTTGGAGCAGCCATTCTCTTGAGTGTGCCTGTGTTTAGAGTGGCTTTGGCTCATCAGGCCGAGGCGAGATCAGGCTTGGGCAAGGGAAAGAATTTGGTAAGTTTCTCTCTTTTTGTTCTTATTTGTTCATTCCTCACTTGTTAAGGCACAGTAGTGTCATAAGAATGGCTCTAGGGCAGTGTTTTGTGCTGGGTGTGGCATGTGGGAAATCTAGGAGACCTCCAGTCTCTCAGATAAACACATCTGCACCAGGTGCCACTCGTGAAAGAACTGGGGCTGCAGCTCGGTGACTTTGAACTCATACGGGAGAATAGCTAGGAACTACAGAGTCACCCCAAGGTTAAAGAAGACAAGTTACTGGGTGACTGTCAGGAGACGGAAGGGAAATGCACAGCCAGTGCAGAGTACACCGGTGGCCGTTCCCCTCAAAAATAAGCCTACAACTTTAGATACTGTTGGGGGGCACAACCTGCCGGGGAAGCCACGGTGACTGGGGCTCTGGCACCGAGTCTGGTGCTGTGGCTCAGAAGAGCAGCGAAGTGAAGAGGACTGCAGTTTTGATAGGATATTCTTTAGTCAGAGGAACAGAAATGAGATTTTGTGGATGCAGTAAAGACATATGGGTGGTACGTTGCCTCCCTGGTGCCCGGGTCAACGATGTCTTGGATCGGGTCCATGGCATTCTCAAGGGCGAGGGTGAGCAACCGAAAGTGTATATTGGCACCGATAACATAGGCAGACTAGGTGAGGAGGTCTTGAAGAGAGGTTTTAGGGAGCTAGGAAGAAAGCTGAAGAACAGGACCAACAGGGTAAGAATAGGATGATTTGGCAGGTGAATACGTGGTTGAGAAACTGGTGCAGGGGGCAGGGTTCAGATCTATGATTCATTGGGATCTCTTCTGGGGAAGGTACGAACAGAATAGGTTACACCTTGAACCTGAGTGGGTCCAATATCATCGCAGGCAGGTTTGCTAGAGTTGTCTGGGTGGGTTTAAACTAAATTAGCAGGGGCATGGGAACTGGAGTGATGGTGGTGAGGATGATATAGCTGGCTTACAAACAAAGACAGTGTGTGGTGAGACTCCTAGCAAGGAAAGGCTGTTGATAGGGCAAAATAGCAAACAACAGGATGAATTACAATGTAAAGATGGACAACATTAAAAAGAATGAATACAGGACTGAGGATGCTATACTTGAATGCATGCAGTATATGGATTAAAGTAGATTAACTTTAGAAAAGTTACAGATTAGCATGTATGATGTTGCAGGCATCACTGAATCATGGCTGAAAGAAGATTATAGCTGGGAGCTTGTCCAAGGATACACATTGTATCAAAAAGGCAGACAGGTAGGCAGAGGGAATGGCGTGACTCTGTTAGTAAAAAATAAAATCAAATCATTAGTAAGAGGTAACATAGGTCAGAAGGTGTTGAATCGTTGTGGGTAAAGCTAAGGAACTGCAAGGGTAAAAAGACCCTGATGGGAGTTATATACAGACCCCCAAATAGTGTTAAGGATGTAGTCTACAAGTTACAATGGGTGATAGAAAATGCATTCCAAAAGGCAATGTTACAATAGTCATAGGGATTTCAATATGTAGGTAGTTTGGGAAAATCAGGTTGGCGCTGGATCCAGAAAAGGTTGTTTTCTAGTATGCCTATGAGATGCCTTTATAGAGCAGCTCATAGCTGAGCCCATGAGGGGATCAGCTATTCTGGATTTAGTGTTGTGCAATGAACTGGAATTGATTAGAGAGTTTAAGGTAAAAGAGCCCTTAGGGGAAAGTGATCATAATATGATTGAATTCAGAAGAAGAGGAAGCTAAAGTCAGATATAACAGTATTACATTGGAGTAAAGGGAATTACAGAGGCATGAGAGAAGAGTTGGCCAGAATTGATTGGAAAAGAACACTGGCAGGGATGACAGTAGAACAACAATGGCTGGAATTTCTGGAAGCAATTCAGAAGGTACAGGACATATACTGTACATCCCAAAGAGGAAGAAGTATTCTAAAGGCAAGATGACTCAACTATGACTAACAAGAGAAGTCAAAGCCAACAGAAAAGCCAAAGAGAGGGCATATAATAGAGCAAAAAACTAGTGGGATGTTAGAGGATTGGGAAGCTTTTAAAAACCAACAGAAGACAACTAAAAATCATTAGGAAGGTAAATATGGAATAGGAAAGTAAACTAGCCAATAATATTAAAGGGGATAACAAAAGATTCTTGATTTGTCAAGGCATGAAAGGATGCAGGGAGAAGGCAGGAGATTGGAGCTGAGATTAGCCTTGATAATATGGCAGAGCCAACTCGATGGGCCAAATGGCTTAATTCATGGTCCCGTGGTCTCTTGTTTCCTATGGAAAGAAACACACTGAACCACAGCAACAGGACCCAAATCATCAATTGTCCATTTCCTCCCATAGATATTGCCTGTCCTGTTGAGTTTCACCAGCACCTGTGTGTGTTGCGTTACCATCTGTCGAGAGATAACAATATAGCAATAAACATTAGAAAGTTCACATTTAATGTGTATCCAAACAAACTCATGAAATTTTATCTGCCACAAGGTTTGTCTAATTACAGTTATAAAATTGAGCTGCAAATTATCTTAGAATTTGATTCAGTGCCTCGCTCAGGAGTAGCTTTGCAACCAGCCATTTCCAGTCCTATTGTCTGACTGCAGCAGTTCCTCAGCTCCAAAAGCAGGGCGAGAGCAAACTGCAAAATAAAACTATGTTCTGATGAAGGTCTCGGCTGGAAATGTTGACTGTTTATTCCTCTCCATAGATGCTGCCTGACTTGCTGAGTCCTCCAGCATTTTGTGTGTGTTGCATAAGTTTATAATGTTGGATCAAAACTAGGGAGAACATCTGGGGGAATACAGTGGCATGCAAAAGTTTGGGCACCCCTGGTCAAAATTTCTGTTACTGTGAATAGCTAAGCGAGTAAAAGATGAACTGATCTCCAAAAGGCATAAGGTTAAAGGTGACACATTTCTTTAATATTTTAAGCAAGAAAACTTTTTTATTTTCATCTTTTACAGCTTCAAAGTAACAAAAAAGGAAAAGGGCCCGAAGCAAAAGCTTGGGCACCCTGCATGGCAGTACTTAGTAACACCCCCTTTAGCAAGTATCACAGCTTGTAAAAGGTTCTATTCAAAAGTTTCAAAGGAACATCTAAACAAGCCTGATGCATTTTGAAACATGTCCAAAATGCATGTCCAAAAACTGATGAAGTTAAAATAGAATTTTTTGGCCGCAATGAGCAAAGGTATGTTTGGAGAAAAAAGGGTGCAGAATTTCATGAAAAGAACCCCTCTCCAACAGTTAAGCACGAGGGTGGATCGATCATGCTTTGGGCTTATGTTGCAGCCAGTGGCACGGGGAACATTTACTGGTAGAGGGAAGAATTAATTCAATTAAATACCAGCAAATTCTGGAAGCAAACATCACACCATCTGTAAAAAAGCTGAAGATGAAAAGAGGATGGCTTCTACAACAGGATAATGAACCTAAACGCAGCTCAAAATCCACAATGGACTACCTCAAGAGGCACAAGCTGAAGGTTTTGCCATGGTCCTCACATTCCTCTGACCTAAACATCATCGAAAATCTGTGGATAGACCTCAAAGGAGCAGTGCATACAAGACGGCCCAAGAATCTCACAGAATTAAAGCCTTTTGCAAGGAAAAATAGGCAAAAATCCCCCAAACAAGGATTGAAAGACTCTTAGCTGGCTACAAAAAGCGTTTACAAGCTGTGATACTTGCCAAAGCGGATATTACTAAATACTGCCA
The DNA here is from genome assembly GCF_030028105.1 of Mobula birostris. NCBI lineage: Eukaryota > Metazoa > Chordata > Chondrichthyes > Myliobatiformes > Myliobatidae > Mobula > Mobula birostris. Next base: position 51,055,578 of record NC_092385.1, read on the forward strand.
TACAGGTTGCCCAAACTTTTGCTTCAGGCTCTTTTTCTTTTTTGTTATTTTGAAACTGTAAAAGATGAAAATAAAGAAGTTTTCTTGCTTAAAATATTAAAGAAATGTGTCGTCTTGCCACCTCAACTCTGCACTGGGCAGGGTTTGAGCCTCACTCCAGTTACTAATAGCCCCGAACTCTTCACTGCAGGATACTTGTATCTAGTGGGGATGAGTGTCCCTCCACAGATCATAAAAGTCTCCCACAGTGTGCAACCTATAACTGTACAGCTGATGCAAAGTAACAATAATCTCATTGCTGAAAATCCTTCCCTAATTGCATATAGTTTCCCAAAGGAAGATACAATAAACAAATCTTCCTCCAAGGAATAAACTATGGAGATGTTCCAAGCTCCAAACAACTGCTAATCACTGAACTATACAAAGCTATGCAAAGAGCCGTCGCACTGGTACACAGGGTGATGAAAAGCTGTGCAGTCTCACACAAGGTTCAGCATGCACACTGCCAGCAGATTAACACATAGCAGCAGATAAAGTGCATTAGTGCTGTAAGATAAGTGTTTCTAATATGAAGAATAATATATGACACAATAAAGGCAGAAATAAAGCATTAAGATCCTTGTATATGCTCTTCCCTTCTGCAAGTTCATATCTGAATGTTTTATCCCAGTACCCATATTCCCAGATTCCTTTAATATTCCAAAACCACTCCACCTTTATTCGAATATTGGATCAAGGATCAACTTTATTCGCCATATACATTTACATGAGGTAGGAATTTGCTGCGGTGTGTTGGTCAGGGTGCGACAAGCACCAAAAAACAAATGTTGACACAAAGGTTAGGGGGTGTTGTGGACAGTGTGGAGGGCTGTCAGAGGTTGCAGTGGGACATCGATAGAATGCAAAACTGGGCTGAGAAGTGGCAGATGGAGTTCAACCCAGATAAGTGTGAAGTGGTTCATTTTGGTAGGTCGAATATGATGGCAGAATATAGTATTAATGGTAAGACTCTTGGCAGTGTGGAGGATCAGAGGGATCTTGGGGTCCAAGTCCATAGGACGCTCAAAGCAGCTGCACAGGTTGACTCTGTGGTTAAGAAGGCATACGGTGTATTGGCCTTCATCAATCGTGGAATTGAATTTAGGAGCCGAGAGGTAATGTTGCAGCTATATAGGACCCTGGTCAGACTCCACTTGGAGCATTGTGCTTAATTCTGGTCACCTCACTACAAGAAGGATGTGGAAACCATAGAAAGGGTGCAGAGGAGATTTACAAGGATGTTGCCTGGATTGGGGAGCATGCCTTATGAAAACAGGTTGAGTGAACTCAGCCTTTTCTCCTTGGAGCGACAGAGGATGAGGGGTGACCCGACAGAGGTGTATAAGATGATGAGAGGCATTGATCGTGTGGATAGTCAGAGGCTTTTTCCCAGGGCTGAAATGGTTGCCACAGGAGGGCACAGGTTTAAGGTGCTGGGGAGTAGGTACAGAGGAGATGTCAGGGGTAAGTTTTTTTACTCAGAGAGTGGTGAGTGCGTGGAATGGGCTGCTGGCAACGGTGGTGGAGGCGAATACGATAGGGTCTTTCAAGAGACTTTTGGATAGGTACATGGAGCTTCGAAAAATAGAGGGCTATGGGTAAGACTAGTAATTTCTAAGGTAGGGACATGTTTGGCACAACTTTGTGGGCCGAAGGGCCTGTATTGTGCTGTAGATTTTCTATGTTTTCTATGTTTTCTATGTTTTTTTTCTAAAGACAACATTCAACCAGTACAAAGATAAAGAATTATGTAAAAATAAAGTTAGAATTTAAAGGATGTACATGGAATAAAATGTGCATAAACACATAACTACGACCCTGTATTTACAATGTGAACAGCTGTATAACAAATGGTTTAAGGTAGACAATTCAGTGCAGAGGCAAGATAAATAGAATGATGGATCAGATTTAAGGCCAGGGAGAAGAAACATTTAAGATTGTGTGAAGTTTATTTTTGTTTAATGGTCCTTTAGTGCTTTCCAGAAGGGAGTTTTTAGAAAAGGCATTTTACAGGGTGAGTAGCATGTCTGCAGTGATTTTTCCTGCTCACTTTTTTATTCTGGCCAGATACAGGTTCTGCAGTGATGGTAGATTGCAGCCAATGACCTTTTCTGCTGTCCTGACAGTTTGCTTTAGTTTTCATATAATTAATTAGTTAAATAATTGTTATTTATTTTGAGATACAGCATATGGCCTTCCAGCCTTTGAACTGCACCACCCAGCAATCCCTGACAGCCCCAGTTTAACCCTAGCCTAGCCACAGAACAATTTATAATGACCTATTAACTTACCCAGTATGCCTTTAGTATGTGAGAGGAAACTAGATGATACAAAGAAAACCAATGCATTCCATGAGGGTGTCATACAGAAACATTACACAAAGGATGCCAGGAACAAACGCCAAACTCCGACGCCCCACGCTGTAATAGCATTGCGCTAACCGCTAGGCTACCGTGGCGTCCTGTTATGGGATGATGGTAGAACAAACCGGACAGTAATGGCTGATGTGAGGGTACTCTCTAAACTGCACAATATGAACCTCCATTGAGTCAAAAGATTCACCATAACTAGATTTTAAAAAAAACTTTCTTTATCTCTGAAAGGGTAGGCCTTTGTCTTGAGATAATGACCCCTGGTTCTAGATTTCCTATCCAGGCAAATTATCATCCTCTCATTTATTCTGCCTATCCCTGGAAGAATGTTGTACACTGAAAATAATATTGCCTCTTATCCTTCTAAATTCTGGAGAGTATACACTGTTTCACTAATCCCTCCTCATGGGATAAAACTCGCCTCCCAGAGATCTGTCTGGTGAACCTTAGTTGTACTCCCTCTATTGCAAGGATACCCTTTATTGAGGAGGTAGATTGGTACATAAGTTGCAGGTATAGGCTCGGCAATCTCAATTAAATTGCGGAAATCCAGACTCGGTTCTATCCTTCTTATTGCCAACGACTTTGATCAGCCGCTAATAGAAAGATTCATTGTGGACAATTGGATATTACCATAGTTGATGGAATAATTGAAAGAAAGGCTGACACAGAGTTTTGCCCTGTTTCAGATCAGACCATACCACCAGTCAGCATTTCCCCACAGGTCATCCTGGCCCATTGTGTAGCCAAGAGGACCTAGCTTCCTGAAGCTAGCAGATCACTGGGGAATGCATGGTCCAGCTGACGATTACAATTTACTTTATTCTATCTCAGCTGAGGCAGCGTGTTGTGTCCTTGAGCAAGGCACTTAACCACACATTGCTCTGCGACGACACTGGTGCCAAGCCATATCGGCCATAGTGTCCTTCCCTTGGACAACATCGGTGGTGTGTAGAGGGGAGACTTTCAGCATAGGCAACTGCCGGTCTTTCATACAACCCTGCCCAGGCCTGCACCCTGGAAACCTTCCAAGGCGCAAATCCATAGTCTCACGAGACTAAAGGATGCCTATTCTATAATTATTTTGGCCAACATGCTGATTACCAGACTGACCATTATAGAATAATACAACTGTTACAACTGTCTTAACTGACTGCAGTAAAGTTACCTTTCTACACTTCATTAACCCCAAGCAAAATACTTTTCCATTTTCAATTTTAATAAGGCACATTCTGGAATTAGGGTATAAAACAAATATTAACTTCAGCAACTAACCTTAGCCACCAATCTTTAGACCTGAATGTGGATTGTAGATTAAGTTTTAAATGCAGACCTGGAGCTGTGGATACCAGTTAACTGAAAACCAAACAATGCTGATTACCATTCATTTTGGGTGCCTGGGGTGTGGGTGCAAAGAAGGAGGTGTGAAAATTATATGTAATTCAAAGGAAGCATTGTAGATACATTGTAACTATAGAAGAGCCCTTCGATCTATAACATATAAAATGTCATGTCGTATTTGGTCGAATGTGCCTCTTCCTCTGAGAGTGTCTCATTTTGTTGAATAAAGCACTTCTCTACCCATTAGCTTCAGTGTCTCGCCAGCGACTTTTTCACATCACAACAAAGTTCAACATTGTGAAAAATTTGTATTAATATCATATATTATTACAAAAGCAAAAATAAACAAAATGTGTAATCAAGGCACACAGAGTGTCTTGAAGAAATATTCGACCCCCACGACTGTTTTCACATTTTACTATCTCATTTTCTAAATTTAAAATATATTGAAGTAGGATTTTTTGAGTTAATTTACTAAACATTGTGCTTCATGTCAAATCAAAAGAAAAATTCCAAAATCTGTCAACAAATTACTAAAAATTAAAAACCAAAATTATGTGGCTGAAAAAGTATTCATTCCTTTTGTAATTATGATGCTAACTTTCCCCAGTTGCAATCTTGTATATTACCTTACTAACTCACCCAGTTTGTTGATGTAGAAAATTGGAGGAACACTTGTTTTCAATGAATTCATAAGAATAATATTCTCCTCCCTCTGAGGTTCAACAGTCTGGTAGATTTTCAACAGACTAAACCAAAATGAAGACAAGTCAGGGAAATGATAATAGAAGATCACAAATCTGGGGAAAGGTACAGGACCATCTCAAAAGCACTAAACATACCTCAGATCTCACTGCAGTCCATTGTGAAAAAGTGGGAAAAATATGAAACCACAGATATAATGCTTAGGTCAGGCCAGCCCTCTACACTTAGTCGCTGGAGAAGAATGGAAGACTACTGTAAGAAAGGCTTCTGTGATGCCAACAGTCAATCTGAGTGAGCTGCAGAAGTCAGTACCTCCAACTGGAGATGAGGTTCGTTGCTCCACAGTCTCTAAGGCCTTGCATTTAAAGGGTATTCATGGAAGAGCGGCAAGGAGAAGACCTGGCTAAAAAAAAAATGCACATCCTTGACCATAAAGACTTTACAAAGTGTCACTTAGAAGATACTGTAAGGATGTGGAAGAGGTCTTGTGGTTGGATGAGATTCAAGTGGAACTTTTTGGCCTCAGCACTAAGTGGTACATGTGGCGTAAATTGAATACTGCACATCAGCCAGGTACAGAGGTTGTGGAGGTAGCATCATGCTATGGGGGTTATTTGCAGCAGCAGAGACAGGAAATCTAGTCAGGATTGATGGGCAGATGGATGCTACTAAATACAGAGAAATCCAGGATAAAAACCTGTTGGGTTCTGCAAGAAAGTTCATCTTTCAGCTGTATAACGACCCAAAGTACACTGCCCAAACAACCATGGAGAGGCTTCAAATGAAGAAAACTGATGTCCTTGAGTTGCCTAGTCAGAGTCCAGATCTTAACCTGATCAAACATCTCTGGCAAGACCTTAAGATTGTTGTCCACCGCCACTCTCCAACACCTGTCACAACTTGAGCAATTTTGAAGGAGGAATGGGCAAATCTTGTTCCATCATATTGTGCAAAGCTAATAGAGACTTATCCAAAAAGGCTACTGGTTGTTGCAGTTGTGGGAGGTGGTTCAACTGAGTACTGAGTGAAGGGGGTGAACACTTTTGAACTGCTACCATTTCAGGTTTTGAATTTTCAGGTTTTCATGATTTACAATTTTCCCTATTCTTTGGACTCTACTGTGAAAAAAATGAGCACTTGATTCACAAATAAAAATTTTCAGTTAAGTTGATCAAAATCCCTTGTTGTAATACTCATTTATGTGAACAAAGGGTTGGGGCTGAATACTTTTACAAGGTACTGTATGAGCAAATGACAGTGGATGATATAAAAAAGAAAAGAGTTGTACTGTGGTAAAGGAAGGAAATTCCAAGGTTTTGTTTGATCTTTAAGATTCTTCCTTGAGTCAAATATAGCAAGCAAACTTGGTCCAAGCTAACAGTTTATTTCAGAGTAAAAACAAACATACAAATATTAAGCAAACTAAATAAAAAGCTGAGAAATGGTGCGAAGAGGTGTATAAACAAAAGAATAAAAATGGTACTTCTGAAAAGTCCATCACTTCTATAGATAAGGTGAAGAAAATTCCTTAGACTGGGATTAATTAGTTAATAGGCTACATAATTAAAATAATTGCACCATGTGGGAAATGTGCTAATACTCAGACAATGAAAAATGACAGAAAGTGTGAAAAATACATGTTTGCTAAAAAGTGCAAATCTTATAAAAAGTATTATTTAAAAACAATTTAGAGAACAGAAAACATGAGGAATAAAAATAAGAGATTGTCAAGGAACCGATAGTGAAGCAGTGTAGATGCCTTGGAGAGCTATAGAACAGAAGAATGAGAGATGTTGGAAGGAAAAAGGACAAAGGGTGGACAGGGTAGATTGAAAAGCCTTAGGGAATATTAAAATCAAGACAATGCTTAAGTAGTTGTCAATAGAATTTGCCAGCACTGAAGAAAGCTAAAACATTAGCTGCGTTTCTATCTTGAACAATTTCAGTTTTAATTCAGCTGTCTGCCAAAGCATATATCATGGCCTATCAGCAATACTATTCTGGGATATTCTGCAACACTGGAGATACTATAGACATAGATTTAGATTAGATTATGAGAACACTCAGTCCTCTTTTATTGTCATTTAGAAATGCATACATGCATTAAGAAATGATATAATGTTTCTCCGGAGTAATATCACAGAAAACAGGACAAACCAAAGACTAGCACTGACGGAACCACATAATTATAACATATAGTTACAGCAGTGCAAAGCAAACCATAATTTGATGAAGGACAAACCATGGGCACGGTAAAAAAAAATCTCAAAGTCCCCGAGTCCCCGATAGCAGGCGGCAAAAGAGAGAAACTCCCTGCCATAAACCTCCAGGCACCGTCAACTTGCTGATGCCTTGAAAGCAGCTGACACTAAGTGTGTCCATCCGAATAATTCGAGCCTCCGACCAGCCCCTCCAAAACAGCCTCCCAAGCGCCATCCTCTGCCGAGCGCCTTCAACCTAGCCCCGGCCGCTGAAACAAACAAAGTCGAGGATTCGGGGCCTTCTGCTCCGGAGATTCCGGTTACCACACAGTAGCAGCGGTAGCAAAGCAGGCGTTTCAGAAGTTTTCCAGATGTTCCTCTGTATCCTCATGTCCGTCTCCATCAGATCAGAATTGTGCACAGTACCCTACTTGACAGATTACAGACATCACCACCGGAGAGGCCGCACACGCTGCCGTTGCGCCACCATCTTCTCCTCCTCCATCTTCTTGTGGGAAATGATTATATAAGTTCTTGTTGGAAGTGATTATATTAATGGCTTTGCAACACCCACAAATTGTTGGAGGAATTCAGCAGGCCAGGCAACATCTATGGAAAAGAGTAAACCGTCGACATTTCGGCCAAGACCCTTCATCAGGACTGGAAGGAAAGTGGAGAAGTCAGAACAAGAAGGTGGCGGGAGGGGAGGAAGAAGTACGAGCTGGTAGGTGATAGATGAAACCAGGAGATGGTGAGGGACTGAAGTACAGAACTGGGAAGTTAATTGGTGGAAGAGATACAAAAGGGAGAACCTGATAGGACAGGAGGAGTATCAGAGGGTGCCTCATCACATGGTAGAAGAAGCCATAGACTGATATGTTGGAATGGGAATGGGAAGTAGAATATGGTATTTATCCTTGAAGAAGAAGAAAAATAGCCCTTAACTCGGCAGTAGAGTTATCAGGGCACCATCTTTTGACAGTGTTTCTGTAGCAAGCTATTCTTGTTTTTACGAGGCCGAGTTGCTAGCTCGTCACTCAACCCGACTTAGATTTGAACTCAGGAACCTCCACTCCGGAGTCCAGCGCTAATATTATTGCGCCACCAAGCAGGTGTTTATCTTTGCAAGTGGAATAAATGCCACAACTGTTCCTACACCCCCTCCCCCACTACCAAACAGTCCTTCCAGGTGAGATGACACCTCACCTGCGAGCCTGTTGGGGTTATCTACTGTTGTGGCCTCCTGTATATCAGTGAGACCCGACATAGTTTGGGAGACTGTTTCGCCGAGTACCTACGCTCTGTCCGGCAGAAAAATCGGATCTCTTGGTGACCACCCATTTCAATTCTACTACCTATTCCCATTCTGACATGTCAGTCCTTGGCCTCTTCTACTGCTGCGATGAGGCCACACTCAGGTTAGAAGAGCAACACCTTATATTCCATCTGGGTAGCCTCCAGCCTGATGGCATGAACATCATTTCTCAAACTTCCAGTAGTAAATGCTTCCCGCGCCCCCCCCCACCCTTTCACCGTTCCCCAACCCAGTTTCTCTCTTGCACTTTATCTCCTTTCCTGTCTAGCAGTTCCTTCTGGTGTTCCTCCTCAGTCCCTTTCTTCCATGGTCTTCTGTCCTCTCCTATCAGATCCCCTTTCTACAGCCCCTTATCTCCTTCACTCAACAGCTTCCCAGTTCTGTATTTCAGTCCCTCCTCCTCTCCTGGTTCCACCCATCACCTACCACCTTGTACTTCTTCCTCCACCTCCCAACTCTTGCTCTCACTTCTCCTCTTCCTTTCCAGTCCTGATGAAGGGTCTCAGCCTGAAACGTCGACTGTGTACTCTTTTCCATAGATGCTGCCTGGCCTGCCAAGTACCTCCAGCTTTTTGTGTGTGTTGCTTTGGATTTCCAGTATCTGCAGATTTTCTGGTGTTTGTGATATTAATGGCTTTGTAAGTGCTCTATTGATTTATACAAGCTTCATTGTGATTTTCAGTGACTCTCCTTAGTCCCGAAGGCATTGGAACTTTAAAGTGTATAGCAGTTGAAAATCCATCCCTCCATTCTGCATGAGCACCCTCACTTACTTCTATAATTATCCAGCTCTTCTTGAAAAGTTGACATAGACCTAAGTCTAAAGAAAAGTTCTGTGAGTGCTGGCAAGGAGAAATTACAATGATAGGATATAGAGGTCAGACACCATCTGTGGAGAAAGAAACAGTACGTGTTTCAGGTCAGTGATATTCCCATAACGGAGTACCCAGCACTCCAGTTCAATACAGAGTCTCCCGCCCTGTGGTTCTAGATGAAGCCTGGCGTATCCACTTTGTATCCATTCTGTTGCATTCTGACCATTCATGCAACCAGATTCCCCTTTAGGGTGCCAGGATTTTAACTGTAACCCTTCCAGCAAAGTTTGTTTGTCTGTCTTGGTTATGCATAGTTTTTCATAAATTCTATTGAATTTATTTATTTTCCTGTAAATGCGTGCAAGAACACTTTCTGCTCACTGCCACTCCAAATCCTGCAATATTTTAGCCTTTCAGTTTGAGTTCTCCCTAATGCTTTGAAATCCTGGTGTAGAAGTCTCCCAACATCATTGTGACATGAGCAACGGAAACAACAAAGCAGAGGAGGCTATTAACAGCCCAGCTAAAGCTCCTTCCTACAACCCGTACCCCACCACACACTACTGTGGTTAGGAAGAGCATGAAACCTCCTCCATCCTATTCATTGATAACGTGAACAAGCAAAGGCCTTAAATCATTTAAAAAGTGTGTTCTAACATGTACACACAGTATGGAAAACTCCAACAATATGTTCAAATAATTCTAAGGCACTAAATATCCAATCATGCAAATAAATTGTGTTGTGTGCTTAATATTTTGCTTTTTCCCACCACTGATAATTTTATCCCCTATTAACGTATGTTAGCTGTAGTTTTCCATTCTTCTTTTAACACAAGTTCTACACAGAGCCCATCCAGACAATGGCGAGCTGTTCACGGCTGCCTCTGAAATGATACATCCTGCCTCAACGGTGCTGCAGCAAGCGGACGGTCAAATAAATGTGACCAGCCTGCCCTCTGCTGGCAGCTTCCAGCAACGCACACAAACCGACTGAACTGGCAGCAGGCAATGAATTAAGTATGAGCATAAACCTATTGTGTTCTGAGCATCTGCGGATGGCTATGCATCATTGTCTGATGTGTCACTGTGATATTAGTTTGAAGAGCAGGGACGGTAATGTTAGTGTGAAAAAGCAGGGATTGATTGAAGCCAGACTGGTTATTGTTGCCATTTGAATGTGTAGTATCATGCATATTCCACTCAGATTCTACAATTTGGACTCAGCATTTACCACCACAAGAAAGGACTGAGCGATCTTTTCCAGTACAAGATATGGTGTTACAATTGTGAGCTTGGTCACTGAGTGTATTCCTAAAGGTATTCAAATATTTCTCTCTGATACAAATGTTCTGATAAGAGTTCAGATGCTGGCCAGAATCTTGGCTTGAATCAGAAGAAGTTTTTGCATTTATGGTCCAATCCAGATTGATGGGGGATTTCTGCTCCAGAACAGAGTGAATTTGAGTAAAGGTGTCTCAAACAGGAAGGGATGATAACCATTCAGCCCCAGTTGCACTGAGACATGTACCTGTATATGTCAGGGACAGGGAGTTGAGAGTGTCAGCAGCTTTAAATTCCTTTGTGTTAGCATATCAGATGACCTGCCATGGACTTAGCAATTAGATGCAAGCAGTGACATTACTTTGGGGTTAAGGAGGATTGGCTTATCACCAAACACTCGAACAACGTTCCACAAATGTTTTGACCAGCTGAATCATAGTTTGGTACAACAGTTCCAATGTGCAAGAATGTAAGAAGCTGTGGGGAATAATGGACTCAGCCCAATACATCGCAGACACATCCTTCCCCACGAGTATCTCTATAAGAGGGTCCACCTCGATGTAGTAACATCCATCAAACATCCCTACCATCCAGGCTACGCCACCTTCTCGCTGCTACCATCACGCAGGAGGTACAGGAATCTGAAGTCCCACATGACCAACTTCAAGAACAGCTACTTCCTTTCAACCACTTGGCTCTTGAACCAACAGCTTAGCAATGTCATGATTGTTTTGAAAACTTGCACTAAAATAGACCGTGCTTCATTTTAGTTTAATTTTGCTTTCTTGTAAAAATATTGCATGATTTATGCTTAAGTCATGCTTTTCTTGTGAATTCTGCTTATATAATTTGACTGGTGTTGTGATAATGAACTTGACTTTGATTTGTTCTTGATTCACTCGGATAGAACATGGTGGAGCCAGTTTGGTGCAAAAGAGATGAAGGATATACCTAACTTCAGAGGTTAAATGCGAACTCCAACTGCTTGAAATGGTAAGTACTTAGTTTTCTAAAGTTATATCATAAACCTTGGTCAGAATGAGAAAGAACTGAAACAGTTCTTACTGGACCCCTCACTCTCCAAAATATATATTCATATTCTAAAAAATTGCAGACTGTAAATCTGAAATTAAAGTGGAAGCTGTTGGAAACACCTACAACAGGCTGGGCAGCAACAATAGAAAGAAAAAGAAGATGTCAACGTTCAAGTTAAAGACTAAGACTTGTTATCACAAATGTGAGTTAAGTTTCAGGTCAAAGAACTGACAACAGAACATCATCTTTGTCCTGAAGCGTTAACTCTGTTTTCTTCTTCGCAAAACGTATATCCTGACTGTCAAGGAATGAATAGACAAACGGAAGGTGTGAACAGTCTGCAGTCTGAGAGTAATCAGATGGTAATAATGCACAGTAATCATATGTTGGAATACCTTTATTCTACATGTGTGCAACAGTAATTATGTAAAAGCAACACAGTTAAATATGAAATGAAACAAAAATTGATAATGATTTTATGCATTTTCAATTTATCAGAGATAGAGTTTTTGACCCTGAAATGTTACAGTCAATGGTTTGAATACATTAAGTCAACTGCAAAAATTGTGTTCGGTTGCCAAACCTGTGATTGCTCACACCTAAAAACTCCTCGTCCCAGCATGAAAGACTAGTGCTCAGGATTCTGCTGTGAATGCATTACTCAGTTTAGCATTTGACTGATTGAGAAAACAGCACTGGTTCTGATACAGAGAAATATTAAAGGTAAATACGCAAAATGTTATTTTATATATTTTATACAGAGATACAGCACTGTAACAGGCCATACAAGCTTGGTGACACCAAATTAACCTATAAGACCATACATCTTTGGAATGTGGGAGGAAACCCACACACAGTCATGAGGAGAACGTACAAACTCCTTACAGTTAGTGGCGGGAAATAAACTCAAATCGCTGGTGCTGTAATTGCACTACACTACCATGCTGACCCCTATCATATATAATAAAGCAAGGTCAAAGTAGGTGATACACACAAAATGCAGGGGGAACCCAGCAGGCCAAGCAGCATCTATGGATGAGAGTAAACAGTCAACGTTTCAAGCTGAGACCCTTCATCAGGACTCAATATAAGTACATGTCTTCCAGTTATGGTTTAGCCAGCAATATATTTTACAGATTGTTGCGTAGGTATTGCAAAATAGCTGGAGTTCTTCTGCCATGAATTCAGAAAAACATAATTAATTACATTGCCCCTCAGACATTCACTTTGGGATGGGATAGATTAAACTGCTCTGTTATACTTGTTCAGACTACCAATGAGAACTGCCATGGGAACTCATTTCCCCCAAAGATTACATGCTCTTTACAATTAGCAACAGAGATACTATTACTAAGTGTTACAATTAACTTTCACACTAGTTATCTTCAATAGTTTCAGACACAGTACTCCCATGCAACCTATGGCCTGCAGTATTTCTCACTTGGATCTGTGTCAAGGGAAAATGCAACAAGATCAAGGGACAGCATTGGATGTTTTACCTGTTACCACCTGATTTCAGAAGTCCATGACTCAGACAAATATCAGTGTTATCATTTGTCCTTGGTCCATCCATTACGGAGAAAGCACAGCAGTGCCTCTACTTTCTTTGAACTTTCCAAAGATTCAGCATGTCATCTAAACCTTCTTTAGGTGTCTGGTGGGGATCATATTGACTACTTGCACCATAGTCTGGAATGGAAAATCCTACAAAAAGTAGTAGGTGCTGCCCAGTTCAACATGGGTAAAGCTCTCCCCACCACTGAGTACATCTACATGGAGCACAAAAGCAGCATCCATCCACCAGATCCCCAGCATCTCGTCTCTCTGCTGCCATCAGGAAGAAGGCACAAGAGTCTCGGGACCCATACCACCAGGTACATGAACAGCTATTACCCCTCAGCCATCAAGCTCTTGAACCGGAAGGGATAACTTCAATCGAACCCATCATGTAACTGTTCCCACAAACTATGAACTCTCCTTCAAGGACTCTTCATCTGATATTCTCAATACTTATTTCTTATTAGTTATTATTATTTTTTTTTTATTTATCTTTCGTTTTGTATTTGCACAGCTTGCTGTCTTTTGCTCACTGGTTGTTTGTCCATCCCGTTGGGTATGGTCTTTCATTGACTTTATTGTGTTTCTTGCATCTACTGTGATCAATCTCAGGATTGTATACGGTGACACATGTACTTTGATACCAGATTTACTTTCAACTTTGAAATAAATTTTAGCCAGTCAATTGAATGGTAGGGAGAGCAGCTATTACAACATTTGCAGACTTAGACTCAGGTTACAGTAAACAGCCAGGGAATGTACCCTCCATCAACATTCATGGCAAATCCTAAACCACTGTCACTAATGTGACTGCAGAACCATGACCTTAATGACCGTATCTCCTTGGACAGAGCTATGAGCAGGTGGTATGGGAAAGCATTTATTTGGTGGGAGAGCAAGATATGGTGCTATTAAGCAGGCATGAGCTTAAATTAGGATCATAAGACCAATTTACTCCGGCCCAGTCTACTCCGCCATTCAATCATGGCTGATTTATTATCTGTCTCAACTCCTTTCCCCTGCCTTCTCCCCATAATGCTTGACAGCTAGTACCTTTTCTGGAATACCACGGCTCTATCTCTGATAAATTGAAAATGCATAAAATCATTATCAATACTGTCTTGTTTAATAGTTTCATGTGTGGCACCTTGTCAAAGGCCTTCTGAAAATTCAAGAAAACATCCACTGACTCTCCTTTACCTATTTTGTCTGACACATCCTCAAAGAATTCCAACAGATTTGTTAGGCAAGATTTCCCTTTAAGGAAACCATTCTGACTTCGACCAATTTTATCAGGTGGTTCCAAGTACCCTGAAACTTTATCCTTAATAATGGACTCGAACATCTTCCAATCACTGAAGTCAGGCTAACTGGCCTATAAATATTGTATTTTGTCTCCCTTCCTTCTTAAAGTGTAGACTGACACTTACAATTTTCCAGTCTTCTGGAACCATGCCAGAATCAATTGATTCTTGAAAGATCATTACTAATGCCTCCACAATTTCTTCGGCAACCTATTTCAGAACCCTGGGGTGTAGTCCATCCAGTCCAGGTGATTTCTCGATCTTCAGACCTTTCAGCATCCCAAGCAGCTTCTCCTTAGTAATAATGACTACACTCACTTCTGCCCCCAACACTCAAATATATTCTAAAACAAACTTCTGTTGTCTTCCTTTAAATTATTGGCTAGCTTACATTCATATTTTATGTTTTCTCTCCTTAATGTCTTTTTAGTTGCCTTCTGTTGGTTTTTAGAAGCTTCTCAATCCTCTAGCTTCCCATGAGTTTTGGCTATGGTGTTTGCCCTCATTTTGTTTTTATGATGTCTTTGACTTCCCTTGTCAGCCACAGTTCCCTCATCCCTCTTTTTTCATTTAGATGTATTTATCCTCTTCCTTCCAACTTACTCCTAGGAACTTCAGCTATGGTTATTTTGCTGTCATTCCTGCTAATGTTCCTTCCAATCAATTTTGGCCAGCTCCTCTCACTTGCCTCTGTAGTTCCCTTTACTCCACTGTAATACTGATACCTCTGAATTTAGCTTCACCCTCAATTTGCAGGGTCAATTTTATCCTATTATGATCACTGCTTCCTCAGAGTTCCTTTAAGTTAAGCTTTCAAATCAAATCTGGTTCATTACCCATCTCGAATTGCCTTTTCTCTAGTGGGCTCAACGACAAGCTGCTCTGAAAAGCTATCTTGTAGGCATTGTACAAACTCCCTCCCATGGAATCCAGCACCAACCTGATTTTCCCAATCTACTTGCATATTGAAGTTCCCCCACGACGATCATAACATTGCCCTTTTTACAAGCCTTTTCTCTCTCCCGTTGTAATTTGTATCTCACATGTGGGCTACAGTTGGGAGGCATATATATAATTCCCATTGGAGTCTTTTATCCTTGCGGTTTCTTAACTCTTTCTTGGTGTGTTTTTTATATGCTGCATCAGATCCAGGGTAACAATTACTTTGATCTTCTTTACATTTGTGTAGTGGAAATGACATTAAACAATCTCAAACATGGATTCTACGTCTCCCGATCCTATATCATCACTTGCTAAGGATTGGAATGGGAAAATGCACAGGAGATTGGTTAGAGAGCACTTCCAGGGGTCCTAGATGGGTTTGTCCCATTAAGGCAGGAGGAGGATGGTAGGGTGAAGGAACCATTGTTTCAAGAGAAGGTAGCCAGGAAGGAGCTTAAGAAGGAAATTAGAGAACAAGAAGGGGACATGAGAAGGTCTTGGTGAGTAAGATTAAGGACTACCACAAGGCATTCCACACATACATGAACAGGAGGATAACTAGAGTGAGGGTAGGACCTATCAGAGATAAAATAGGAAATGCACCTGGAGTCAGAAGAGGTAGGGGAGGTCTTTGCTTTAGTATTCACCAGTGAGAAGGACCTTGATGAATGTGAGAAGAGCACAAAATTGGCTGGAACGTATTGATATTAAGAATGAAAATGAGCTGGGAGTTCTGAAAAACATTAGGATAGATATGTCCCTGGGGCAGGACAGAATTTAGCCCAGGTTACTGCAGGAAGTGAGGGAAAATATTCCTGTGCCTTTGACAATGATCATTACAAACTCACTGGCCACAGGAGTAGTTGCTGAAGATTGGAGGTAGCAAATGTTATTCCTTAGTCCAAAAAAAAAATGCAACAATATAAAACTCTGGCTAGACCACTCTGGAAAGTTGTGTTTAGTTCTGGTCATTTTATTGCAGGAAGGATGTGGAAGCTTTAAAGAGCACAGAAAAGGTTTACCCCAGGATGTTGCCTAAAGAGCATGTCCTGTGAGTATGAGGAAAGGTTGAGTGAGTGAAAGCTTTTCTGTTTGGACTGAAGAAAGATGAGAGGTGAGCTGATAAAGATGTACAAGGTGATAAGAGGGATTGATTGGGTGGACAGTCAGCGTTTTTCCCCAGGGCGGAAATGTAGAAATGGCTAATAAGAGACATAATTTTAATATAATCAGAGAAAAGCTTAGGAGGGGGGATGTCAGAGGTAAGAGGCAATTTTTTTTTTATTTTACACAGAGCAGTAAATGTCTGGAATGCACTGCTGGGGTGGCAGCAGATACATTAGGGGTGTTTAAGAGACATTTATGCAGGCACATAGAGGAAAGAGGAATGGAGGGTTATGGGCGATGTGATCATGGAGTAGGTCAAAAGGTGGGCACTATATTGTGGGATAAAGGCGCCCTACTGTTTTGAGTTCTATGTGATGTGGTGGCCTGGTGATAACCAAGCAAGGATTGTTCAATAACTCAGAGTGTGAGCAGCAGAAGGTTTAGCTCTAGTCTGGAGTGAACGGATAAACACAAATCATCTATCAGTGTGGGTAGGAGCCTGCTCTCTGCTCTCTGCCTGAGTTGCTGCAATTGTCTTGCAGACGATATTTCGGACTGGGTGTCATTCCAAGATTTTATCGACAAAGGAATCGAGTCAGATTTGACTGGGATTGTCCCTGGGTAGAATAACTTTCTGAATCCAGAACTCATGCAGGGTTTCACTCTGAAAGGTCAGCAGGTCCTTTCCTCCCACAGATGCTGCATGATCCACTGAGTTGCTTCAGCAGATTGTTTGGTACTCCAGTCCTCCAGCCACTGTCCTTTCTGATATACCTGAGATTGTCCCCATTGTGTGGGTGAATGGTAGAATATTATGTTTGTTCTCAATAAAGACAAACGTTGTGAGGGCAAATACTAGAACATTTCATTTATAGAATGTCTCAACCTGTGCATGCACAACCAGCTCACCAATGTCACCCAGTTCCAGGATGAATCACCTGCAATGCCCATCAGGAATTGAAGATTTTTATTATATATACACTTAATAGCACACCTTTCCCCTTTAAACAAAAACAAACACAATAGAAAAATAGAGGGCTGTGCATTAGGCAGTTTCTAGAGTAGGTTGCATGGCCAGCACAACATTGTGGGTTAATGTGCTGTAGACTTTTATGTTCTATGTTCTAATACGATGTTCTCATAAACTTGCAAGGAACAATAATCTTTTCCAACAAAGATAACTACATTAACTTCAATTGTAATAAGCAAATACAGTCCCTTATTCACTCATTAACTATCAGTCAGTCTTTGGGGTGGTTTTCTGATCCTTTATGGTTAGCTATTTGTTTCCACAGATGCATTGCATTCATTTGCTGCATTAATATTAGTGTCTTTCTGAGAAATCCGATCAACATGCTGATTTTTTTTTACATCTGCTCGCCCCTTTGGTGTACTGACAGGTGACTTGCGGTAGCTATGGGTTGGAGCTTGCAGTCGTAAATCCACATAGCTCCTTCTCAGAGGTGTCCCTCACTCCGTCTAGATCCAGTAAGAATGTGGAGCTGCTCCTACTTGCTAATATTCTTGCATGGACCGTCTGCAAAATCATGATCTGGGATTCGTACTTGAGCCCCAGGCTCCAGTAGGGTGTTCGCAGTATCATCATGATATACTGTTTCGGTTTCACTTCAGCCAATTTGACCTAGTGTGCTCCTTGTTAGTGCGTACACGTTGACCCATCAGCATTTGGGTTGGTGAAAGGCCATTCTGCAGTGGGGCACTTCTGTAAATCATTAGACTTTCGCGGAAATCCTTTCATCCATCTTGCGTCTTCTTCATGAGGTCCTTCACTACCTTGACTGAACTCTCTGCAAGACCATTAGATTTTGTGCAATGTGGGCTTCAAGTTATATGTTGAAACCCCCCAATCATTGGCAAAGGACTCAAATTCACAGCCTGAAAATTGTGGACCGTTGTCTGGTATCACTTCACATGGAATTCCACGCCTCACAAACACTGCTTTCAGGAAGGTGACGACCACTATGCTGGACGTTGATTGCAGTGTTGCAAACCTTGGGTAAAAGTAGTCTGTTACAACAATATGACTCTTCACATTACAATCAAACAAATCCACTCCAACTTTGAAGTATGGCCTTTCTGGTACAGGGTGTGGTGTAAGCAGTTCTTCTTGCTATTTTGTTCTGTGGGTAAGGCATATTTCACATGAAGCAGTGGTATGGCCGAGGTCTTGGTTCATTCTTCGCCAATGCATCACTTCCCGAACTCTACATTTTCCTGACTAAGATGCCTTTTGTGTATCTTCTGGAGCATTTCCTTGCGTAACGACACTGGAATCACAATTCTGTTCCCTTTGACGACCAGATCTTCCACTCTGCTCTGTTCAGCTCTGTGTGCCCAAAAGTCCCAAATACACATTGGACAGTTATTCTTAGTTGCTGGCCATCCTTGCTGTATTGTCTCTTTGAGCACCTTCATTGTTTCACCTGTCCCTGCTGCTTTCTTAATCTGCTCTGTTCTGTCAGGAGATAAGTGAAGGGAAGTGACAATCATAACAACATGGGCCTGCATATCTGCATTAACCTCTTGGTCACTCTTTTCCTTCTTGCCAACTGCTCAAGACAGCACATCAGCAGCAAACGTATATTTTCCCGATGTGTAGATTATCTTCATGTCATATTTCTGCAGCCTTATCAACATGTGCTGTGTCCTCATGGGACAGTCATTCAGTTGTTTGGACATAATTGGGACCAGTCATTTATGGTCTGACTCCACTTCAAAAGCTTGTCCATATATGTACTGATGGAACCTTTCACATGCATACATATTTGCAAGATGCTCTTTCTCTACTTGTGCATAGTATTGGAAAACATTGTAACACTATAGTGAGACCACTGACTGTTTTCTAGGTATTTACTTAAGTGTTTATTCAGGTGTTTACTATGCCTTTACTATGCACTAAGTGTTTGTTATTGAGTACGCAGGGATTCCTATGGTACTTTACTATGTAACCATTGATTCATTAGCTAGAATGAAACCTGTGTACTATTGAACTCATGAAAGAAGAACGAAACCAAGTAGAGAGATAAGGGTGGTTGATTTATTAGCTAGAGTGAAACATACAGCAGTGTGCTAATGCAGTTAAGCCAGAAGGGGTGCTATAAAGAATGCTGTGTCAAAAAGATCAGCGGGCATTCAGTGGCTAGCTCAATGACTGTCTCAGCTTTAACTTGCAAATTAAAGTTTAAAAACTTCTTGGAGAATCTTCGGCGTCTCCTTGTCATTTGTAAAACCACAACAAAACTGGCGTAGTCGGCAGGATCGGGAAGAGACCCGTGGAAGAAGGAAACAGCAGATTGACGGCGCTTCCTGGTCCCTGGGGGACCTCCACAGAGCTAACAGAATTCAGGGTGCACCCAAACAAAGGTAAGCACTTTTTAGCCACAATTTGGACTAAGAATTCTGTTGGTTTTTGGGGAGATCTCAGGGACTCAGAAGTGCAAAACAACTGTCGAAGTGCCTCTCCGATTCAAAGAATCTGGCAGAATTAGGGGTTAAAAGGAGTCTCGGAGGATTGATCAAGAGCACTGTAGTGGGGGGTGAGTATGAATAATGTAACGAGAAGTTAAGTAAGAAAATTCCACGTGGTGTTGGTAAGTCCCTGTGGATACCGCTTCGTACGAGACGAAGGTCTGAACGGGCAGGGAAAGAAAGAAAAGAAGTGAAAAAAGATGTTGCCAGTAGCACCCGATTTGAGTGCAGCCGTTGAAATGAATGGAACACCACTGTATGGAGGAACTTGTTGCACTGTCAGACAGGGGCCAGAAAACCCCATGCCAATAATAAACATCTTTGGAGGAGCATTCCCTCGAATGCCCTATCAGGAACAGAGTAAATTTAAACAGCAGCCCAGACAGGACTGGAAATCTCAAGGAGAGGGACAGAGAGGTTATGAACAAAGAGGGCCAGTGAGGAGACAAGGGGAGAGAGAGATAGAGAGACTGTGCTGGGGGTGTAACCAGCCAGGACACATGAGAAGAGACTGTTCACTCAGGTCATGGCCCGTCACGTACCAGCAGGGACCGATGAGAAGGGAACTGCAGGTTAGCCAAGGACCAGCCTCCACAGGCTCAGGCAGACCTGTGAACCCCTATGCAAGATGCTAGGGGTGCCCAGAGAATCCAGGTGGGAAGGGACATTACCCAGTGATAACAAGGGAGGCGGAAGAGGAACCCATTGTTCAGGTTATGTTAGAAGGGCAACTGACACCCATGATGATAGAGACTGGAGCCACATATACCTGTGTACAGCCACAGTATGCCCTTCACCTTCCCATGTCAGGAAAATTTATTAAGACTGTAGGGTTCTCGGGGAAAACACAGTTAACACAATGTACAGCTCCAGTACGGTTGGGGATGGGCAGTAAAAGAATAGTTCTGCCAGTATTAGTGTCCAACTGAACCCCAATTAATTTGCTAGGCAGAGATGCCCTATTAAAACTAGAATTAAAATTAGAATGCACTAGAAATTGGTTGAGTGTGGAAAGAGCGAATACTCAGTTACTAGTGCGGGAAATCAAGAAAGCTAATGTTTTCTGGATGGGGACATAGAAGATCAGATCTGGGAAAGCTGGGGAAAATGGAAAAAGGGCGTGCAGGCCATATCGCCCAAGGCGGTAGCGCCCAAGTCTGAGTTACGTTGCACAGTAATTTTTGACGAGACTCAGAGTAAGGAGTTAGAGGAGAGATGGCACGAGGGGACGTGTACCTGGCAGCACCTAAGAGGAGAGGCTATAATAATTGGAAAGCAAGGGGCAGCCCTACAAGTCAGATGGAACACCTTCTTGGAGAAATGGTATAGAATACCGGAGGCTGTGCCCCACATAACGTTGCTGGTGAATGAAGGATACCAGTCCAAAGACCTAGAACCCTTAGTAGAACGCGCTGGAACCGTAACGGGTTGGAGGAAAATCAGGCCAGAGGTATGGGCATCAGGAGACAACAACTACATTAAAATAATGGTAGATATAGATATGACAGGGACTATAAAGGAGGTTGAAGTAATTCCTCAGCCGCACATGTCACTATTGGAAAAGGAGAGTCAGGAAAAAGATAACAGGCTGGATAGGTTACCATCTATTCTGTGGTCGCAACAGGACACAGACGTAAGTAGAATAAAAAAAAAAGTCCGGTAGAAATAAAGCTGAAAAAGGGAGCAGTTCCACCTTGGAGACCACAATACCCTCTGAGACAAGAAGCAGGGGAGGGAATAGTGCCCACGATACACTGGTTACTCAAAGCAGGCGTACTTAAGAGGATAGATACCCCATGTAATACTCCACTGCTGCCCATCTTAAAAGCAGACAAATCCAAATGGTGACTGGTACATGACTTACAAGCGGTAAATGAGATAGTGGAGGACTGACCAGCCGTAGTCCCCAACCCGCACACGCTTTTGACTAACGTTCCGCCGGAATCAAGCTATTTTTCAGTGATTGACCTGTGCTCAGCTTTCTTCAGCATTCCCCTGGCCGATCAGTGTCAGTATCTATTTGCATTTACATACAGAGGTAACCAGTATACCTATACTAGAATGCCACAAGGAGTTAAGCACTCACCACACGTTGTTAATCAAGTATTAAAGTCAGACCTGGAGGGCATACCGTTGGAAAGTACATTGATACAGTATGTGGATGATTTGTTAATTTGCTCCGAAAGTGAGGAGCAGTGTGAACAGGGTACCGTAACCCTTTTAGAAAGACTAGCGTATGGAGGACATAAGGTATCCAAAAAGAAGTTTCAATTCTGTAAGCGACAGGTAGAATACCTAGGTAGGGTAATCTCCAAGGGAATGAAGGCGATAGAGCCGAGTCAAATTGAGGCAATAGCTAAAGCTCCTAAACCCCAGACTGTAAAGCAGATGATGATGTTTTTAGGATTACCAGGATACAGTTCAGAGTGGATTGAGGATATGCTGAAATCGTAATGCCATTAAGGAAAATAATGAAGAAAGCAGGACATACAAGTTTGAAGAGTGGCCTACAGAGAACGAGGAGGTGGAAATTGTGTTAAATACTATTAAACAGGAATTGTAGTCAGCCCCAGCGTTAGCTTTGCCTGAATATGAGAAGGACTTTCATTTGTATGTATCCAACCGGCAGGAAGGCTATGTCACAGCGGTTCTAACACAAGGGACGGGCACAGGAAAAGCAAAACAACCTATAGCATACTATAGTGCGAAATTGGATGAAGTGGCTCAGGGGTACCCACCCTGTTATCAGGGACTAGCAGCATTGTACTATGCCTATGAAAAGGCATCATCCGTGACCATGGACTACACTGTGATCCTGTACACACACCACAAGGTGACAGAATTACTGGCAAGAGGTAAATTCGCATTGACACCAGCCTGAGTAGCAGCATATCAGATGTTATTGACATTTCCAGATATAACTATACAGAGATGTGCTACCAGTCATATAGTTGATTATGTTCCCTTGGGTCATGAAGGAGAACCCCATGACTGCGTAACGGAAACAATGGCATTTGCCAAATTAAGAGCAGATTTACGATCCGAACCACTAGAAGAGGAAGATAAAAAGGTTTTATTTGTAGATGGCTCCTGTTACAGGGATTATGATGGAAATCATGCAGGTTTCTCAGTAGTGCAGCAGGATCAGACAAGCTTTAAGACTATTAGAATGGAAGCCTACCCCAAACCGTGTTCCGCCCAATTAGCGGAAATCAAAGCCCTGACAGCAGCGTGCGAAATGATGGAAGGTGAGAAAGTAGACATTTATACTGATTCGGCATATGCGCATGGAGTGTGTCATTTGTTTGGGGCAGTGTGGAAACAGAGAGGATTTAAGAAGAGTAATGGAGATCCCATGTCAGCAAATTTTAGATTTAATAACAGCGATGATGAAACCCAAAGCGCTGGTTATAGTGAAGTGTCAGGCACATAAAAAAGGAAACGATGTAATAACCAAGGGAAATCAAGCTGCAGACGAAGCAGCCCGGAAAGCATCTGGATGTATGTCGGCCTTCATTGCGCCCCAGGTAAGATTGGAGCCGGAACCTATGGTAGAGGACCTGATTGAAATACAAGGTAAGGCAACTTTGGCAGAGCAGACAATGTGGAGAGGAAGGGGGGCCAAGCAGAGCCCAGACGGCCTGTGGAGCATGGAGGACGGTTTATTGGTAGCACCCACCCCGATGTTGACTATCCTGATTTCAGAAGCGCATGGGATGGATCATTGTGCAAGGGGGGAAGTGATAAGGAAAATAAAAAAGGACGGTTTTTGGTCGCCTTATTTACAGGTTTCAGTAGACCATGTGCTGTCGCAGTGCGGGGTATGTGCACAGAATAATGTTCAGAAAGGAGTTGCAACCCCAATAGGTCATATACCCGTGCCCAAAGGGCCATTTAAACATTTAGTGATTGACTACGTAGACATGATAAGGACAGTAATAGGGAAAAGATACATGTTAGTAGTAATTGACAGATTCAGTAGATGGGTAGAAGCGGTACCCTCGAAAGATCAAGGGGCAGGAACAGTAGTAAAATTCCTGACAAACGAGGCGATCCCAAGTTTCGGAATACCTACAGAAGTCAGCTCAGACAATGGTTCAGCGTTCATCCAAAAGGTGGTCAAATTAGTACTGCAAGCAGTAAGAATAAAGCAGAGGTTTGGATGCGTGTATCACCCTCAGTCGCAGGGCATGGTGGAAAGAATTAATGGGACCCTAAAAATCAAACTGGATAAAATTTGTGCGGGTACTAAATTCAACTGGATTGATGCGCTGCCGTTAGCGTTAATGAGTTACTGTATGCAAACTAATCGAGTGACGTGTCTAACACCGCATGAAATGCTAACCAGAAGGCCCAGGTCAGTGCCCCAGTGGAGAGGACCATACAAAGGGCCTAGCTTGGAACAATTGGAAGTAGAACTAAAACAATATATGCAGCAACTAACCATGATACATTAGTCTATCTGTGCACAGGAAAAACGGAAAGAGCCGGAAATCGTGCAAAGGGAAGGACCAATCAAGCCAGGAGATCAGGTCTATGAGCGAGCTTTTCGAAGAAAGTGGAACGACCCAAGAAGGGAAGGGCCTTTTACAGTAACCAAGGCATCACCCACCACTGTTCAAGTAGAGGGACGCTCCACCTGGTACCATCTCAGTCACTGCACCAGAGCAGTCCCGCTGGTACAGTCAGGTGTGCAGCCCATGGTAAGTGGTGAAGAGGAACGGACAGCAGGGGACAGACAAGAGGAACAAGAAGCTGTCTCTGTACCACAGGAGTTTGATCAGACGATAAGGGAAGTTTTTGGTTTTGAGAGCAGGTCTGACGACCCTAAGGATGGGGTTGTGGATTGTAGTACTCCTTCAAACAGTGAGGATGACTTGGGAGTGACCAGTCTTGCCCCTTGGTATGATACACCCACAAACCCCTGTTTGGCCGATATGGCATAGGAATGTTAGGACTCCGTAAACCTTAAAGGAAAGGAGTAAGCGGAGCAAAACAGTTACCTCTTTGCCATGGCAACAGACAGATACTAGCCAGTGGTACCAATGGGCACAATACACAGCAGGAATGATGGAGAGACGGAATTGTTATCTGTGCTCCAGGGCGAAGCCCGTGCAACACGTAGCCCCCATGCCTTATAACTCCTCCACCTGCACACAATGGCGAAAGGAGTGCAGGGGGCAGTGTGCGCAGCAGTGTCCAAGTGTAGTCAAGACTTGCAGCATGGGAATTTGTAGCGGGACGGATCCTTGTCATCAGAAACGTATTGATAACACCCCATATTGCCCTTATTGGTGTATGTTATACCAAGCCTCCTTGTAATTCGATCGAAACGTGCTTGCCCATAAATGTAATTATAGCAGACCCCCCCACAGTGGGAAAACTGATAATGCAGGATCATTTGAATTATGAATGCTTTACACGGACAGGTGCTTTTTCGGTTGGCCATTTTAGAGGTAACTGCATGCAGACTTGGGATGTAACCCCAGGCCAAAGATATATAGTAGGTGCCCTTCCACCCGAAGGTGTGTTGGATGTCCAGAACATCGCATTAGCGGACACTTGATGGTTGTGCAGAATGAAGGAAGGCCTGAGATCCATACTTCCCCTTAGTTGGGCAGGTACATGTACACGGGTTATGCTGATTCAAGAAGTTGTAGTATCCCCTGAAGTACAATTTGACACTCTGAAGCAGCAGACACTGTGGCGGAAGAGGCGAAAATATGAACCTGACTCAACGATCCGAAGCAACAGTATAGGACAGCCGAGAAGTATACCTAACAAGTTTAAGGCAAGAAACGAGATTGCTGCTGGCTGGGAAGCGATTATACCTGTAATAGGGGTTAGCAAAAACATTGAGTGGATAAATTATATATATTATAATCAACAGAGATTCATTAACTACACCAATGATGCGCTGGAGGCACTAGGAGAACAGCTGGATGCAACTAGTAGAGTGGCGTGGCAGAATAGACAGGTGTTAGACTGGCTGTTGGTAGAAAAAGGAGGAGTTTGTGTAATGTTTGGAGAACAGTGCTGTACTTTTTTACCAAATAACACTAGTCTGGAGGGATCACCAGAGCAATGAACAAATTGAAAAGTCTGAGAAGAGAAGTTAGACAGAATGCAGGGTTCGAACATCAGCTATTTGACTGGTTAGGTAGTAAACTGGGCGGATGGGGAGCATGGCTAACCAAGACAGCAATAACAGTAGGTATTGTATTGGTAAGCTGTGCGATTGTTTTGTGCTGTTTTCTTCCGTGTCTCAAGTCTCTTATAGTGCAGGCTGCAACAAAACGCTTTCCGATGCTCCTGGAAATTGCTGAATCAAGCCCAGTGGAAGGAGAAATACCGATGATGTATTGTTACAGCTTACACAACATGCAAGATGTACAGGAGGGAAATGATAATGTGGGAGTAGACTGTAAAGGTTCCTGAGTCTTTTTTCCTGTCTCAGACACGAAGAGACAAATTTTTGACTCAGTAGCCTAGGAAGGTAGGGACAGAGCACTTCGAGTTCTAAGCAGAAGAAATTATAGTTTGACCCAGATTTGGGAGTGAATACTGGAGTTTATTCAAGCTTTTGTGCGTGGACTCGTAGTTTCCTCTCTCTGTGTGAGACCCTGTGGATCTCAAAGGAAGGATTATATTGGAAAACATTGTAACACTATAGTGAAACCACTGACTGTTATCTAGGTATTTACTTAAGTGTGCTTTTATTGCGCATTAAGTGTTTATTCAGGTGTTTACTACGCCTTTACTATGCATTACGTGTTTGTTATTGAGTACGCAGGGATTCCTACGGTATTTTACTATGTAACCATTGATTCATTAGCTAGAATGAAACCCATGTATTATTGAACTGATGAGAAAGGAATGTAACCGTAGAAAAGATAAGAGTGGTTGATTTACTAGCTAGAATGAAACCTGTGTACTATTGAACTCATGAAAGAAGAATGTAACCAAGTAGAGAGATAAGGGTGGTTGATTTATTAGCTAGAGTGAAACATACAGCAGTATGCTAATACAGTTAAGCCAGAAGGGGGCTACAAAGAATGCTGTGTCAAAAAGATCGGCAGGCATTCAGTGGCTAGCTCACTGACTGTCTCAGTTTTAGTTTGCAAATTAAAGTTTAAAAACTTCTTGGAGAATCTTCGGCGTCTCCTTGTCATTTGTAAAACCACGACAATAGTTGGCTTCTGCACTTGTTAAAGCCGTTGATATGAAAGCCATGGGCTGCCACGTGTCATCATGCTGCTGTAGTAGTCCTGCTCCAAAGCTGTGCTGGGATGCATCGGCCAAGATCCTCAAGCACCTTGACAGATCATAAGACTTCAGCACGGGCCCTTCAGTTAGGATTCTTTTCAGCATCTGGATACACGTTTGCTCATGAGACCAAATCCACTCATTTCACTGATCAAGAAGTGACTTAAGTGGTGCTGCCCCAGTAGGCAGTCAAGGGATGAACTTAGCTAGGTAAGTCACTATCCCAAGAAACATCTCACCTCTTCCTTGGTTTGGAGCTTTCCATGTCTTCAATGGCTGACATCGTTCTTGGTACAGGCTTCACTCCCCCTTCCGTTATGACAGCCCCTATTGAAGTCAGTGTCTTAACACCAAACTCACATTTCTCTTTATTTAATTTCAGATTGACACTCCATGTTACGTCAAGCACCTGTCTCAGTTGTGCATCATGTTCACCCTTGGTGGACCCCCAGATGATGTCATTCATCATGGTCTCAACACTTGTTATACCCTCAAAGATCATGCGGATGGTTTGATGGTAGATTTTTGCTGCAAACAGAATCCCATACAGTAGCCAAAGAAAGTGGTCTTCCCTGTGGTGTGTTAAAAATACAGTCCTGAACTTGCCTCATCAAGCTTCATCTGCCAAAACCCAGACAACACGTCAAGTTGGGAGAGCGCAAAACAATGGGAGCAGCGAGTTAGCTGCCGTGGGTTGTATGTCCCGAGAGTTGTGCCTCTCTGGGGCCGACTCTCTGTGTGCAGAGCTCAGAAAAACCGACGCAACAGACTTTTAACATCGTAAATCAGTGAGCTGTTTGTTATGTCTCCCCTCTCGCTGTGAAACAGGGACACCTCTTTTCCCTTATTAGGAAGAGAGTGAGCATGTGGTATGACAAATTACCGGGTGAACGAGTAGACTTTGGGGTACTGCAAGTCTGTGCCTTTATTGATGCTTTTCTGAATGCTTGAGTGCTCGGTGGAGGGCACTAATCCTTTTTTTTGCTGGTGGGTGTGGTGGTCGTTGACTTGCTGCTGCTTGTGCATGAGAGGGGTTAGCTGGGGGGGACTTTGGGGTTCTAACATTTAGCTGTCATTCATTCAACAGGGCACCCCTCTGTGGACGTTTGCGAAGAAAAAGAATTTCAGGATGTATATTGCATACGTTTCTCTGACATTAAATGTTCCTATTGAAACTATTGAACCTTTTGAAATTTGCTAAACCACTTGTACCAGCAAACAGGGACATGATCTCCTCCCACGTTGGCAATTTAAAATGCTTTCTCTTTATGGCTCCAATAAGATTTCTCAGGTCAAGACATAGCCACAATGTTCCAATTTTCCTTTACACAATAGCCAGTGAGCTCACTCAAACTGCTTTTTCTATATTTTCTGTATAACGTTTATCTATTTATGCATACTATTTCTTATGTGAGTTTGTCTCTAAGTGTAAGCAGAACTTTTGTGCATGCATGGACAACAGGGGCTACTGAATTTTGTGTACACCAGGTAAGCACCTGAGCCCCTCACAGACATCTGCGTAATCTTCCACGTGTGTTGTGTAGTCATCTTTAGACTGAAACCACTACAAAAACTCTTCGCCAGGTAGGGCTTTTCACATGTACTCAGACCTAACTGTGGCAGTAGTCTCTTTTCTGCAATCAGTAGCTGTGCCTTTAAGTGCTGCCCCTTATGCTTGAAGGTCACTATACAACTCCTTTTACAGGAGTGTTCTCTCCAGTTCAGTCTATCACTTTTAACATCACTGGGTAAATCTTGCTCATTACTTTTAGAGTCTTGTAATCATCCATGAATAACAGATTTGCCTGGGTTCATGTCAACCTTGAATAAAATTACTGTCTCTTTCACAGTCACTGAATCAATCCATTGTCTTACCAGCACCTGCAGTCTGCAGAGAATCCACAAAGACTTCCTCCATTTCCTCAGCAAACATGTGTACCTGGTAGCCCCAGCTCTGCAGCACTTTGCAAAATGAGTCTTCTTTCCACAATCGTTGCAAGACTTTCCATAACTGTGACACTATCTCCACATTTGCTGCATTTGTTGTTTGAGCCTACCCTTTGCCTTGCAGTTGCCTTTGGAAATGCCTTTGTGCTGCTCCTCTTTTCACAGCATATGCTGTTGTGTTTGCCTTGTGCAGTTCCTTAGCTTCTGATTGTGTGGTCTCTGCTGCCCTACACATATCCACAGCCTTTTCCAGTGTCAAATCTTTTTCATGGAGCAGGCTTTCTCTACATACATCATCCAAAATTCTGCAAACTCTTCTGTCTCGAACTGATACACAAAATGCTGGAGGAACTCAGCAGGCCAGGCAGCATCTATGGAAAAGTGTAAATAGTCGACATTTCAGCTGAGTCCCTTCATCAGGACTGGTTCCAACTATTCTCAAATCTCCAAACTTACAAGACTTACTCAGTGGGTGAATTTCAGTTAAGTATTGTTTCTAGTCACAGGAAAAGAACTTTTATCTCTCAGCTGTGATGATTTTATTTGTCAGAGTGTCCAACATAAAAGTTGTCTTGTCAAATTGAAAGCTGCTATAGATGTCCAAAGCATCTTCACCAATTACATGCAGAAAAACAGATGCTTTCAATTTTTCATCAGCCCCTCCCCCCTCTGCTAGCTACTAAATATGCATTGAATCACTGTTTGAAGCATTTCCAGTTGTCAATTAGATTGCTAGTAAACTGGATAGCCGGGGGAGGACTTGGGTTATCCATGAAAGAATTTCTTGAAGAATCCAGTGTACTTGAGCACACAGTGTACTGTTGCCTCACTGGCCTGCTTCGCTCTGTCACTCTCCATCGGGACTAGTGTCTCTTTCTCAGCCACGCATGGTATTCGTTTTACTGTCCGTGTTTACACCTCACGATGACTTCTGACACCACGATACATTTGTCCTTAAGAAGGGCAAGCTTAGCGTGGGTAAACATTGAAACATTTTATTTACAGAACTGCTTCAGTCCAACCTGAGCACGCACAACCAGCTCACTGACATCACTTCTGTGTCCAGGGTGAGCCACCCGCATTGCCCACTGGGAAATGAAGTTCTTTATCATGCACACACATAATAACACATGTATGAAGGGGTTGATGGATGGTAGTCAGTGTGGACTAGGTGGGCTGAAGGGCCTGTTTCCTTGCTCTAGGACTTCCCAAAGTTCTGGTACAACTTTGTGTTGCAGCTTTTGGACCATATCTCGAATACTGCATTCAGTTCTAGTCATGCCTTTACAGGAAAGATGTGGAGGCTTTGGAGAAGGCCTAGATGATGCTTACCAGGATGTTGCCTAGATTAGAGGATGCTCTGTTTGCTACGGGAGAGTTTACACGGGTTTAGGTTGTCTTCTCTGGAGTGGCAGAGACCAAGGGAAGACCTGAGAGACATTTTAAAATTGTGAGAGACAGAGACAGAGTATCTTTTTCCAGGGACAAAATTTTAAGGTGATTGGGGGAAGGTATAGTGTGGGGATGTCAGAAGTTTTTTTAAATACAGAGATTCGTGAGTGCATAGAATGTCCTGCCAGAGGTAGTGACAGAGGCAAATACAGTCGGGACATTTAAGAAACTCTTATAACAGGCAAATGGATGACAAAAAAAAGGAGGGTTATGCAGAAGGGAAGGGTTCGATCAATAGTGGAGTAGGTTAAAAAGCTGGCACAACATCATGGGCCATACAGCCTGTATAGTGCTGTAGTGTTCCATGTCCTAAAACATGCAAGACCTTCTTCTGTGCTGAGAAGAAAGAAGATGCAGGAGAGTGCCTCCACGTCACACAGCCCCTTTCTTGGGAAAATAAGCCAATGTCCTGCATCACCTCACCAGTCAGAACTTCCAAGGCATGAACGGCTGCCCCTCAAGGCAGTCACTCTCAGCTAGAAAAAGAAATGACTGTTGGACTTTCCAGTGGCTTCCTCATCTTGAGAGTTATTGTTATCGATGGCAGCTACCTCATGAAGTCTGATGACAATTGTAAATGGAACAAGGTCAATAATTTAGGGAAGCCCAGTGGTGCCAGGTATTAGCAATGCTGCCTCTCAGCACCAACAGCCTGGGTTCAATCCTAATTCGGGTGCTGCCTGAGTGAAGTTTGCACGTTCTTCCTATAGTTTTCCTCTGGGTGTTCCAGGCTCCTCACACATCATAAGGATGTGTGGGTTTGTAGGTTAATTGAGTACTGTAAATTGACTCCGGTGCGATGGAATGTGAGGGAGATGATGAGAAGGTGCGGAGATTTTTTTTAATGGATTATTGTAGAATTAATGTATGTTAATTAGAACTTGGTAGTACTGTAGGTATAGACTTAGTCCAGCTCCAACACCTTGCTGGTGGGGTGTGTTCTTAATAGCCAGAAGTGTCCTGTCATTGTAAAAAGACGTAAAGGATGAACAATTACACCATTGGTTGGACACAGAGAGGCCACTGCAACCCAGCAGACTCCATCTTACCAGAAATTAACCCTACACTAATCCATTTTTATTCATCCCATCAACTCCCCCCACCCCATTCTACCACTCATCTAACTAATTTGCAGTGATTCACAAACTTGCTAACCCCTATAAAAATATAATTGTACATCAATGAGACTTTTTAAGTTAATCGTTTACATAGAAACATAGAAACATAGAAAATAGGTGCAGGAGTAGGCCATTCGGCCCTTCGAGCCTGCACCGCCATTTATTATGATCATGGCTGATCATCCAACTCAGAACACCGCCCCAGCCTTCCCTCCATACCCCCTGACCCCCGTAGCCACAAGGGCCATATCTAACTCCCTCTTAAATATAGCCAATGAACTGGCCTCAACTGTTTCCTGTGGCAGAGAATTCCACAGATTCACCACTCTCTGTGTGAAGAAGTTTTTCCTAATCTCAGTCCTAAAAGGCTTCCCCTCTATCCTCAAACTGTGACCCCTCGTACTGGACTTCCCCAACATCGGGAACAATCTTCCTGCATCTAGCCTGTCTAATCCCTTTAGGATCTTATACGTTTCAATCAGATCCCCCCTCAATCTTCTAAATTCCAACGAGTACAAGCCCAGTTCATCCATTCTTTCTTCATATGAAAGTCCTGCCATCCCAGGAATCAATCTGGTGAACCTTCTCTGTACTCCCTCTATGGCAAGGATGTCTTTCCTCAGATTAGGGGACCAAAACTGCACACGATACTCCAGGTGCGGTCTCACCAAGGCCTTGTACAACTGCAGTAGTACCTCCCTGCTCCTGTACTCAAATCCTCTCGCTATAAATGCCAGCATACCATTCGCCTTTTTCACCGCCTGCTGTACCTGCATGCCCACTTTCAATGACTGGTGTATAATGACACCCAGGTCACGTTGCACCTCCCCTTTTCCTAATCGGCCACCATTCAGATAATAATCTGTTTTCCTATTTTTGCCACCAAAGTGGATAACTTCACATTTATCCACATTAAATTGCATCTGCCATGAATTTGCCCACTCACCCAACCTATCCAAGTCACCCTGCATCCTCTTAGCATCCTCCTCACAGCTAACACTGCCACCCAGCTTCGTGTCATCCGCAAACTTGGAGATGCTGCATTTAATTCCCTCATCCAAGTCATTAATATATATTGTAAACAACTGGGGTCCCAGCACTGAGCCTTGCGGTACCCCACTAGTCACCGCCTGCCATTCTGAAAAGGTCCCGTTTATTCCCACTCTTTGCTTCCTGTCTGCTAACCAACTCTACACCCACACCAATACCTTACCCCCAATACCGTGTGCTTTAAGTTTGCACACTAATCTCCTGTGTGGGACCTTGTCAAAAGCCTTCTGAAAATCCTTTTTCTCAACTCCCTTCCTAGCTCCCTATATTCTCCTTTCAGGACCTCATCCCTTTTCCTACCTATGTCATTGGTACCTATATGTACCACGACCTCTGGCTCCTCACCCTCCCACTTCAGGATATCTTGGACATGATCAGAAATACCCCGCTTTCACATCTTTACAGACCCTATCGCTTAATCAGAACTATACGACAAAGTCAGGTCTCCCACCTCAAGCCGCATTAAACCTACGCTCTGAAGAGCTGTTCACAGTTGCAATGCTCATTCCAGGAGGGAGGGGCTTCCCATTACTTATCAGGAAAAGACAGTCTCAGCATAGTTGCTGGGAGCACGTACAGACTCTACAGGTTTAACTGTGAGATGCTAGTTCTAATGGTGTGGCTAGTATTTATTGCCTGTCTGTAACTGCTTTTCAGAAGGTGTTAATGAACCGTTACAATCCTTCTAGTGAAGCTACTCCCACACTGCTAATGGGGAGAGAGATTCCAGATTCGGTCCAAGTGATGAGAGAGGGCCAGTGATGTAAGTGAAGAATGATATATAACTTGAAGAGATAAAATGCCAGTCGAATGGGATGATTGCAGTTGGGCTCATCCAGACAATACCCCAGGTCTTTCAGTGGCTGAGTCCATCCTCGATCTACACAGTCTCATGAAGATTGGAAAACTGCACACAGCCAGCACCCAAGGTCAGGACTGAACCCGAGTCTCTGGTGCTGTGAGGCAACAGGCACTGTGCTGTTGGGTCTCAATACTGGAATTTCCTCCCCCGCAGCCCTGTGGGAGTAAATATGCAAGACTACAGCGTCTGATCTAGAGCATTTTAAAAAATCGGCACATTGCCAAACTAGTGGAAGAGAATTTTCTGAAAGATTTTGTTGATCATAAAAGTTGCTTAGCTAGAATATGGAATCAGAGTGATGTCAAGTCTAATGATCTGGGGAGAAATGAGTACCAGGCCACCTGATGATGCACTTTCCAGCTTCCACTTTTTCCTGGTGTGATACCTAGTTGGGTGCCAGGCAATGACCATTTCCAACAGGAGAGAGTCTTCCCCTACACTGACATCAGCATCACCAATCATGCTCCATATAAAGTTATGGAAGCTATCATTGATCAGGCGCTTACCTTTCCCAGCTACCTAAATACTTCGGCTATGGGGGAAGATGCACTAGATTCTGGCATGCTTCTGGAAGACTGGAAAATTACAAATGTCACTCCACTCTTTAAGAAGGGCGTGAAGCAGAAGAAAGGCAACTATAGGTCAGTTAACCTGGCCTCAGTGGTTGGGAAGATGTTGGGAGTCGATTGTTAGGATGAGGTTTCAGGCACTTGCACAGCACTGAGGCTGG
This sequence comes from Mobula birostris, assembly GCF_030028105.1. NCBI lineage: Eukaryota > Metazoa > Chordata > Chondrichthyes > Myliobatiformes > Myliobatidae > Mobula > Mobula birostris. The sequence continues at coordinate 51,089,506 of NC_092385.1, forward strand.
GCTTGGGGCTTTTGTTTGAGAGGAGATGAAGAGAGAAGACGCAGGGGAGAACCGGCCATAGCATACGATCCAGTGGGAAACGCGTTTGTTCGAGATGGATTGTGAGCGGCTTTCAGAAGGTGTTGTGCGCTTTCACGTTGACCGAGGACCCAGCAGGTGAGTGACAGAGAAGTTCAAGATGAGCTCTAACTTGTGCACATTTGACTGTTTAATTAGAATGGGCCCTTTTCTTTTTGTTATTCTTTACTAACCCTTCAGATAAGATTCATAAATATAATTCCTTTAATCGTATGCAGTGTACTGTCTGTTATTTCACGGCATTAATTTGTAACAGGGTAGCAAATGACAGCATCCACACAAACCGGGGTTTGGGGCAAGATCGAGAGTGCCTCAATTTCAGGAGTTTGGCAGGGCCAGAGGTTGTCTTCCCGAGACTTACACAGCCAAGAATACCAGGGTGTTTCACTCATAACAGGCCAAAGTCAGCAGGGTTTCATTAAGGGAAAATTTTGCCTGACAAATCTGTCGGAATTATTTGAGGAAATAACAAGCAGTGTAGACAAAGGTGAATTGGTGGATGCTGTGTACTTGGATGTTCAGAAGGCCTTTGACAAGGTGCCACACATGAGACTGCTTAACAAGTTAAGTGCCCTTGGTATTACAGGAAAGATACTAGTATGGACTGAGAGTTGGTTGATTGGCAGGAGGGAAATTCTGGGAATAAAGGGGGTCTTTTCTGATTGGCTGCTGTTGACTAGTCATGTTCTGCAGAGATCAGTAGAATACAGCGTCAGAAAGTGTATGGTCATGCACTGTGGTAGAAGAAATAAAAGCAGAGACTATTTTCGAAATGGGGAGAAAATTCAAAAATCTCAAATGCAGAAGAACTTGGAAGTCCTCGTGTAGGATTCCCTAAAGGTTAACTTGCAGGTTGAATCTGTGGTGAGGAAAGCAAATGCAATTTTAGCATTCATTTTGAGAGCACTATAATATAAAGACAAGGATGTAATGAGAGGCTTAATAAGGCACTGGTGAGGCCTCATCTGGAGTATGGTGAGCAGTTTTGGGCCGCTTATCTATGAAAGGATTAGATTAGATTAGATTATGAGGACACTCTGTCCTCGTTTATTGTCATTTAGAAATGCATACATTAAGAAATAATACAATGTTCCTCCAGAGTGATATCACAAAAAAAAACAGGACAAACCAAAGACTAACACTGACAAGACCACATAATTATGACATATAGTTACAGCAGTGCAAAGCAATAACATAATTTGATAAAAAAAAGACCCTGGGCACGGTAAAAAAAAGTCTCAAAGTTACGATAGACTCCCGATAGTCCCGATAGCAGGTGGCAAAAGGGAGAAACTCTCCCTGCCATAAACCTCCAGGCACCGACAACTGCCGATGCATTGAAAGCACCCGACCACAGCCTACTCTGAGTCCGTCTGAAAACTTCGAGCCTCCGACCAGCCCTCCGACACCGAGCACCGAGCACCATTCTCTGCCCAGCGCTTCGACCCCGCCCCGACCGCCAAGCAGCAAGCAAAGCCGAGGACTCGGGGTCTTCTCCTCCGGAGATTCTGGATCACGCAGTAGCAGCAGCAGCGAAGGAGGCATTTCAGGAATTTCTCCAGGTGTTCCTCTGTGCTCTCACGTCTGTCTCCATCAAATCAGGATGACAGATAACAGATATCACCCCCGGCGTGGCCGCTGTGTGCTGCGTCGCGCTGCCATCTTCTCCTCCTTAACTGTGCTGACATTGGAGAAGGTTCAAAGGAGGTTCACAAAAATGATTCCAGGATTGAAAGGCTTATCATATAAGGAATATTTAATGGCTCTAGGGCTGTACTCACTGGGATGTAGAAGAATTGGGGGGATTTTATTGAAACCTATCAAATGTTGAAAGGCTTAGATAGAGTGGACGTGCAGAAGATGTTCCAATATTGGGAGAGTCGAGGACCAGAGGCGAATGCACAGAAAATTGGGATGCCCATTTGAAATGGAGATGAGGAGGAATTTCTTTAGTCAGATGGCAGTGAATCTGTGAAATTTGTTGCCATGGTCAGCTATGGAGGTCAGGTCATTGAGTGTATTTAAAGTGGGGGTTGATAGATTCTTGGTAATTCAGGGCCTGAAAGGTTACAGGGATAAGCCAGAAGAATGGGGTTTAGAGGCATAATTAAATTGCAAAGCAGAGTTGATGGGCAGAATGGCCTAATTCTGCTCCAATGTCTGGTCTTACCTGGCTCGATGGAAAGAGCTCACAATCCAGACAGGATGTTTACTATCGGGATTCCGTGCTGTCATTTCTCCACCATTAAGAAAGCAAGTGCTTTACAAGTGACATGCAGGACACTGTGACATAGTTCACGTAAACGAAATCACACACAGCTACTTCTGGTGGCCAGCACTGGCCATAACCATTGAGCAGAAGGTCAAAGCATGCCCACACTGTCAGTGAGTGAGAAATCTTCCTCAGGTTCCTGCGTTGCACCCATAAGAATGTTCTGAAGAACCATGGCAGAGGATTTACAGATTTTGCAGGACTGGTGTTCTTGGTCGTAGTGGACACACACAGCAAATGGCCTGAGGTTGCCATCATGAAGAGCATTACCTCTGAAAAATCCATCTTTATCCATTTTGGGCTTCCTCGACAGTTTACAAGTGGCAATGGCCCACAACCTCTGTCTGAAGATTTCAAGGCATTTATGGAAGCACATCAAGTTAGTACCATATCATCCAGCCACTATTGACCTTGCTTGAATGAGTCATAATAATAACGCAACTAGCAGGGCACTGTCTACGCCACCCCGAGCTACCTGCCAGCCTAGTCATCATATGGGAGCCCAAGCAGGGGAGGATGAACCCTGGGTGCCCTCCCAAGACTATGGTCAACATGCTCCTGGAAAACAGCGGCACGGCTAATGTAGATGAACTGAACACACTGATGAGGGAGAGGGAGGAGTGGAGAGTCCGTCATCGTGCCCGACGCCGGCCCCCTAGGCCTGAGTCAACTTAGTAGTAGTAGTAGAATGAGTTATACAAACATTGAAACAAAGCCTCATGACTTCAGTGGGAAGTGATCCCCTCATCCAGGGTCGTAGCACATTTTTGCTGACATACCGCAACACACCTCACGCCACCAGCAAAATGGCTCCAGCCACTGCACTGATGGAAAGACAGCTTTGCACCCGGCTTGACCTGCTTAGACCACACCCCCCTCCCCATACACAAAACAGATTGTGTCAAGTGAACAGAAAATCGAAGTAGAGAGATGTTGCATAGTGAAGTACAGAATTTTCACAGCAGGAGAGAGAGTACTTATCCAGAACTATGCCTCTAGTACAAGGTGGGTATCTGCAATGGAGATGGTTCAAACTGGTTGTGTCGTACACAGTGGAAACTAATAACCACATCAGGAGAAGACATTTTGATCAGCTGTAGTACACTTCTGAGGCTAGTGAAAACCAATACAAACCGACAAATTCAGATCCAGTTGTAGAAATACAGCAGGATTCTGAGACAATTGCAGAACCTACGTTAATAGCAAATGACACAGCTAATGCTCTCCCATCAGCTGTGCTTTCTGAGGTACCCTGTACTGACAATGCAGTACCCAAGCCAGGATCCATACATACACCATCAAGAGATAAAATGGCCTTGGCATCATCCCCAGGTTGTCAGTACCCTCACAGGAACCAGTGGCCTCCAGACAGATTAAATCTTGAGTTTAATGACTAACCCTCAGCACATGGGGCAGAATATTCCCCCAGGGTTAGGTCTAGAAATAGAGGCAATCTACCCTCTTTCCCTAGATAAGGAAAAAAAATCTTATTTTTTTGTTGTGGTTGAATATGATGATTACTCCATTGAATGTTAAATGTTCAGCAGCTAATCTGTGTATGGGAAGAGGAAGAAACGTTTAAAATTGGGGAGAAGAGAAGGGATGTGTTATGTACTCATGTATATTTTGACCCTTACTAGACATAATGTGAGACGGCATTCTGGGTAGATGACTTACAGGCAAAATAAAAAGTGACACTTTTGTTCCTCACTTCTCTAACTCTCGTGTGTGTTATTCACAGCCACCCAGTATCACAAACATAAGATTTTCAAAGTTCAAATTTATTATCAAAGTATGTACTGTATATATATATATATATACTACCTTGAGATTCATTTTCTTGCAGGTATTCACACTGGAACAAAAAAAACAATAAAATTGATGAAAAACTACATACTGACTGACAAGGTGCAAAAATACATAATTACATAAAAAGAACTGAGAACATGAGTTGTAGAGTTCTTGAAAGTGAGCCCATAGGTTGTGTTCAGTTCAGTGCTGCGATGAGTGAAGTTATCCACCGTGGTTGAAGGGTAATAATTGTTCCTGAACCTAGTGGTGTGGGACCCAAGGCTCCTGTGCCTCTTTCCTGATGGTAGCAGTGAGAAGAAAGCATGGCCTAATTGGTGAGGCTCCTCAATGATGGATGCTGCTTTCTTGTGGCAGCATTCCTTGTAGGTGTGCTCCTGTGATGGAATGGGCTGCATCCATTACTTTTTATGGACTTATCTATTATTTGGCATTGATGTTTCCAGACCATGATGCAACCAGTCAGGATATTCTCCACTGTACAAGTATGGAAGCTTGTCAAGGACTTAGATGACGTGCCAAATGTGCACGATCTTCTAAGAAATTAGAAGCGCTGCCTTCTTTGTAATGTGTGAGGAGATCCAGGAGTGCCCCTATTAACTGTTTGAAGAGAGACAGAGAGAAAGTTATTTACCACCGATATGTTTCTTTTGAAAAGAGAGAGAGAGAGATGAAGATTAACGGTTGGACTTTAAGGCATTGGAAGGCATTGGAAGTAACTTTGGATTTCTACTGAGTTGAGTTTGGAGACAGCACCGAGCAGCTCGAAAGTTGCTATGGTGACCGAAGACAGGACATTGTTGATGTTACTTTCACAGACTTGTTGCCTGCTTGCATTTCTTTGCAGACAAAAGAAGGAGGGACGCTTTGAATGACAGGTGATGCTCAGCCTGGTGAAATAAATGGGAAGTCAGATGATACATACCTCAGGCACATGATCTGGACACTGAATGAGCATTGTTGTGCCTGCAGAGAAAGTGGGTTTTGGAGGATCGATCAGGCGGATTGATCCCAAATTGCTATTCCAGCTGTGAAGAAGGGGTTGACTGATGGGGAGTTGTCTATGTGTCCACCCTTGCTGGGGTGGTAGCTCCACCACAGGAAAACTTGTCCCCCTGGTTAAAGTCACAGCCAGTGACTTGTAAAGGATTTCAGAGGACGACGAGAAGATCACAGCATCAGCTCACCTGTAGACTCAACACTCTCTCTCTCTCTCTCCATCACTACTCAACTAAATACCATGAACCGAACTGAACTGAATTTTATTCAACATCGTAAGATTGTATCTTTTTACCCCTAGACTTAAAGAAGCTTGGTTTTCATACATATATATTCCACACTTACTTTTATATATAATCATTGCTAACCTGTTTGATTTATCTACATTTGTATTACTGTATTGCATAGTTACTAATAAATATTAGTAGTTTATAGCAATACAGGACTCCAAAGTGTTTTCCATCTCTGCTGGTTTTCTTAATCCCCGTCACGGGGTACATAACATAATTGGGGGCTCATCTGGGATATGAACAAATTGGTCGGGAGGCTGGTTTGAATTGATTGGGGAAATTTCCTTGTGATTTGGTTGTGTGGAATATCAGCAGCAATGGAGTTTGAAGTTAATGAGTTTATGGCAGAACCAACCCCAGAAGCATTGGAGAATGCTGCAAGGGGTGTGCTGTTGGGAATTGCTCAAAAGTTAAAACCAAAGGTGAACATTAAAATGAGGAAAATTCAGATACAGATGTTAATAGCCTAGCATTATGTAGCTGAGGGAACGTTTGATGAGGAGGCGTTAGAGTTGTTCGTGGAAGCTGAACCTACTGAAGATAAGCTTCATCTTTGGTTGGAAATATTAAAGAGGGAGCATGAATTGAAATTATAACAGCTGGAGAGAGAGGCTGAAGAGGCAGAGAGACGGAGGGTCCATGAGGTTAGAGAGGCAGAAAAACAGAGAGAAGAGGCAGAAAGACAGAGACAGCTCGAAAGGGAGAAATGACAATGTGAAGATCACATGGCAGAAAGGCAGAGACAGTTTAAAAGGGAGAGGTTGCAGCAAAGAGGTTTAGTGTCGGACCCTGATGATTTTTACAGCGCGGAAGGGCTTGTTTCGTGTGATGAATTTAAAAGTTGTGTTCCTGGTGAGGTAAGGGCATACCCAGTGGCAGAGGACACCCCTACCCTGAAGGGGTTTGATAAGAAAGCAGACGAAGAAGTTTTAACCCATGAGGTTGAGTTAACTCCAGAAGGGAGTTTGCCAGAGAGTAGCTGGGAGGTTCGAGATGACCTTGAATTTGAAACTGGGACAAATGATGACAGCCCAGAAGAGGCAATTGTTCCAATTGAATGTGTTCAGGTTGTTGAAGTACCTGTGAGTCCACAGGGTACTGAACTTTGTGTTGAAACTCAGTTAAGGTCTGAGGTGTCTGACTTGGTTGGAAAGGAATGCAGTTTTTGTGTGTCAGATGATCTTGGTTCAGTGAGTAAGGGGTTAACCTTGGTACCAGTGGAATGTGAGGATTCTCAGTCATTTGTAGTAGACCGTGTTTTAAAGGCTGGTGAGGTCAATGTTGCTGGAAGTAACGGGAGAAGTGTTGTTCCTAGACTTTTGGATAAAGTGCTGGAAAAGGTTGGATTGGTTGTGCGACCTTTGACCCTGCTTGCAGGACAGAGGCCTGCTGAGAGTGGATGTGCCGCTCTGTTAGATTTTGTTTGGTCATTCGGAAGTAAGCACCGGCAAGGTCATGCTGTTATTCAGAGTGATGTTATGGAGAGGAAGAAGAATTGTTGTGGTTTTGGAGTGGAAGTTGCTATGGATACAAGTCGAAGTATAGGTCATAATCAGATGGGTAGTTTATTTGGCCTCTTTCATAATGTATACATGATTCTGATCAGCCTGATGATGGTGCTGAGTTCAATAAACAATGGAGGCATGTTGACAGCTCTCCAAGGTAAAAGTGTTTCAGCAATTCAGTTAATGAGCAAAACCAAAGGTTTAAATTATTATGATATGTCACAGACTTTTCTACCTTCCAGATTTCAGCAGGACTTAGAGGGTAGTAAAATTGATAAGGGTAAGGTTTATAAGAAAGGTTTGCCTTTATTGAGAAAGGAATGTATCGAGGAACAGAAGCGAGATTCTGGAATGGTGGCTTTAAGGGAGATGGCTCTCACAGGAGAGGAGGTTCAGAGAGAGTCAATAGCACATTACCTTAAAGATGGGGTATTGATGACAGTGCTTGCAAGTCACGTGGTGGTTTTGAAAGGTTACAGGGCTGAAATTTTAAACATGGCCTTTAGGTGGATGTCATTGTGTAGGAAATGAGGAAAATGGGAACGAGGGGGTTCCCCTCTTCTTATTTGGTAGTGGAGATTTGATTCAGAAGGCAGTGAAGGGTAATTTGTTGGAACCTGTGTTCAGTTACAGGCCAAAAGGACCTTTGACCCTACTCAGAGAACTCTGGAAGGGATTTAGCAAGCTTTGTGACTTTGCCAACGAAAGTTTACGAAATGGTCGAGTCAAAATAAGACACTTGCTTACTAGAATTGCAGCTAGGAGAATGGTTGTAGAACAAAATGGAGTCGTGAAATCTGATAATGGAATGGAAAGGCATGTTTGCCCACTGAATCTAGACTCACCAAAATGTCAGAATTCCATTGTTTTGAAAAATATTACTGATAAGGTGCACCAGTTGGACCCAAAGCCGAAAAAACAAGTAAAAGGACTAATTGGTGTTTTGAAATGGTGCACAGGTGCAGGGCATCACGTCATTATGAATTTAGCCAAGCTTATGAAGTAAAATGGTTGAAGAAGAAATTAGAAACAAGAAAGAACAAAGAAAGAGAATGGATGACTGTATTGATAGAGTGGGGAAGGCTAAATACCTTATTAAAATTGACTTGTTAAAAGGATACCGGGGTGTTCCTTTAACAGAGAGGGTTAAAGAGATATCAGCATTTGTGACACCGTCTAGACTGTATGAATACAATGTTTTACACTTCGGGATGAAAAATCCTCTAGAAACATTTCAAAGGATAATCAATTCTGTGATTGGAGAGTTAGAAGGCACAGGAGCTCATATCAGTGATTTAGTGGTCTGAAATGACACATGGGAAGAACATATTGCAGCAGCAGAGAAACGGTTTGACAGACTTTCTAAGGCCAATCTTACGGTGAACCTTGCTAAAAGTGAATTCGGCCATGCCACAGTTACATATCTGGGTTATGTGGTGGGCCAAGGCCAACTGGCTCCTGTACAGGCCAAGGTTCAAGCGATTGCTGAAGTTCCTGTTCCAACAGGCAAGAAAGCTTTGAGAAGGTTTTTAGGGATGGTTGTGTATTACAGAAAATTCTGTAAGAACTTTGCTGACATTGCTCTCCCCCTAACAAAGCTCCTGGGGAAGAGTGAAAGATTTGAATGGAGTGACCTTTGCCAGGAGGCATTTGAACGTCTAGAAACCATCCTGTGTTATCATCCTGTGTTCAAAGTACCTGATTTTTCAAAGCCATTTTCTATAACAACAGACACTAGTGACGAAGCTGCTGGGGCAGTACTGTTACAGAAGGGAGTGGATGACATTGAACATCCAGTAGCTTATTTCTCAAAGGACTTTAATGTACACCAGAAAAATTATTCAACTGTTGAAAAGGAATTGCTAGCACTTATTCTGGCTTTACAACATTTTGAGGCCTATGATCAGAGACCTCAAAACCTTTCTGTTGCTCAGAGACCACTTGTGGTTTACATGGGTTATAATCCGTTGATGTTTCTAACTAAGACGAAGAATAAGAATAGAAAGTTGTTAAATTGGAGTCCAATATTGCAGAAAGGTGACTTAAAAATCAAACATATGAAAGGTACTGACAATATTATAGCTGATTAGTTATCCAGATATTAAGTTGAAAACTGTAACCATTTTTGCTTTGTCATCTGATGTTTTTCCCTGTAATGTTTAAAACCCTGTGATGGACATTTTAAAAAAAAAATCATCTTCGACAATTTTTTTTCCCTGAGGAAGGGGAGTGTGACGGGATCCAGGAGTGCCCCTAGTAACTGTTTGAGAGAGACAGAGAGAGAGTTATTTACCACCGATATGTTGCTTTTGAAAAGAGAGAGAGAGAGATGAAGATTAATGCTTGGACTGTCACTTTAAGGCATTGGAAGTAACTTTGGATTTCTCCTGAGTTGGGTTTGGAGACAGCACCGAGCAGCTCGAAAGTTGCTATGGTGACCGAAGACAGGACGTTGTTGATGTTACTTTCAAGGACTTGTTGCCTGCTTGCATTTCTTTGCAGACAGAGGAGGGAGGGACTCTTTGAATGGCAGGTGATGCTCAGCCTGGTGAAATAAATGGGAGGTCAGATGATACAGACCTCAGGCACATGATCTGGACACTGAATGAGAGTTGTTGTGCCCGCAGAGAAAGTGGGTTTTGGAGGATCGATCAGTCGGATTGATCCCAAATTGCTATTCCAGCTGTGAAGAAGGGGTTGACTGGTGGGGAGTTGTCCATGTGTCCACCCTTGCCGGGGTGGTAGCTCCACCACAGGAAAACCGGTCCCCCGGTTAAAGTCACAGTCGGTGACTTGTAAAGGATTTCAGAGGACGACGAGAAGATCAACGGCATCAGCTCACCTGAAGACTCAACTCACTCTCCCTCTCTCTATCCATCACTACTCAAGTAAATACCACGAACTGAACTGAACTGAACTTTACTCAACATCGTAAGACTGTATCTTTTTACCCCAGACTTAAAGAAGCTTGGTTTTCATACATATATATTCCACACATACTTTTATATGTAATCATTACTAACCCGTTTGATTTATCTACATTTATATTACTGTATTGCGTAGTTACTAATAAATATTATTAGTTTATAGCAATACAGGACTCCAAAGTGTTTTTCATCTCTGCTGGTTTCTTAATCCCCGTCACGGGGTACGTGACAAATGGCACTTAAGTTCTTAGTCACAAAGATGCATCAAAGAAACTTTCCTTGACTTTTTACTTTCCCCAGGGTCTCTGGCAAGTCGATTTTCTCCTTTCTAACATGTCATTTTTATGCTGGGTTCTAGAGGAATATAAATCATTGTTTCATTACAGTGATTTGAATGAAGTGCATGTTTTTAATCAACTTCGAGAATTATAGACTGATTTAATAGTTATTGATCATTTCTAACAGCCCTCAAACCAAGACCATTTTAGAAAGCTCAGAAATCAACAACCTTGCTAAGAATACCCTAATTCTTTAAACAAATTGCAGTGGTGGGATTTGAACTATAGATTAGTTATCTAGGCCTCTAAGCTCATATCTTGAACAGGTATTAATGTAAAAAAGAAAAGAAAGGCTTACACACACATCATGGCCTCAGGACTTTCCAGGAAGGGCTCAGTTATTCAGTGTATTTGAGGCAAAGGTATATTTCCGCATACAGATTAAATCAAGGTGTTAGCACAAGGAAACTGAACTGAGATAATTAATCAGGTGGCACGATAGCATGGTGGTTAGCACAGCGCTTTACAATACCAGCAACCTCGGTTCTATTCTCGCTGCTGTCTGTAAGGAGTTTGTACAATCTCCCCACGACCACATGTCTTTCATCCAAAAAAGCGGTTAAATGGACATTGTGAACTGTACCGTGATTAGGCTAGGGTTAAAAATTGGGGTTTGCTACTTGGAATGGCTCAGAGGGCCAGAAGAGCCTATTCTGCACAATATCTCGGGTGGGTAGGGAATGAAGAGGTGTAGAGACAGAGAGAGACAAATTATCCACGAGCTCTATCAGCACATGTACGGGGGCAGAGTGGCCTATACCTCCTGAAGTATTATTGAAGTCCAGTCTTTGCTTTGAGATGGAATATTTTTTCTCCATCCCTCAACAACTTGCTTAGTCTGCCAGTTCAGGTCATTAATCTGAAATGCCAACTTTTTTTTGTCTCTGTGGATACTATCGGTCCCGCAGTCTGTACCTAACATCTTCAGCTTATGCTAGAAAAAACATGAAGTTTGTGTCAAAGGAAATGACACTGCTGTGTAATGTTTCTTGAGGAAGATGGGCACAATCTCCTCATAGTTCTGCCCTTTGCTGAAGTCAGAGTCACTAGACTTCCCTTACTTACAAAGGCGTTTGAAAACCAACAGGATGTTGCAAGGAACACAATAATCCTTACAGCTTGCTTGACATAAGAACACAAGAAATAGGAGGCAGGAGTAGGCCATCTGGCCCGAAGAAGCTGCTCCACCATTCAATAAGATCATGGCTGATCTGGCCATAGACTCATCTCCACCTACCTGCCACATAACCCTTAATTCCCCTGCTATGCAAAAATATATCCATCTTTGTCTTAAATATACTTAGTAGTTGCATAGACACCTGAAGAGTAGACTATCTGTTGGATGGAAGTGACCAACAACTCTGATAGAGGCAGATGCCAAGTTTTTAAGCTCACCAGTGGGAGGTGGTGCTTTAGCACTGCTGGCCCACCACCTCGAGGGAGTCTTGATCATAAGCGGGCCGAAACTCCTGAAGACAGGTGGCAGATCAACTGATGATCCCACTGGTGATAGCACTGTTCAGTTAACATCTTAGTCCATGTGTATTTTTTAACACCGAAGTAGCCTCCACTGCTTCATTGGGCAGAGAATTCCACAGATTCACCACTTTGGGAAAAGTAGTTCCTCATCTCCGTCCTAAATCTACTCCCCTGAATCTTGAGGCTATGTCCCCTAGTTCTAGTCTCACCCACCAGCGAAAACAATGTTCCAGCCTCTATCTTATCTATCCTTTTCATAATTTTATATATTTCTATAAGATTTCCTCATTCTTCTGAATTCCCTCAATCCCTCAATCTATCCTCATAGTTTAACCTCCTCATCTCTGGAATTCCAGTGAGTACAGTCCCTCAATCTATCCTCATAGTTTAACCTCCTCATCTCTGGAATCAACCTGGTGAACCTCCTCTGTGCCACCTCCAAAGCCAGTATATCCTTCAAGTAAGACGACCAGAACTGCACACAGTACTCCAGGTGCTGCCTCACCAATACCCTGTATAGTTGCAGCACAACCTCCCTGCTCTTAAATTCAATCCCTCTAGCAATGAAGGCCAATATCCCATTTGCCTTCTTGATAACCTGCTGCACCTGCAAACCAACCTTTTGTGATTCATGCACAAGCACTCCCAAGTCCCTCAGCACAGCAGCATGCTACAATCTTATACCATTTAAACAATAATCTGCTCTTTCATTTTTCTTCCAAAGTGGATGACCTCGCATTTACCAACATTGTACTCCATCTGCCAGACCTTTGCCCATTCACTTAACCTATTTATATTTCTCTGCAGATTCTCTGTATCTTCTGCACAGTTTGCTTTCCCACTCAATTTAGTATCATCAGCAAACTTAGATACACTACACTCAGTCCCCTCTTCCAGATTGTTAATGTATATCATGAACAGTTGCGGCCCCAGCATTGACCCCCACGGCACACCACTCACCACTGATTGCCAACCAAAGTAACAACCATGTATCCCAACTCTCTGCTTTCTATCAGTTAACCAATCCTCTATCCATACTAATATATCACCCCCAACTCTATGCATCCTTATCTTATGGATAAGTCTTTTATGCATCACCTTACCAAACGCCTTCTGGAAAACCAAGTAGAATATCCGTCTGTTCCCCTCTATCAACTGTGCTCATTATATCCTTAAAGAACTACAGTAAGTTTGTCAGCCTTTGCTGAATCCATGCTGTATCTGCCTGATGGATCCATTTTTTTCCAGATGCCTCGCTATTTCTTCTTTAATGATAACTTCAATCATTTCCCCAACTACAGATGTTAAGCTAACTGGCCTATAGCTACCTGCCTTTAGTCTCCATCCTTTCTGAACAGTGGCGTGACATTCGCCACCTTCCAATCCACCAGGACCTGCTCAGAGTCCTGAGAATTTTGGTAAATTATCACCAAAACCTCTACTATAACTTCTGCCATGTCTTTCAGTACCCTGTGATGCATTCCATCAGGACCAGGGGACTTATCTATCTTCAGGCCCACAAGTTTGCTCAGCACTACTTCTTTAGTGATAGCTATTGTATCAAGAATCTCACCTCCCATTGCATCCATAACATCTCTTTGGCATTTCCTCCACCTTGAAGACTGACACAAAACAGTCATTCAAAGCCTCTGCCATTTTCTCTTTACCCAATATCAATTCCCCCTTCTCATCCTCCAAGAGACCTACGTTCACTTTAGCCACCCTTTTTCGCTTTATACAATTGTAAAAACTTTTGCTATCCGTTTTTTATATTTTGTGCTAGTTTATTTTCATAATCTAGCTTCCTTTTCTTTATTGCTCACTTAGTGGTACTTTGTTGCTTTTTAAAGTTTTCCTAATCTTCCAGTTTCCCACTATTGGTGACTTTGTATGCATGAGCTTTTAGTTTGATGCCTTCTTTTATTTCCTTAGTTATCCAAGGGTGGCTCTCCCTACCCTTACTGTCCTTGATTTTTGCTTCAATATACTTTCATTGAGCACCAAGAAAAATCTCTTTGAAAGTCTTCCACTGTTCTCCATCTTATAGCCTGTGCTCTACACTAGCCAAATCCTCCCTCATCCTGTTGTAGTTGCCATTGTTTTAAGCATAATACATTGGTTTTAGATTGAACTATTGCACCCTCAATCATACTCAATCAAACTGTGATCACTCTTTCCAAGAGGCTCCCTAACTACAAGATCATTAATTTTACCTCTCTCATTGCACAGGACCAGATCTAAGACAACATGTTCCCTTGTAGGTTCAGTAACATGATGTTCAAGAAAGCCACCATGGATGCATTCTATGAAGTCCTCCTCAAGACTGCCTTGACCAACTTCATTCACCCAATCTATGTGCAAGTTAAAGTCCCCTATGATAACTGCTGTTCCATTCTTACATGCCTCAGATATTTCTCTGTTTATTGCCTGTGCCACTGTTATGTTATTATTTGATGGCTGATAGACAACACCCATCAGTGATTTTTTTCCCTTTACTCTTCCTAATCTCTACCCAGATGGATTCGATATTCTGCTCCTTAGATCTTATATCATCTCTCACTATCGCCCTGATCTCTTCTTTAAGAACACTACACCCATCCCTTACCTTCCTGCTTATCCTTCCGCATTACCTGATATCCCTGGATATTTAATTCCCAATCCTCTCCACCCTGCAACCACGTTTCTGTAATGGCCACTAAATCATACCCCTTTGTATTGATTTGAGCCACACGTTCACCGACCTTTCTTCGAATACTACGGGTATTCAAATAACGTGTCTTTACTCTCATTGTGCTTTTAAAATCTTGTAATCTTTTACTCTTTTGCACTTGACTTTTCTTCACTTCACTCTTACTTTTCTCTTTTTTACCTTTTGCTTTTTCTTTATCTTCATCCACACTTTTTTTTTACTTTATCAATACTTCTCCAATCTGTTGAACCTAACCCCTACTATTAATTTTAAAGCCCTCACCCGCAATTCGCTAGGATGCAGATCGCCTCACGGTTCAGGTGGAGCCCCTCCCATTGGTAAGCTCCTCCTTCCCCAATACTGGTGCCAATTTCCCATGTATTCAAGCCCATTTCTCCCACACCAATCCTTGAGCTACACACTTAACTCTCTAATTTTCTTGACCCGGTGCCAATTTACATGTGGCTCATGTAGTAACCCAGAGATGACCACCTTTTTGGTTCTGGTTTTTAACTTAGTCCCTAGCTGCTCAAATTCCCTCAGCAGAACCTCTTTCCTCATTCTACCTATGTTGTTGGTACCCACATGGACCACGACAAATGGATCCTCCCCCTCCCACTTCAAATTCCTCTGCAGGTCGGGTTAAGACGTCCTGTACCCGGACACCAGGTGGCAACACAACCTTCGGGACGTTCTATCCTCACAACAGAGAACTCTGTCTATCCCAGTGACTATACTATTCCTAATTACCACTACATCTCCCTTCTCTCTCCCCTCTTGAATGGCTCCCTGAACTACAGTGCCACAGTTAGGTTGCTCATCCTTCCTACAGCCCCCTCTCTCATCCACACAGGGAGCAAGAATCTCAGACCTGTTGAACAAGCTCAAGGGCTGAGGGTCCTCTTGCACTGTCTCTTGGATCCCACTACACACCTCACTTGCAGTCAGGCCCTCTTGTCCCTGACCACAGACCGAATTTGAGGCAGCTAATCCAATGGGTGTGACTACCTCCTGAAACAGAGAGTCCAGGTAACTCTCCCCCTCTCTGATGTGCTGCAGTGTTTGAAGCTCAGATTCCAGGTCATCAACTTTGAGCCCGGGTTTCTCGAGCAGCCAACACTTGCTGCAGATGTGGTCACCAGGAACCACAATAGGGTCCACCAGCTTCCACTTATTGAAGCTACAGCACATCACCTGATCCTGCATCATCCCTACTTTATTTAATTAGCTGTAATCTAATGACTTTTTATTCAACCTCTACAAAAACCTTACCGGCTACTTACCCGTACCTCCCTGCCGAAGCCCCTTGAGCCAAAGCCTCAAGTTCCCACTCCTACACTGGTCCACTCCCACAATGGCCACTCTGCTTTGACCCTGCTTTACTTTTATTTGCTCCTGCTAAAGAATTAAGAATCGATTGGTAATTGCTAATGCACCGAGCCCTGCAAAACGCTCCTTTTTTAAAAATCTCTTCTCAATCTGCACGAATCTCTCCCACTCCCTCTCCCTCTCCCTCTCCCCCTCCCTCCCCCTCCCTCCCCTCCCTCTCTCCCTCTCCCCCTCTCTCCCTCTCCCACTCTCCCCAAACCGATTAGTCCACTATAAATGCCCAAGATTTTGCACAGAAATTTCACAACCCTTAAGGATACATTTCTGGTGAGAATTTGCTGCCCATCACCTGACTCACAGCCCAAAGTAGCAGACTGGGTTGACTGCAATGCAAGAAGCAATGATACGAGAGGAAAATCACAACGCATGTATGCTCATTTTAATATATGAATGCAATCCATGGTTAAATCAATACTAAAGAAAGCAGCACCTAATACGGAATCTATTTACCAGTGAGTTAATTTCACATTAACATCATTGGAGAGTCAGCACACAATTAGTTTCGGACAATGTGAATTATTATGCTATTACTTTGAACTTGCTTTATTGATTTACCTTTCACCTCAAGTCATTGCAAATATTGTAATTGATTGCCTGAGCTGTTTAGTCATCATTCAACACCATGATCATAATACGACCCTGCTTCTACCATCTTGCCATTGATAGGAGGAGAGGGAGAGAGTCTGAGCGTTCCACTGTTGGGGAAGCCAGTGGTTGGAAACCATTGTATTTTGTAACATGACCTCAACTTTTGCATGGGTCCTATATTTAGATGATATAGACATCTCACTAAATTGTCAGATGTTTTGTGGAGATTGTATTATTTCTGCATACTAACATACAAACACAGTTTTCAGAGTGTAGATTTTTCCATTGTCTTAAAGTATGAATTTCTTATAATGGAAAATCTGACTTCAGCATGTTACAGGGAAAGGACACACAAGGTAAAATGTTGCAGATGCTGAAAATGTGAAATAAAATACAAAATACGGGGAATGGTTCACAGGTCAGATGCCTTCAAAAAGAAATATAATTAACATTTTGCTTTTGTGTGTCTGTACATTAGCTTGGAACCTGCAAAATTAAAATTGGAGCTGGCTTAGTTTGGCATTTCTAAAGAAACTGAAGATCAAGTTGCATCTCATCTTGACTAGACATCGTTTATTGTGTGGCACTTGAGACTAAAGTAGCCTGATTTTTTATGTTGCATATGTGACTAAAATAAAGCTGTTATATACTGCATGTAGATTAAGATCAGGAGGAAAGCACCACCCAAAAATAAAGCACTTGTAGGAAACAGATTTATACATTCCCATAACCACTGGTGAGGACACTATTTATTGTCCATGACTAACTGCCCCCAAACTTGTTGGCTATCAAGATAAAGACCAGAATATTTATTTCTGTCATTGATTGCAAAGTCAGTGGTCTCCTTTCAATTCTCCTCCATAGTAAGTCTCCATAAGGTAGTGCACCCGTGGCTGACAAGAGAAATTAGGGATAGTATCAATTCCAAAGAAGAAGCATACAAATTAGCCAGAGAAAGTGGCTCACCTGAGGACTGGGAGAAATTCAGAGTTCAGCAGAGGAGGACAAAGGGCTTAATTAGGAAGGGGAAAAAAGATTATGAGAGAAAACTGGCAGGGAACATAAAAACGGACTGTAAAAGCTTTTATAGATATGTAAAAAGGAAAAGACTGGTAAAAACAAATGTAGGTCCCCTGCAGACAGAAACAGGTGAATTGATTATGGGGAGCAAGGACATGGCAGACCAATTGAATAATTACTTTGGTTCTGTCTTCACTAAGGAGGACATAAATAATCTTCCAGAAATAGTAGGGGACAGAGGGTCCAGTGAGATGGAGGAACTGAGCGAAATACATGTTAGTAGGGAAGTGGTGTTAGGTAAATTGAAGGGATTGAAGGCAGATAAATCCCCAGGGCCAGATGGTCTGCTTAAGGAAGTAGCCCAAGAAATAGTGGATGCATTAGTGATAATTTTTCAAAACTCGTTAGATTCTGGACTAGTTCCTGAGGATTGGAGGGTGGCTAATGTAACTCCACTTTTTAAAAAAGGAGGAAGAGAGAAACTGGGGAATTATAGACCGGTTAGCCTAACGTCGGTGGTGGGGAAACTGCTGGAGTCAGTTATCAAGGATGTGATAACAGCACATATAGAAAGCGGTGAAATGATCGGACAAAGTCAGCATGGATTTGTGAAAGGAAAATCATGTCTGACGAATCTCATAGAATTTTTTGAGGATGTAACTAGTAGAGTGGATAGGGGAGAACCAGTGGATGTGGTATATTTGGATTTTCAGAAGGCTTTTGACAAGGTCCCACACAGGAGATTAGTGTGTAAACTTAAAGCACACGATATTGGGGGTAAGGTATTGGTGTGGGTGGAGAGTTGGTTAGCAGACAGGAAGCAAAGAGTGGGAATAAACGGGACCTTTTCAGAATGGCAGGCGGTGACTAGTGGGGTACCGCAAGGCTCAGTGCTGGGACCCCAGTTGTTTACAATATATATTAATGACTTGGATGAGGGAATTAAATGCAGCATCTCCAAGTTTGCGGATGACACGAAGCTGGGTGGCAGTGTTAGCTGTGAGGAGGATGCTAAGAGGATGCAGGGTGACTTAGATAGTTTGGGTGAGTGGGCAAATTCATGGCAGATGCAATTTAATGTGGATAAATGTGAAGTTATATACTTTGGTGGCAAAAATAGGAAAACAGATTATTATCTGAATGGTGGCCGATTAGGAAAAGGGGAGGTGCAACGAGACCTGGGTGTCATTATACACCAGTCATTGAAAGTGGGCATGCAGGTACAGCAGGCGGTGAAAAAGGCGGATGGTATGCTGGCATTTATAGCGAGAGGATTTGAGTACAGGAGCAGGGAGGTACTACTGCAGTTGTACAAGGCCTTGGTGAGACCACACCTGGAGTATTGTGTGCGGTTTTGGTCCCCTAAACTGAGGAAAGACATCCTTGCCATAGAGGGAGTACAGAGAAGGTTCACCAGATTGATTCCTGGGATGGCAGGACTTTCATATGAAGAAGGACTGGATGAACTGGGCTTGTACTCATTGGAATTTAGAAGATTGAGGGGGGATCTGATTGAAACGTATAAGATCCTAAAGGGATTGGACAGGCTAGATGCAGGAAGATTGTTCCCGATGTTGGGGAAGTCCAGAACGAGGGGTCACAGTTTGAGGATAGAGGGGAAGCCTTTTAGGACCGAGATTAGGAAAAACTTCTTCACACAGAGAGTGATGAATCTCTGGAATTCTCTGCCACAGGAAACAGTTGAGGCCAGTTCATTGGCTATATTTAAGAGGGAGTTAGATATGGCCCTTGTGGCTACGGGGGTTAGGGGGTATGGAGGGAAGGCTGGGGCGGGGTTCTGAGTTGGATGATCAGCCATGATCATAATAAATGGCGGTGCAGGCTCGAAGGGCCGAATGGCCTACTCCTGCACCTATTTTCTATGTTTCTATGTTAAGTCTCAATTACCATTAAAATATTCCCTCTGTGCAAGGGTACAGGTACAAAGCATTACCTCATGGACTTTCCTCTCTGATACCAACTTACCTGCTGAATGCTTGCAAAATCTGCTTTTATCATCATAAATTCTGATCTTTCATTGTAATAATATTTTAGTATTTCCATACCAGAGATTAACTACTATGGGTGCCACAATGTAAATTTAGCTTTAAAATATGATGGGCTTGCTTGTCATTTACTTAAACAAGTTACATTTAGGCAATCAGATCTAGAGTCAGCATAGAAAGAGTCCCATCACCCCACTGAGTACATAGCAATCTTCAAACAGCCATTTTATTTCCCAGCATTCTCCAGACTCAATTCTACACACCAAGGCAATTTGCAATGGTCAATGTCTCAAGTCACAAGTGTATGGAATGTGGGAGGAAACCACAGCATCCAGAGGAAATCCACATGGTCACTTGAAGAACATGTAAACTCCACGCAGTGAGCACTAGAGGCCAGAACTGGACCCAGATTACTTCAGCTGAGATACTCAAGGCTATGTAAACATAAGATACTTTTAGGCAACAGTGACATTGTCTCAGATATTGCAGGGTGCAGATTTATCCAACAATGGACAGGATGCAAGAACAATTATTTATTGACACAAAGATGACAAATTCAGGGTGTGGGGGAATTCTTTTAAAGAACTTGGAACCTGGAGTTACACTCTGACTTCAGTTCTTTGCAGGAATGGGACCCGCTGTCAGGGCCTTGTGACCAGCCGCTTTTTGATATTTCAAGAACGCGGTCTGGAAGATGAGTGCACCGTCAGGGCTCCAGGATTCCGTGGCGCTGGGGATGTGCTGATTCTGGTCTGGTGCTCCTGACTGAAGCATTGCGGGAGGGCATGGATCATCAGGAGCAGCGGGTTAGCTGCCAGATGTTGTGTGTACAGACAGCTGTGCCTTTTTGGTGCCGACTCTCTGGGTGCAGAGCTTGGAAAAAACAATGCAAAAGACTTTCAACATCGCAAATCAGCGACTTGTTTGTTATGTCTCCCCTCTCGCTGTGAAACGGGGACACCTCTTTTTCCCTTATTGGGGAGAGAGAGAGCCTATGGTATGTCAAATTATCGGGTGAACATGTACTTTTTGAGGTACTGCAACTCTCTCTTTATTGATGCTTGACTGCTCGGTGGAGAGTGCTGATACTTTTTTTTGCGGGTGGGGGGTGGGGTTCATTGCCTTGCTGCTGGTTGTGCATGGGGGTGTAAGCTGGAGGTTGGAGGTCTAACGTGTTAACTGTCATTCATTCTTTGGGGCACTCTGTTTTCATGGATGCCCGCGAAGAAAAAGAATTTCAAGGTGTTAGGCTGACGTTAAAAAGAGTGAATCCTCGCAAGGCGGAAGGTCCCGATGGAGTACCTAGTAAGGTTCTCAAAACTTGTGCCAACCAACTGGCAGGACTATTCAAGGACATTTTCAACCTCTCACTGCTACAGGCAGAAGTTCCCACTTGCTTCAAAAAGGCAACAATTATACCAGTATCAAAGAAGAATAATGTGGGCTGCCTTAATGACTATTGCCCAGTGGCACTCATATCGACAGTGATGAAATGCTTTGAGAAGTTGGTCATGACTAGACTGAACTCCTGCCTCAGCAAGGACCTGGACCCGTTGCAATTTGCCTATCACCACAATAGGTCAATGGCAGACACAATCTCAATTACTCTCCACACAGCTTTAAACCACCTGGACAACACAAACACCCATGTCAGGATGCTGTTCATTGACTATAGCTCAGCATTTAATTCCATCATTCCCACAATCCTGATTGAGAAGTTGCAGAACCTGGGCCTCTGTACCTCTCTCTGCAATTAGATCTTTGGCTTCATAACCAGAAGACCACAATCTGCGCAGATTGGTCATAACATCTCTTCCTCGCTGACGATCAACACTGGTGCACCTCAGGGATATGTGCTTAGCCCACTGCTCTACTCTCTATATACACATGACTATGTGGCTAGGCATGGCTCAAATACCATCTATAAATTTGCTGACAATACAACCATTGTTGGTAGAATCTCAGATGGAGATGAGAGGGCGTACAGGAGTGATGTATGCCCACTAGTGGAGTAGTGCCACAGCAATCACCTGGCACTCAAAGTCAGAAAGACGAAAGGGCTGATTATGGACTTCAGGAAGGGTACGACAAAGGAACACATACAAACCCTCATGCAGGGATCAGAAGTGGAGAGAGTGAGCAGTTTCAAATTTCTGGGTGTCAAGATCTCTGAGGATCTAATCTGGCCCCAACATATTGATGCGGTTATAAAGAAGGCAAGACAGTGGCTATACTTTATTAGGAGTTTGAAGAGGTTTGGTATGTCAACAGATACACTCAAGAACTTCTATAGATGTACTGTAGAGAGCATTCTAGGCTGCATCACTGTCAGGTATGGTGGGGTGCTGCTGCACAGGACCCCACCATCAAAGTACCTAGGAAATCTTTAAGGAGCAGTGTCTCAGAAAGGCAACTTCCATTATTAAGGACCTCCAGCATCCAGAGCATGTCCTTTTCTCACTGTTACCATCAGGTAGGAGGTACAGAAGCCTGAAGACACATGCTTAGTGATTCAGAAACAGCTTCTTCCCCTCTGTCATCCAATTCCTAAATGAACTATGAACCCTTAGACACTTGCTCACTTTTTTTTGAAATATATAGTGTTTCTGTTTTTTGCATGATTTTTACACAATATATGTATACAGTGTGAAGTATACTGAAGAAGATTTATTTATTTTTTCTTCTTCTATATTATGTATTGCATTGAACTGCTGCTACGAAGTTAACAAATTTCAGGACACATGCCGGTGATAATAAACCTGATTCTGATTCTGATTCTATTGAGCTATTGAAGTTCAAACCATTGACTTTTTATTTACAGTATATTAACTGTTTTTTTTACCTTGATACCATAAGAAGTAATTTATTAAAGTCAAAGTTGAGTTTGTCATGATCACAAATTTGTACATGAATGCAAAAATGCAATGTAAAACCTACTTGCAGCTGCATCACCACAGGCAACATATCATCAGATAGGCAGCAAACCATAAACACAAGAAAGTCTGCAGATGCTGGAAATCCAAAGCAAGTCACAGGAAATGCTGGAGGAACTCAACGGATCAGGCAGCATCTACGGAAATCAGGTCATCATCATCATCATCAGGTGCCATGCCCAGTTTGAGCTTTGACTGTCATGGCCCACACACTGCTGTTTTGGGTCAAGTGGATCAATTCATTGGTATTTATTTCCAGTTCTCTGGCTGCTGTCTCCATCATCATTTGTCTTTGCCTTCCTCTTGCTTTCTTCCTTTCAATCTTTCCCATAATTACTGTACATTCTAACTCTTCTTTCCTAATCACATGTCCAATATAGTTACGTTGCCTTTTCATGATCTCATACATTATTTCTCTTTTTGTGTTTGCTCTGTTCATGACATCCTCGTTAGATATTCATCTTGTC
Organism: Mobula birostris; assembly: GCF_030028105.1. Lineage (NCBI taxonomy): Eukaryota > Metazoa > Chordata > Chondrichthyes > Myliobatiformes > Myliobatidae > Mobula > Mobula birostris. The sequence goes on from NC_092385.1 coordinate 51,112,295, forward strand.
CATGATATTCTTTGCATCCTCCTCAAAAACCACATCCCTGCTGCTACAATTCGTTTCCTCATGTTACTAGATATTGTCCAACATTCTGAGCCATATAACATAACTGGATAAACGTAACATTTCAGTACTCTGAAGTGGGTTGTCATGCCTAGTTTAGTATTGGTCAGTATACTCTTCATTCTCGTAAAGGTGTCTTTTGCCATCCCTATTCTTCTTTTGATGTCCATATCGCACCTTCCATCTGATGTCACCCAGCTTCCGAAGTAGTAAAAGTTCTGTACTTGTTTTATGTCTTCCCCATTTATTCTCAGCCTGCAGATAGGATTCTCCTTCTTTTTGAATGGAAATGAATAGGCAGCTGACAATTTAGGCTGAGACAGACTCTGCAACACATTATCCTCTGCAACTGCTGCCATCTCCAAAGGGATCCCACTGCCAAACATATCTTTACCTTCCACCCCCCACTCCCACTTTCAACAGGGATTGCTCTCTCTGTAATCCCTTGTCCATTCGTCCTTCCCACTAATCTCCCTCCCAGCACTTATCCCTACACCTGCCCATACACTTCCCTCATCTCCTTGTAGGTGAGGCAACAGTTCACCTGCGAATCCACTGGGGTCATCTATTGCGTCTGGTGCTCCTGCAATCTCCTCTACATTAGTGAGAGCCGTCACAAACCGGGGGACCGCTTTGACAAGCACCTCCGCTCCACCTGCCGAAAGCAGGTCTTCCCGGTGGCCAAACGTTTTCATTCCCATTCCCATTCCAACGTGTCAGGTCACGGCCTCCTGTTATGCCAAGATGAGGCCACCCTCAGGGTGGAGGAGCAACACCTTATACTTTGTCTGGGTAGCCTCCAACCTGAACCTCCATTTTCCAAATTGATTTTAATCACATTCACATTTATACAGCTGAATAACTTGAGCATCGAATGGTCAGCACAATATATGCAAAGGCATTTCACATGCTTGTGGGATCTGCTTTGAATTTCAGGATGTATATTGTATACATTTCTCTGATATTAAATGGAACAATTGAATTCTTACATGTATGTCAAATGGACACCAAGGAGTACAGCAAAGTGGCCTTACATCCAAATCACGTGATCACAACAGACATTAAAAACCATGTTGGGAATAAAGCTTCAAATGCAAAATGCAGGCCACTTGAAGTGAATTTAAAGTCTGATCTTCAAATAACAAAGGACAGTGTTGATGGTTACCAGTCTGCTTGTATGATACTGGTCATACATATTCAACAGCCTGTTTTCACTTTATATGCACACTCTTGAAATAAGATTTCCCTGACATCTGGTTGAAACATACATAGATTTTCATCTAATTTACCTCTCGGCCTCCCACCTTAATGAGTAAAAATTCACATAATAAATGTACACAAATATAAATAAATATACACACACAAGCACACAATGGTATGCTTTTATCATTATAAGCCTTTCTGTCGATGGTTAAAGATGATCCTTATTGCCTTCGGAGGTTCTACTGATAGAATGACAGGGTGGGCTCAGGGGTATATCATTGCAGCTCCAACCCAACCTATTTTAAAATGCATCCTATGTAACTCAGCTCATATTTATTACTCCTTTGGTCTGCTCTCTGCATCTTCTCTACAAGAACCACCTTACTTCACCCTGCCCAGCCAGATGGCACACCCTGACTACAGGGAATCTAATGACAGATACAAAAAGCTTTCAAAGTAGGGCTGTTGTTAGCACTGGAAAATTCAATCCGGAGCATAATTAGACAAGGTTTTAACCAAAATAAAATATTCATAATAAAAAACTATTTACAAGAATAAACTATGCAGCACTTTTTCATCCTTTCATTCGTAGACCACTCATGGATTATTTAAAACCAATAGCACTGTTACCATTCATGTGGCTCCCCTCCCTGGGGAGGTACACTACCACGATAACTGAGGGGCTCCCTTACCCATCCTGTCCCACATCACCTCACCCGGTCCAGTAGTGGAAAAACACTATACTGTGGTCTGATGGTCTGTCCATTCCAAGCCCTGGTGGTGGCTGCACCAAGTTCCAGCACATCCCTCAGCACATTCCTCTACAGACATCACAAAGTACTGGTGGACCAACAGGTTTCAGGCAGACCAAAGTGCGTCTATCGCTGTGTTGTCCTTGCATCAGCACTCGATGTTCGTCTGTGCGTGAATGTTAACACAATGCTTTGTCACTGCCACAAATCCTCACTCTGTGCCCGTCAAACAGCATCCGCTCTCAAGTTTTTGGCAACTTGCCCTCAAGCATTCTGTTGTTTTCCTACTCACTTAAAAGCACAGTAACTTAAATCCCACGCATTTTCCGCCTCAAGGTTAGCTACCTAGTTTTATTCTCACATCTGCAGGAAAAACAGACAGCTTTGTTGACAATAGAGCAGTCAGGTGGCTGTGCATCTGAGGACTGAAAAATCTAACAACAAGACAATAACCAGCAGTGTAGTTTTCCAGGAAACCAAAAGATGCTGTACATACAAGCTATGAGAAGAGTATACAGGAGAGGAGACAGGGTTTTATTCTGGCTGGATAAATTTGTCCCGTTGAAGCAAAGAAAGGATGGTGGAGGAACCATGGTTGCCAAGAGATGTGGAGCGTCTAGTCAAGAGGAAGAAAAAGGCATTCTTAACATTTAAGAAGCAATGATCAGACAGGGCTCTAGAGGGTTACAAGGTGGCCAGGAAAGAGGTGAAGAATGGCCTTACAAGAGCCAGAAGGGGGCCTGAGAAGGCCTTGGCAAGCAGGATTAAGGAAAACACCAAGGTACATGAAGAACAGGAGGATGACTAGAGTGATGGTAGGAGTGATCAGGGAGAGGAAACATGGACCTAGAGTTGGAGCAGGTAGCGGAGGTTCTTAGCAAACATTTTGCTTCAGTCTTTACCAGTCTTGACAAATGCGAGGGCAGCATTAGACAGGCTCGTATGTTGGAACACGATGATGTTAGGAGGATGTGCTGAAATGTTTGAAAGATATTAGGACAGATAAGTCCCTGTGACCAGATAGGATATACACCAGGTTACTACAGGAAGTGAAGGAAGAGATTGCTTTGCCTTTGGTTAATCATCTTTGTCTTCTCATTGACTGCAGGAATAGTACAAAAAGATTGAAGGTCAGCAAATATTATCTATTTGTTCAAGGTAATAAAGATAACCATATGGATTATAGACCAGTGAGTCTTGTGCCAGCAGTGGGAAAACCATTGGAGAAGATTTTTAGAAACAGGATTTACAAGCATTTGAAGAAACGGGTCTGTTTAGAATGGATACTGTGGCTTTGTGGGAGACAGATCATGGCTTACAAGCCTGACTGAATCTTTTGAAGAAATTACGAAATAAATTAAGCAGTGGATGTGGTGTTCATGGATTTCAGTAAGACATTTGACAAGGTTCCCCATGATAGGCTCATTCAGAAAGTAAGAAGGAGTGGGATCCAAGGAAACTCGGCTGTATGGATTCAGAATTGGACAGTCCATAGAAGGTAGAGGGTGCCTGTAGATGGAGAGTATTCTATCTGGAGGTCAGTGACCGATAATGTTCTGCAGGGATCTGTTCTGGGACCTCTGCTCTTGGTGATTTTTATGAATGGTTAGGATGAGGGAGTAAAAGAGTGGGCTTGTAATTTTCCAGATGACATGAAGATTGATGTTGTTGCGGATAGTGCGGAAGGCTGTCGTAGGTTACAACGGAACACTGATAGGATTCAGAACTTGGCTGAGAAGTGGCAGATAGTGTTCAATCTAGAAAACTGTGCAGTGATGCACATCAGAAGATCAAACTGGAAGGCAGAGTGTGAGGTTAATGACAGGATTCTTAGCAGTGTGGAGGAATAGAGGGAAATTGGGGTCCACATCCACAGATCTTTCAATGTTGCTATGTGAGTTTATAGGGTAGTAAAGAAGGTGTATTGTGTTGGCCTTCATAGTCATGGGATTATGTTCAAGAGCCACGATGTAAAGATACAGCTCCATAAAATTCACGTTAGAATATTGTGTTCAGGTCTAATTGCATAATTTTTAAAAAGCTGTAGAAGTTTTAGAGGGCTTGTAGAAGATTTACCGAGATGCTCTGTGGATTGGAGAGCATGTCTTATGAGGATAGGTTGAGAGAACTAGGGCTTTTCTCTGTGGAGGAAGATGAGAGGTGGCAGAGGTGTACAAGGTAAGAGATATAGGTGAGTGGATAGCCAGAGACTTTTACCCAGCAGAAATGGCTGATGTGAGGGGGGCATAATTTTAAGGTGATTGGAGGAAAATATAGGGGAGATATAAGAGTTAAAGTGTCATTTATATACGCAGAAAGTGGTAAGTGTATGGAATGTGTTGAATGTACTGGTAGAGGCAGCCACATTAGGGACATTTTAGAGACTGTTAGATTGGCTCATGGATGAAAGTATGTAGGAGGGAAGGGTTAAATTGAACTTGGCATAGGTTAAAAGGTCAGCACAACAAAAGAAAAGCCCTCCAGAGGTGGCGTGTAGTGAGACTGCAAGCAAGGACAGGTTGATAATAGGGCAAAATTACAGTCAACAGGATGACATACAAAATGCTGGAGGAACTCAGCAGGCCAGGCAGCATCTATGGGAAAAAGTACAGTCAACATTTCGGGCTGAGACCCTTCAGCAGGGCTGGAGAGAAAAAAAGATGAGTAGGTTTAAAAGCTGGGGGAGGGGAGAGAGAAACACAAGGCGATAGGTAAAACCAGGAGGGGCAGGGATGAAGTAAAGAGCTGGGAAGTTGATTGGTGAAAGAGATACAGGGCTGGAGAAGAGGAAGTCTGATGGAAGAGGACAGAAGGCCATGGAAGAAAGAAAAGGGGAGGGGAGTACCAGAGGGAGGCGATGGGAAGGCAAGGAGATGGGGAGGAGCACGGGGGAAGGCAATGGCCAGGGAAAGAGATAAGGTGACAGAAGGAAAAGGGGATAGTGAATGGTGAAGGAGGGGGGGGCATTACTGGAAGCTCGAGAAACTGATATTCATGCCATCAGGCTGGAGGCTACCCATATGGAATATAAGGTGCTTTTTCTCCAACCTGAGTATGGCCTCATCGCAACCATAGATGAGGTCACTCTCACTGAGTCATGGCTGAAAAAAGATTCCAGCAGGGATACACATTGTATCAAAAGGATAGGCAGGTAGGCAGAGGGAGTCGGGTGGTTCTGTTGGTAAAAAAAAAAATGAAATCTAATTCTTAGAAAGAGGTGAGATGAGATTGGAAGGTGCAGAATTCTTGTAGGTAGAGTAAAGGGAATTACAGAGGCATGAGAGGGGAACTGGCCAAAGTTGATCAGAAGAGGACATTAGCAGGAAATATGACAGAACAGCAATGGTTGGAATTTCTGGGAGGAATTCAGATGGTGCAGGGTATATACATCCCAAAGAAGTATTCTAAAGGCAGGATGACACAACCATGGCTCACAAGGGAAATCAAAACCACCAGAAAAGCCAAAGAAAGGACATTTAATAGAGCAAAAATTAATAGGAAGTTAGAGGATTGTGAAGCTTTTAAAAACCAAAAGAAAGCAACTAAAAATGTAATAAAGAGGGAAAAGATGGAATACAAAGGTAAGCTAGCCAATAATATTAAAGAGGATACCAAAAGATTCTTCAGCTATTTAAAGAGTACAAGAAAGATAAGAGTAGATATTGGACCACTGGAAAATGAAGCTGGAGAAGTAATTAGGGATAAGGAAATGGCTGATCAACTGATTAAGTATGTTGCATCGGTCTTCACTGTGGAAGACACTAACAGTATGCCAGAAGTTCGGGAATGTCAGAGGGCAGAAGTGAGTGAAGTTGCCATTATGAGGGAGAAGGTGCTAGGGAAACTGAAAGGTCTGAAGGTAGATAAATTGCCTGGACCAGATGGTCTACACCCCAGAACTCTGAAAGTTGTGGCTGAAGAGATTGTTGGAGGCATTAGTGATGATCTTTCAAGAACCAATAGATTCCGGCATGGTTTTAGAGGACTGGAAAATTGCAAATCTCATTCCATTCTTCAAGGAGGGAGAGAGGCAAATTATTGGCCAGTTAGTCTGACTACAGTGGTTGGGAAGATGTTGGAATCAATTGCTATAGATGTGGTTTCATGTGATATTTGGAGGCACATAATAAAACAGGCCAAAGTCAGCATTGTTTCCTCAAGGAATATCTTGCCTGACAAATCTGTTGGAATTCTTTGAGGAAATGACAAGCACTGTAGACAAAGGAGAATTGGTGGATGTCGTGTACTTGGATTTTCAGAAGACCTTTGATAAGGTGCCACACATGAGGCTGCTTAACAAGTTAAGAGCCAATGGAATTACAGGAAAGATACTGGCATGGATTGAGCATTGAGCAAAGAGTGAGAATAAAGGGAGCCTTTTTTGGTTGGCTGCCGCTGATAAATCGTTTTCTACAGGGGTCTGTGTTGGGACTGCTTCTTTTTACATTGTATGTTAATGATTTGTATGACAGAATTGATGGCTATGTGGCCAATTTTGTAGATGATTTGAAGATAGGTGGGGGGGCAGGTAGTGTTGAGGAAGCAGGGAGTCTGCAGAAGGACTTAGATTAGGTGAATGGGCAAAGCAATGACAGGTGGAATACATTGTCAGAAATGTATGGTCATGCACTTTGGTAGAAGAAACAAAAGCTCAGACTATTTGCTAAATGGAGAGAAAATTCAAAAATCCAAGATACAAATGGGCTTGGGAGTCCTCACGCAGGATTCCCTCAGGGTTAATTTGCAGGCTGAGTCAGTGCTGAGGAAGGCAAATGCAATGTTAGCATTCATTCTGAGAAGACTAGAAAATAAAAGCAAGGATGTAATTAGAGTCTTTATAAAGCATTGGTAGGGCCTCACTTGGATTATTTTTGGCCCCTTATTTAAGAAAGGATGTGCTGATATTTGAGAGGGTTCAGAGGAGGCTCACTAAAATGATTCCGGTAATGAAAGGTTCAACATTTGAAGACCAATTGATGACTCAGGGCCTGTACTCCCTGGAATCCAGAGAATATGAGGACGGATTTCATGGAAACCTATTGAATGCTGAACGTCCTCGATAGAGTGGATGTGGAGAGGATGCTTCCTATCGTGGGGAAGTCTAGGACTAGAGGGCACAGCCTCAGAATAGAGTGACATCCATTTATAACAAAAATGAGGAGGGATTTTTTTAGCCAGAGCGTGGTGAATCTGTGTAATTCTTTGCCAAAGACAGCTGTGGAGAGCAAGTCATTGGCTATATTTAAGGTAGTGGTTGATAGATTCTTGAAAAAGGGTTAAGGGGAGAAGGCAGGAGTTTGGGGTTGAGGGGGAAATATGTCAGCCATGATGAAATGACAGAGCAGACGCGATGGTCCAAATAACCTATTTCTGTTTCTATATCTTAATATGTAACATCATGGGCCAAAGGACATGTACTGTTGTGTCCTGCATTAGTATATTGCCAACTGATGTCAGCAACAAAGACTTGCCACAGGAGTTTAGCAGTGTAGTCTCCCACTAGATCTGTAACTACGGTATTGCCATTCCACTGAAACTTCCCACCTGACATACATTGAAGTTCTTGAAATGGAGCATCTAAAATGAAATTTTAAATCTTGACTTTGTAACATGACAATTTCTCAAACACTTGGCATAGATACTAGGAAGGAAACGGTAAAGAGATATGAAGTCCTCAGGCCAGGAGGAGGTGGGAGGGCTGGGGAGAAGGAGTGTTGCGAAGAGTGGGACTGCTACTCTTGGTAGGCAGCATGTAGGGATGGAAAAGCACTCAGGTAGGCAGGGGAAGGACATCTGTCCTGCAGTCTTAAGGCTGGCTACAGGATTGCCGAAGGCTATTGGCTCAATTGTATTGTGCTATAGTTGGCTTAGAAGATGCACAGGTGGGTTTGAAGGTTGTGAGAAGGGAAGGTGGGTAGTACTGGAGCTCAATGAGTCAACCCAGTCAACCCAGCCAGGGTGAAAAGGATCATCTGGGAGTTGGCAGCATGTGGGATGGATCACGAAGGATGTAGCAAACTTTACAAGTGTTTTGATCTGGCACATCATTGGGAAATTTGCAATGTCCTTCAAGTGACAGAAAACAGGTGCACTGTTTTCTAAGAAACCGTACAACATGAGAAAAAAGATGCATTGCATTCTATTAAATTAAAATTCTTTCCAACAAAGAAATCTAAAAGCAATTAAACACATTGAAATTAACAAAATATGTGACCAATTGAAACCTAACTCAGTCTCTCACAGCCTTTCCAATGAATGGAGTTATTGGATCAGCACCATGTCTAGGCGGGAGCAAGGACATTGTGCTGGCCCCCCCTTGATTCCTACTGAGAAATTACAGAACTCCAACACGACTGTTGCCACCTGACAGGAATATCTGGCCTGCAACTTGAGTGTTGGGGTGAAGTAGTTTCAGTGCTGTAGTGCCACTAACCGATGTATTTGAAACTTGTGTCTGTGCTCAGATCAAGCCTGGGGCAAATTGGAGTGTAACCCCTTCACAGGTGAAGGTTTAATTTAGCTCATGCCAACATCAGTTGTATAGTTATAATGTGAATGCAAAGGCCAGAATGATGCTGCTGGTTTACTTTGATCATCAAACTTGCTCTTTACAGCCACTGGGACAGAAGTGGCACGCAGAGGAAATACGGGACCTGGTTTACAAAGAATACACATCAAAGTTGCTGGTGAATGCAGCAGGCCAGGCAGCATCTATAGGAAGAGGTACAGTTGACGTTTCGGGCCAGGACCCTTCGTCAGGACTAACTGAAAGAAGAGCTAGTAAGAGATTTGAAAGTGGGAGGGGGATGGGGGAGATCCAAAATGATAGGAGAAGACAGGAGGGGGAGGGATGGAGCCAAAAGCTGTTGAATCTCCTACCACTCTGACTGCAGCCTTTCACTCAGAGCCTCAGGGCCAGTCACAATGACTGAGACATGACTAATGCTGAAAGAACATCTCCGTCTACAGTATCCAATGTAGTACATCTGTTAGTGAGAGGAATGGCCACAGGGGAAACGTATCCTATCTGCTTGCTGCCCAGAATTTTCCTGATGGTCACCCAACAATCTCAAGTCTGTACATTGGATGTGACTTCCTCAGTAAGAGTCACATCTATGAAACCTTCAGCTTCCTGTCTGATCCGGAGTGCATCCATGTCCAGCTCCAGTTCCTCAGACAGGTCTGTTAGGAACTGCAGCAGGGTGCACATCCCACAGGTTTAGTCATCAGGGAGACCATGAGGTTCTCTGGCTTCCCACATCTTGCAGAAAGAGCAAGTCACAGCCTTATCCACCTTCCCATCTACACTGAATCAAGCACTAAAGATCAACTTCACAGTAAAACTTAACCAGAGCTTTTTAAAAAACCCAACACTCTGAGCACTTTAAAAACTTCTTCAGTCAAAGCCTCAACTTCCCACTCTCACTGATGGTAGCTGCTCCAAAATGGCCACCTACTTGATCCTACCTCCATTTTATTGGTTGCTGTTAATTAGCAAGTTCGCCAATCAAGTATTAACTAACAGTTAGCAAACTTGCCTCTTATAAATTCCTGTAGAGTGAAATCCATAAGCAAGCCCTGAGACCTACATCTTTTAAACTCCAAGTCCTGACTCCTGTCCTGACTCACTTTTGAGGCAAGCTCGGTTTTTTTGAATCATGACTTGGGACACCCTGGTCCCTCGATGTCTCAGAGCTCTGCAACCTCTCATCATTTAGATAACAAGCTTCTTTCCTGGTTTCATTTGCTACTAGGATGAACAAGTTTACATCCCCCCCACACACACACTTTTTTTGCAGGATGAGATAAGGCACTATATTAATGCAAATCGACTAATGTTCTTTTTGTTAGCAAGTATCCCAAGAGCCACGAGTTCTAATAAAATTTCTCCTTTGCTACCAATAATCAGGTATAAATCAAACAGCGTGCATGACATTAACTCAATTTTCTCACCGGGGACTTAAAGAGAGTGAAAGGCTTATTCTGCATAATATCATTAAGCAACTTCCCAATCATTAGAGGACAACGTTACATGCAAAAGTAAAAAGTTATAAATTATCAACCAAGTCCTGTTGTTAAAGAAAATACTTCCTACTGGGAAACTAATCCTTTTTTGCAGCCAGAGCTTCTAGCTTCTCAAATACAATGCTTGAATTTTAATTTCTGATTCATAGGCATGCAAGACTTCACAAAGCCTTGAAATCTTTGTCATTCTAAAGTTCAAATAATGGCTGATATCTGCTGGCCACAGTTATTGATGGCAATCATCAAAGCATAAAATGAAATACCCATGCATTAAGGCAAACAATCACAGGAAGGAAGCAAGTCTAATGATGGTTGTAATTTTGAAATTATCCATAAAATTAATTCCTGATATTAGGTACATGGGCACTGATGGACTCATTAAAGATCAGAACAGTGAGCTTCATGTATTTTCTTTCATGTTACTGACCATGCAATGTAATCGATTTAGTTGCTGTAGTCTGCAAGGCAGGTTGATATGAGCACTCAATGCAATGTGGCTTTTAGAAAATTCTTTATGCTATCCGAGCAAAGCAGGCATTGGCGCATGCACCGAGGGTAATGCTTGAAGCCTGCTTCAGTCCGATAGAATTCTCCAGGCTTGTGCAATTAACAACACAAGTACACTTTCAGTATTCATTCTTGGAATGCAGATATCACTAGCAAATCCAGAAGTTATTATATATTCTAAATTTGCCCATGAAAGTTTATAACAGTGAGCAAGCTTCTTGGAGAGTTCTCATCTGCGCAAAGTGCTCCCACAGCATTAATTGCAAACTGATTCAGGGTTTTAAATTGTGAAGGAAGGTCATGCGCATAAATCCAAAAAACAAATTCAATTCCACTGGTGTGGAAATGTATCTCCTGCTTTCACTCCTGACTGGTTTATTTCTAGAGCACAGAAACAGGCTATTTGGATTCCTCCTCACAGCGTGTGTTATACAAAGGAGACCTGCTGAGGGAAATATTTATAACCACGGGATAATTCACTTTTTTCCCAATTATATATTTATATATCTGAAATTTGATTAGAATGGCTGATGCAGTAGTGGACACCACCAAAGAGGTTAACCCCAAGGACCTAAAAGAAAAGGCTGTGGAGGAGGCAGAGAAGAAAGAAAATGGGCATGGAGATGCCCCAGCGAATGGAACAGAGGAGGAAAAGAATGGGGCTGATCATGTTGATGAAAATGCAGAGGAAGTAGATGAGGAAGAGGAGGATGATGAAGATGCTGAGGGTGAAGGTGAAGAGGCTGGTGATGAGGAAGAAGGTGCTGAGGAGGAAGGTGATGAAACAGAAGGCAATGCGGTGAAGCGTCCAGCAGAAGAGCAGGATGAAGTTCAAAGCAAGAGGCAAAAGTCAGAAAATAGAGAGTCAACAAAACCCAAAACAGAAGCTTAAACATTCCTTTGTTTAAATTTTTATATCTCGATCTTATGGTCAAGTTCAAACTGTAGACAGTGTGCTTTTTTATGTGCATTTGCAGAGTGGGTTTCTATATTGTATTGTACAACTGGTTCTTGAAACACCTGTCCAAGGCATTGCTCTGGGGAATATTTGCTTTTTATCAAGTTATTTATTAATGGTCTTTGTACAACCATGTTTGTAATGGGTTTGAATGCTGTAATAAGTTTTAGGTCTGTTTCAAAATGGGTTTAGAACTTGAATTTGCACATTTCAGAAGCACACACTTTACCGTTTACTGACCATTTTCTTATTTCAAGAAAAGAAAATAATTACTACCCTTTTTTCTTTTTGTAAATTGTGCTTAGGGTAGAGGTTCATATGTAATGAAGACCAAAGATATCGGTCTTGCTAACTTGGGTAGGGGAGGGAAATTGGTCTTCTATTCTGTACAAAAATGAGATTAAAAAAACAAGAAATAAAGGCTTTCTTCAAGCTCCACAGTTTTGTTTTTAATGTTTGTGGTGCAGTACATTTCTAGTGAAAATTGATGGGGTCAATTTGCAAATTTTGAGCTCATTGTGATGTATGCTTAAAACCCATGGTTTAAAGAATTGATTAAATTAGTATCACTTTTCCCATATTGAACAAGGCTTAAATTTGTATACCTCATTAGTTCATGCATGACCACTACTTTGTATATTCTGGTTAAATACTATATATAAATCTGGGTTTTTAAAAAAAGAAACAGGCTATCTGGCCCATTTAGCCGGTGCCAAACTGTTGCTCTGCCTAGTCGCATTGATATGCATCTACCACTTCTGCTGGCAGCTCATTCCACACTCGCACCACATTCTGAGTGAAGAATTTCCCCCTCAGGTTCTCCTTAAATATTTCATGTTTCAACTTTAACCTATGACTATAACTATAATCTAGCTCTAGTCTCACCCAACCTCAGTCAAAGCTCCCGTCAGTCTCCTACTTTTATCAATTTAACTCAACACCCCACTTTGACTCTCTCTATGAGGCCTCCTCCAGTGTTACAATGAAGCCTAACATATGCTTAATCAACAAAGTCTTGTTTTCTGTCTGAGCATATTGCAGCATTCCCAACCGGATACCTAACTTTAGATATTATATACCTTCGTTCTGTTTGTAGAACCGGCCATTTTTACCATTCTCTCTTCTGGTCTTTTTCATTGCCGGACACAGCATCACAAAGACTAAACAATATTGACAACAACGACAAAAGATTTTCTACAGATGCTGAAAGTCTTGAGCAATATGCATAAAATGCTGAAGAAACTCAGCAGGTCAGACATCATTTATGGGTGGAAATAAACAGATGCTATTTCTGGCCAGGACCCTTCATCAGGATTTAGTAAATTGACAACATGTTACACAAATAAGTTAACTTTTATCTTAACTGTTCCATTATTTCATCCTATCAGAGAAATGTCCTTTGTTCCATATCTCTTTTTCTCTGCTACCTAGTCCAACTTGCTTTCTCCTTTTCTTATCCTGATAATATAACTCACAGAACATTACAGCATAGAAACAGGCCCTTCAGCCTATCTAGTCTGTGCTGAATTCTGCCTAGACCCATCAATCGGCACCCTGACCATAGCCCTCCACACATCTCCCATCCATGGACTTATCTAAATTTCTCTTAAATGTTGACATAGAATTGTATTCTCCACTTCCACTGGCAGCTCGTTTCACATACTCACCACCCTCTAAGTGAAGATCCCCCTCATGTTCCCCTTGAATATTTTACCTTTCACCTTTAATCTAGGACCTCTAGTCCTAATCTCACTCAACCTCAGTGGAAAAAGCCTGCTTGCATTTACCCCATCTATCATCAACATCATCATCATTATATGTCATGTCGTATGACATAGGTGATCATGGCCTTTCCACGACCATGACTACTCTTGGCAAATTTTTCTGCAGAAATGGTTTGTTATTGCCCTCTACTAGGCAGTGTCTTTGCAAGACGGGTGACCCCAACCATTATCAGTACTTTTCAAAGACTGTCTGTCTGGTATCAAGACTTGTGATATGTACCAGCCACTCACACAACCATCCAGCATCTGTTCCTATGACTTTAACTGATCGTAATTGGGCTTCTAACATGGTGCTGCACCTTGCCCAAGGATGACCTGCAGGCTAGTGGAGAGAAGGAGCTCCATATGCCTCCTTCGGTAGAGACATATCTCCACTGCACCACACAACCCTTTCGGTAACCCGCATAATGTTGTTTTCAGTACCTCTATTAAATGCCCCCTCATTCTTCTATGCTCCAGGTAATAAGGTCCCAACCTATAACTCAAGTCCTCAAGTCCTGGAAACACTGTTATAAATTTTCTCTGTACTCTTTCAATCTTATTGATATTTTTTCTGCAGGTAGGTGACTAAAACCACAATATTCCAATATGCCTCCCCAGCATCCACGTAACTCCCCAACTCCTTAACTCAATACTTTGACTTATGAAGACTAATGTACCAAAAGTCCTCTTTTATGACCCTTTCTACTTGTGACACCACTTTCCAGGAACTATGGATCTGTATTCCCAGATCCCTCTGTCCCACTGCATTCCCCAGTGCTCTACCATTCACACGTATGTCCTACCCTAAGCTGCCCTCCCCAAAGAGCAACACCTCACACTCGGTTGCATTAAATTCCGTCTGCCATTTTCAGTCCATTTTTCCATCTGGTCTGGAGCCTGCTGCAAATTTTGCTAGCCTTCCTCGCTACCCATTATGTCCCCAGTCTGGATATCATCTGCAAATTTGCTGATCCAGTTTACCACATTATCATTCAGATCATAATGATAGATGACAAACAATAACATTCCTGCCAATCCCTCTGGCACACCACTAGACACAGGCCTCTAGTCAGAGAGAGAGAAACATCTACTACCGTTCTTTGTCTTCTCCAGCAAAGCCAATGTCAAATACAATTCACTACCTCATCTGAATTCTGAACAACTGAACCTACTTGAACAACCACCCAAATAGGTCCTTCTCATAGGCCTTGCTAAAGTCCATGAAGACAATATCCACTGACTTTCCTTCATCAATTGGTGTTGGCACGTGGCCAAGTGGTTAAGGCGTTCATCTAGTGATCTGAAGGTCGCTAGTTCGAGCCTTGGCTGAGGCAGCGTGTGTCCTTGAGCGAGGCACTTAACCACACATTGCTCTGCGACAACACCGGTGCCAAGCTGTATGGGTCCTAATGCCCTTCCCTTGGACAACATTGGTGGCGTGGAAAGGGGAGACTTGCAGCATGGGCAACTGCTGGTCTTCCATACAACCTTGCCCAGGCCTGCGCCCTGGAAACCTTCCAAGACGCAAATTCATGGTCTCATGAGACTAACAGGTGCCTTCATCAACTTTTCTGGTAACTTCCTCATAAAACTCTAAGATTGGTTAGACATGACCTACCATGAGCAAAGACATGTTTACTATTCCTAATCAGTCCTTGTCTCTGTAAATGCTTATACATCCTGTCCCTTAGAGCACTTTGCAATAACATACCAACTACTGATGTCAGGCTCACTGGCCTTTAATTTCTGAGCCTATTCTTAGAGCTTTTCTTAAACAATCACCTGGCATTTCACCCATGGCTAAGGACATTTTTAATATCTCTGCTAGGGCCCCTGCAGTTTCTACTCTAGCCTCTAATGTCCTAGCCTTGAAATGTTAATTACGTTTCTCTTTCCACACATGCTGCCTGACTGCTGAGCATGGACTCCACCTTGCTGAAGCCAGGCAGCAACTCTCAGGCATCTCCTCAAGCCTATCCCTTGAAGAGGGTCCCACTCAAGACCATCAGAAAACTGTTTGCATGGATCTCTTTCTTTTAGAGCAATGACACCACCCCACCCCACCCCCACCGTTAGCACTACTTATTGATCTGTGTCTGCACATGCGCCTTTGTCTACACATGCGCATTGTTCTCTCTCTCTCACTGCAATGTGAATACACCAGTAAAAGCTATATCCAGCATGTGTGTTTTTATTTAATCGATATGTAATTGTGCACAGACACAACAAATTGGCAACAAGTTTGAACCTGACTCTCAGAGAATATCACGAACTACGCCGACAGTTACCGGACAAAACAGCACGAGAAAGCTGTCACAGACGCTAACAAAGAAACAAGTGAGTAACCGTGAGAGGGTGGAACTGTATTGTAACGTGAACAACGCGGACGAGCAAAAGAAAGCCCCTACACTTCTTAGCTTAAAGGTGCCAAGAAAATACAGTCTCATACGCAACCTGGTAACCTCTGAAAAGCCAGCAAGCAAGACGTTTGATGAAATTGTTACAATTTTACAAAATCACTTGAGCCCTAAATCGCTGGCAACACCTGAGAGATTTGTATTTCACAAAAGGAACCAGTCAAAGGATGAAAGCATTTCTAAATACATTGCAGAACTGCACAAACTTTCCCAGGACTGTGACTTTATTGATGGGCTTTCTGAAACAGGCTTGTATGTGGCATGCATGATCAAAGCATTTAAACGAGGCTACTGGCAGAAAGACCTAACTTTAGAATGGCCATTTACCATTGTAATATCATTAGAGACTGCACCAAAGGATGCAGCAGAACTACAGAAATAGGAAGTTAAGAATGTGAAATACACAAAATGTCCCTGAATGGTGAAAAAGCCAAAAATGTTATCGATGTGGCAAATCCTCCCATGATGCAAATGACAGTTGGTTCAAAGAAAAAGTCTGCAGAAAGTGTCACAAACAAGGTCACATAGACAGAAGGTGCAAGACAGACAAAAAGCACAACCAAGTGAAATGTCCCAAACACAAATACATAAAGTTACCGAATGTAAAATAAATCAGACAACATAGAGTCTGACAAAGATGAACTGTTATGCTTAGAACAGTATAGTGTAACTGAAGCAGATCCCAAAATCATCTGGATCACAATAGATGTGTCTGATGTAAAACTGAAAATGGAGCTGGATACAGGGTCAGCTTTGTCTATAATACCTGAGGCTGACGACAACAGACTGTTTTCTAAGATACCGTTAGAGAAGATCTCGGTGATGCTAAAGACCTACACAGGTGAAAAAGTGTTTCGTTCCCAAAGGCAAACTGAAATTAAATGTGACGTATGGAGGCCAAATACAACAGCTAGAGTTTAATATATTGAGAAGTGGAGGGCCAGCACTTTTCAGATGTGAATGGTTGAGAAAAATCCAAGTAGACTGGCACTCGATCAAAGCTCTCAGTGTGACGTCAACAGGCAATGGCAGCCCAAATGGTAGCACCAACCAGAGACTGGCACAGCTGCTTAATGCTAATGAGAATGTGTTTGAGAAGGAATTGGTAAACTCAAAGGCATGAAGGCCATAAACAGGAGGAAACAGCAAGACCAGGATTCCATAGAGCAGGTCCAGTGCCTTACGCATTATGTCCTAAAGTGGATGCTGAACTACAGAGCTTGGAGGTATCTCAAATTCTCTCCAAAGCTGAGTGCAGCGGTTGGGCCATGCCCTATGTCCCGGTGATCAAGAAAGGGAACCGTCTACACTTTTGCACCTTTGGCAGGCGAAGAGAGGTTTTCAAAGATTGACTTATCAGAAGACTATCTGCAAATGGAGATTGAGGAGTTAAGCAGGAAGTTCCTCACAATCAACACTCACGAGGGACTGTTCCAGTACAATTGCCTCATCTTTGGCATTGCAACAGCTGCAACAGTCTGGCAAAGGGCAATGGACCAAGTGCTCCAAGATATCCCAGGAACACAATGTTACCTTGATGACATCATCACGACTGGCAAGAATGATGAAGAGCACTTCCAGTACCTTGGCGAATTGCTTACCAAGCTGAGCTGAGTGAGTATCTTCTGCGCGCAAGGAAAGAGAAACGTGAGTTTTTCAAGAATAGAATCTTATATTGTAGACATGTCATTGGCAAGCCTGGCTTACATAAGTCACAAGAGAAGATTGAAGCAGTGCTACAGGCTTGCAAACCAAAAAATATGTCACACTTGGGCCTTGTAAACTACTATCAATGGTTTCTCCCAAACATTGCTACAGTGTTGCATTCATTGAACACATTGCTACAGACAGGAGCAAAGTGGGAATGGTCAGAAAGATGTGAAAGAACATTCAAGAAAACAAAGAGACTAATAATATCCGATGAAATGATCACCCATCATGACCCATCTCTGCCCATCAGACAAGCATGCAATGCGTCCCCTTATGGATTGGGGCTGTTTTGTCACATATTATGAAAGGTGGACCTAAACACCTGATTAAGTTTGCTTCAAGATTACTGACGAGTGCAGAACACAATTATGCACAGATTGACCAAGAAGCCGTTAGTCTAGAATGGGGAATAAAGAAGTTCCATCTCTACTTCTATGGACAAAGGGTTACGCTAGCGACAGATCACCAGCCCCTTGAGTCCATTTTCAATCCCACAAAGGGAATTCCAGTGATGACTGCTACCCGGTTACAATGTTGGGCACTATTTCTAGGAGCCCACTCTTATGACATAGAGTTCAAGGGTACCAAACAACATAGCAACACTGATGGCTTGTCACATCTCCTACTATTGGCAACTGAAAAAGAAAAGTATTCATACTGTGACCTGGCAGAAGTGTGCAAACACCACATTGGTGGACCAGCTGCTGGTAACAAATTCTGAAATTCACAGGAAAACAAGGTATGACCCGACATTGTCAAGCCTATGAAATCCCATGTAAGAATGGCCAGCTCATGGTAACCTTATGTTTCCAGAGATCTCAGCAAGACAAGACCAGCTGTTGGTATATCAAAGAACATTGATGTGTGGATCTCGTTTTGTGGTTCCCTCTAAACTGCACACCGGAGTGTTAGAACATCTGTATGAAAGACACCTGGGTGCAGTCAAGATGAGGAGTCTCACCTGGCGCTATGTGTGGTGGCTGGGAATAGATATACTGATTGAAAACTTGGCCAAAAGCTGCTTGGGATGCCAAAAGTTCGAAATATACTCCCACAGGCACCATTATAGCCATGGGACTGGCTGTCTTCACCACAGCAAGGAGAACATATTGACCTTGCTGGGCCATTCATGGACTCCATGTTTCTGATTGCTGTGGATGCTCATTTGAAGTGGCCGGAGGTTATACCAATGAAGTCAACCACCTCAGCACAGGCTGTCTCCACCCTGTGGACTATCTTCATCAGAAACGGCTTACCAGGACAAATTGTGAGTGACATCGGCCCACAATACACATCAGAAGAATTCCAACTGTTCGTGAAGAAAAATGGCATCAGACATTTCAAGTCAGCTCCTCACCACCCAGCAATGAATGAGTTAGCTGAAAGGTTTATCCAAATATTCAAGAAGTCCATTAAGGTGGTGGACAAGGAGGACGATCATCTACAGCACAAGGTGGAAAACTTCCTTTTTGTGTATCGGAAATCTACTCGTGCAATGACAAATCAAACACCTAATATACTTTTCAGGAACAGGAATTTGAGATTTCTTATAGACTTCCTGAAAGCAAAACTATGGAGTGGAGTGCAGAAGAAACAGATCAGCCAGTTACCAAGTGAAGCAACAAGAAATTTTCGAGATTGGACAGGAAATCCTAGAGCATGATTACCAAAAGGACGAGTGGACACCAAGTAGGATAGCTACAAGAACTTAAACCACTGATGTACACCGTGGATATTTGAGTTCAGACATTAAGATGACGTGTGGACCAAATACTGGATGTTCAACTGCAGAACACACCTGAGTCAATTGCATCCAACAAGACAGACACATTACAGTCAGCGGACTTACCTCTCAGTGATGATGATGTCACTGACAGCCATGTGACACCGGAAACCAAGAACATTGTCTTAGACAAGACACCTACCAGACATCAGGCCATTCCACACGTCCAGAGGTGTGAAGTCAAAATCAAGACAAAGTCAAATTTATTGTTGGAGTACATACATGTCACCACATGCAACCCTGAGATTCTTTTTTTGTACTCAGATTTGTCTTTCCAGTAAAATAACTCCCCCCCCCGCCGCCACCATCATCCTCCCCATCTTCTATTCCACACTCTGACCTTTCACTTCTTCTCACCTGTTTATCGCTCCCCCCGGGTCCCCTCCTCCTTCCCTTTCTCCTACCGTCCATTCTCCTCTTCCATCAGATTCTTCTTCTCCAGCCCTTGACCTTCCCCTGTCCTTCTCAGTCCTGAAGAAGGGTCTCAGCCCAAGTTGTCGACTGTTTATTCATTTCCAAAGATGTTGCCTGTCTTGCTGAGGTCCTCCAGCATTTTGTGTGTGTGCTACTTTGGATTTCCAACGTTTTCTGTTTTCAATGCAGATAGTTTTTTTTTAATATTTTCATCTGCATTTGTTGTTATACTTTGGAAGAAAGAGCTATATAATTATCAAGCTGAGGCAGTATAGGTAACGTTGGTTATTGCACTTTCTTAAATCTTGTTCGTCCATCGTCGATGTCCATGAGGACCTTGACACCATTATGATGGTGTCGAGACTAGCGCGTGACCTGGTTTTAAGTGAGGGAGAGTTGCGCAGCGTCAGCCTCACTCTCTCTTCCCAATTCCCATCTGGATCCAGTGGCAGGACAGAGTCGAGACGGCTGGAGATGGGACTAGGCGCAGTGGATGACCAGGACGTCTTCTGTGTCTTGTCCTGCTCTACACGCTCCACGACGCTTGCAGAGACCGCCTTCTTGACCGTTGGACCTTCCATTGGTCTCGTCCGCTCAATCCACCGGAGTCTGTCTTCACATGCTGGGATAGACAACTCCCTATCTCACCGAGGGTTTGAGACCCATCGGCTACCCTCACCTGGTTTAGTCGGCTTGTCGAAGCCGTTGCCCAGGGTGTGGCCACTGTCGCATGCAAACAGCTACAGGGAGCCACAGGTGAGTGCTGAGTGCCAGGTGGGGACCAAAGGTGGACTAACCGCCTTGAAAAGGACACGACATGTTCCCCCACCAGAGGTGCTACCCCTCCCTGACACCCCATACACCCCTTCTTAAATATGGTGTGCTAGCTCCACATGCGTGAGAGGTAGTTGGGTTGGAGCTTGAATTTCCTTGCTTAAAGGAATATGTTATGGTCTACGCCTACTGTACAAAACCTCTTCTTTACACAGAGCCTGCTCGATATCAGGAATGTGCTGCCGGAGGTTTGGTGGAATAAGATACAGTTACTACAATTAAAGCACCACGGCAGTGTAGCAGTTACTGAGACACTATTAAAGTTCGGGGTGTTCTCAAACTGGGAGTTTCAATTTCAGCACCTGCTCTGTATATCCTCCCTGTGAAATGCATGGGGTTTTCCCAGGCACTCCAATTTCCTCCCACAGTCCAAAGACTTAAGGCTGATTTATACTTGTGCGTACTAGCTTACGCCGTAGCCTACGCAAGTGGGCTATGCCGTCGTGAGCATTTATACTTGTGCGTTGCTGTGTCTGCATCGCTCTGCAATTCACCACCAAAATGCTAGTTGGCGGTAGGGTTTCTATGCCACTGTGTTGAGTTTCTTTGTGTTGAAACTCAACATGAAGAAACTCAGACTTCAAACAATGGCGACTGAAACTGAAGGAGGGTGAATTTTCTGTGCTTGTCCGGCCACTGAGAGACATGGACAAAGAAATGCATTTCAAATATTTTCTGATGTTGGCAGGTAGATTTGACAATTTGGTTCATCGTCTCCAACCATTAATATCGCATCAATATACGCACAGTATACTCAGAGACTGGCAATCACCATTCGAGTTTTAGCTTCAGGTGGAAGTCAACAGGCTGTAGCAGCTAGCTACAAACCGGCGTCAAGTACAGGGTCCTCCATAGTTTCAGAGGTCTGTAAAGCTTTATGGAAAGCATTGCAACCAGAGTTCCTTCCCTGACCTTCAGTTGCCCAATGGGAAGCTATTGCAGTGCAGGAGGAAATGCGATGCTACCAAGCGGACCAATCACAGTTGTTGCGGTCTGTGTCGCCACGACACGGTTACATTTTTGGGGAGGTATGCATCAGGCGTAGGGTATGCGTAGGGTACGGTGTAGGGTACGTGGCTACGCCATTCCTACGGCGTCGATTTGACGCACAAGTATAAATTGGCCTTTACCGGGTAGGTTAATTAGCCATTGTAGATTGTTCCATGATTAGATTAGGGTTAATCCGGGTTGTGGGGTTTCTGGAGTGGCAGGACTCGAAGGGCTGGAGGGGCCTACTCCTTAAGTAAAATAAAAGTTAAATACCACAATGAGGCATTTAGACAGACACTTCAACAGACAAAACGTAGAAAGATACAGACCTAATGCAGACAAATAAGACTGGCGTCGATGGGCAAAGTGGTCAGCATGGGTGTGGTGGGACAGGGACATGATTCTGTACTGTACACCCCCATGACTTCTTATACTGGGGCGGGAGGGGCGTCATCTTATGGAAATTTCAATATAACTAGCCAACTTCCACCAAAATTCCCCAGGACTCATTTGCTTCCTGCTCAGCTCACGGCAACATTTAAACTATGAAAAAAAATCACCAACCAAGGCAATTGTTTAAGTGGTGGTGTCAAATTGTTTCAGCCTTGGGGTCATCTTACAAGACTCTGCTCCGAAGAGCACAGGATAAAATGGGGCTACTCAGAAACTCACACCTTCATTCAACACAACCTGGTATCCAGCCTTCCCTTATTGTAAATTACTGCTTTAAGATGTAGAAATGGTCTAGGTATTAACTATTGTGATATTCATTTGAATGGTCTGCAAGCAAATTAACACCCACTTCAAATAACAAGCATAATATAAACAGATTAACCACTGGTAATATTGTTATGAGTAATTTCTGGCTGGAAGAGTTTAATTGCATTTTACTTTCACTTAGCAATAAATCACCTTGTCAATTTGAATCTGGCTGTTGAATTAATTATATCATCCACTTCTTTCTTGAAACAGAATCTTTCAAAACTTTTCTGAAAGGTTAAAAGCACCAGTTCCGAGCCACTACTCATTAGGGGATTGGGAGTGGAAAGGTCAATAACTTTAAATTCAATGGTATTACCATATCAGAGGCTCTGTCCTGTGACCAACAAGTAAGTGCCTTCACGGAGGTAGAATGACAACACCTCTGCTTTCTTAGAAGTTTGCATTGATTTGGCATGCCACCTAAAACTTTGACAAACTTCTATAGATGCAGAGTGGTAAGTATCCTGGCTGGTTGTATCACAATCTGATATGAAAACATCAATTCCCAGGAGCAGAAAAGACTACAAAAAATGGTGGATACAGCCCAGTCCATCACAGGCAAAGCCCTCCCCACCACTGAGCACATTTACAAGGAGCACTGACGCAAGAAAGCAGGATCCATCATCAAAGACCCTCATCATCCAGGCCATGCTCTCTTCTTGCCACTTCCATCAGGCAGAAGGTACAGGAGCCTTAGACCTCAAACCACGAGGTTCAGGAATAGTTATTACCTTTCAGCCATCGGGATCATGAACCAGCATCGACAGCTTCACTCACCACAACACTGGACCATAACCTATAGACTCACTTTCAAGGACTCTACAACCCATGTTCTCAGTATTGATTGCTCACCTTTTTTTTATTGATTATTCACACAATTTGTCCTCTCTTGCACTTTGGATGTTTGTCATTGTTATGTATAGCCTTTAGTAAATTCTATTGTATTTATTTATTTTCATGTAAATATTTGCAAGAAAATGAACCTCAATGGTTGGCTGGTGGCGCAGTGAGATCAGCGCCGGGCTCGAGAACGGAGGTTCCCAAGTTCGATCCAGTGACAGACCGCTCCTGAGCGTGCTCTCCATCCGTGCTGGGTTGATGTTGAGCTTGCAACTCGACCTCGTAAAAAAAACACTGCCACCTCCAGTTTAAATTCCCACGCGGAATATTGTGGAGGATCAAACAGCAATACCAATACCAATGTAGTGTATGGTGGCATATACTGCACATAATTTGATAATAAATTTACTATGAATTTTGTGCAATATCTAAAACCTCAATCAGAGTGAAGAAACATAAAGTGAGTAGGATAAGTGAGTAGGATTCTAGATCTCAGAACTTCCAATAAAATGCTCGAATACAGCAGCCTCCACGGGTCAACTAAAAGTGTTATTGTCTTTTTTTAAACGTATATTTTACAAATGCATGAAGAACTTAAAGTACTGCAGGTCTATCCCCATCAGCAAGTTGCTCATTGGTGGAGAAACTGAAGGAAATGAACATTGTGTGGACTGTGATACAGCCTGTGACAGACAGACATCAGTGCATGAAGGCGGTATGTAGTCTAGCAACGAGTAATTGTCTTAATCACTTTTCTTGTGATCACAAGACCTTGTTGGACATTGATGATGTGGAATGTTGCAAGTTTAATTCATTGGTTTATTGGTGAATGGTGGGAGCAAAGAGCAGGGAGACTGAGTGGCCTCAAGCCACGGGCTTAGCCTGTTTGCAGCCACCCAGGGGCGAGCATCAGAGCTGGGTGCTCCATTGGAGTGCCGGAAGTAGTGTGACACGGCATCCTTGCTGGAGTTGGTGCTGCCCCCAGTGTTTGCTCGGCAGAAGGCAAGCTGTATCGAGTTGAATTGTAGACTGCTTCAGCATTCATGGATTCAGGGACTTTGACTATATAATTTTTGTCTGACAGTATGTGCTATATGTGCCTTGTGCTGTGTGTGACTATTGGTACAGTGTTTTGCACCCTGGCTCCGGAGTAACACTGTTTTGTTTGGCTGTATTCATGGGTATGACTGTGGCATGATGCAACATCATCTACAATTAGACATGCATTTACACAGCGCTCCATGTCCATAGGGTTTTCCCATGTGCATTACAGCCTGCAAGATCCTTCCATAAAGTGAGGTCCTTACTGTTGATATACTGTAGCTGGTTCGTACATGGCAAGGTCTCAGAAACAGAATGAGGCAGGCTTCTGGATAATCTGCTCATTAACTCTTCTAATTGAAGGAAAAACATTGATTTGGACACTATTTACTGCTCTTTTTCTTTTGTTTATTGAAGAGAGTACCTCCCCTGCCCCATGGAGTACCTCCCCTGCCCCATAGTTGACCTCAGCTAGGATCACTAAAGAATGCTTCAATTAGCCTGCACTTGTGAAAGACAGGAAACGCTTCCACAGAATTCCCAATTCCCACAAAGTGAACATTGTTAGAATGTTTATTTAGCGGAATCGATCATCTCAGGCTAATGAGGTTCACAGACAGATTGACAATCAAACTAGGAGACAGTAAAGATAGCACCATGAGGAACTCAGCATGGGTCAATACCTCGCAAGAAAGAAAGGAGACAACTGGAGAAAGCAAAAAGAATAGCCACCCTTTCACAAAGCTGTCAGAAGCAGAAATAGTTTTTGGATCAATGCAAACAAATAAAGGATATTCTGAATACATTTAAAGTCATATTTTTTATTTGGAATATATACCACCAGACTGGACTAATAACCAGCAAGTCTATGGGCAGAAGCCCAATCATACTGATGTGCATCTCCCAAAAAATTGGCAGTACCCCCTCCCCAACAAGTTGTGGAAAACCTACATGCTAGCTTGATGGCTGCCTTGGAAGAGACTGTGGTTTTGAAAGGCATCAAAATGCATCAATCATTGAAAGAGCTTGTTTTCTTTAAATATTCAAATCTAAATATTCTCTGAGGATCATCCACCTTATTGTGGTGAAGCGGCTTCTGAGTTCAAGAGATCCCAAGAGCATTGCTGTCTGGAGTTTAGCCATCTGGCGCTTAGCTCCTGGTAGAGTCACCAAATTCGGTAAGGTTAAAGAGCAATCCAACCGAGACCTCAATGGTGGAGCTGGTGGAAGGTGAGGACACATCAGAACAGCAGTGAAGGTGACAGAAGGCCCCAGCAGTGAAGAGTCCTCAGTCCTCTGGCACTCCATGCTACGGCAACCTAACCCTAATCTATCAATGACCAGACTATTGTGCACCAACCTCCCAGTGTTAAACAAAGTCACCCACAGACATTCTCCATTTAGGAATCCACCCCAACATTCCAGTTATGTAAATTCCAGATCCGCCTCTAGAGCAACCTAAGGACCACCAATAGACAGTCCTTGACTTGAGTGATTACTACTGCTACTGCTTATTCATATATTCAAAGCACAAAAACACAAGGGTTTATAAATTAGTCCAGGATCTTTGCGTAACTTAGGGATGACATTCCAACATCATGGTTTTTCCAGGGTTGTTAGGAGAGT
Organism: Mobula birostris; assembly: GCF_030028105.1. Taxonomy (NCBI): domain Eukaryota; kingdom Metazoa; phylum Chordata; class Chondrichthyes; order Myliobatiformes; family Myliobatidae; genus Mobula; species Mobula birostris. Next base: position 51,137,980 of record NC_092385.1, read on the forward strand.
GGAATAACTCAAGGCTGAGATGAATACTGAGGATGAGAACTCTTAGACAAGCAAAAATCTGCATATCTGCCACACAATGGCATGAAACATTTCTCGTGAGTGGGTGGCAGTGACTGCTTCAGCAGTTCTCCCATACCTGAAGTACTTGTCTCACATTTGAAAAAGAATGCATAAAACAACTCTAGCTGTCAACACGAGGAAATCTGCAGATGCTGGAATTTCAAGCAACACACATAAAAATTGCTGGTGAACGCAGCAGGCCAGGCAGCATCTCTAGGAAGAGGCACAGTCGATGTTTCGGGCCGAGACCCTTCGTCAGCGCTAACTGAAAGAAGAGATAGCAAGAGATTTGAAAGTGGGAGGTGGATGGGGAGATCCGAAATGATAGGAGAAGACAGGAGGGGGAGAGATGGAGCCAAGAGCTGGGAAGTTGATTGGCAAAAGGGATATGAGAGGATCATGGGACAGGAGGCCTAGGGAGAAAGAAAGTGGGAGGGGGGAAGCCCAGAGGATGGGCAAGGAGTATAGTGAGAAGGACAGAGGGAGAAAAAGGAGAGTGAGAAAAAAATATATAATGATAAAAGATAAATAAATAACGGATGGGGTACGAATGGGAGGTGGGGCATTAACAGAAGTTAGAGAAGTCAATGTTCATGCCATCAGGTTGGAGGCTACCCAGACAGAATATAAGGTGATGTTCCTCCAACCTGTGTGTGGCTTCATCTTTACAGTAGAGGAGGCCGTGGATAGACATGTCAGAATGGGAATGGGACATGGAATTAAAATGAATGGCCACTGGGAGATCCTGCTTTCTCTGGTGGACAGAGCGTAGGTGTTCGGCGAAATGGTCTCCCAGCCTGCGTCGGGTCTTGCCAATATATAGCAGACATCCCACCTCTCCCAGAAGTTCCGGGAATCTCCCGCATATTAATAGTGGCTCCCTGATGCCTGCAAATTATATACAATATCACAGAAATCAATTTTTTTGAGAGCGAGCGAGCGGGAGAAAGCAAGAGAGAGCGCGAGTGCGACCACGAGAGAGCACATGCGCGAGAGAGAGCGAGAGCATGAGAGAGAAAGCAAGTGAGAGTGTGAGCAAGAGAGAGAAAGCGCGAGAGCAAGCAAGCGAGAGAGAGAGCAAGAGCACCCCATGGCAGAGTGTTCCAAAAAAATATAAAACATATGTCACCCCAGACTACACTAAAGTGTACCCCTGTCTAATAGGAGTCAAAATAATGACAGTGTTGCTCGCTGCACTGTTTGCATCAGTGACTTTTCTATTGCCCATGGTGGGTTAGGACTGTAAAAGACATGTTGAGGTGAGTTTAACAGGTGTCATTCATTCATTAGCATAGCTAATGTTATTTAAACTAGCTGGCTAGCTGCTAAGGAGCTATTCTATTGCAGACATTCCACCTCTCCCGGAAGTCTCCCGCAAATTGATGGTGCTACCTCCCTGAAATGAGTTTTTGCGGGGTGGGATGTCTGATATAGAAAGCCGCATCGGGAGCTCCGGACGCAGTATATCACCCCAGCTGACTCACAGGCAAAGTGTCGCCTCACCTGGAAGGACTGTCTGGGGCCCTGAATGGTGCTGAGGGAGGAAGTGTAAGGGTATGTGTAGCACTTGTTCCGCTTACAAGGATAAGTGCCAGGAGGGAGATCAGTGCTGAGGGATGGGGGTGACGAACGGACAAGGGAGTCGCATAGGGAGCGATCCCTGAGGAAAGCGGAGGGGGTAGAGGGAAAGATGTGCTTAGTGGTGGGATCCCGTTGGAGGTGGTGGAAGTTACGGAGAATAATATGATGGACCCGGAGGCTGGTGGGGTGGTAGGTGAGGACAAGGGGAACCCTATTCCTAGTGGGGTGGCGGGAGGATGGGGTGAGAGCAGATGTGCGTGAAATGGGAGAGATGCGTTTGATGATGAAGCCACACTCAGGTTGGAGGAACAACACCTTATATTCCCTCTGGGTAGGCTCCAACCTGATGGCATGAACATTGACTTCCGTAACTTCCGTTAATGCCCCACCTCCCCTTCATACCCCCTCCGTTATTTATTTATCTTTTATCATTATATATTTTTCTCTCTCCTTTTTCCCCTCTGTCCTTCTCACTATACCCCTTGCCCGTCCTCTGGGCTTCCTCCCTCCCCCTTTTCCTTCTCCCTAGTCCTCCTGTCCCATGATCCTCTCATATCCCTCTTGCAAATCAACTTTCCAGCTCTTGGTTCCATCCCTCCCCCTCCTGTTCTCCTATCATTTTGGATCTCCCCCTCCCCCTCCCACTTTCAAATCTCTTACTAGCTCTTCTTTCAGTTAGTCCTGACGAAGGGTCTTGGCCCGAAACATCGACTGTACCTCTTCCTAGAGATACTGCCTGGCCTGCTGCGTTCACCAGCAATTTTTATGTGTCTAGCTGTCAATATCCATTTCTACCCTATATCCATCCACTTCAGCAAGCACCCTTTACTGTCCTCATTCTGGATCATCCAGTCGTGCCTCCTACAGCTTTCAGTGACTGAAGAAGGGTCTCAGCCCGAAACAGTGACTGTTTATTTGTTTCCGTGGATGCTGCCTGACCTGCTTCAAGATGCCTGAACTGGCTGGGAGTGAAAGTGGAACTATTTCAGCATGTTAGACATACATCCTGAAATCCTTACTCTTCGCAGACATCCACAAATCAGAGGAGGGTTGGGATCCCAATGAATGAATGACAGAAAAATATCTGAACACCAAAGCCCCCTCTCCCCGGACCATCAACTTCCCCCCCCCCCGACTTGCTCCAGCAAGAGCATTACCTCCCGCAACACCCACCATACAAGCAATAGTGAACCCCCAGAGATAACAGAGATGACGATACACAGTTCATGAAAAATGACTGTCCATCCCAACACTTAGACATCTCAAACAGGCCCCTTCTCTCACTAATGAGTGAGTTAGAGAGCAATATCACCACTGCTGCAGTGAGAGGGGTGTTTCGATGTTACAATCTGCATCGTTGGTTATTTAAGTTCCCCTGACGCGAGAGCCGGTAGTTTCTCTCTCACGAGAGAGATATCACTCGAGTGCAGAGGCCTCCGACAGCTGCGCACGCTGCCTCTCGCGATGCTTCAGTCAGCGACACTGGTGAAGAATCAGGTGATCCACAGGGCCACACCCCGAAGATGCACGTCTTCCAAGCCACCGCTGCGGATTGCAAAACACAGGCCGCTAGGTGAGTTCTGAGAGCGAGAACCCACCACCCGTGAAGAACATGGTTTGAGTGCATCTATAGATCATGGACTCCAACAGGACCCCAGTCACTTTGAAAAGGAGAAAAGGGACATGAGAACAGGAGATTTAAACTGTTCTGTGCATGAACTGGACAAAGTTTCCCGGTCCACAAAAACCTCACGATCATTAGAATGTTACAACAAAAGTGAAGATTTGGAAGATGCAACCATCAAAATCATTGTATTAAGGCAGTTCATTATCTGTGCTTAGGTGTCTGCTCTGAGTTTGTTCACTTACAATAATCAGAAGAACACGGCAGTGTATGCAATCCATTGATAACTATCAGGAACCAACACCCAAGTTCATAGCACTGTATTGGTAATGTTCTAGTTTGTTCTGTATTTCTTCAAATACACAATTTGCTACTCAATTAAACTGTAGTTTTTCTTATTTATAACTTTTTAACCACCTACATAAAACTTTGGCTGATTGGGACACCAGCTTAATTAGGTTAAAATGAGCTAAGTGTCCCAATTAACTGGAATCACAAACTCCTATCCATTAACCCAAAGTAACTGTTAAATACTACTAAGTTTAATGGATCTATGTTTGAAAGAGTTGCAGAAGTGTCTTTATTATAGCAACGATTCATTAAGTGAATGTGTATTAATTAGGAGAGATATGTACTGGGAATATAGTTTGTACGCCAGGTACTTGTTTTCCAAAAATCAGAAGACTGCTAAACTTCTTCCTCTGATCTTATGCAAGGTATAGTCATAGTCGTAGTCATAGCCATAGTCATACTTTATTGATCCCAGGGAGAAATTGGTTTTCGTTACAGTTGCACCATAAATAATAAATAATAATAGAACCATAAATAGTTAAGTAGTAAAATGTAAATTATGCCAGTAAATTATGAAATAAATCCAGGACCAGCCTATCAGCACACAGTGTCTGACCCTCCAAGGGAGGAGTTGTAAAGTTTGATGGCCACAGGCAGGAATGACTTCCTATGACGCTCTGTGCTGCATCTTGGAGTCTCTGGCTGAATGTACTCCTGTGCCCACTTAGTACATTATGTAGTGGATGGGAGACATTGACCAAGATGGCATGCAACTTAGACAGCATCCTTTTTTCAGACACACCATGAGAGAGTCCAGTTTCATCCCCACAACATCACTGGCCTTACGAATGAGTTTGTTGATTCTGTTGGTGTCTGCTACCCTCAGCCTGCTGCCCCAGCACACAACAGCAAACATGATAGCACTGGCCACCACAGACTCGTAGAACATCCTCAGCATCGTCCGGAAGATGTTAGAGGACCTCAGTCTCCTCAGGAAATACAGACGGCTCTGACTCTTCTTGTAGACAGCCTCAGTGTTCTTCGACCAGTCCAGTTTATTGTCAATTTGTATCCCCTATGCAAGCCATAGCAGTGAATGGGAGAGGACTATAGAGTGCAATACAACATGTACACCATTGTTTCAAATCGCACCATTAACAAATACAATTTATGTCATCCTTCAAGATTCTTGGGTTTATGGGTGCCTCCAGGAAAAATATTTGAGGATTTATTAAAAGGAAATAAAATTCAAAAGGAATTTAAGAAAAAAAATGTTCAGTTAATAAAATTAGTTTACAGAAAGTGCTCTGATGAAAGTACTTCAAATAAATTATTTGAATTCAGATCTCTTTCTTTAATGCAAAATATGGGATACGGAGGGCTATTGTCCAGGTGTAGGTTAATGGCAGATTGGGCAGAGTAATGGTTTGACACAGTCCAGATGGCCAAAGGGAGTTGATTCTAGCCATGACTAATCTCTCAAAGCACTTCAAATTGCAAAGGGCATAGATATGGTAAATGTGTGGCAGTACTTATGGGTTACCTCCAGCATATCTTCGAGCATGTTGGTTGTTTCTACAAATAATGCATGTCACTGTATATTTTGATGTACACATAAATAAACTTGAATCTTGATGGACAGCGAGCAATACTAACGACATCTAAAACAGGAGTACAAAGTTTTAAGGGAGGAGTACAAGGGTTAGATGGGATGTCTCCACCCTGAGGTGCCATTGCAATTTCTGAGATGATGGAGGCAGGTACTCTCAATATCTAAGAATCTGGATGAACATTTGAACTGCTGAACAAGATCTGGCAAACATCATTCGTATGGCTGGATAACTGATGGCCAGGATGTACATAATGGTCTGAAAAGCATGGTTCTGTGTCATATGAAAGTGAGTCTTTGATAGACCATATGAAAATAAATCTCTAGGGCTGGGGTTCCCAAACTGGGGTCAACAGACCCCTCAGTTAATAGTAGGAGTCCATGGTATAAAAATAGTTGGGAGCTCTTGCTCCAGATCTCAAAATGCTGAGGGGAGGGTGGAAGTTGGTAATTATTCAGAAAGAAGAGAACCTCCTTCCTGATGGGGGGTTAGAAGTGTACAGAGACTGGATGCCCATGGTGAAATTGAATAGCCCAGGGCCAGAGAACTTGAAATTTGTTGAAGTGGAGAGTATGTGAAGTGTCATAGATATTGGTTGGAAGGGAATAATCTAAGGCGAGCATGATGAAGACAACATACAGAGATACAAGTTCAACAGGACAGGAGCACCCAGAAACAATGGGCCTACTGGGGCAGAAGGTTTGTGGATATTGGGTAGCAGGTAGAAGTGGGAAGTACAGAGGAGTAAAGGGGAGATCTCTGGAGGTATACTTGTGTGATGATGTAGGCCTGATGTTTCTCAGTGCAGTCCAGGTTCAGGGGGAAGTAAGAGGTGGTGTCCGAGAGCTGCCATCTGGCCTCAGCAAGGTAGAGGTCAGTATTGCAGGATACATCAGCATCACCCTTTTCGGTAGGTTTGATGGTAAGGTTGAAACTGATGCTAAAAATGTGAAAGGCAGCGAGCTCAGAGGGAGGGAGGTTGGAGTCGGTGAGGGTAGTTAAAGATTAAAAGATCCAGAGTTGGCAGAAGGCCAAAGCAGTGTCCAAGAAGAGGAAGATTTGAGGCAGAAGAAGAGATCATCGATGGCAGAAGAGCTCAACGTCATGGTGGGCACAGAAGACGTTGGAGTTGTGGACTCAGAGAACGCTCTGTCTCAGTCAGAGGGGATGTGAGGCAAGGGAAGGAAGACGGCTGGAGGGGCCAGAGAAGGGTTGAGGGTGAGGGTTCAGGGAAAATGGGCTGGGAAGAAAATGAGAGTTCAGCAGTGAAGAGACACAAAGGGTAGAGGGGACTTGAGAGACGCTGGGGTGAGTGAACGAAGAGTAGTAGAGCCTAGCAGCAGTGTGAGATGTCTTGAGCTTAAGGCGGTCAGGAAGTGATACAAAGGCTGCGAGGGCACCAGCCTGGAGGTGGCTAAGCTCCTGATCCCTCCTGGATGAAAGGAAGAACAAAGAACATAGAAACATAGCACATTACAGGCCCTTCGGCCCACAATGTTGTGCCGACCATGTAACCTACTCTAGAAACTGCCTAGAGTTTCCATAGCCCTCTGTTTTTTTAAGCTCCATGTACCAGTCTCAGAGTTTCTTAAAAGACCCTATTGTATCTGTCTCTACCACCTTCACCGGCAGTGCATTCCACGCACTCACCACTCTGTGTGAAAAACTTACCTCTAACACCCCCTCTGTACCTGCTTCCAAGCACCTTAAAACTATGCCGCCTCGTGATAGCCATTTCAACCCTGGGAAAAAGCCTCTGGTTATCCACACAATCAATGCCTCTCATCATCTTATACACCTCTATCAGGTCACCTCTCATCCTCCACCACTCCAAGGAGAAAAGGCCGAGTTCACTCAACCTATTCTCATAAGGCAACATCCTTGAAAATTTCCTCTGCACTCTTTCTATAGTATCCACATCCTTCTTGTAGTGAGGTGATCAGAACTGAACACAGTACTCCAAGTAGGGTCTGAACAAGGTCTTAAATAGCTGTAGCATTACCTCAAAACTCTTGAACTCAATTCTACGGTTGAAGAAAGCCAACACACCATACACCTTCTTAAAGCACTGTCAACTTGTGCAGCAGCTTTGTGTCCTATGGACATGGACCACAAGATCTCTCTGATCCTCCACACTGCCAAGAGTTTTACCTTGAATACTATATTCTGTCTTCAAATTTGACCTGCCAAAATGAACCACTTCACACTATCTGGGTTGAACTCCATCTGCCACTTCTCAGCCCAGTTCTGCATCCTATCAATGTCCAGCTGTAACCTCTGACAACCCTGCAGACTATCCACAACACTCCCAACTTTTGTGTCATCAGCAAACTTACTAACCCACCTTTCTACTTCTTCATCCAGGTCATTTATAAAAATCACAAAGAGGAGGGGTCCCAGAACAAATCCCTACAGAACATCACTGGACACTGACCTCCATGCAGAGTAATCACACTTTCTATGGGCAAGCCAATTCTGGATCCACAAAGCAAGATCTCCTTGGATCCCATTCCTCCTTACTTTCTGAATGAGTCTTGCATGGATAACCGTATCAAATGCCTTACTGAAATCCATATACACTATATCTATTGCTCTACTTTCATCAATATGTTTTGTTATATCCTTAAAGAATTCAATCAGGCTCATAAGGCACAACCTGCCCTTGACAAAGCTATGCTGACTATCCCTTAATCAGATTATGTCCCTCCAAATGCTCAAAAATCCTGCCTCTCAGAATCTTCTCCAACATCTTTCCCGCTACTGAAGTAAGATTCCCTGGGTTGTTTCTACTCCCTCTTCTTGAACAAGGAAACAACATTTGCAACCTTCCAGTCCTCTAGTACTTCTCCTGTCCCTATTAATGATGCAATCTCCTCCCTCACTTCCCACAGTAGTCTGGGGTATATATCATCAGGTCCCAGTGACTTATCTAACAATGCTTTTCAAAAGCTCCAGCACATCTTGTTTCTTAATGTCCATGTGCTCAAGCATTTCGGTCCGCTGTAAATCATCCCCAGAATTACCAAGGTCCTTTTCCCTGGTGAATACTGAAGCAAAATATTCATTAAGTACCTCTGCTACCTGCTCTGACCCCATGCGCATTTCTACCATCACACATGATTGGTCCTATTCTCACACAGCTCATCCTCTTACTGTTCACATACTTAGAGAATGCCTTAGGATTTTCTTTAATCCTGTTCAACAAAGCCTTCTCATGGCCCCTTCTAGATCTCCTAATTTCATTCTTGAGCTCCTTCCTGGCAACATTGTAATTTTCTGGAAATCTATCAGTACGTAGTTCCTTGAGCCTTTCGCAAACTTTTCTTCTTAACTAGACTTTCTAGATGCTTTGTACACCATGGTTCTTTAACCCCACCATCCTTTTCCTGCCTCAATGGAACATACCTATGCAGAACACCATGCAAATGTTCCCTGAACACTTGCCACATTTCTACCGTGCATGTCCCTGAAAACTTCTGCTCTTAAGTTCCTGCCTAACAGCATCATATTTCCCCCACCCTAATTAAATGTTTTCCCAAATTGTCTGCTCCTATCCCTCTCCAGCACTATTGTAAAGGAGATAGAGTTGTAATCACTACCTCCAAAATGCTCTCCCACTGAGAGATTTGACACCTAACCAGGTTAATTTCCCAACACTAGATCAAGCACAGCATCTCCTCTAGTTGACTTATCTACATATTGCATCAAGAAACCTTCCTGAACACACCTAACAAACTCTACTCCATCTAAACCCCTGGCTCTAAGGAGATGCCAGTCAATATAAGGGAAATTAAAATCACCCATCACAACAACCCTATTATTATTGCACAGTTTCAGAATCTGCCTCCCTATCTGATCCTCAAAGTCCCTGTTACTATTGGGGGGGGGGGCGGTCTATGAAAACACCCAATAGAGTTATTGCCCCCTTCCTGTTTCTGACTTCCACCCACACTGACTCAGTAGAAAATCCCTGTATGACTTCCTCCTTTTCTGCAGTCATGACACTATCCCTGATTAGCAATGCCACGCCCCCACCTCCTTTGCCTCCCTCATTGTCCTTTTTGAAACATCTAAAGCCTGGCACACTCAGCAGCCATTCCTGCTCCTGAGACATCCAAGTCTCTGTAATGGCCACAACGTCATAGTTCCACGTATTGATCCACGCTTTAAGTTCATCTGCCTTGTTTATGATACTCCTTGCATTAACATAGTCATCCCAAACCATGAGAGTGAGTGCATCTTTGCTCTATCATCTGCTTATCCTTCCTCACAAACTCCTTACAAGCTGTCTCTACTTGTACGCCAATTACCCCATCCTCTGCCTCTTCGCTTCGGTTCACAACTCCCACTCCCCCCTCCCCCCGCAAATATAGTTGAAACCTTTCCCAATAACATTAGCAAACATCCCTGCCAGGATATTGGTTCCCCTCTTGGATTCAAGAGCAACCTGTCCTTTTTGTACAGGTCACACCTGCCCCAAAAGATCTCCTAAAGATTCGGACATCTGAATCCCTGGCCCCTGCTCCAATTCCTCAGCCATGCACTTATCCACCACCTCACACTATTCTTATCCTTATGGTTGTGTAGCACAGGCAGCAATCCCGAGATTGCTATCCTTGAGGTACTGCTTCTCAGCTTCCTTCCCAACTCCCTGTATTCTGTTTCCAGGACCTCCTCCCTTTTGCTACCTATGCTGTTGGTACCAACATGGGCAATGACCTCTGGCTGCTAACCCTCCCATTTCAGGATATTGTGGGCACACTCAGAAACATCACAAACCCTGGCACCTGGGAAGCAAACTACTATCCGGGTTTCTTTTTTGCACCCACAGAATCACCTATCTGTCCCCCTAACGATGGAGTCCCCTATCACTGCTGCCATCCTCTTCTATTCCCTACCCTTCTGAGCCACAGGGCGAGACTCAGTGCCAGAGGTATGGCCATTTGCTTCTCCCAGGTAGGTCATCCCCCCCAACAGTACTCAAAATGGATCACTTATTGTTAAAAGGGATGGCCATAGGGGTGCTCTCCACTACTTGATGCTCTCCTTTCCCTCTCCTGACAGTCACCCGCTTATCTGTCTCCTGTGGTCCTGGTGTGACTACCTGCCTGTAGCTCCTGTCGATCTCCTCCTCACTTTCCCTAACAAGGCGAAGGTCATCAATCTGCAGCTCCAGTTCCCTAACTCGGTCTCTAAGGAGCTGCAGCTCAACGCACCTGGTGCAGATGTGGCCATCAGGGAGGCTGGAAGTCTCCCTGATATCCCACATCCAGACCAGAAAACTGGTCTTGCTGTCATACCCACTATTCTTAAGTTAGAGGAAAAAAGGAGATATGAAAGTAACTTACCTTGCAGAAGCCCCAATAAGCCAAAGCCCTACTACTCTGACTCACACTACTCCGATGACCGCTCCGCTAGGCGGTATCTCCCTTTTATCCCAGAACCGTCTCTGCAGCCTTGTGCAATGCTGAACTACTGAGTCTGTGCACTTCTCCCAATCGAATCAGCTGCTGAAGATGTGGAATTGGTGGAGTACAAAGTATCAGAGATCTATGGCAGGTCATGAAAAGTGAGGCCCAGAGATATTGGAGAGGAAGGGAGAAAACCCACAGATGTCTATGCATAGAGACAAAGGTATCACATAGAAAATGTATCCCTCGCTGCTTTTAGTATCTTCAGGAACCCTTTTGCATTTCTAGATGTTTACCACCATTCGAGAAATAGAACAAGGATTACTTTTAAACAGCAGGATTAGTATAAATACGACTGCATGAAATATTAATGCACTTCACTGCAAATTGAAAATTGGAAATCAAGCTGGTCAGCTCATACCTAGCACATATGTGGTTGTTGTGGTGGTTGCAGGTCAATCATTTCAGCAGGAGTTTCTCAGGTGTACTGTCCGAGGCCCAACCATCTTCAGCTGCTTCAATGACTCTACTTCAGTCACAAGATCAGAAGTAGGGATGCTCCCTGATGATTATCACACAACGCTCAGCATTGTTTGCATCTCCTCAGCTTCTGGCACATTCCACACCCAAACGCAACATGAACTAGACAATATCCAGGCCTGGGCTTGTAGGTGACAAGACCCAATAGAGACTGCTGATACTGAAAATCTGGTATCATTTGTGGCATGCATGTGCCAGACAATGGTACTATCCAGCAATAAAAAGATCTATCGAATGTCCCCTGACACTCAATAACATGATAATCACTCACTCCCTCAATATCAGTATCCGGTGGATCTCCATCGACCAAAAACTGGAATAGCTATATACACAAGGTCTACATGATCAGAGTCTAGGAATCCTGTGGTAAGTCACTTCCTAACCCCCCAAAGTCTACCTAACCATCTTCATGGTTCAAGTCGGGAATGTGTTGGAATACTGGAGGTCAGGCAGCATCTAGGGAAAGGAATAAATAGCTGATGTTTCAGGGACATGATGAATGGTCTCCGCCTGAAATGTCGACTGTTTATTCCACTCCACAGATGCTGCCTGATCTGCTGAATTTCTTCAGGGTGGAGGTTGGGGGTGGTGCATTGAAATACTCTCCATTTAGAACATAGAACACAATACAGACCATCAGCCCATGATGTTATGTTGACCTTTTAACTTACTAAAATTAATCTAACCCTTAACTCCTCCATAGCCCTCCATTTTTCTACCATCCATGTGCCTACTGTACCTAAGATCTTTTTAAAAGTTACTCATATATTGTATCTGCCTCTACCACCACCAGTGACAGGGCATTCCAAAAACCCACCATTCTTTGTAAAGAACTTACCTCAAACATCCCCCTTACACTTTCCTTCAATCACTTTAAAATTTCCACGCTAGAAATTTCTTGATGATCCACTTGATGTATACCTTTTATCTTGTACACCTCTATCAAGTTACCACTCATCTTCCTTCACTCCAAGGAGAAAAGTTCAAAGTAAATTTATTATCAACGTCACCATATACAACCCTGAGATTGATTTTCTTGTGGACATATTCTATAAATCCATGACAGAATAATAACCATAATAGAATGAATGAAAAACCATACCAACCTGGACAACAAACTGCAAATACAAAAAGAAATAATTATAATAATAATGATAATAATAATAAAGCAATAAATACAAAACATGAGATGAAGAGTCCTTGAAGATGAATCCATAGGTTGTGGGAACATTCCAATGATGGGGCAAATAGAGTTGAGTGAAGTTATCCGCACTGGTTCAAGAGTCTGATGGTTAGGGGGTAATAACTGTTCCTAAACCTGGTGGTGTGATTCCTGAGGCTCCTGCAGCTTCTTCCTGACGGCAGCAACAAGAAGAGAGCTTGGATGGTGGGGGTTCCTGATGATGGATGCTGCTTTCCTCATAAGACATGCTCTCTAATCCAGCAGCATCCTAGTCAATCTCCTCCAAAGCTTCCACATCCTTCCTATAATGAGGAGACCCCCAAGAATGATTGAGTTGCAGTGCCTGGGTGAGTACAGCAACACTGAAGCTTGACACCACACAGAACAGACTGCTTGTTCAGTACTCCATCCATACTAATTACTAACTTCACCAATCATGTGCAGTAGGAGCAGCTTGTCCCACCTGCAGGATACTCAGGAGCAATTCACCAAGGTGCCTTAGACAGCACCTTCCAAACTCATGACTTTAAAACAGAGTTCCATGGACCCCTTGTGTAATGGCATTGCTCCATGGTATAAAAAAGTTTGGCAACTGCTGATCTAGAAGGACAAGGGCAGCAAAGTCATGGGGAGCACTACCATTTGAAAGTTACCCTCCTAGCCACACACCACTGCAACCTGGAAACATGTCGCCATTCCTTCACCATTGTTGGGTCCTATTTATCACCCATATAAATGGCTAATACTACAGTTTTATCTACCTTCAAGTAGAGTTGATATTGAAGGATATTGTGAATGAGTGACAAGGAGGACAAGACAGGATCATACTAACTGAAAAACTGCATTTTTTCCCCCAATTTCACTGATTTTTTAAATGAAGTTCCGTCTTGACATTTTTGTACCTCTGTCCAGTTTGAATTGATACCTTTGTTCCACGTGCAAGTGCAGGTGACATTCAATCGTACTGCACTGCATGTCAAAGTTGCTCGTGGTTTGAAGGGCAGATGATAACCTACAGTGCATCCCATGTGCCAACATGTTCGTATGTCACTGTGACACACAAAATCCTGGAGGAACTCAGCAGGGCAGGCAGCATCTACAGAGGGCAATAAACAGTTGACACCTCAGGCCAAGACCCTTCATCAGGACAATTGCTTCCACAGATGTTGCCCGGCTTGCTGAGTTCTTCCAGTACTGTGTGTGTGTTGCTCTGGGTTTCCAGCATCTCAAGATTATTTATTGTCATTCTTCAGTACTGTACATGTGTAAAGGAGAACAAAATGATTGTTACTCTGGAACCGACGCAGCATTTAACAAAACAATATGCATAAGGAATACAATAAACCAAAAAAAAATCAATGTTATCCTATAAAACACAATGTACAAATAACCATTTGATTGTGGCATATGTAAATACAATTAGCATATACCTAGACTAATTGTAGCTACATAAAGTGACACTAGGCGCAGGAGCTTCTGTACATAATACCATAAGATATAGCAGCAGAAATAGTCCATTCAGCCCATCGAGTCTGCTCTGCTATTTCATCATGGCTGATCTAATTTTCCTCTCAGTCCCAATCTCTTGCCTTCTCCCCTTCATGCCCCAACCAATTGGGAATCTATCAATCTTTGCCTTAATTATACATAAAGACTTGACCACAGTTGGCTGTGGCAAATAATTCCACAGATTCACCACCCTCTGGCTAAAGAAATTCCTCCTCATCTTTGCTCCAAAAGGACACCCCTCCATTCTGAGGCTGCGCCCTCCAGTCCCAGAATCCCCCCACTACAGGAACGTCCTCTCCACATCTGCTCCACCAAGGCCTCTCACCACTCGACATGCCCCAGTGAGGTCCCAACCCATTCCACCCCTCTGAGCTCCAGTGAATACAGGAATTCATCAAACACCGCTCACGTGACAAGCCACTCATTCCTCGAATCTCCCTTCCTCTCCCAAATCCACTCCAGCCTCAGAACATCCCCTCCAAAATAAGCATACATCAGGTGACTGACAGGAAATGATGAAGTGACAAAGCGACTCTTGGCAATTAGAATTCTTATAGATAGCAGCAGGCAGATGAAAATACAGTAGGACGGTGACTGTGTCAGTGTCGGTATGGAGAGTAAACATAAACCATCTCCTGTTTGTCACTGCATAAGAATTTGGTGTAAAATGCAATTTCCTTCCAAGCTCTCGAAACACTAGCTTGCACTCAGCAGTGAAATCAGTACAAGATTCTAAAGAGCTTAACCTGTGCTACGATTCAGCTAGCAGAGACCAGAATACCTTCTTCACTTTTCCACATTCTTATCATTTGTTTCATTATGCATTCTAACTTTAATAAGAGACTTGCCACTGCAGAGTGCTTCGAAGATTCAGAGCTATAACTACTCTTAGTGTGTGAATGAACAAATTAATCATATGAAAGGGAAACATCTGCCATATGCAGACAATAGAAATTGTTACTGATTATTAAATGTTCCAGCTTTTGCTGTAAAGTGCTAACAGTACTCACTGTTATTAAAGTGGAAAGCTGACAGCAGCACCTACCCTTTGCATGCCCGTGAGTACAGAGTGAAAAGTTGCTCTCCGCCATACTCACCTCCTCCAGAAACATTGTGATGAAGGCATCACACTATATCCTGGCATCAGGTCCTTGGAAGACAATGAGATTGCTGCAGTACTTTTGTGTGCAATGTCCTCTAAGCTGTTCAGAAAAAAAGTAACCACTGCAGTTTAGGTATTTTTTTTAATTATAGAGAATGACCTAAGTTACTTCCAAAAAATCATTCAGTCACCGGTAAACAAGAGATTCTGCAGATCATAAAATGAGAAATTCAGCAGATGCTGGAAATCCAGAGCAACACACAAAATGCTGGAGGAACTTCGTAGGTCATGCAGTATCTATGGAGAGGAATAAGCAGTCGAAATTTTGGACAAAGACTCTTCATCAGGAGTGGATATCCTCCTGTTGAAGGGTTTTGGCCGAAAGACCCGACATAATTAATCCGTAGAATTTGTCCTTATATAGTTCTGATGAATCGGGTATGTATTGCTCCCAAGTTCAAGATATCATTGCCGAGATGTGGTGTTCGAATCCGAATGAAGCCACAGACTGCTGTGGAGGCCAAATTGTTGGGTATATTTAAAGCATAAATTGATAGGTACTTAATTAGCAAGGGGACAGAAGGTTATGGGTGAAGGCAGGAGAATGGGGTGTGAGAGAGAAAATAAATCATCCATTGTCAAATAGCGGAGCAGACTCGATGGGCTGAATAGCCTAATTCTATGATCTTATGGTCTAGGAGTTATGAGGCGATTCTATGATCTTATGGTCTAGGAGTTATGAGGTGAAATGTCTAGTGGCAGGAAGTTTGGTAAGCAGAATGCACTAGTTTCAGATAATTGGCAAATGAGCCAGACAGGAGATCAGATAAAAGGTAGAAAGGTTTTTGTAGTAATCCAGAATCAGGTGCCTAAATGCTCTCCCTTGTTAGACAATGATTCTCTGGTTTGAGGTAGCTAGAACATGTGTTTGGATAACATTTCACTAAGCGAAGCAGTGCAGTTTACATTTACAGAGCCAAACTAGATGTAAATAGTCTGGGTCTTACTTTAATTAACGTTTGCAAGGAATAACTATGTGCAAAATGCTTTCTACACTTACCAATAACTGAAAACATTTGTTCTATCATGGTAACATATGACATTTATATTAATGTAAATACTTCATAGATGTTTCTCTGAAGTGCCAGTCTTGATTATTTGTTCAAGAGCCAAAATAGAATTTGAACCCAGAGGCAATTGTCTTACGAGCTAAATCAAACTAATACCATGGAGTTAAAGCTTTGAGATTAGAGTTTCAGCACTGTAATAATTTCATGCAGTCCTTCAAAGTGTGAAATAGAACAAGAGAAATGAGAGGGCAATAGAAATGCATCTTTCAAAGGTAATTTAGGTTTCAGTACCGGCATCTCAGCATGTTGTAAATTAGCAGGCAGTCAACATCAGAATATTAAGGTCTTTTAGGCAGGATTTGAACAAAGACAGAAAGCAAGTGGGAAGCAAGCTCCAAAAGATAAGGGTGTAGTGGTAAAGGATGCAACTGACAGCAGTGAACTGGCTTGCTGAGACAATGAGGATGAAAGTGCATGAAGCGCATAAGAAAAATTGGATAGGCTTTAGTGCTAAAGAAATACCAACAAAAACTGAATTATAGAAAATGAACTAAAACACAAATGGGGAAACTAATAAATTAACCACTCTACTGCCACCCTGCAGTTTAGTTAGCCGCTTATTCCAAGGTCTACAGATCAATAGAATATCAGTTCAACTCCCAAGTCTATTTGAGAGTTCTATTCTTTTCCTTTATTTGGTGCCAGGTAAAGTGACCATGAAGATGTTGGGTAGTCTCAAAACGTCATCTGGTTCTACACTGTCCTTCAGTGAGGGAAGCTTCCTGTTCTTCATATGTGACTCCTGTCCCACATCTCCCAGCAGTAAAAGGCATCACTCATTTATACCAAGTAGTACCATAATCTTGGGACAACTATAGAACCTAGAACAACGCAGCCTAGGGAAAGGTCCTTTGGCCTACAATGTTGTGCAGAACCAATTAAATTAGTCATCAAATGGTCAACTAAACTCTTTGCTTTGCCTGCACAATGTCCATACTCTTCCATTTTCCTCACATTCGGGCACCCACTACACTCTATGTAAAAAAACTTGCATTTTGAAATTGCCCCCACTTGCCTTAAATGTATGCCCTCTGGATTGAATATATCAACCCTGGGAAAAATGTGTCTGTCCACTCAATCTATGGCTCTTATCCTACAAACCTCTATCAGATCTCCCCTCAGCCATTGCCACTCCAGATAAAACAACTCAAGTTTGTCCAACCTTTTGTTATAGCTCATAGCCAGGCAGCATCCTGGTAAATGTCTTCTGCACCCTCTCCATAGCCTCAACATCCTTCCTATAATGGAGTGTCCAGAACTGTATGCAATACTCCAGATGCAGCCTAACTAGAGTTTTATACAACGGCAATATAACGTCCTGAGTTTTGAACTCATTGTCTTGACTATGACATATATATATGAGATATATATATAATATATAAGTTGGCACACAGGCCATCTGCCTTCTTAACTACCTTATCAACCTGTGTAGCCACTTTCAAAGAGCAATGAACTTAGATCCCAAGATCCCTCAGCTCATCAAGTGTACTGTCTCTTTACGTTTGACTTTCTTCACATTTGGCCAGGCTAACATTATCTGCCATTTCTCCACCTATAACTGATCTATATCCCACTGTTGGATTCCAGACTCTGGACCAGAAAATAATGTCAAACTTGTGAAATAACAAGGGCCAAGAGTTTTACTAAATCCTGACAAAATTTGTCAAGTGAAGCATTGACTATGAGCAAATTTGGAAACTCAGAAACCCTGGAAATTTTAATCATTAGTGCTCCTCAAATTGAGGCAATCTTTTCATAATTAACTGCATCAAAGTGTTACTCCATCCTTCAAAACAATTCAATTCCGTTAAAATTTTGTAAACTACTTTCTTTCCATGAGAAAGATCATTAGGTATGTTTAATAAAGACCTATTAATCTTGAGCGTGTCAAGGACAAATGTTGTGAAACAAGGCATATAATTGTTGATTGGATCAGATATCACAAAAGCACTTCCATAAGAAGTGTGATCAAAGAATATTCCCACAATGCAAAGCTGGCATAATCACCAGTAATGATCAATGCTGGTAGTGTCAATCAACTTCCCATACCAACATGCCAGTCCATGGCTTTCTCGACTGCCACGATGGGCCACTCTTTCATTCCATTGGGTCGCCACCAGCAGCATGAACATTGATGTTGGCTGTCTGAGATGTTCTCTTCAACTTGAGGATATTTGATATCAGAATATTAATTGCTCTGTCTAGTACCTTGAATTGGGAGACAACGGTGTAGGGAGGACGGGATCAATAAGAACAATGTGTGACAACTCCAGAATTAAGCCTAGGTATTGAGAAAGCCACCTAGGCATGCAGGCTACTGAGTACAGAGGAATAACAAGAAGGACTAAAGTGGCTACCTGCCCACCAGCGATACCCATGAATGGCCAAATCACTGCCATCTGGCCACCATTGTGTTTCTCCCAATTGCATTTAAAATCACAAACATGAGGAAATCTGCAGATGCTGGAATTTCAAGCAACACACATAAAAATTGCTGGTGAAGGCAGCAGGCCAGGCAGCGTCTATAGGAAGAGGTTCAGTCAACATTTCGGGCCAAGACCCTTCGTCAGGACTAACTGAAAGAAGAGTTAGTAAGAGATTTGAAAGTGGGAGGGGAAGGGGGAGATCCGAAATGATAGGAGAAGACAGGAGGGGGAGGGATGAAGCTAAGAGCTGGACGGGAGGCCTGGGGAGAAAGAAAGGGGGAGGGGGGAAGCCCAGAGGATGGGCAAGCAGTATAGTGAGAGGGAGAGAGAAAGAAAAATGTATATATTAACAATAATAATAAATAAATAAATGATGGATGGGGTACGAAGGGAGGGTGAGGCATTAGCGGAAGTTTGAGAAGTCAATGTTCATGCCATCAGGTTGGAGGCTACCCAGATGGAATATAAGGTGTTGTTCCTCCAACCTGAGTGTGGCTTCATCTTTACAGTAGAGGAGGCCGTGGATAGACATATCAGAATGGGAATGGGATGTGGAATTAAAATGTGTGGCCACTGGGAGATCCTGCTTTCTCTGGCGGACAGAGAGTAGGTGTTCAGCAAAACAGTCTCCCAGCCTGCTTTGGGTCTCGCCAATATGTAGAGAGCCGCATCAGGAGCACCGGACGCGGTATATCACCCCAGCCGACTCACAGGTGAAGTGTCGTCTCACCTTGAAGGACTGTCTGGGGCCCTGAATGGTGGCGAGGGAGGAAGTGTAAGGGCATGTGTAGCACTTGTTCTGCTTACAAGGATAAGTGCCAGGAGGGAGATAGGTGGGAAGGGATGGGGGGACGAATGGACAAGGGAGTCACGTAGGGAGCGATCCCTGTGGAAAGCAGAGAGAGGGGGAGAGGGAAAGAGATGCTTAGTGGTGGAATCCAATGCAAGATGCCTTCCTGTTGCATGAATGAAGTCACTGGAGAAAAGTACTGGTAGATGCGAAGCAGCTTCTTTATTTGACAAAACAAGATACAGTAGGCATCATATGGAGTTGCTTTCAGTCAAAAGGACTTATTGGCCCAATATCAAAGGATAATTCCATATTTACAACCTACCTACAATGATTTCTTTAAAACTACATACACATTTCACACCTCCCAATTCGCACCCACATCACAGACACCCAGATGAATTTTAATCAACACTCTCTGGTCTGTGATTCATGGTATTTATGAACCTATTGTTCATTTAAATCAAATTTACGATTTATATACAAATTTGAAGATTGGTGGTTGAGAAACCATTTCCTAAATGTAAATGTGCAAAACAAAACCAAAAATAATGCTCTAACAGTCCCTCCTCTCGTACCTCCTGGACAAAAATAAATTTGTACATGGAAAGGTCAATCTTAAGGAGGATCTACTCAAATAGGTCAACAAAAATGCCTTAACTCAGAATTCCCCCCAAATTATTTTATATGCATCTGCACCTACCCGAACATCCCCAATGGCTACCTACAGAATGCTAAACAGAGAGGTTGTTCCAGAAATTTGAACAACAGTCTTTAGAAAGGCAACATCATTCATATGCCTGTTGGCTCTTCCCCTGCTGGCTAATTACAGATTAATCACATTCCTCGTCTTCACCCTATCATTCCCTGGTAGATAATGCTCCCTCTCTTCAGGGGCACCAGCAAGATAAATGCATCAGGCTCACTGGTCCTCTCATCGATGTACAGGAAGGGGTTGGGGTGGCCTCTATTTGAATGACTGCTAGGACCTCTCCCCGGTAGCAACCCCTTCCAAACTGTTCAGACGATCGCTGGCCCGACTGCTGAAAGGGCCCAGCTCATTTTCAGTCACACCCCATTCAGGCTGGTGTGACTGCCTTCAGATTCCGTGTGCAATCTTTCATAGTCTGCCATGTTATTGAAGTTCTGGAACCTGCTGTCTCTGCTTTAACTGAAATCCCTTCCCATCTATTTTCCACAAAATCTTTTCTACTCTATGCTGTACAGCTAATCATCTACCTTCAGCAAACCAACCTTCATTACAGAGTACCATCACCATCACACATTAGCATGCTATTCACGAGTTTCTGTCATGCTCTTGGTGTCTTCCACCATTGCGTTTCCCCTGGGTGATATTAAATAATATTAAATAATATCAAATTATTTAATTATATTAAATAATAATATCTAAAAGCTTTTTCAAGTATATAAAGAGTAAAAGACAGGTGAGAATAGATATAGGACCAATAGAAAATGATGCTGAAGAAATTGTAATGGGGGATAAGGAGATGGCGGAGGAACTGAACGAGTATTTTGCATCAGTCTTCACTGGGGAAGACATCAGCAGTATACCGGACACTCAAGGTTGGCAGGGAAGAGCAGTGTGCGCAGTCACAATTACGATAGAGAAAGTACTCAGGAAGCTGAATAGGCTAAAGGTAGATAAATCTCCCAGACCAGATGGAATGCACCTACATGTTCTGAAGGAAGTAGCTGTGGAGATTGCAGAGGCATTAGTGATGATCTTTCAAAAGTCGATAGATTCTGGCATGGTTCCGGAGGACTGGAAGGTTGCAAAGGTCACTCCGCTATTTAAGAAGGGGGCAAGGAAGCAAAAAAGAAATTATAGACCAGTTAGCTTGACATCGGTGGTTGGGAAGTTGTTGGAGTCAATTGTCAAGGATGAGGTTACGGAGTACCTGGAGGCATATGACAAGACAGGCAGACTCAGCATGGATTCTTTAAAGGACATTCCTGCCTGACAAACCTATTACAATTTTTTGAGGAAATTACCAGTAGGCTAGACAAGGGAGATGCAGTGGATGTTGCATATTTGGATTTTCAGAAGGCCTTTGACAAGGTGCCACACATGAGGCTACTTAACAAGATAAGAGCCCATGGAATTACGGGAAAGTTACACACGTGGATAGAGCATTGGCTGATTGACAGGAAACAGAGTGGGAATAAAGGGATCCTATTCTGTTTGGCTGCCGGTTGCCAGTTGAAGCACCTTCAATTACTCCAAAAGACTGAGGTTTGGTAAAATACTGAAAGGCTTTTATTCGCTGTACAATACGACCTCCACAGTGAGTGTCTGCCCCCGGACTGAGGGGGAGGGTCAAGGCGAACACCTTTATACAGGACTCTGTGGGAGGAGCCACAGGGGCAGTCAGCAGAGGGGTGTGTCCAGACAGGTAACCGAGTTACAACATATATACATGGTTTACCACATTCACACCTCCTTTTTTAAAATGACTGTTAATATTTACATTAAGTATATTTACAGGTCAAGTCTATCAGGCGGTCGAGTCCGTCGCTGTGATCTACGTAGCACCGGCGACAGCTGTTGTGCTGGCTCCGGCCTGACTTCAGGTGCCAGCACGTTAGGCGTCAGTAATCCTTCGTGCGTGTGCATCGCGCCCGGTATGGGAGTGTCGTGTGGTGTCTGTATAGGGTTTGGGGTGCACGGTGTCTCGTGGGTACATACATTGGTGGGTACGGGGTCAATAGTCACCGCGGAGTGTTCAGGGTAGGGGCCCGGAGCTCCTGCGGGCGCCAGGTCGCGGATGGAGACCATGTCCTCCCGCCCATCAGGTAAAACCACGTAGGCATACTGAGGGTTCGCATGAAGTAAGTGAACCCTCTCGACCATCAGGGATTATTTATCGCTGCTCACATGTTTCCAGAGCAGCACTGGCCCCGGGGACGTCAGCCAAGATGGTAGGGTGGTTCCAGTGGTCGATTTTCTGGGAAAAGAAAAGAGCCGCTCATGAGGGGTGGCATTGGTGGCTGTGCATAACAGGGAGCGGATGGAGTGGAGTGCCTCGGGAAGGACCTCCTGCCAGCGGAAGACCGGCAGTCCCTTTGACGTGAGGGCTAAGAGTGTGGCTTTCCACACCGTGCCATTCTCCTTCTCTACCTGTCCATTCCCCCGGGGATTATAGCTCGTGGTCCTACTGGTTGCAATTCCCCTAGCCAGTAGATATTGGCGCAGCTCGTCACTCATAAACAAGGACCCTCTGTCACTGTGGATATAGCATGGGTATCCGAACAGAGTGAAGAGCTTGCGCAGGGCTTTTATAACTGACGTGGTAGCGGTGTCGGGGCAGGGGATGGCGAAGGGGAACCGCGAGTACTCGTCTATTACGTTAAGAAAGTACACATTGCGGTCGGTGGAGGGAAGGGGGCCCTTAAAGTCAACACTCAGTCGCTCAAAGGGGCGGGTAGCCTTGATGAGTTGTGCCTTTTCGGGTCGGTAGAAGTGCGGTTTGCACTCTGCGCAGACTTGGCAGTCCCTGGTCATCATCCTGATCTCCTCAAGGGAGTAAGGCAGGTTCCGGGCTTTCACGAAGTGGAAAAGCCGGGTGACTCTCAGGTGGCAAAGGTCTACATGTAGGGCGTATAGCCGGTCGATCTGCGCGCTGGCGCATGTTCCCCGGGATAGGGCATCGGAGGGCTCGTTGAGCTTCCCAGGCCTGTACATGATGTCATAGTTGTAGGTGGAGAGCTCGATTCTCCACCTCAGAATTTTATCATTTTTGATTTTGCTCCGCTGCTGATTATTAAACATGAATGCGACTGAGCGCTAGTCTGTTAGCAGGGTGAACCTTTTGCCGGCAAGATAGTGCCTCCAGTGCCTTATAGCTTCCACTATGGCCTGGGTCTCTTTCTCTACCGCAGAGTGCCGAATTTCAGGGCCTTGAAGGGTACGGGAGAAGAACACCACTGGTCTTCCCGCCTGGTTGAGGGTAGCAGCCAGGGCAAAGTCAGAGGCGTCACTCTCTAATTGGAAGGGAATGGCCTCATCCACCGCATGCATTGCTGCTTTGGCAATGTCCCCTTTTATGCAGTTGAAGGCCGTGCGGGCCTCGGCAGAGAGGGGGAATGTGGTGGACTTGACCAGGGGGCGGGCCTTGTCTGCATAGTTAGAGACCCATTGGGCCTAATATGAAAAGAAGCCCAGGCACCTTTTGAGGGCTCTGAGGGTATTGGGAAGAGGGAGTTCCAACAGGGGGCGCATACAGTCGGGGTCAGGGCCAATGACTCCATTCTCCACGACACACCCAAGGATAGCAAGTCGGGTGGTCCCAAATACACACTTGTCCTTGTTATAGAAACATAGAAAATAGGTGCAGGAGTAGGTCATTCGGCCCTTCGAGCCTGCACCGCCATTTATTATGATCATGGCTGATCATCCAACTCAGAACCCCGCCCCAGCCTTCCCTCCATACCCCCTGACCCCCGTAGCCACAAGGGCCATATCTAACTCCCTCTTAAATATAGCCAATGAACTGGCCTCAACTGTTTCCTGTGGCAGAGAATTCCACAGATTCACCACTCTCTGTGTGAAGAAGTTTTTCCTAATCTGGGTCCTAAAAGGCTTCCCCTCTATCCTCAAACTGTGGCCCCTCGTTCTGGACTTCCCCAACATCGGGAACAATCTTCCTGCATCTAGCCTGTCCAATCCCTTTAGGATTTTATACGTTTCAATCAGATCCCCCCTCAATCTTCTAAATTCCAACGAGTACAAGCCCAGTTCATCCAGTCTTTCTTCATATGAAAGTCCTGCCATCCAGGAATCAATCTGGTGAACCTTCCTTGTACTCCCTCTATGGCAAGGATGTCTTTCCTCAGATTAGGGAACAAAACTGCACACAATACTCCAGGTGTGGTCTCACCAAGGCCTTGTACAACTGCAGTAGTACCTCCCTGTTCCTGTACTCAAATCCTCTCGCTATAAATGCCAGCATACCATTCGTCTTTTTCACCGCCTGCTGTACCTGCATGCCCACTTTCAATGACTGGTGTATAATGACACCCAGGTCTCGTTGCACCTCCCCTTTTCCTAATCGGCCACCATTCAGATAATAATCTGTTTTCCTATTTTTGCCACCAAAGTGGATAACTTCACATTTATCCACATGCCCGCAGTTTACAGAATAAGGTAGGTGAACTTGTTGCACAGTTATAGATGGCATGTACGATGTTGCAGACATCACTGAATCATGCTGAAGGAAGATTATGGTTTGGAGCTTAATGTTCAAGAATACACTTTGTATCAAATGGACAGGCAGCAGGAGTTGCAGCTCAGTGCACCTGGTGCAAATGTGTTTATCCAGGAGACTGGAGGTCTCCCAGACTTCATGCATCCCACACACAGTACAAAACAAATTTTTCATAGTTCCTAATGTTGTGTCTTTAAAATTTCAGTAACATTTGATTAATATTGTCAATATATTGCTTTATAGGTGAGGTTGAAAGATTTGGCCGCTTGGAGAAATTTTTGGAGGTTGTTATCGTGATCCTGCTGGTCGTGACCGCAGATGGTGATGTTATCCAGATATGGGAACGTGGCCTTCAGTTGGCACTGGTCCACCATCTGGTCCATTGCCCTCTGGAAGACAGATACACCATTCGTGACACCAAAGAGGACGCGCAGGAATTGATAAAGCCTGCCGTGCGCCTCGAAGGCAGTGTAAGGGCGGTCCTCCCGGCGGATGGGGAGCTGATGGTAAGCGGATTTTAGGTCTATGGTCGAGTACACCTTGTACTGTGCTATCTGATTGACCATATCTGCGATGCGGGGTAGAGGGTACGCGTCGAGCTGTGTGAACCTATTGATGGTCCACGACCATCCTGTTCTTCTCCCCGTTCCGAACAATGACCACCTGCGCCCTCCGAGGACTTGTGCTTGCCTCAATAACCCCCTCCCTGAGCAGCCGCTGCACCTCCGACTTAATGAAAGCTCTGTCCCCCGCGCTGTACCTCCTGCTTTTAGTTGTCACAGGTTTACAGTCGGGGGTCAGGTTGGCGAACAGCGGTGGGGGAGGGATCCTGAGGGTGGAGAGTGGTGTTGGTAGTGTGGCAGTTGGCATGGTGTTGGGTGGGATGTGCGGGTCGGTGTGTGTGTGTGTGGTCAGTAGCAGGGTACGTGACATATCTCTACAAAACAGGGGATTTATGACAGTAATTGGCGGGAGGGGCCCATCATACTTCATCGTCACGCTTTTCAGGTGGCTCTGGAAGTCCAACCCCAACAGCACAGGGGCACACAGTTGAGGCAAGACCAGTAACTTAAAGTCCCAATATTCTGTGCCCTGCACCACTAGTGTCGCTACACAACCCCTCCGGATGTCTGTTGTATGCGACCTGGAGGCCATAGTGACCCTCTGACTTACCGGCCGTATCATGAGTCCACAATGCTGCACCGTGGCCGGGTGGATAAAACTCTCCGTGCTGCATGTGTCAAACAGGCAGCTTGTCCTGTGCCCCTCCACCAGGATGTCCATCATTGACCTTGCGAGCTGGTGGGGAGCGCTTTGGTCGAGGGTCACGGAAGCCAGGGTGGGGTCGCTGTCTTGGTCTGGCGCGGTGGGGTGGCCCGTGAGCACCCGTTGGTCGTAGGCGGTGGGAGGTGGCGCCGACCAAGATGGCCGCCCCCAAGTCTCGCATGTGGTGGCGGCGTGCAGGGAAGATGGCGGCCCTCATGTCTCGCATGTGGTGGCAGTGTGCAGGGAAGATGGCAACCTCCACGTCTCGTACGCGGCGCTGCTCGATCCCGCTTGCGGTTTTGACTTACAGACCTTGGCAAAGTGGCCCTTCTTTCTGTAGCTGGAACAGGTAGCTTGTCGGGCCACGCAGCGTTTCCGGGGGTGCTTCTCCAGTCCGGAGAAGTAGCACTTCGCGGACTCACGACTGGCGGCAGCCGAGGTCGATTCGCCGGCGGGTTGCGGGGTCTGCGGCGCCCACGAGGCCATCGGGGGATCGCGTGCCTGGAGAGCCTCGGAGTTATGCAGAGTGGCCTCCAACGTATCAGCCAGCTCGATTGCCGAACTTAGGGTAAGATCGGCTTTTTCCAGCAGTCGCTGGCGCACGTACACTGACCTGGTCACCGTAACGAAGGCGTCTCTCACTAGGAGTTCTGCATGCTGCGCCGCCGTCAGCTCCTGGCAATTGCAGGCTCGCACTAGCGTCCGTAGGGCCCGGACAAACTCAGCACTTGATTCCCCGGACCGTTGTTGCCGTGTCGCTAAACGGTGCCGAGCATAGACGCTGTTTATCGGCCGCAGGTATTGTCTTTTGAGTGCGTTCATCGCGCCATCGTAGTTCGGCTGGTCTCTGATCAGCGAATAAACCCGTGGACTGACCCTGGAGAGTAGAACTCTGCGCTTCGCTACGGGGTCGGTCGCTTTAATCTCCTCTAGATACGCTTCGAAGCAGGCCAGCCAGAGTTCAAAAGCGTTTCCAGCATCAGGCATTTGCGGATCGAGGTCTAATTTGTCTGGTCTCAGGGCCTGTTCCATGTTTTAAAATGTACAGCAAATAAAATTGAAGCACCTTCAATTACTCCAAAAGACTGAGGTTTGGTAAAATACTGAAAGGCTTTTATTCGCTGTACAATACGACCTCCACAGTGAGTGTCTGCCCCCGGACTGAGGGGGTGGGGCAAGGCGAACACCTTTATACAGGACTCTGTGGGAGGAGCCACAGGGGCAGTCAGCAGAGGGGTGTGTCCAGACAGGTAACCGAGTTACAACATATATACATGGTTTACCACACCAGTGGTGTTCCACAGGGGTCCGTGTTGGGGCCGCTTCTTTTTACGTTGTACATCAACGATTTGGATTATGGAATAGATAGCTTTGTGGCTAAGTTTGCTGATGATACGAAGATAGGTGGAGGGGCTGGTAGTGCTGAGGAAATGGAGAGTCTGCAGAGAGACTTGGATAGATTGGAAGAATGGGCAAAGAAGTGGCAAATGAAATACAATGTTGGAAAGTGTATGGTTATGCACTCTGGCAGAAGAAATAAACGGGCAGACTATTACTTAAATAGGGAAAGAATTCAAAGTTCTGAGATGCAACAGGACTTGGGAGTCCTCATGCAGGAGACACTTAAGGTTACCCTTCAGGTTGAGTCGGTGGTGAAGAAGGCGAATACAATGTTGGCATTCATTTCTAGAGGAATAGAGTATAGGAGCAGGGATGTGATTTTAAGGCTCTATAAGGCGCTGGTGAGACCTCACTTGGAGTACTGTGGGCAGTTTTGGTCTCCTTATTTAAGAAAGGATGTGTTGACGTTGGAGAGGATACAGAGAAGATTCACTAGAATGATTCCAGGAATGAGAGGGTTAACATATGAGGAATGTTTGTCCGCTCTTGGACTGTATTCCTTGGAGTTTAGAAGAATGAGGGGAGACCTCATGGAAACATTTCGAATGTTAAAAGGCATGGACAGAGTGGATGTGGCAAAGTTGTTTCCCATGATGCGGGAGTCTCGTACAAGAGAGCATGACTTAAGGATTGAAGGGCGCCCATTCAGAACAGAAATGCAAAGAAATTTTTTTAGCCAGAGGGTGGTGAATCTATGGAATTTGTTGCCATGGGCGGCAGTGGAGGCCAAGTCATTGGGTGTATTTAAGGCAGAGCTTGATAGGTATCCGAGTAGCCAGGGCATCAAAGGTTATGGTGAGAAGGCGGGGGAGTGGGACTAAATGGGAGAATGGATCAGCTCATGATAAAATGGTGGAGCAGACTCAATGGGCCGAGTGGCTGACCTCTGCTCCTTGGTCTTCCGGTCTTATGGTCTTATGGGTGTGTTTCTATTAACTGTGCTCAGGTCTGGGGTGGCCGGCTGGTGTTCATCTCTTAGGCTCCGTAATTACATGGTTACTGGGTATTATTGATCCCGCGTTGTCTGTGGGAGCAACAAGGTGAGTCGTATGGTTTGAACTGAATCCAGTGTTTCCACTGGCTGCCTCGCCGAGTCTGCACACATCACAAGTGTCACTTGTTAAGAGTACCATCGGCGGTCCTGTCCATTTGGGAGCAAACACTGGCCTTTCAAGTAGCACCCTCACCATGACTTGGTCTCCTGGCTGTGGGCAGATTATCTCTTTTCCTTCCAGCTTTCTCTGATCAGCAATGTGGTGCTGTTGTTTTGCTCGGTCCTTCAACATTAAGTTAGTTACAAAGGTCTTTCATATATTGTGTCATTCTATCCCTGTAAGCCCCAGGCTCCCCGCAACCCGTATTTACCCCATAAGGGAGTCACATTGCTTCCCCCATCAATGATTCCTAGGGGCTGAGACCCCACGTGCAGTTTGGGGTTGTTCACAATCGCATCAGGATTCCTGGTAATACATCAACCCATGTCTTTCCTGTCTCAGTTATAGCTTTGGCTAAGGCATTCTTGATTGCTTGGTTCATCCTTTCTCCCATTCCTGAACTCTAAGGGTTGTAGGTACGTCGAACTGTTGTTGAATCCCTAACAGCCCGCACATTTCCTTCATCACTTTCCCTGTGAAATGTACTTCGTGATGTGAGTCCACCTGGACTGGGGTCCCCACCTAGCGAGGATTTCCTGAACTAGAATCCATGCAGCAGTGGGTGGTGCTGCAGTCTCTTGCTGGAAAAGCCTTTACCCACTGGGTGAAGTGATCCATAATTAATAGACAGTAGCTTACCCCTGTGTTTTAGCAGGGGCGCCGTGAAGTCCATCTGATTTTTTTCCCAGGACCCCCTTGGCCATGGCTGATTTGCCAGCTGTAGCTTTCCGCCCTCACCAGGGTTATGCTGGGCACAAACGATACAACAGCATCAGAATTTCTCAACATCCCTGCCCATTGCCAGTGCTGCTGGAGGATTATGATCATGCTCTGCCTTCCCTGATGCATCACCCCATGATATAACTTCAGTCATACCTGCCTAATACATGGTGGGGCCACTGCGATTCCTTCCCAGTGTGTCCAGTTCCCATCTGGTCCCTCTTTTGTTCCATTTCTCCTTCTCTTCTGCCTCCACCTCTTCATATAATTTTACTAAACTAGCTTCCGTCATTTCGTCCTGCACACTTGCAATTTCAATTGCCTCTTGTTCCTCTGCTGGCTTCTTCGCACTGATGTCTGCAATTCATTTCCTTTCTGCTCCTTACTACCCACATTCTGCTGAGATTTACTTTGATTACTGCTACCTCTGCTGGAAGACTCATTGCTTTGTAATACCCTCCTTCATTGCTGCAGTATAGGTGAAAGGGGCAAACTGCATCCATTGTTCCCAGCTCGGGTGCAGAGACCAGAGCTTTCTTCATATCTGTAAAAAGCCTTTTCCTCATCTGGTCCCCATCTTGACTTCCTCCAGAGGGGACTTCCCTCCTTTAATCGAGGCCTGCATTGGGGCCACTAGTGCTGAGAACCCTGGTATGAAATTATGGCGGAAATTCACTCCTTCACTCCGTTTACCGGGCAGGGCGTGAAGGTGATTGCCGAACGTTTGTCATGGCAAGCATTTAAAGATCTCATGGATGAATTACAATTACAATTGTAATTGTAATTCATCCATGGATGAATTACAATTGTTCATCCCAGTTTGGCAAAAGAATAAACCAGGGGAGGTAGTGCACCCATGGCTGACAAGGGAAATTAGGGATAGTATCAATTCCAAAGAAGAAACATACAAATTAGCCAGAAAAAGCGGCACACCTGAGGACTGGGAGAAATTCGGAGTCCAGCAGAGGAGGACAAAGGGCTTAATTAGGAAAGGGAAAAAAGATTATGACAGAAAGCTGGCAGGGAACATAAAAACTGACTGTAAAAGCTTTTATAGATATGTGAAAAGAAAAAGATTGGTTAATACAAATGAAGGTCCCTTACAGTCAGAAACAGGTGAATTGATCATGGGGAACAAGGACATGGCAGACCAATTGAATAACTACTTTGGTTCTGTCTTCACTAAGGAGGACATAAATAATCTTCTGGAAATAGTAGGGGACCGAGGGTCTAGTGAGATGGAGGAACTGAGGGAAATACATGTTAGTAGGGAAGTGGTGTTAGGTAAATTGAAGGGATTAAAGGCAGATAAATCCCCAGGGCCAGATGGTCTGCATCCTAGAGTGCTTAAGGAAGTAGCCCAAGAAATAGTGGACACATAATTTTTCAATACTCTTTAGATTCTGGATTAGTTCCTGAGGACTGGAGGGTGGCTAATGTAACCCCGCTATTTAAAAAAGGATGGAGAGAGAAACCAGGGAATTATAGACCAGTTAGCCTGACATCAGTGGTGGGGAAAATGCTAGAGTCAGTTATCAAAGATGTGATAACAGCGCATTTCGAAAGTGGTGAAATCATCGGACAAAGTCAGCATGGATTTGTGAAAGGAAAATCATATCTGACGAAATAGAATTTTTTGAGGATGTAAATAGTAGAGTGGATAGGGGAGAACCAGTGGATGTGGTATATTTGGATTTTCAAAAGGCTTTTGACAAGGTCCCACACAGGAGATTAGTGTGCAAACTTAAAGCACAAGGTATTGGGGGTATGGTATTGATGTGGATAGAGAATTGGTTGGCAGACAGGAAGCACAGAGTGGGAATAAACAGGATCTTTTCATAATGGCAGGCAGTGACTAGTGGGGTACCGCAAGGCTCAGTGCTGGGACCCCAGTTGTTGACAATATATATTAATGACTTAGACGAGGGAATTAAATGAAGCATCTCCAAGTTTGTGGATGACACGAAGCTGGGCGGCAGTGTTAGCTGTGAGGAGGATGCTAAGAGGATGCAGGGTGACTTGAATAGGTTAGGTGAGTGGGCAAATTCATGGCAGATGCAATTTAATGTGGATAAATGTGAGGTTGTCCACTTTGGTGGCAAGAACAGGAAAACAGATTATTATCTGAAAGGTGGCCAATTAGGAAAAGGGGAGGTGCAACGAGACCTGGCTGTCATTATACACCAGTCATTGAAAGTGGGCATGCAGGTACAGCAGGCGGTGAAAAAGGTGAATGGTATGCTGGCATTTATAACAAGAGGATTTGAGTACAGGAGCAGGGAGGTACTACTGCAATTGTACAAGGCATTGGTGAGACCACACCTGGAGTATTGTGTGCAGTTTTGGTTCCCTAATCTGAGGAAAGATATTCTTGCCATAGAGGGAGCACAAAGAAGGTTCACCAGATTGATTCCTGGGATGGCAGGACTTTCATATGATGAAAGACTGGATTGACTAGGTTTATACTCTCTGGAATTTAGAAGATTGAGGGGGGATCTGATTGAAACGTATAAAATTCTAAAGGGATTGGACAGGCTAGATGGAGGAAGATTGTTCCCGATGTTGGGGAAGTCCAGAATGAGGGGTCACAGTTTGAGGACAAAGAGGAAGCCTTTTAGGACTGAGATGAGGAAAAGCTATTTCACACAGAGTGGTGAATCTGTGGAATTCTCTGCCACAGGAAACAGTTGAGGCCAGTTCATTGGCTATATTTAAGAGGGAGTTAGATAAGGCCCTTGTGCCTAAAGGGATCAGGGGGTATGGAGGGAAGGCTGGTACAGGGTTCTGAGTTGGATGACCAGCCATGATCATGCTGAATGGCGGTGCAGGCTCGAAGGGCCGACTGGCCTACTCCTGCACCTATTTTCTATGTTTCTATGTTTCTATCTGACATGTCCTTCCTCCGCTGGGGAGTGGTGTAGCTTAGGTACTGTATGGGTGGCTGAACTATCTGAGCATTGTGTGTACTGATTTTAAACACCTCTTCTCACTGTATCTCTGAAAAACTGGCTATCATTCCTAAATGACCTGCTTCATCTTCCGAAGCGATTAGTAGATCATCTACGTATTATAAGCCGGTCGACCGGTAGGGCATTAGATTGAGCTTTTCCAAAGTCTGTGCCATGACCTTATGAAAAATGGCTGGGCTTTTGTGGAATCTCTGGGGGAATCTGGTCTACATTTCCTTCAGCCCACCCAAGATGAAGGCAAATCAGTCTTAGGACTCAGTTGCTAAGGGAAGGCCCCAAAACCTATTAGCTATAGCCAGGACTGAAAATAAACTATGTTCTGGAGACAGGTGATTCAGGATTGTTGCAGGGTTTGCCACAATGGGATACAACCTTGGCATGACCTTATTAAGGGCTGAATAGTCCATTGTGAAGGGATATAATGCATCTGGCTTTTTTACTGGCCATATAGGTGAGTTAGTAGTTGTCACAGTTTCTCTGAGTACTCCCTGGTGTTTTAGTTCCTTCACTATACCCTGAACAGCTGTCAGTGCAGTTACTCTGGCTATGCAGTGTTCCTCTGTTGGTGGTATGTGCTTTCTGTCCCTGGCTTGCGTATATTATTTATCCCTTTCCTGCATCTATAACGGCTCCTGCTTCTATTAGGATGTCTAGTCCGAGGATAGTACCCTCATTATTAGACCCAAAAATACACTTTTTGTTTTTTTGTTTTTCCACACTATTCTCTGAAAAACTCTAAAGACTTGTGTGCTTGAAAATCCCAGGAGATCAG
Organism: Mobula birostris; assembly: GCF_030028105.1. Classification (NCBI taxonomy): domain Eukaryota; kingdom Metazoa; phylum Chordata; class Chondrichthyes; order Myliobatiformes; family Myliobatidae; genus Mobula; species Mobula birostris. The sequence continues at coordinate 51,170,744 of NC_092385.1, forward strand.
TAGTTTCTGAGACACTCAAAAACCACCCTGTCATCCCACAATCAGTTGCTTTGATCACATTTTTCCCCATTCTGATGTTTGGTCTGAACAGCAACTCAACCTCTTGACCATGTCTGCACGCTTTAATGCATTGAGTTGCTGCCACATGATTGGCTGATTAATGCAAGTGTCTAAAGAGGTGTACAGGTGTACCTAAAAAAGTGGCCAGAGTGTACAAAAGAGATAACTAGCGTCATAAATTTGAGCTGAGAGGAAGATTTGATACAAAATGCACCTGTATTACCACAGCAAACCCATATGGTGCAGCAAGAAATGAGGCAACAGATTCAAAGTGGAAAACAGCTCACTCAAGATTGATTTCAGGAAGCTCTCCTTCACACAGAAAGAATTAACACATAGAATGGATATCGAGGCATATTAATGGAAATGTGCATTGTGGAATGATTAATGTATTCTTTACGAGTGTGAGGAAATGACAGAATGAGCCAAGTTGCATTAAATGATCATCAATGTCTCTTCTGGAGGTCCTTGTTCATTGGGATTTCAATGCCTCTTACATTAAATCCATCAACACATTTTAGCTTCAGTTATTACAATCCAGACGTTAGTCAATGATATTTCCACAGCTCTGCAGATAACTTGTCACCTGTCCATGGTAATATTTATAGATGGCTCCTAAAGCTAATGTTAACTATTTTTGTTCTCATTTCAATCAGCCCGCCGAGGATTTGTTGCAACAAGCAAGCTGTTCCCAGAATCATTTCTTTGATGGAAGATCTGCAAAGAAATAAAATGCAGCACATCTGTAGATACCATGCTAAGGAATCATCATCTATTCTTTAACTGAGATGATCAGTTTTGTTTGCAAATAACAATCTTACAACCCACTCACAGATGCAGCCGTCTCCGACAAGATCGGGATTTATTTCCCATCCCTAATTGTGCCGTTAAGAAGGTGATAGTGAAATGCCTTCAGGAATGATTGCATTCTGTGTCGTTAGCTAGGAAGTTACAGGAATATCAGAGACAAAGGAGGAACTACACTGTATTTCCAGGCCAAAAAGGTGTGTTAAGGCTGATTTATACTTCTGCGTAGTAGCCTACGCAAGTGGCCTACGCCGTTGTGGGCATTTATACTTGTGCGTTGGTGTGTCTGCGTCGCTCTGCAATTCACCGCCAAAACACTAACTGGCGGTAGGGTTTCTATGCCACTGTGTTGAGTTTCTTCCTGTTGAAACTCAACACGAAGAAACTCAAACTTCAAACAATGGCGACGGAAACTGAAGGAGGCTGAGTTTTCTGTGCTTGTCCGGCCACTCAGAGACATGAACAAGGAAATGCATTTCAAATATTTTCTGATGTCGGCAGGTAGATTTGACGATTTGGTTCATCATCTCCAACCACTTATTTTGCATCAGTGTGTGCACAGTATACTCAGAGACTGGCAATCACCATTTGAGTTTTAGCTTCAGGTGGAAGTTAACAGGCTGTAGCAGCTAGCTACAAACTGGCGTCAAGCACAGGGTCCTCCACAATTTCGGAGGTCTGTAAAGCTTTATGGAAAGCATTGCAGCCGGAGTTCCTTCCCTGCCCTTCAGTTGCCCAATGTGAAGCTATTGCAGCGTAGGAGGAAATGCGATGCTACCAAGCGGACCGATCACAGTTGTTGCGATCTGCGTCTCATTTTTGGGGAGGTGCGCGTCAGGCTACGGCATAGGGTACGGCGTAGGGTACGGTGTAGGGTATGTGGCTATGCCGTACCTACGGCGTCGATTTGACACACAAGTATATATTGGCCTTTACAGTGAGTGCAAAATGGAAGTGGGTCCTTCGCCCCTCTCCTTCGAGGTGGTTAAAGCCCTTGGTTTGTGACAAGTCTTCAAGCAGACCTTGACAAGTTGCTGAAATGCATCCCCTAGATGGTATCAGTACAGGCGTGACTGTTGATGATGAGAGGGGTGAATATGTCAAGGGATGGATGTAGTTAAGAGATGGCTGCTCAGCATCAGTAGCTGCCAGGCTGCTGTTTATTGATTACAGCACGATCACACCCTCAGTGCTAATTAACAAGCTGGAAAACCTGGGTGTCTGTTACTCTCTCTACGACTGGATCCTCGACTTCCTCAATGGGAGACCACAGTCAGTGCAGATCAGAAGCTGACAAGCAGCACCAGTGTACTTCAGGGACTGTGCTCAGCCCACAGCTCTACTCTCTCTACACCCATGACTGTGTGGCTAGGCAAAGCTCAAACAGCATTCATAAATTTGACAATGATGCAGCCATTGGCAGAATCTCAGTTGGTGGCAAGGAGCCGTACAGGAGTGAGTGAGATAGATCAGCTGGTTGAGTGGTGTTCCAACAACAACCTTGCATTCAATGTCAGTAAGACCAAGAAATTGACTGTGGGCGTTAGGAAGGGGAGGTTAAGGGAACACACACCAGTCCTCAGAGGAATCATCAGTGGAAAGGGTGAATGGTTTTGAGTTCCTGGGTATCATCATCTCTGGATCTATCCTGGGCCCAACATATCGATGCAATTACAGAAAAGGTCATGTCACCAGCTATATTCCATTAAAAGTCTGAGGATACTTGATTTGCCACCAAAGACTCTTGCAAATTTCTGCAGATATACCATGGAAAGCATCCTAACGATTGTATCAGAGGCTGGTATTGAGGGGCCTCGGCACAGGATCAGGAAAAGCTGTAAACTCAGTCAGCTCCGTGATGGGCACTAGACTCAAAGCATCAAGGACATCTTCAAAAGACCATGCCTCAAAAAGGCAGTAACCATCATTAGGAATCCCATCACCCAATACATGCCCTCTTCTCGTTGCTGCCATCAAGAAGGCGGTACAGTTGTCTGGAGAATTACACTCAATGGTTTAGGAACAGCTTCTTCCCCTCCACAATCAGACTTATGAGTGGACAATGAACCATCACATGACCACTACCTCATTTTTTTGCACTATATATTTAATATGATTTTTTTGGTAGTTTTGGTAATTTGTAGTATTGCACTTTACTGCTGCCGCAAAACAATAAATTGGATGACATGCATTAGTGATAGTAAACCCGATTCTGAGGTCTGTCTTACAGGCAGCATCAAGTCAATTAACATTGAACTACAAGTGCTACTGAAGTGAACTTCAGTCAGTTAAGTAGAAAGTATTTCATCATACTTCTGACAAGTGTTTAGTGAATGGCTTAAAGATAATGGAGAACGAAGAAGTGTTGTGGCATGTCTGTCTTCTGATCATAGCTTTAACATGTAGTGATTCACACAGTTCAGGTCAATGCTAGCAACAATACTATCATCACATCACTGACCACCTCTAACAACTGAGAAACACCTGCAGAAATTGTTGGTGCCACGCTGATTAATTGCCAAGAACTATAACAAACTTCCTTTGAGAGGTTTGACTACAGCCATTGAAAATTTTCCTCAATTTCAATTGTCTTCAGCTTTGCTTCAGATCTTTGATGCCAAACCCAATTAAACTGCAACTTGACCACAGACTCAAGGCCATGGCAAACACGAAATTGTGCCTCATGAGTGAAAACTGCCAGAGAGAGCAGTCAATTTACAGATGTTTAGAGACAACTCATGGGTCTCTAATTATCTGACCTAGATTTCTATTCTTTTTAAATACATGGTTAAGTAATGCAAGAGAGAATGGTTACAGGGAAATATCTGAAGGAATAATATTGATGAGAATGCACTGAGAGCTGCCATACATTTAATGGGCTAAATGGCCTTCTATTTTCAGAGAAATAAAAAAATTCAACAACACATCTATGGAATTTTCTATGTTGTTGTGTCAATGTCAGTGTTGTAGCATTAATGAAACAGCTTGGCCAAAGATTCAAGTTCCTCAGTAAACACATCACCAAGGATCTCTCCTGGACTGTACGTACAGGCTCGGCTGTGTGGCGAGAAAAGCACAACAGTGCCTCTTTCTCCTCAGATAGCTGAAGGAGTTCAGTATGAGTCCCCACATCCTCAGGACTTACTACAGGGGCGCCATCGAGAGCATCCTGACTGGCTGTGTCACTGCCTGGTACGGGAACTGTACGACCCTCGATCGCAGGGTACTGCAGAGAGTGCTGAGGACAGCCCAGCAAATCTGTGGAGGTGAACTTTCCTCTATTCAGGACATTTACAGCAGCAGGTGCGTAAAAAGGGCCCAGAGGATTATCAGGGACTCCAGCCACCCCAACCACAAACTGTTTCAGCTGCTTCCATCTAGCAAACAGTACCACAGCAAGGCGAGGACCAACAGGCTCTGGGACAGCTACTTCCACCAGGCCATCAGTTTGATCAATACACATTGATCTGATTGCATATCTGACTGTACATTGTATCTGACTGCACATATATGTATACAAGACATTTGTGTATACAATCTTAGTGTTTAGGCAATATCCTCCCACATCTCCCCTTCCTGTTGCTTGTACGTTGCAACGGAGATGCAAGATAAAGGTTTTTACTCCCTTGAACATAAGAAATTTAAAAAATATATTATTATTGTTCACCAAGTTCTGGAGCGCTTGCCTTCAGTCCTAAGCTGTTATGTTGGCTGATTCCAATGCATTCTTGCTATCTCGTGCCCTCAGTGATTTCATGAAATCATGAAGTTGATTTGGCTATGATGGTAGGGGTCTCAAGAGGAAACAGAGTTGGATAATCAATTGGCACTTCTTTCTGAACATGATTGCAAATCCTTCAGACTTGTCTTTTATGTGTGTTGGGCTGAGCCACCACTGAGGATTGGAAGATTTATGGATCCTCCCCAGCACCTGCCTAATTGTCTTGTTTACCACCATACCTGAATGCAGAATTTATTAGCATATGTACAAACATGTTGAGGTAAAAACACAATGAAAAGCTTGCTTGCAGCAGCATCACTGGTATGTAGACTTAGACAATACACAGAACATAAATTATACAAGGCAGTGAAAAAAAAGACTGAAAATCAAGGCATTAGTGCAAAAATGCAATTAGAAATAAGTCAGTGACAATGCAAAAGCTGCCCCTTAGTGTTCCCACTGCTGAGGTAGGAATATGGGTGTGCATGCTAGAAGGATTGCAGGAAAGGAGCTGTTCCTGAACTTTGTTGTGTCGGACTGCAGATTTGTGTGCAACCGTAAGCCCAACTGTAGCAGCAAAAAGAGGGCAAGGCCTGGATGGTTAAGATTCTTGAAAATAAATGTTGCTCTCTATGGTTAAACATAGGAGCAGAATTAGACCATTAAGCCCATCGAATCTGCTCCACCATTCATTCATGCATTATCCCAGATCCCATTCCACCCCAACACCTGCCTTCTCGCCACATCCTGACCAATTAGGAAACTATTAACTTCTGCCTTAAATATACCCATGGACATGGCCTCCACTGCAGTCTGTGGCAGAGCATTCCATAGATTCACTACTCTCTGCCAAAAAAAATCTTCCTTTCCTCTGTTCTAAAAGGTCACCACTCAGTTTTGAGGCTGTGCCCTCTAATTCTGGATACCCCCTCCACATCTACCCTATCTAGTCCTTTCAATATTCGGTAGGTTTCAATGAGATGAAGCCCCCCCCCCCACCTTGCAGTCTTCTAAATTCCTGTAAGTACAGGCCCAAAGCTGCCAAATGTTCCTCATATGCTAACCCTCTCATTCCTGGAATCATCCTCGTGAACTTCTCTGGAGTCTCTCCAACGACAATAATCCTTTCTGAGATATGCGGCCTGAATCTGTTGGCAATTCTCTAAGTGCAGTCTGACTAGTGTCTTATAAAGCTTCAGCATTATCTCCTTGATTTTGTATTTTATTCCCCTTGATATAAATGCCAACATTACATTTCCCTTCTTTGCCACAGACTCAACCTGTAAATTAACCTTCTGGGAGTTTTGCACCAGGACTCCAAAGTCCTTCTGCACCTCTGAAGTTTGAACCTTCTCCCCATTTAGATAATAGTCCGCACTATTGTTTCTTTTATCAAAATGCATTATCATACATTTCCCACCATTCCCAATTTTTCCAATTTGCCAGAGTCCTGTTGCAATCACATTGCTTCCTCAGCACTACCTACCCCTCCCCCTACCTTCATATCATCCACAAACTTTGCCACAAGGCTATCAATTCAATTATTTAAATCATTGACAATGCGAAAAGCAGCGGTCCCAATACCCTGAGGAACACCACTCGTCACTGAGAGCCAACCGGTAAAGGACCATTTATTTCCAGTCGCTGCTTCCTGCCTGTCAGCCATTCCTCTGTCCACGCCAGTATCTTTCCTGTAACACCATAGGATTTTATCTTGTTAAGCAGCCTCATGTGTGGTACCTTACAAATGCCTTCTGAAAATCCAAGTAAGTGATATCCACTGCCGCTCCTTTGTCCACCCTGCTTGTTATTTCCTCAAAGAACTCTACCAGATTTGTCAGGGAAGATTTCCTTTTACAGAAACCAAGCTGGCTTTGACTTATTTTATCATTAATCTCCAAGTACCCTGAAACCTCATCCTTAATAATGGACTCCAACACTTACTCAACCACTGAGGTTAGGCTAACTAGCCAAAAATTTAATTTCTTTTGCCTTCCTTCTTTCATAAAGAGTGGAGTGACATTTGCCATCTTCCAGTCCTCTAGGACCATGCCAGAATCAGGTGATTCTTGAAAAATCATGACCAATGCATCCGTTATCTCTTCAGCAACATCTCTCTGGACCCTGAGATGTGGTCCATCTGGCCCAGGTGACTTATCCACCTTAAGGCCTTACAATTTGCCTAGCACTTTTTCCTTTGTAATAGCAATGGCACTCACTCCTGCTCCCTGATACACATGGACCTCTGGTACACTGTTCGTGTCTTCCACGGTGAAGGAAAGTAGTCATGAAGTTCATCTGCCATTTCTTTGTCCCCCATTCATTGACCCCGGAATCAAAGGTTATGGGGAAAAGGCAGGAACCGGATACTGATTGTGGATGATCAGCCATGATCACAGTGAATGGCTGTGCTGGCTCGAAGGGCCGAATGGCCTACTCCTGCACCTGCTGTCTATTGTCTATTACTACCTCACCAGCATCATTTTCCAGTGGTCCATTATCAGCTCTCACCTTTTTATTCTTTATATAACTGAAATAACCTTTAGTATCCTGCTTTATATTATTGGCTAGTTTTCCCTCATTTCATCTTCTCCTTTCTTATACCTTTCTAGTTGCTTTTTGTTGGATTTTAAAAGCTTCCCAATCATCCAACTTCCCACTCTCTTTTGCCACCATGTATGCCCTTTCCTTGGCTTTTATGCAGTCCTCAACTTCCCTGCCATTTGAGAAAAACTTCTTCCGTGGGACATAGCTATCCCGCGCCTTGTGAAATATTCCCAGGAAACTTCAGTCACTTCCATTCTGTTGTCATCCCCACCAGTATCCCCCTCCAATCCACCCGGGCAAGCTCCTCTGTCATGCCTCTGTAATTCCCTTTTCTCCATTACAATACTAATACGTGTGACATGCTTTTCCCTCTCAAATTGCAGTATGTATTCAATCATATTGTGATCACTACCTCCTAAAGGTTCCTTTACATTAAACTCCCTAATAAGATCTGGGGTTTTACACAACACCCAATCTAAGATGGCCTTTCCCCGAGTAGACTGAAGCACAAGCTGCTCGAAAAAGCCATCTCGTAGGCTTCAACAAATTCGGCTGTTTGCGGGAATGGGACCCGCTCTCAGGGCCTCACGACCGGCTGCTTTTTGATATCCCAAGGATGCGGCCTGGAAGACGACTGCGCCTTCAGGATGCCAGATTGTTGTGGCTCTGGAGACAGGCTAATTCAAGGCCGGTGCCCCTGTCTGAAGTGTCGTGGGAGAACACGGAAAATCGGAAGCAACAGGGTAGCTGCTGGCTGTGTGCCCAGAGACCTGAGTTCCTTGGGCACAGAGCTCAGAAAAAGCGATGCAACAGACTTTTAACACCATAAATCAGCAAGCTGCTTGTTATGTCTCCCCTCTCGCTGTGAAACGAGGACACGTCTTTTTCCCTTATTAAGGAGAGAGAGAGCCTGTTGTATGTCAAATTACCGGGTAAACGAGTAGTCTTTGGGGTACTGCAAGTCTGTGTCTTTATTGACGTTTTGCTGCACGCTTGAGTGCTTTTTTGCTACTGAGGAGGGGGGACGCTGCATTGCTGCTGCTTGTGGTGGGAGGGGGGAGCTGGGGGTGACTTTGGAGTTCTAACATTTAACTGTCATTCATTCTTTGGGACACTCCTCTGTTTTTGTGGATGTTTGCAAAGGAAAAGAATTTCAGGATGTATATTGTATACATTTCTCTGACATTAAATGTTCCTGTTGAACTTATTGAATTCCTTCACTTGAGATCCAACACTAACCTGATTTTCCCAATCCCCTTGCATATTGAAGTCCTTATTACAATTAGATCATTACCCTCATTATATGCCTTTTTCAACTCCCATTTCTATCTCAACCCAACATCTTGGCTACTACTTGGAGGCCCATATACAATTCCTATAATGGGTGTTTTACCCTTGCAGTTTCTTAATTCCACCCACAAAGTTTCAATATTCTCTGACCCTATATCACCTCTTTCTAAGCATGCAATTCCACCTCTTACCAACAGAGCTTCACGACTGCCAATGCCTTCCTCCCTGACCTTTCAATACAAACTTTTGATGTTAAGCTCACAACTATGGCCTTCTTTCAGCCATGACTCAGTGATGCCCACAACATCATACCAACCAATCTGTAATTGCACAATGAGTTCATCCACCTTATTCTGAATGCTACACACATTTCAATACAGCACCTTCAGTGCTGCATTCTTGGCCCTTTTGAATTTTGCCTCTGAGGTACAATTAACTCTTTGCTCTGTCTGCATTTGTACCTAATCATTGGTTTGTCCTTCCTTATATTCATATTACATTCATCATCTACTTGTAAACCTGCTCTCTCATCCTCAGCTCTATCATCCTGGTTTCCATCCCCCTGCCATATTAGTTTAAACCACACCCAACAGTTCTAGTCAACCTGCCTGCAAGAATATTGGACCCCTTGGATTCAAGTGCAACCTGTCCCTTTTGTACAGGTCACACCTGCCCCAGAAGAGGTACGAATGATCCAGAAATCTGAATCCCTGCACCCTGCTCCAATTCTTCAGCCATGCATTTATCCTCCACCTCATTCTATTCCTGTCCTCACTGTTGTGTGGTAGAGGCAACAATTCCGAGATTACTGCCCTGAGGTCCTGCTTCTCAGCTTCTTTCCTAACTTCTTGTACTTTTTTAGGACTTCCTCCGTTTTTCTACCCATTTTGTTGGTGCCAATATGTACCACGACTTCTGGCTGCTCACCCTCCCTTTTCAGGATATTGTGGATGAGTCCAGAAACACCTCGGACCCTGGCACCTGGGGGGCAAACTACCATGTGTGTTTCCTTTTCGCATCCACAGAGTCACCTATCTGTCCCCCTGACTATAGAGTTCCCTATTATTGCTGCCATCTTGTTCAGTTCCATACCTTTCGGAGCCACAAGGCCAGACTCAGTGGCAGAGGCACGGTCACTGTTGCTTCTGCCAGGTAGGTCATCCCCCAAACAGTACTCAAAATGGAGTGCTTATTGTTGAGGGGGACAACCATATCCCCACTATATGATGTTTTCCTTTCCCTCTCCTAACAGCACCCATTTATCTGTCTCCTGTCACCTTGGGGTGACTAAATCCCTGTAGCTCCTGTCTATCACTGCTTCACTTTCCCTAACAAACCAAAGGTCATCGAACTGCAGCTCCAGTTCCCTAACACAGTCTCTAAAGAGCTACATCTCGATGCAGCTGGTGCAGATGGTTCAGAGGGCTGTACCAGTGATGGGATGAGCTGTGCCCATTACTCTGTGCTCTCTGGCATTCTTGAGCATTGACATCTCCATCCCAAACTATGATGTAACAAGTTTGGTGCTTTGATCTGATCAGCCATCTATCTGTGCTGGCTATAGTAATCTGATCATTACCATACACTAGCAGGCACATATTCAGAAGCCTCAACTTGACATTAAAAAATTAAAACAGGGGCTTGAATAGGCTGCTCAGCCCCTCAGACCTACCCCATCATGAGAGTGACTGATCGACTTCAAACCTCAGTTTCCCTTCTGTGATAGATCCCCATAGCCCAAAATTATCTGATCTTCCAAAGCTATATCTATCACCACTTCAAGTACTTCCAATGATCTGGACTCCACAATCCTGAAGTGGGGAAATTCCAGAGGTTCTCTACCCTCTGGAAGAGGAAGTTTCCACGCACCTCAGATTCAACTGACCAGTTGCTGATCTTGAAATCACTTCCCCTCACTCAAGGCTCTCCCACTAGTAGAAACATCTCATTATCTATCAAGTCATACTGCCTTGTACATTTCCATGTGATTGCCTCTCACTCTTTTAATCCATACTGAAGACTGATCAAATTTATTTAGCTATTCATTGTAAGGCAGTCCTATTGTATGGGTTGTCCAAGATCAGGGTGATCTGGTGCTGCTTGCAGATTCTTTAATAATCTTCACCGAATCATGTTTCATCTCTTGAATTGATGACCAGATGCTGAGCCATGAACTTACAGGTTATCTCTTATTCTCGTGACTACTATTTGTACATAAGGCTTCATGGATGTCCTGATATCATCTATCCTATTTAGTTCATGATAATGCCAACAGTACAGTTCAGGGACTCTGCATTTCGTGTCAGATCAATAAATTAAAGAAGTTAATCTGTCACAAGCCCCGTTGGCCAACGTGGCAAGCCTCAGAGCATTACGCTCCAAGATTTCTAGAACACCTACATTTGTTAATTATTTTCTTAACTAGAGTCATTAAGCCCCTGTGCTTTGTTTAATTTTGTCAAGTATATTTTCGCTGGCATGTGTTTTCCACATACTGTGATTTTTTTAAATGTGGACTCCTGATTAGCACTTATTGATGGGTCCTTGTTTTGAGAATTATTTGTCTCGCAGTGTTGCTCAGTTGAGCCATCGTATTCTGTTGGAGTTCCTGTGTGCAAACTCCTGCTTCCTTCTCTACATGGGGGTCTGTCATTCTCCACACTTGGATTCAGTCATTGCCAGTGCATACCATGACATCCACATCTTGCTGCAAGTGTAGTTAGGAAGCTTCGTCATTTAGGGTTTAACTAGCCACTAGCCACTCCAATCCTCATGCTGATTACAGAAACTCCCCACTCCAAATCCACTCTGAACATTTTGCTACCTTCACTGATGTTCAACATACTGATCCACTGGGGGAAGGCAGGACGTAGTGGTAGTTAGCAAATTTCATTGCCTTCGTTTGACCTGACACTGAGAGAATTCACTAGTTTGCAGTCAATGTTGGGGACACTCAGGGAATATGACACTACACCTCTCTCTAATGGGTTCTATTGCCCCGGACACAATGTGCCCACAAAAGCAGCATCTAAGATATTGACTGAAAATTGTGATTTACTAGGTATTAATCTGTAAATATTTGTTTGCGATTGGGACTTTTCTAATTCATGCACAACGTTGTGAGGTGTGTAGTGGGCATTGCAGGAGATATGCTTTTGACTAGGACCATGAGATTTTAGTATTTATTTCTGCGGCCACATTTTTTTTTTAACTATGAACTGGCTCGCTAGGACGTTTCTGAGTCTACCATATTACTGTGGCTTGGAATTTATATTTAAGCCTTAACAAGTATGCACGGTAGATTTCCTTTCCTGAAGTTAGTGAAACAAGCAGCTACGTACAACCATCTGCCCATTCACTATTTCTATTGCCATCCTCTTAACATCTCATATTTAATTACCCAAATTTAATTTCTCCAATTATGTAAATGAGAGATGTGAAGTCATATATTTGTCAATTGACAAGTAGAAAATTTAAGACTGTCCAAAACATCAGGCTGATGATTCCTTACAGTTAATCAGTTTGCACCTCAGGGCTTCATCCCCTATAATATTGCATTCATATAATTCAAAGCAAGACATAAATCAAATTGCAGGGGAGTGTAATTTAGATGACTGCAGCTTTAATATGTGCAAAACAAGTCTACACGCTCATCTGTTACCCTTTCGACAACAATTTGCTGGCCTTTCTCTGTATAATGATTACAAGGATATATTTGGTGATTAAAAATACACAGGCAAAATTAACAATACATGACATGAAAAGATCACACCAATTCAAAAAGAGTGATGATTGACAGATCAAATAGTAATTTACTGCACAAAATGCTGTTAACAACCCAGACACCCAGTCCATTCCACATTCTGCTCAGCAGCAGCTGACACCTGCTTCCTGTATAAATACTTCAAGATAGCAGATGATGTTATGATGCAGAAACAAAGATATTTTGACATCTTATTCAACAACGGAAAATTTAATTTACCTCCAAGTGTGGAGTGCTCATATTCAATTATTACTACCATGATTAATTAACTAGTTAAAGATTCTCTGCATCTAGGTTATATTTTAAGGCATGGAAGAAAGACCATATTAAGTCTATGATAGCTTAATTTCCCTTTAATGGCAAGATTATAAACTTTTCACAAATCCACTTTACTTACCATGAATGGCAGTGATGCTTCACCCCCAGACCAGCACAAGGTCTTTAATGCCTGCTTTGAAAGGGAGAATAATACTACATCTATGTGAATCCCCTCAGCATCCAGTGACCCTATGATCTCTGACTCAGAGGCTGATGTCAGAACATCATTCAGGAGGGTGAACCCTCGCAAGGCATCAGGCCCTGAAGCTATATCTGGTAGGGCTCTGAAAACCTGTGCTGACCAACTGGTGGGAGTGCTCAAGGACATCCTCAATCTCTCACTGCTGCAGTCTGAGGTTCCCACCTGCTTCAAATGGGTGACAATCGTACCAGCGCCCAAGAAGAGCAGAGTGAGCTGCTTCGATGACTATTGTGATGGAGTGCTTTGTGAATCGCCACAATAGGTCTACAGTGGATCCAATTTCACAGGCTCTCCACTCAGCTGTGGATCACCTGGACCATACCAACGTCAGGCTGCTGTTTATTGATTGCAACTCAGCATTCAACACAATCGTACCCTCAGTTCCAATCAGAGAACTCCAGAAACGGGGCCTCTGTACTTCCCTTTGCAACTGGATCCTTTGCAACAGTCAGTGCAGATCAGAATCAACAAGCTTCTCGCTGACAATCAACACTGCCGCGCCTCAAGGATGCTTGCTTAGTCCACTGCTCTACTTCCTCTGCATCCACAGTTGTGTGGCTACGCATAGCTCAAATGTCATCTATAAACTTGCTGATGATAACTATTGTTGGCAAAGTTCCAGGTGGTGACGAGGAGGCGTGCGGGAGTGAGACAGACCAACTGATGTTGAGTCGTGTCGCAGCAACAATCTTGCACTCAACATCAGCAGGACCAAGGAATTGATTGTGGACTTCAGGAAGAGGTAGTTGAGGCAACACACACACCACTCCTCATCGATGGCTAAGCAGTGGAAAGGGTGAGCAATTTCAAGTTCCCAGGTATCAACATCTCTGAAGATCTATTCTCAGCCCAACATTTTGATGCAATTACAAAGAAAGCATGACACCAGATATATTTCATTCGGAAGTTGGAGGAGAATTGGCACGTTACCAAAGAAACTCACAAATTTTGACAGGTGTACTGTGGAGAGCATCATAACTGCTTACAGCACTGTCTGATATGAAAGGCCCATTGCATGGATTGGCAAAAGCTGCAAACTCAGCCATCTCCATCGTGGGCACCTTCAAAAGTAGATGCCTCAAAAAGCAGTATCCATCATTAAGATCTAAATGGTAAATCATGTGTGGAGCCAAAAGAGATAGGAGAGATCTTATAATTTTAGCATCTGTATTTATTCAGGAGACTGACAGTCTATAAAAGTGAGGCAAAGCAGTATGAGCTTCACGGAGGAAGCTTCACTGATTGCAGAGGAGGAGGTGTTATCAGTCCTGAGGTAAATCAAGGTGGATAAATCCCTAGGGCCTGACAAGGTGTTCCCTTGGACCCTGCAGAAACAAGTGCAGAGACGGCCGGAGCCCTAGCAGAGATTCTCCAGTGGATTGGAGGATAGCCAATGTTGTTCCGCTGTTGAAGAAAGGTTTTTACATCAACTAGGAAATTATAGACGGCTGAGTCTGACATCAGCTGTGGAAAAGTTATTGTAAGATATGAGTATTTGGATAGACATGGACCAATTAAGGATAGCCACCCTGGCTTCATTCATGGTAGGTCATGTCTAACCAATCTTACTGAGTTTTTGAGTAAGTAACCAGGAAAGTGGAAGGTAAGGCTGTGGATATTGTCTAAGGCATTTGATAACGTCCCACATGGGAGGTTAGTCAAGAAGGTTCAGTCACTTAGCATTCAAGATGAGGTAATAAATTGGATTGGACATTGGCTTCATGGAATAAGCCAGAGAGTGGTAGTAAATAGTTGCCTCTCTCGCTGGAGGCCTGTAACTAGTGGAGCGCTGCAGAGATGGGTACTGGGTCCATTACAAGTCATCTATAGTGATGATCTGAATGTTAATGTGGTTGACTGAATCAGCAAATTTGTGGATCACACCAATATTGGTGGTGTAATGGACAGCGAGGAAGGCTATCATAGCTTGCAGGGGGATCTGGATCAGCTGGAAAAGTGTGTTGAAAAATGACAGATGGAATTCAATACAGACAAATGTAAGGTGTTGCACCACCAGGAAAGATACAAATAAGGTTGAAAGAGTACAGAGAAAATTTGCAAGGGTGTTGTTGGGACTGGAGAATCTGATTTATAAGGAAAGATTGAAAAGTTTAGGACTTCATTCCTTAGAATGTAGAAGATTGTGAAGAGACTTGACAAAGGTATAATAATTATGAAGGCTATAGACAGGGTGAATGCAAGCAGGCATTTTCTACTGAGGCTGGGTGGGACTACAACCAGAGGTCATGGGTTAAGGGTGAAAGGTGAAATGTTTAGGGGAACATGATGGGAAGCGTCTTCACTCAGAGGGTCTTGAGATTGTGGAATGGTCTGCTAGCACAAGTGGTGCTTGTGAGCTCGATTTCAATGCTTAAGCAAAGTTGGGATTGGTGTGGTACATGAGTGGTCAGAGCATGAAGTGTTATGTCCTGGGAGTAGGCAGGTCAAATGGGTTTGGTGTGGACTAGATGGGCCAGGGTGCCTGTCTCTGTGCAGTAGTTTTCTATGACTTTATGACTCTGTGACCCCCGTCACCCAGGACATGCCCTCTTCTCATTGCTTTCAGGGAGATGAGACAGGAGCTTGAATACACAATCAGCATTTCAGGAACAGCTTCTTCTCCTCTGCCCACAGATTTCTGAATGGACAATTAACCCATGAAGACTTCCTCAGTATTTTTGCCCCCTTTTTGTCATAATTATTTTATATAATTATTGTGTAACATATAGACACTTACTCTCATTTATAGTTTTTAACCACTATATATTGCAATGCACTGCTGCTACAAAACAAATTTCGCAATATATGCCGATGATATTAAACCTAAATTGGATTCCTGAGTCATGGACTGGGAGGGTCAGAGAGGAGTCAAGATCCCAGTGAAAATTTCCATCTTGTCTACCAGCAATTCAGATCTGCTAAATTGGCTCCAAGCAGCAGATAACCTTCTGCTAGTCCTTGGTCCTGATGGCTTTGCAAGTGACTACTGGAAGAGTCAAATTAGGCTATGGTGGGTTAGCATAATCTCAAAACACTTTGCTTACCACCCGAATGTAGACGGCACAATGGTGCCATTGTCTCACTGTTTTACTAAGCTCATTTTTGGTCCCAAGACCCTTCAGCTGTAACCTGAGTGGTCCAGTTTCCTCTCAAATCCCAAAGACTGCTGTAGGTTGATTGGTCAAAGTAACTACATAAGCTGTATCTATTGTAGGTAGATAGCAAAAGAATAAAAAAAGTGAGATTGGTGCGCACATGAAGGAGAACAAACTACAGGGCCACAGAGTACATGGAGGGAAGATGGGAGCAATGGGATTTTTCTTCTGAAACTTTTGGCAAATGAGGACCTCTGTTACAAGAAATAAAATGCTTTCAGATATACTAGGGAAAGGGCAAGACAATGTAGAGCAATGTTGGAAGAGGAAGCAAATCATAAACACAAGAGATTTTGCTAATGCTGCAAATCCAGAGTAACACACACAAGATGTTGGAGAAACTCAGGTCAGCCAGCATCTGTACAGAGGGATAATGAGTCAATGTTAGACAGAGTTAAAATGCACCAAGTGGCTATCTCTTCGAGCTCATCTGCAGAAACAGCTCTCTTTAATGTCTCTTTTTTTTCCCTTTCAAGGGGACTGGGGTCCTATCAAGATCCCTGATCTGCAACGGCACCTAAAACTGCAGTTTTCTGTGACAGACGAGTTCCTGTTCCTGGAGCTTGCCGGCTAATAATTTTCCAACATTCTCCACGTCCAGCTTGGGAGATGGTGCCCGCGGTGTGCGGCCCTGTAGGTGACTAATTCCAGGCCAGTGTTGCCGACTGAGGAGTCACAGGAGAAGGAACATCAGGAGATTTTGCTGCGGCAGACGTTTGGACGGAGGTCTCTGTAGTTGAGCGATCTCACTCTCTCTCTCTCTCTCGATGGTAGGGAGAGTTTGCTGCCGATTGTGGAGTCAGAGTATCTCGGAATGAAAGCAGCTCAGCAGACTGTTAGTCTCCCCTTTCACTGTAAAATGGGTGGTATCTCTCTGTCCCTTATTAGTGAGAGAGCACCTGTGGTATGTCACACTGTTGGGTAAACAGTAGTTTTTGCTTTCTGCAGATCATGCTCTCTCTTGGGGTGCTCTGCTATTGCTTGGTAGGTGGTGGGCTCTGACGCCCAGCAGGGGAGGGGGAGGTTGATGCTTTGCCACAGCTTGTGCAGAGAAAGGGAGAGGGCACTTTGGGGTTTTAATGTTTTTCTGTTGTTCATTCTTTTGGGGTTCTTCTGTGTTTGGTAGATGTCTGCAAAGGCAAAGTATTAGCGTTGTATACTGCATACATTCTCTGATAATAAATTGAACTGTTTTTGAACATTTTGGGCTGAGACACTTCATCAAGATTTGGAAGAGAAAGCTATTTTAAACTGAATGGTGAATGGCAGCTGGAGTGAATTGGAGTAGGTGACTGGTGCCTGGAAAGAGTTAGTCCTGTGATGACATAGTGTTGGCCATTGGAAGGAAAATACCACCCCGCCCCAAAAAAAATAGGCAGAAGCATTTTCTTACAGCATTATGCCTCATTCTAGAGAAACAGCAAATTAATTTTCTCCTAGAAACCTTGGCTCACTGTTACAAAAACAAAAACTGATTTGATGAGAGCTGCAGAGTAATTTAAGAATCAAGGACATCAAATTGCAGTGATATTGTTAACTCAATATCTGATATATTGCTTGAAATTCCTCTCTCAAGGTGAACCCAAAAGCTTACCAGTGTGCCAAGCAACATGCTGATAGCATAGCTAATCATTTAATAAGATTCCATCAAGTTGGACAGTACATCTTAATGAAACTTGTTTACCGCTTGTATGCTATTGATGTTGTTTATTATTCTCTGTGCACCACGCTGCCCTCATTAGCCTGTCAGGGAACTTTGCAAATAAAGTTCTTATTAATGCTTATTGTCTTATTTTAATAATAATGTTGCCAGAAGCAGAATGCACAAAAATTCAAGTGTTCAGGTTAAGTTTGGGATTAATTACAGGGCATCATCTATTCAATCTGTAAGAACTGCACATGTAAATTAGGCTCAGACACTCAGGATGCCATGCATATCAGGACAAAGAGTCTCAGCAACAAATGCACTGGTGAAGTTCTAAGTACATGTCTGTCACCATATATTACCTTGAGGTTCATTTTCTTACAAGCATTTAGGAGGGAAATAAAGAAATACAATAGAACAAATGGAAAACCACAGTCAATGCCCAAAAGGTGACAATTATGCAGATGATAAAAGTAAATAAATAATACTGAGAACACAAGTTGCAGAGTCCTTGCAAGAGAGTCTATAGTTTGTGGAGTCAGTTCAACGGTGAAGTGAGTGAAGTGATCCACCAGTACACAAAGCCTGTTTCAAGAAACCACAAAGGGCTTTGAAAGATCAGACAAAACAGGAACTCGGGTAGATGTTTTTTTTAAATCTAATCAAAAAAATTAATATCATGGAGGCACCACTTTATTCTGTTCTAAATAACTTTGTCTGAGGCCTGGCCATATTCAGCTGTCATTGAAATACTTTCATGACAAATGGAGATGTTTGCTGCTAAGTCTATAATATTCTAAATCATTGACAGTCCTCAGAAAATGAAACAAGTCACCATCGATCAAAAGCTCAACCAAATTTCATGAATGTAAGAGTGGGCGAGGTGCAGGGTATCCTGCAGCAGATGATTCACCCATTTAAAGCCTTTCCCTCACAATTTGCACAAGTCAGAAATACAATAAAATATTTTCTGCTTGTATGAAAAAATACAACTCAACACTGAACAGCATACTGTACAAAGCTGCAGTCAACAGCCTAAGCAATTGCTTCCTCTACCACCCCCACACCATCTACAAAAAGCACCTAGGTCACCTGCCTGGGCTACTCAGAGCCACCCAAACTTGTCACGCAAACTACCAAATAAACAAATGATATCACATCCTGTACCAAATAATGTGGCCTCTGAATGTATGCTTATGGTCTCTTCTGCTGTAGCACATCCATTTCAAGATTCGGCAAGTTGTGTGTTCAGAGATGCTCTTCTGCACACCACTTTGTAATGCATGATTATTTGAGCTACTGTCACCTTCCTGTCAGTTTGAATCAGTCTGGCCATTCTCCTCTGACTGCTCTGATTAACAAAGCATTTTCACCCTCAGAACTGCCACTCACTAGATGTTTTGTTTCTGCACCATCTGCTATAAAATCTAGGGACTGTGCATGTAAATCCAGGGGATCAGCAGTTTCTGTGATACTCAAACAACCCCATCTAGCACCAGCAATTATTCCACCAAAGTCACTTCGATCACATTTCTTCCTCATTCTGATGTTTGGTCTGAACAACCTCTTGACCATGGCTGTAATGCTTTTATGCATTGAATTGTGCCATGTGATAGGCTGATTTGATATTTGCATTAATGAGTGTATACATAAGAGTACCTAATAGTCATAGTCATACTTTATTGATCCTGAGGGAAATTGGTTTTCGTTACAGTTACACAATAAATAATTAAATAGTAGCATGTAAATTATGCCAGGAAATAAAGTAGACACTGTGTGTATATCACATTTCCTTTATTTTAACCGTATCAGTCTTCTAGGAGTCTAACAGCATTGTGGATTACCGTCACATATGAGACTACAGCATTGCAAGAAGGAGACCCACCACTATTCTGTCAAGGGAGTGGATGGACAGACAAATGCTGACCTTGTCAACAACACCTCCAATCATAAATGAACACATAACCATGATGAATGATGGACATTTCCTGGTACAGTAATTAATCTCAGATTTCCTTAGACTGCGTACTCATGATATCAGCTACAACTTTTCAGCAAAAAGAGAGAAATCAAATATGTTAGGAGCAATATGTTAAAATGCCACATGGAGGCATGACTGAGGGTATGAGGGGAGGCAAATGTTTAATCCATTATTGTGCCAGGTATCCAGGATCATCTGCATTGTGCAAAGGTCAGGGAGGAACCAAGTAGAGATCATCGAAAGCCCCAATTGTTTTGATGTGGACTCAAGCAACTTCAGCTAACATGAAGTACTGTCAACAATTAGGTTGTCCCTCCAACACTAAATCCAGAACTATTTTAGTAATTAATAGTGTATTGCACAGCTTTACACATTTTTTTCTTGTTTTCCTTCAATGGATTCATTTCCTTCTTTCTTTATCCCATGTCCTTGACTATCAGATCTATACTGTCATTAGATACAAAGCTTTATTTTTCAGTTCAGGATCCTTGTGCAAGGGCAGTAGGATTGGGTAAAGGAGGCATTGCCATGAGTAGCCCAGCCAGTAATCTAACCCCCGAGGGCTCTACAAACAGAAAAGGCAAAACCACAAATAAAGGTGGAAAATACCAGAAACACTCAGCAGCTGAGTCAACATCTGTGGAAACAAATACTTCAGTTAATACTTCAGGTCATTGACATCAGAATCAGGCTCATTATTACTGACATATGGCATGAAATATGGTAAAAAAAAGATTCAAGTTACTATCAGAAATATTTTTAAAAATTAGTGCAAAAAGAGAGCAAAACACTGAGGTATTGATCATGGGCCATTCATAAATCAGACAGCAGAGGGGGAGAAGCTGTTCCTAAAGCTTTGAGCGCCTGCATTCAGGCTGATGGTAGTAATGAGAAAAGGGCGCGTCCTGGGTTGTAGAGAGTCCTTAAGATGTGGGACACCTTTTTGACCTTTCATCAGACCTGGCAAAAAGGAAAAAAAGTTTGTTTTCAGTTACAAAGAAGGTGGATAGAATAATCTGATAGATTAAGACCAAGTGATTTAAAAAGGGCAGCCAGAAGCAGTTTCTGTCTCTTTAACACAATGTGTACTAATAGCAAAACTTTAGGACATGCCTACAGGGCATGCAGGTCAGACAAATGATAGGGAAAAGCTACAACAAATGAAAGAAAAGCTAAACCTAGATGACAAGGAGAAATAGCCACTTCTGTTATAGAGAAATGGGTCAAGTTATATGAAGTTAGAGCATTTGATACTGAGTTCTAAATGCTGCAATGAGCCCAGAGGAAAGATGAGGTGCTATTCCTCAAGTTTACGTTCAGCCTCATTGTAACAATACAGGAGGTCACAGATCAGTAAACCTCAAAGCGATCACCCAATCTCCCTTCAACTTCTCCAGTATAAAGGAGACGGCAAAATAGTCACAGTTCAAGGTAAATCAATGCATTAAAATTACTAAATAGTGCATTGGTGTCCTAAGGCTCATATTTGAAACATTGCAATGCTATGACAAAACAGCTCTGATATTTCCAACATTAATAATTAGTTGCCCAAAAGTTCATCTCTGTATATGTCTCCATCATCCAGGCCATGCTCTCTTCTTGCTTCCACCATCAGGAAGGAGGTACAGGAGCCTTAGGTTCCACAGCAGCAGGTTCAGTCACTTATTACCCTGCAACCATTGAGCTCCTGAGGCATAGATAACCTCACTCACCTCAAAGTTGAACTGATTCCACAACCCACGGATTTACTTATAAGGCCTCTACCACTCATGTTCTCAGTATTATTTATTTGCACAATTTGTCCTTTTGTTTAAACACAATAGTTGTTTGTTAGTCTTCATGTACAAATTTTCATAAATTTTATTGTATTTCTTTATTTTCCTGCAAGAAATTAATCTCAAGGTTGCATATGGTGACATAAAGCATACTTCGATAGTAAATTCGCTTTGAACTTTGGATCAAAGGTGCACATGTACAGCCTGTAGAGCATATCATCAACATTTTAACTTTGACCTGAACATCACACTTTATGCCTGACAGCATAATACAGACTGTGAGACTTAACAACAGATAGCAAATAATGTTGAGTTAATAGGAGTTTGCATGAAGGCCACCCTCAGATCTACTCACCAACATTTACTGTAGAACAAAGTTCCATTGCTAATGCTCATTACCACCTACACAGCGTCTACATAATGAGAACAGTTTAGAGTATTTATAGCCTATACTATGGAACTATGCATTGTTCAGAAATTATATTTCTATCTCACTCCCAAAGTAATAAAAGCATTAATTTTAAAACAACGTTTAACTGAGGTAAAAGTCACTTTTGCTCCTGTGAACCAGATAATGATACAGAGTTCTAATATCTAGAGCAAATCAGGCTTCCTCCAAAATTAATTACAAGTTATACAGTCTATTGCCATTTCCTTCCTAATTAACCTATAGGACTTAGTAATGAGAAATTCTCAGCAACTCAGCAATAGAGAACCAACGAGCCCACTTTCTTTTTAAATAAAACTACAGCTCCAAATTCACAATAAAAAAACTCATTAACAACTTACATTTCTGATGCAAGTTACAGTCCTCATTAGATTTGGTGCAAATGTTTTTGTTTTGTACAATGTTACCTATTGCTTCACCATTTGGACACCACCTAGAATCACACTACAGTATGTTGAGGAATATCAGCTGCTACAAACAAGCTGCAATAATTATATCATTTTGTTGAGATTGTAAGGGTTGTATATTTAATATTACGTGGCCGGCTGGTGGTGTAGTGGCATCAGCGCTGGACATTGGGGCGAGAGGGCCTGAGTTTGAATCCAGCCAGCTCCCTTGCATGCCCTCCATCCATGCCTGGGTTGAGTGTCGAGCTAACAACTCGAGCTTGTAAAAAAAAACATGGAGCGGGATGGGCTTCACCAGGTTTCAGATGCCCAAGATACGCCCTGATGACTCCACCAGGAGTTAAGGATGCACACACACATTTAATATTACAGTAATTTGTGTAATATTGTAAATATATTGTTTGAGTGGGTATTTAAGTAATACTTTTGGGTTACGCTCAAAAACACATGAATTGCATATGTCAAGACACTTCTGTGTGATACGTGAACACCTCACTTAAACTAACAAAAAACTAAGATTCTCTTTTGGGTTCCCATCTTTTTCTCTTGATTAATTTTGTGTTTTGCAGTTACAAAATATAACAGAGGCAATGAGGAAGTTTTAAATGAATCTAAGACAAATTCCCACCTGTTGAAGCGCAATGAGATATTAGGGTTTAAAAAAGGGCCATGAGGTGTTAGAGATTGTTTTTTAAATGCCTTGGGACATTAGAGTTAAAAAAGGCAGAAAATGGCTGAATTCACAAGTTCATAAAGAATACCAGGTAATAATCATAAATAAAAAAAGAACTGAAATGGTTGCCTATAGTGTACATCTGAAAGACAGACACGTCTGATTGCACAACAGATAACTGGCTGATGCATACTGAGTAAATTGAGCAATATTTTAAAGCAAATGAAATAGCCAATGAAAAGCAGCAACCAGTTTTGCTGAGTGCAATTAGTGGACTTGCATACAGTTTGCTTAGAAGTTTAACTTGCTCTAACCAAACCAATTGAAATGAGCTTTGCTGATATTATGAAAGTAATGCAGGAACTTTTAGAACCAAAACCACTGTTCAATACTGAATGGCTTAGGTTTCATACGCAGAATCAAAAAGGGCAAACCAATGTAAGTTTAAAGGCAAAACTTGCAGCAAATGCAAAAAAGTAGGACATGCAAAGAGCACGTTGGGCAGACAAAAATAAATAGACTGCACAGCAATGAGAAAAGATAAGAAGTCAAGTTGCAGTTTCAAAAAGAGAACTAACCTGAATTTTGTTGATGAAAAAAATCTGCTGAGAATGGGACATTACAAAGTAGCCTTAAGAATTACCATGTGTAAACTAACAATAGACAAGCAATATAGCTTACACCAGAAATGAATGGCAAATTAATCAAAATTGAATTGAATACTGGCCCGGCTGTATTAGTCATTAGTCACTCCACATTCCACAAAATGAGTATGAATGGCATTTCAAAGATACTAAAGACGGTGACAGGGACATACAGGAGTGAGATAGATCAGCTGGTTGAATGGTGTTGAAACAACATTGACCTCAGTGTCATTAAGACCAAGGAATTGCTTGTAGTTTCGAGAAGGGGAAGTCAAGGAAACACATACCAGTCAGCATTGAGAGGTGAGCAATTTCAAGTTCCTTGGTGTCAACATTACTGAAGATCTATCCTGGTCTCAACATATTGATGCAATTGCAAATAAGGCATGACAGCAGCTATATTTCAAGTTGAGGAAAATTGGTATGTCACTAAAGACTCTCTCAAATTTCTGCAGGTGTACCGTGGAGAGCATTCTAACTGTTTGCATCACTGTCTGGTAAGGAGAGGCCCCTGCACAGCATTGGAAGAAGCTGAAGAAAGTTGCAAACTCAGCCAGCTCCATCATGGGCAATATTCTCCCCGTCATTAAGGAAATCTTCAAAAGGCGATGCCTCAAAAAGGTGACATTCATTGTTAAGGACCCTATCACCCAGGACACATCCTCTTCTCATTGCTACCATCAGATAACAAGAGTATCAAGATACTCAACTTTTTAGGTATAGCTTTACTACTATCATCAGATTTCTGAATGGACAACGACCTCATGTGAACAGCCTCACCTTTTTTTGTTTAATTTTGATCCCTTTTTACACTATGAATATGCACATGCACACTTCTTATAATCTCCTGCTTTTTAAAAATTGTGTTGCAAATTTATTGATGGTGTTCCAAGCCACACAGCCATGGGTGCAGAGTGAGCAGAGCAGTAGAATAACCAGGTGTCCTTCAGGTGCGCCAGTTAACTGTCAGCAAGGAGGAGATGCTATTTCTGATCTGCATGGACTAGTAATAAAGAATTCAATTGCAAGGGAAGGTACAGATGCCCAGGTTTCAGAGATTAATATTTATAGACCAGTCACTCCATCTTCAGTTGTTATGAAAACCTTTGAAAATCTGACGTTGGCCTTTCCTGATCCTCTTCTTGGCCTGGTAGAGTTTGCTTATAGAACAAATCGTTCAGATGAGTTTGCAGTTAACTTTGCCTTCTTTACTGTCTTCAACACTTGGACTCCCCAAACACCTATGTGAGGATTTTGTTTGTGGATTTTAGCCATGCCTTCAACATTGCTGTCCTGAAGTGGCTCCACAGCAAGCTAACCCAGCTAGCTATACACTACTGTAGGTCAGTAGATTACAAACTTTCTGACAGAAAGGAAGCAGTACGTAAGGCTGGTCTCCCACTTGTCCGATCCAATGTCTATAAGCACAGGCTCTCCCCAGGGCTGTCTTCTTTCACACCTCCTGTTCTCACTTTATACAAAAGGCTCCGTGGCTAAGTACAGCTCCAACACCATATACACGTTTGCTGAGGACACCAATGTTGTGGGCTGTATCAAAGGTGGTGATGAAGCAGCATGCAGGAGGGAGATTGAAAATTTGGCTGAGTGGTGTAATAACAACAACCTCTCACTTAATGTCAATAAGATCAAGGAACTGATTGCAGACTTCAGGAGGGGGAAACCGGAGGTCCATGAGCCAATAATCAAAGGATCAGTAACTTTAAATTCCTGGGTGTCACCATCTCAGAGGACCTGTCCTGGACCCATCATATAAAGGCAATTGCAAAGAAAGTACGAGAGTGCCTCCTCGTCCTCAGAAGTCTGCGATGATTTGGCATGTCATCAAAAACCTTGAGGAACTTCTATAGATGTGTGGTGGAAAGTGTGCTGACTGGCTGCATTACAGCTTGGTATGGGAAATGCTTTTGAGCGGGAAATCCTAGAAAAGGTAGTGAATTCAGCCCAGTACATCACAGGTAAAAGAACCCCCCCCCCCCCCAACAATTGAGCACATCTACATGAAACATTGTCGTAGAAAAGCAGCAAAAATCCTCACCACCCAGGCCATGCTCTTTTCACACTGCTGTCGTCAGGTAGAAGGCACTAGTGCCTCAGGACTTGCACCACCAGGTTCAAAACCACTTACTGCCTTTCAACCATCGGGCTACTGAATAAAACAGGATAACTACACTCATTTCGGGACTCTTATCTTGTTATTTCATGCTTGTTATTTATTGCTATTTATTTATATCTGCATTTGCACAGTTTGCTGTCCATTGATCCTGTTTACAGTCACTGTTCTATCTAAGTATGCCTGCAGAAAAAGAATCACAGGGTTGTATGTGCTGACATGCATGTACTCTGATAATAAACTCTACTTTGAACTTTGAAAAATACCGCCATAGACAAATCTATTAAAATCCTAAAATTCATGGAGGACAAGACTGTAGTTGGTCTTGTAGGGTAATGTAATTGAGGGAAATGTACATAATTCACAACCACTGATATTGAGTTGAGTTTGCACTTTAAGAGGCTGGTCTGACATGATGAGGTTAGCATGAAAAGATTGAGCATGCTTGTGCTTAGGTTTTGGGGGTTCAATAAAATGTGTTACATTTCATTAAACATAAAACTCCTCACTTTGTCTTATTTGATCCTGATGCTTTAGGATAATTCCAGAGTTATTGAACATGTCAGCCAATGCAATTGCTTTGAAACTGCCAGAGCTTTGGGAGCAAAATGCAGTTGCTTGGTTCATGCTGTGGGAAACAACTGCTGACACCAAATTCTACTACGTGGTAGCATCACTCAGCAATTCCATGGCTACAAGAGTTATAAGTCTGTTCGAACAACCACCTAAACACGATGAATACTGATCGCTGAAAACTCACTTTTACAGACTTCAGGAATATCAGAATCTGAGAGTGCTAAACTGTTGCTCTCCTTATGAAGGATCAGCAATGCTAGGCCTTTAGAGCTAATGGACCACATGCTGTCTCTGCTGGAAAATCACCTTCCTTGTTTAATTTTTATAGAATTCTTCATGCAGCAAATGCTTGATCAAGTTCACATAGCCCTCACTAAGCTCACTATGGTCCTTTTCGGGCGCATTGCTAAAATGGCTGATAGTCTACACTCAGCCAAGCAGAGATGCATAATTCCTGCTTTCTCTGCTTCAATAAGCCCAGTCAGCAAGGCTGCCAAGATAGGGACATGTGCAGCTACAAAACAGACGACGCCAGGTCTGTGTTTCTACCTTGCTCGTTTTAGCTAGGAAGTGCCGACCACCTTGCAGCTTTGACAGTGCCAGCACAGGGGAACATCAGAGATCTGTGAACACCGTGGGTTCCAGCTGCCAGGGTCACCTAATGTTCATTATGGACACCCTTTCCGGGTGACGCTTCTTGTGTGACACAAGTGCTCAAGTGAGTGTGCTCCCAGCATCACCTACTGATGAGAAGCCAAAGAGCAATGAGACTTCCACTGGAGACCACCAACAGCAGCAGGATCCAGACCTATAGGACATGTCACATGACAATCTGCTTCAGTGGTGACGTTAAACATGGGACTTTGACCTGGCTAAAGTGGCTAGATCTCTGCTCAGTGCAGATTTCCTGCCTGCTCATGGACTATTAGTCAATCTTAAGAACTGCATGCCAGTGTATATTCAAGAATTTAAGTCAATATCCTGCTCCCCCAGTAAGTTCCCCATGACTGTCAAATGCAAGCACCACCACATGAGAGTTTACTTGACTGCTGGGCGAATTCCCAGACCCCACGAAGTCCACATTCTCCACTGCTCTCACAAAACATGGGGTCAAGCACCATCTCCTGCAACTGGCCCGCCAGTCCATGGCCATTCATGTAGACTGGACCCAGAAAAGCTGGCAACTGTGAAGCCTGAGTTTGCCAACAGGAAAGACAATGCATTGTATGCCAGTTGAACAGCCCCTGGGCTTGGAATACCCCCTCCACTCCATATGGTCCCCAAGTCCCTGTGGTGATTACCGATGCCTTAATGAGGCCACCAACTCTTATCATTACCCGGTGCCACACATCCAGGACTTTTCACACGTTTAGCCAGAAAGTTAATTTTTTCCAAAGTTGATCTAGTTGTGCCTGTGTGCTCAGAGGACATTCCCAAAACAGCTGTGATAACCCCATTTGGCATCAGTTTCTGCAAATGCCATTTGGACTGAAAAATGCAGCACAAATGTACTGGAGAAGACCTTCCTGTAAAGGAGACTGGTGCAAGAACAGAGACTGGGCTTTTAACAGCTAAATCTGAAGTCTTGCCAGCTGCTTTCCACCAGTGGTTTTTGGTAACTTGTGCTCTTTGATGATTGTCTCCATAGATCAGAGAAATTTGGAAACTGTTTAATTACAATTATAATCAGACTATTTCAAAATAACTTTTATAAAAATCATACATGTAACACAAATTATAATAGAGAGAAAAGAAGTCAATCGCCAACCCTAATAATGAGGATCAGCACCCCATTCTCCTGGAATCTAAATCAGGTATACTGTCACTGACATACTGTCATTTGTAAAATTTCTTGTTCTGCAGCAGCAATACATTGTAGGCATAACAGATTAATACAAGCTACAAGAAAAGTAAACTAGTGCTCAAAAAGGAAAGGTACTGTTCATGGACCATTCAAAAAAATGATGGCTGCAGGGAGAAAACTGTTCTTAAAGAGTTGATTGTCTTCAAGCTCCTGTACCTCCTCCGCGATGGTAGTAATGAGAAGTGGGCACATCCTGGTTGAGGATGCTTCATGATGGATGGCTTGAACCACCACCTTTTGGAGATGTCCTTGACCGTGCGGAGAGTTATGCCTATGATGGAGCTGACGAAGACTACAAACCTCTGAAGCCTCTTTTCAGTCTTGTGCAATGGGGCCTCAATTACAAATGGTGATGCTCTCCGCTGTACATCCGTAGATATTGCTAGTCTTTGGTCATTAAAACTCCTAATGAAGTTTAGCCGCTGGCCTGCCTCTGATATGCTTGCGTCAGTATGTTAGGTCCAACATTAAAGTGCTCACCC
This sequence comes from Mobula birostris, assembly GCF_030028105.1. NCBI lineage: Eukaryota > Metazoa > Chordata > Chondrichthyes > Myliobatiformes > Myliobatidae > Mobula > Mobula birostris. Next base: position 51,199,233 of record NC_092385.1, read on the forward strand.
ATTCCACTCCAAGGATTGGCATGTGTTCTCCCTGAATTCTACAATCAGGATTACTAAAGCAACAGGGTCTAGTACAAAATGGCTAATCCTTCAACTTGGTACAACCAATTGGACTTGCTGCTGGCTGAATCAAAGATGGAACAAGAGGTCACATAGACTGGTAAACATTCTCCATTTCTGGTGAAGGTCAAAACTTACTGACAGGTTCTCTGCAATTAGCCTGTTGTTCCCTCATCCCCACCAACTAGTCATCTTTGGAATCTTCTCCATTATCCAGCTTCCGTGTCAAATTTCAAAGTAATATTATCGAAGTACATGTGCCACCCCGAGATTCATTCTCTAACTAGGCTTAGAGAAAGGAATTGCTTTAAGCACTGGGCAAGAGGAAAGAATGTTGAGCAGCTATAGTTATATTCAATTGACAATGGAGTGCTGGTGATCAATGATACAAATTATTACTGATTGCCTGGCAAACCCATCTTATTGTGGCGGGGGGGGGTTGTGGACAGAGCAATGTGGTATTTCACTGACGATAATATATGTTGCAATGATGCATTTTAATGCTAATTATTTGTTATTGCACGGTGTGTTTGGAATGCAGTACAACAGAATGTGCATCAACATGCATTATTGCAATACTACATCATTATCAATCCTGCTCCAATCAGAAAGACAATTTGCCAATTATTTGAAAAATACCTTGCCAGGAAGACAAATAAAATGAAAAAAAAATGACAGCTGAGTTCAATAGAAGTGTTCAATAAAATCCAGTACATTCCCCACTGTTTTAAGTAATCTACATCTTGCTTGGTAACACCCTAAGCTGGCACTGTTCCCTCCAGTGTAGGTACATTGCATCAACTCCCATAGCCTGCAGTCATAATAACCACCATCGCCATTATGAATAATGGTGCATTTACTTGCCTTGATTATGTTTTGCCACTGGTGAAGTGAAATGTGTGATAAAACCCATTATAATCTCCTTGACATTAATGTTTTCACTGAGCACCATCCAGATGCATCACTTACGCTGGCTCTGGCTGCGGTGATGTAAATCTTTTCCCCTTGCTGCGTTTACAGGAATGGATCTGTGCTGTCAAGTGGCAGCTTTAAATTATGCAGCAGCCTCCCATTTCAAAGCACATCAGCTGCTGCAGCCGCAGGATACCAACACTTCATTACTGCCCGTGACAGAACATATTAGCCTTGCTGCAAAAATGAGACAATGGGGATTCTGTGGGGAGGTGGACACAAAATAATTACATGATCAGATTTCTACATAGTTGTTGAGAGCTTTTTGTGAAGGCAGTACTTCATGCCATCTTCAAAGCAGGGGAACTGGCAGTGCAATCTCAAATGTCTTCCATCCCCTTCCACAAAGGAACCCCCCCCTGGAGCTGCAGCCTAACAATTCACTGAGACCTTAGAGGAGTGATCCTTAAAGCATAAAGTTCAAAGGTTCAATTTAGTGTCAGAGAAATGTGTACAATATACATCCTGAAATGCTTTTTCTTCACAAACATCCAGGAAAACAGAGAAGTGCCCCAAAGAATGAAAGGCAGATAAATGTAAGAACCCCAAAGTCTCCCCAAGCTCCCCTCCCTCTCACATGTTCGCGGCAGTGAGCAACAATTCCCCCACCAGCAAAATAAGAAGCCAGCATCGGTACCACAAATAAGCACTCAAAGTGAGCAAAGCCACGGACTTGTGGAGCTTAGGAAGGGTGATGGCGCCTAATGGCAACTCCTTTGCTTGCACCTTCAGAAACAGTTCTACTTCTATCCTTAATATCTTTATTTTTCCCTCTCAAGGTTCTTTTGAAGACCCTAACCTGGAGTTACACACAGGCTTTGGTTCTTTGCGGGAATGGGACCCGCTCTCGGGGTTACACAACTGGCTGTTATTCAACATGCCAAGAGCTTAGACTGAGAATCACGATCGTGTTTGGAAGCCTAAGGTCTCGGGGCTCTGGAGACGGGCGGATCGAGGGTCAGTGTCACAGCAGGAGACTCACATGTCATAGGGGAGGCCAGAAAATCTTTCGCTGTGGGCCCGAAGACCCGAGGTCTTTGCGATCTTCAGACACAGAGCTCAAAAAAAGTGACGAAATGGACCTCTAACATCGAAATCCATTGGTTTGCTGTTATGTCTCCCACTCGCTGTGAAAATGGGGGACACCTCCCTCTCTCTTGCCGGGGAGAGAGAGAACCTGTGATTTGTTGAATGTTGGATGAAATGCGAGGCTTTTGGGCTAACTTTGGTCTGTGTCTTTGCTATTGCTTAGCACACACTTGGGCTCGGTGATGGTACAGATGCATATTTTTTTTTGCTGGTGAGGGGAGGGGGGATTGTTGCTCAGTACCGCTTACGCACGGGAGGGGGGAGCTGGGGGGTACTTTGGAGTTCTCACGTTTAACTGTTGTTCATTCTTTGGGGCACTTCTCTGTTTTCATGGATGTTTGCGAAGAAAAAGCATTTCAGGATGTATATTGTATACATTTCTCTGACATTAAATTTGACTTTTGAACCTTTGAACCTTTGAACCCCAAAGAGTTGCTTACCGCATAAGTTTTGGATGTAGCGGTCCACTGCATCTGAATCAAAGCATCATTGCCTCTCCACACCTTCATACCAAGACTGATCATAATCACCTCTTGAGGGATCTGAAAGCACATCCTAATGTAGAACCAGATGAGGGATACAACTTCAACACGTTAGAGTTGTTTTCTAGCTGTGTACTAGTCTATTGCTGTTGACTCTCTTCAGTTACACTCAGGTCATTTGCTTACCATGGCAATCAACATTTACATGAGAAAACTAACCTAAAAAATCACATACAAGATGTAAGAATTGACCTACCAAGAGAGGTAAGCTAGATGGGGCTTGTAATCCTCAAGAGCAAAAGACGGGAGCAGAATTAGGCCATTCTCCTGCCTTATTACCATAATCCTTGATGCCCTTACTAATGAACAATCAACCTCTGCTTTAAATATACCCAATGACTTGACCTTAACAGTCATCTGTGGCAATGAATTAAATTAATTTTGTTCTTTTATGAAGGAAAATAAAAGGAAAGTAAGACCAATCAAAGATTGCAATGTAGACCAAAAAGATTCATCTTCCATCCTGACAAGGTCATGGTAAACTAAGGACAGTGGAGAAATTGATAGGAATGTAGAAGATTGATTTCAAATGATTGCGTCCTAAGACATTTATAGCCCTCAATAAACTTAGTTTGGTCAAGAGAGTAACTTAGGTTATAGAACAAAAAATAGAAATACTTTTAGCCATGAAAACACTGAAAACTTGTGCCAACTAACTGGTGGAGTTGTTCAAATGCATTTCCAATCTCTCACTGTTACAGTCTGAAGTTACCACCAGCTTTAAAAGCAGGTCACAGTGCCTAAGAGCAGTGTGAACTGCCCAAACAATTATCATCCAGTAGCAATCATATCCATGGTGATGAAGAATTTTGAGAGGTTGGTTATGGCTAGAATTAACTTTTGTCTCAGCAAAGTCCTGAACCCACTGCAAATTGCCTATTACTGCAATAGGTCTCTGGTGAATGCGATCTCTTTGGCTCTTCACATGGCTTTGCATCACCTGGATAATACAAATACCCATGTCAGGATACTGTTTGTTGACTACAGCTCAGTGTTTAATGCAATCAGTCCCACAGTCCTGTTCAAAAAGCTGCAGGACATAGGCCTCTGTACCACCCTCTGCCACTGAATCCTCGACTTCCTAACCAGAAGACCACAATTTGTGAAGAACTGAAATAACCACTGTCACAAACACAGATTCGGCAGTGCAGTGGATACGACAATTGCGCTTGTGAATTTGCACATGTCAGCTAATTATTATTTAACTGTGATAGTATTTAACTCCATGCTTGTCGTCGTCGTGCTTGTCGAGACTCAGACAGAGCATAGCAAAGCTTCGCTGCTGTTTTGCATTCGGCCTTCCCTGAGATATTGGACTTTCAAGTCAACTGACTCTGAAGACTAGCGGTGTTCGTTTAATGTTTATATGTTCTTTTCAGCTGCAGTGTGGGTTTTGTTTTCCTTTTGAGAGTTTTAGTTAACGGCCCTGTTTGGCCTGGCATTTATTATTTTATTTTCCCTTTAACACTATTTGTATTAAAGTCTGTGAACTATCGACCTGCTTCAGTGTCTCTCACTCCACACTTGGGCCATATCCGAACCTAGTAACAGCAAGTCTCGACCACAAAGATGAACCCAACAGAGAGAGATCAGCTGACCTTGACCATGAGATTCATTAGTCCGGTAGGAGACAAGCTACTGGCAATGGAATCTGTTCTCAGTGAAGTTACGGAGGCAATGAGGCAGATAACCTTGTGCCGACAAGCCCAGTCTCACTTGGAGGAACAGGTATCATCCTGAACTACAACTCGATTTCCGCACTCACGGCCACGAACTTACTGTGAACAGCCAGCATCAGCTGACAACCATTAACGAATACCACTAGTCTTCAGAGTCAGTTGACTTGAAAGTCCAATATCTCAGGGAAGGCCGAATGCAAAACAGCAGCGAAGCTTTGCTATGCTCTGTCCGAGTCTCGACAAGCACGACGACGACAAGCATGGAGTTAAATACTATCATGATTAAATAATAATTAGTTGACATGTGCAAATTCACAAGCGCAATTGCCTTATCTACTGCACTGCTGAATCCATGGTTGTGACTATCTCCACCTCGCTGACAATCAATACTAGTGCACCTCAGGGATGTGTGTTAAGCCCACTGCTCTACACTCTCTACACCCATGACTGTCTGGCTAGGCATAGCTCAAATGCCATCTATAATTGTGCTCACTGCACACCTATTGTTGGCAGAACTTCAGATGAAGAGAAGGTGTACGGGAATATCAACTGACACATCAGTAGATGTTGCAGCAACAACCCTGCACTCAACATCACTAAGACCGTGGAACGGATTGTGGATTTCAGAAAAAGGTAAAATGAGGGAACACACACACACACTAGTCAGAGGGATCAGAAGTGGAAAGAATGAGCAATTTCAAGTCCTGCCATTCCTGTGTGTCAATATCTCTGAGGATCTATCCTCAGCCCAACATATCAAAGCAGCTACAGAGAAGGCAAGACAGCGGCTATATGTCATTAGGTGTTTGAGGAGATTTGGTAGGTCAAAGACACTTGCAAATTTCAACAGATGTACCATAGAAAGCACTCTAACAGGCTGCATTACCATCTGGTTTGGGGAGGGGGGGCCAGTGCATAGGATTGAAAGCTGTAGAAAGTTGTGAACTGTCAGTTCCATCATGGGGACTAGCCTCAGTAGTATCCAGGACATTTTCAAGGAGCAATGCCCCAAAAAAGCAACATCCATCATAAAGGACCCCATCATCCAGGTCATGCCTTGTTTTCATTGCTACCATCAGGAAGGAAGTACAGAAGTCTGAAGCCAAATGCTCAAAGACAAATTTCATGATATATGCTGATGATAGCAAACCTGATTCTGATATCATCTGATGTTTCTATAAAGTCTTACTATGGAATTTCTAATATCTACAGTACACATATAGGTCACACAATGTTAGTTTAGCAAGAGTATACTCCGTCTCAGTGCACACTCCAATATTGTACTAATAGAGGCCAAAATAGGACTTGATCATCAGCTTCCTGACTCGTGCACAAGTGCTCAATGAAATCTCAACTGGTTTACCTTTACAATGAACTAGATCAAAACTCTAGCAAACAGGGAACACCTCAGTTAGATAGAATAATAAAGTACAGACCATTCAGCCCACATTGTTGTGCCAACTTTTAACCTACTCCAAGTTCAATCTAACCCTTCCCTTCCCTTCCACATAGCCCATATGTGGGATGACCACTTATTCACTCAATAATAAATGGAACATTCAGAACTTTAAAGTGGCCTCTGTAATATTTTGAAGATGCCACATTCACATTGTCTCCATGCTATACACATACTTTAAGGCTCTACTTGTTGCTGTATTGGAAAAATGCCATTCTTCTAAGAGATAACATTCAGTGACTTAAAAAAAGTGAATGCAGTTGGTTGAGGCTAACAGCATTTTGGACAGAGTGAAAAACAATCAAGTACTTTGTTCTGTTGTCTCTCTAGTCAACACAAATCTATGCTACTGTTCTCCAAACAGGAATTCACAACCTGTTCTAATTGCCATTCTCTACTCCAAATGCCACTCTCTTCTCTCATGTCCTCCTAAATTGCATCCGATCTCAGAATGAGGCTTTCCATTCAAAAACATCTCTGGAATGTCCTGCTTTTTCAAAGAACAGGGTTCCCTGTCCACCACCATTGTTGTTGCAGTCACTCATATCTCCTCCATTTCCAGCACATCAGCCTTCACCTCATCCTCCTGCACCATAACAGAAATAGAGTTTCCCTTGCCCTTGCCCATCACCACATGAGCCTCCATATCCAGCACAAAATTTTCCATAACTTTCACCATCTCCAGTGGGATCCTACCACTAAGAACCCCTCACTTTCCACAGGGGTGACTCTTTACCTGATTTCCTTATCCACTCGTCCCTTCCCACTGATCTCCCTCCTGGCACTTATCTCTGCAACTGCCCCCAACACCTTTTCCCTCACCACCATTCAAAACTCCAAACAGTCCTTCCAAGTGAGGTGACAATTCACCTGCGTGTTTCCTGGACTCCCAGTGCAACCTCCTCTATATCGATGAGAACCAAGGGAACCATTTGTCAGCCATCTTCATTCTGTCCATCGTAAAAGGTGGGAATCTCCTAGTGGCAACCCATTTCAATTCACCTTCCCATTCCATGTCTGTCCAAGGCCTCCTCTACTGCCATGAGGCCAAATACAGACTGGAGGACCAACACGTTGCATTTCGGTAGCCTCCAAAATGATCACATGAAAATCAATTTATCTAACTTCTGATTTCTCCTCTTCTTCCATTCCCCATTGTTCCCCATCTCACCCATCCTTTTCTCACCTGCTCACCACCTCCCTTTGGTTCCCATCCACCTTCCCTTTCTTCTATGGTCCGCTGTCCTTTCAGGTTTTGTTCTTCAGCCCTTTACCTCTTCCACACATTTCCTTCCAGCTGCTTTCTTCATCCCCTCCTCCTTCAACCATCCGCACACCTTCCCCCTCACCTGGTGTCACCTACTGCCTGCTAGTTTGTATTCTTTCCCCTCACCTCATTACCTTATTTTGGTTTCTCTCCCTTCCTTTCCAGTCCTGAAGAGTCTTCACCCAAAACATGAACCATTTCTCCCTCTTCATAGATGCTGATTCACTTGCTGAGTTAATTCAACAATTTGTGTGTGTCCGGCGATCAGCACGACTGGTATTGATGGCACAGCAAGCCCCAGTTCAAGTTTAATCTCAATTGCAATTCAACCGTATGTAACATGCTGTATGGCTTCACTGCTAAGACTAATGTAATGGCTTCTCTGTAATGTTCCACTGTTAAGGTAATCGTTTCTCTGTAGCAGCAATGTTTGGGTTATGGCTAGAGACAACAGGACTTTGGCATGTATGTTATCCAATGGGAAAAACGTTGTTATTTCTTGTGTGTCTGGGAGCCAGGCTTTTCACGGTCTTTCATCAGGGAGCGATGGAGAGAGAGGACGTGAATGGAGAGAGTCGGAAGACCACCAGATGGGGTGGACTGAGGAGTGAGGGTCCGAGGGACGGCTACGCTTGGGGGTCGACGGGAACAAATGAACGAACAGTGAGCTTCAACGATGCGCAATAGACTTTTTTCTTAAAATGGGCCCTTTTACTTTTTATTTTCTTTACTAACCCTCTAACCAGATTAAGATTTATAAAGTTCAATCATTTCATTGCACGCAGTGTACTGTCTGATATTTTGTGGTGCAGATATGGAACCGGGCAACACGTCACGCAGCATCCACACAAACAAGATTTCTTGTTTTCTCCTAGATGAACGCGTGCAGGTAGAGTCTGAGGGTTGAACATACATGAATACAGCCAAACAAAACAGCATTGCTCCAGGGCCAAGGTACGAAACACAATACCGACAGTCACACACAGCACGAGGCACATATAGCATACAAGATAGCAAGCACATTCAAGATATCAGTAAAATACAGGCACACATAAAAATATAGTCAAAGATCCTGAGCCCAGGCATATTGCAGTAGTTTACAGTCAAACAGAATACAGCTTGTTTTCTGCCTCATTTGACCAACAAGGACTGAAAATGTCAGTCTTGTAGGCAGATTCACAGAATAATCACAGCATGGAAGGAAACCATTCATCCCTTTGTTTTAATGAGCTCTATGTACTATCCATCCAGCCGGTGTTACTTTCTCAGCCTCTCCCATAGCCCTGCAAATCCTGTCTTTTGGCTGATAGTCCAGCCCCCTTTGAGCACTCATTGATTCAGCCTCGTCCAACCAATGTCTTCTGGATGTTAAGTACCAACTGTACAAAAGAATCATCCCTAAAGCTACATTTTCTTGTGCCAGTTACCTCCACCTTCCAGCTCTTGTCCCATTCCCATCGGTGAAGAGGCTACATAGCATCCATGCCAGGACCACAGTCTCAAAAAGAGTCATTGCCCCAAGCCTTCAGACCGAACAACATCTCCATTCATTAACCCACACCACCACTACATTCACATCACCTAACATCACTTTATGTACATTCAATCAGTCTATAACAATTACATTGTTCTATAAGATTGCTTTTATATTTTATTTATCATGTTTTGTCCTTCTATTGTGTACTTTATGCTTTGTGTACTTTTTATGTTGCATTGGATCTGAAGTAGCAATCATTTTGTTCTCCTTTACACTCGTAGACTGAAGAATGACAATAGACAATCTCTTGAATCTGTTGGGGCAGTGAGTACAAGAATTGGGAAATCATGTTACAGATGTTTATGAGAGAGTGTTGTGTGTAGTTCTGGTTGCCATGGAAGACTGTGAGCAAGCTAAGAGCATGCAGAATAGATTGACAATAGACAATCTCTTGAATCTGTTGGGGCAGTGAGTACAAGAATTGGGAAATCATGTTACAGATGTTTATGAGAGAGTGTTGTGTGTAGTTCTGGTTGCCATGGAAGACTGTGAGCAAGCTAAGAGCATGCAGAATAGATTCACAAGTATGCTGCTAGGACTGAAGAGCTGGAATCATAAGAGAGAAGACTGGATAAGCTGAACCACTTTCCCTGCAGCAGAGTAAGCAGACAGTGACATTATATAGCATCATGATAAGGCAATTGTATAGTGTCACGATAAGGGTAGGGAAGTCGAAAACTGGCAGGCATAAACTTAAGGTGAGAGGGGAAAGATTTAAAGGGGACCCAAGAAGCAAGTTTTTCCACACATTATCTTTATTAATGGTGGAACCAGCTGCCAGAGGAAGTGGTAGAGGAAAAGTATAATTTCAAAACAAATATGATTATACGATATATATGTACAGTATCTGAAATACATCCTATGGAAATGTTTGTTTGATGATGAAATTCAATATAAAATAAATTTTAAAAATAAAATAAAAAAAGAAAATGGATCAAACACAGGTTCAAGTAGTCATCTTGAACAGCGAAGAAGTGATGAGCAGAAGGGCCTATTTCTGCACTGGACTACTCAATGACAATGGGATAAACAATGTTTCACATTAAACTGTGACAAGCTACAACTGACTGGACATTCTATCCAGCAAGTAATGGGACCTCAGAATCTGTGCTGATCTTTTCACAGGGTATGAGCTGGAAGAAAATCATTAAGTTGTTCATGCCAACACAAATTTCTAGTCACTGGACCCCCAAGGCTAAAAATTTACAAGTTGGCAAATAAGTAACAAGTTAACACTGATTTGTCTTCTTCTGTTCTCCACAGACTTTTGAAGTAGTCAACATTAGAATTTTCACTGGACTGAAGCCGATTCACTAGTCCTTCAGAATACAAATCCGTTCAAACTTTTCCCCCATTAAAACATTGTTGTACTAATGATCAAACAAAACATTACTGCTCCAGACATCTTGAAATCTTTTAGCAGGCAAATGGAATGAAGATGATTTAGAAAACTGTGGACAGGGTTGATCCAGGAGGTTGAAGAGATGGCATGGATTACACTAACACATCGGCCTTAAAGTTGCATCAGATATTGAGCTCAGGGATGAATTTGGTCAAAATCTTTAGCATTTATTTTATCTTCAGAAATTTCATATAATGACTTGTCATGGCAGTTGTGGCACTTGCACTTAATTTCTGGCTGTTGCTCAGTTTCCATAAACTTTTAAAAGAAGTTCTCAACTGTACCTCCTCTGTGTCATAACTGGTTTTAATTTCTCAGCCTGGGTTCAGGACATACAAGAGAATTTGTATAAGAGGAAAATACTTACACGCTTTACTGCTTCTTGTTTTTAAGTGCATGTCCTCAACTGGCTTCAATCCTTATAAAACATTTTGGAAGATTACATTCACCTCATCAACCCTCTTACTTTATCAGCTTAGATAAGCATGATTTGGACAAAAAGTGGAAGTGTAGTTCTGATCCAGAAGCTTGCCAAATATTTTGGAGGGAGAACAGGCTTGTATCACAGAAATGATCCTTGTCCGCTGCACCACAGAATAGAGCAGCCTTGTGGCCCTGCAAGAGCCACACAGATGTCACAGAGAGGCAGTTACTTGTGTTCAGTGACAGAGACAAGATCCTTCAGTTCACTCCAATAAGTAGCAACAGGGACTGGACAACTTGTCCCACCTGCTGCTCACTAGTTCCAACATCCTGCATGATAATGGAAAAAGTCAAGGCAAGGCCAATCTTCCAAGATGGGTTAAATTGACACCCACATCCCTAGCAGTAAAAGCCTGTTTGCAGATCACACCAATCTACCCAATACACTCTACTGCAAGAAGCACCTCATTCCCCCACTTGGCATATCAGCAGGGTACTAACTGGTTGGCAACCTGGACATTTCATTGCTAAAGCTCTCAAATCAAGCAAGAGGGAATAAAAAGGACCAAAAACAACAATGTAGCATGGTGTGTTTTTGCAGATTTAACTCTCCCTCATGATAGTATCTGTGCACTATTCTATTCAAGACTTTATAAGTCTTCACAAATTGCTCTGGAAGAGAACATTTCTATCTCTGTATCTGGTCAAGATCCTTAATGGGGCTTATTAAATGCTATAATAGATGATAGAAGTTATGTAGCACAAACTGCTATTATGCATCATCTAACCAGTAAGAATAAAGTATTGACAGTAGAAATAGAGCTAATACACATAATGCACACTGAAGGTACATTGGATGCCAACTTGCCAACTATATATTTAAAGTAGTCATTGATTAGTCAAATGCATGCAACAATGCCTTCTGAAATGTCATTTATTTAATCACAAAGTGATTAAAACAACAAAGGAAGCCATTCAAACTGTCAGACCCATACTGGCCCAGTCCAAGAGCAATCCAGCTAGTCCATCACAACTTGGTATGGCCATTGGCTCTGACCAAGACCACAAGAAACTGCAAGGCTGCGAACGCAGCCCAGACCATCACCAAAGCTAGTCTCTCCTCCACTCCCACCTCTACTTACTGTGAGAACGCAGACCCTTTTCACCACAGTCATTCCCTCTTTTTTCTATCCACACTATCCTTTGGCCTTAACAGTCACAAGCTTATAGATAATGAGTATCTGTAAACATGTGACTGTTAAGGTCAAAGGCTGGTTTGGATAGATTTGATTACCAGTCACAAATTTTCCATTGTCAGCTATTCTCTCTTCTTCACCAAACCCCACCCCCTCCCATCGGGCAGAAGGTACAATAGCTTGAGAAAATGTACCAGCAGGCTCGAGGACAGCTTCTGTCCACTGTCATAAACTTCTTAAACAAACCATTTGTATAATAAGGATGAACTCTTGATCTCTTAATTTTACCTCAGTAGTTCTTGTACCTTAATTGCCAAGCTGCAATACACTTGCTAGAACTCAAGCATTGTTATTACTCTTTATTTTGTTCTACATCAGTCTACTTATGTCCAAAATGATCGGTTTGGGTAACACACAAACAACGTTTTTCACATGACACAATAATAAGCCGATCACCACCCTCCCCGAGACCCTTTTGAATGCTAGAATTGAAGATGCATCCACTATCCCTCTGAAGTAAATTTCAGATCCCTATTACATGCTACATGTAAAAGTTTACTCTCCTGAGTTTTGATTCTTTTGCAGATCATCTTCATTTTGCATGCCCCGATCCCTGACCCACCACTAATCCGAGGGAAATAGAAATATAACCAAAGTCAGGGGGTACTTTTAAATTCACAGAAACCCCAAAGATTTTGGCATGAGTTCACATACAGTATTTCATGTAATCAGTCCTTTACCCACACTACCCAAGAGGAATACGAATGTAAAGTGTCAGCTCTATTCTGCTACCAATCATTGTATTCAATTATGCTATGTGTGTTTCAATCCTGTTATGATCAAATTAGTTAGATGCATGAAGGCCATTTATCTGGGGAACCTTCTTTGGCTTATATAAAGTCAGTTGAATACTAACCACAAAAAGTAAATACCTTTGTAGGTAATCCAAAGATGTTTCTGGAATAAGTGATTAACATTATCGTTTTAGAATGAACAAGTTTACCATTACTTGCCATAAGTAAATTAAAGGTTTGTTCCAAAGCACATTAATGCTCAAAAAGAACACTGTAGTGTATGTTGAAGTCATTGGTGAGGCCACACTTTGAGTACAGTACACAGATTCGCTCACCCTGTTACAAGATGTGATTAAACTGGAAAGAGAGCAGAAAAGATTTACAAGGATGTTGTCAAAACTAGAGGACATGAGTTCTAACAGCAGGTTGGCCAGGCTAGGACTCTATTCATTGGAAAATAGGAGAATGGCTGGGGGCAGGGGCAAATTGTGTAGAAATGCTTAAAATTATGACAGGCAATAAAAATGGTGGCTGGCACTAGTCTTTTCCCCAGGAAATGGGAAACATTTAAGAGGGACCAGAAAGGCAACATTTTCCACATGGTGCATGGAACAAGCTTCCAGATGAAGTGGTTAAGGAAGGTACAACAGCATCATTCAAGAAGTATTTGGATAGGGAGATGGTGGTGGAGCGCTTAAAAGGACAGGGCCAAACACAGAGAATTGGGACTAGCTAGCAGTCACACCATTGGCATGGTCTTGTTGGGCCAAAGAGCCTGCAATCATGCTGTATTGCTCTATGACTTTGCCTGCACTAATAAGGCTGGAATAAACTCTTCTGCTTGACTGTAATTAACTAACTTTTCCTTGAGACAAGAATTGTTTCCATAATTACACTTATGGATCAATTTATGATGTTCTAGTCTAAACTGGGAACATGATAGCAGTCTCTCTGTAATCCAAAAATTAACTGAACTTTAATACTTCACAAACCTGATGCAAAAGGTTAAATGACTTTACCACTAAAAGTGAACAGTGTCATGGTCAAGCTTACCATCAAATCTCATACTGAAAGCAACAATATCTATCCGGAACTCAGAAGTTTCAGCAAGTCACTTATCCTGCACAATTACAACTTTCTCTCTTTCTCTCTACCCTTCCTTCTGGACTGGAAATTAGCATTTGATCCAGGCTGAATGAACTAACCAGCAAGTTTTTAGCCCCAGACTTCTAGTCAATAAGAACCAGGTTTAGCTAATGGAAATAGTAGCATTATTTAGTATTATTGGTGTGTGTGTATTGGATGCTGTCAATATGTCCAAGTCCTTAAACTGGGCATTAACTAATCAATTCCCTCACCAATCCCTGAACAGGGACTTACACCATATTGAATCTATCTCAGCATAATAAATTACTATTTTTCCCTTAGTATCTGATCATTATTTAGATTGAGCATTTTAAAAAAATTAAGAAGCTTCAGGAACTCAGGAACCTACCATTTTTCCCATGCTTTAAATGGCTGGTAAGCAGACAGGTTTGGTAAAGGCACAGAATCTGATGAAATCTCCTTTTCTAATTCTACACCCAAATGTAAAAGTTAAAAAAAAAATCCACATAACAGGACAGTCAATTAAGACTTACTCTGAGGAGCAAAGCTCCACCAAGTGGGTTGTTCAACTTTGATACTGACCCATCACTGCATCACCCAGCTAATTTACCACAGGAGGAGGGCACTTAGCTCATCATAAAAATGCTGCATCTCTGAACGTTGTGCAATTAGTCCTATTTCTTCACTCCTTTCCCCAGAGGTCATTTTAAATTCGGCTCTGAAAAGCTGAATGTGAGGGCAATATTTTTAATTCAAATCATACCAAGTATCTTTCCATGAAAGAAACAGCAACACCTAACTTAGAGATTTTGGCAACTAAAGTTGAAGTCGAGGGCACCCGTTCTCTTATTTCAGATAATTGAAAGGATAAAACTCAATGTTTCTCTTCATCCAATAACATTGGAAAATGATACAGTGTATCTGATATCTTCAATTGTATCAGATTTGTGAAGCTATATATCCTACTTATTAATAAATGAATAAATCATAAGACAGCTTTATCCTCTATTCATAGTCGTGCAATCAAGGAAGAGGCCATTCTTCCCACTGTGTCAATGCTAGCTATCAAGTACCTAACTATAGTAATCATATTTCCTAACTCTCTGTTGGTAGCCATCCATGATATGAAATTTCAAATGTTTACCTAAATACTTAAGTGTGTTTACTCCTGATTTCATCACCCCCTCATGCAATGAGTTCCAGTTTTCAGTCATCTACTGAATGAAACCACTCTTCTCAAAATCCCCTCAAATCATCCACTCCTTACCTTAAACCAGTACCATCAGGTTATGGATTCCTCTGTCAAGCGAGAAAGGTTCTCAGTATCCAACTTATCCATGTCTTCATAATCTGTATAACTCAATCAAATTCCCCTCAATCTTCTCCAATCCAAAGATAACAAAGCCAGTTTATCTAGTCTCTTTTCTTTTAGGTGGAATGCTCTGTCCTGGGTGAATCTTGAGGGATATCCTTTGCACCTTCTCCAATGCAGTATCATTGTTCCTATAGTATAGTGACCAAAACTGTACACAGTACTTCAATTGTGGCCTAACTATATACTGTAGTTGTACCATAATCTTCTTGCCCTTACATCCATGACCCAGCTAATAAATATAAGTATATCATGTACCTTCTCAACCATCATATCTATCTCTGACCCTGCCTTCAAGAAAACTTGGATAAGTGCACAAAGGCCTCTCTGCTCCCCAGTACTTCCTAGTTCTACTACTCACCGTTTACATATGTCATAGCACTATTAGACCTCTTAAAGTGCATTACCTTGTGTTTTTTAGGATTAAATTCTACCTGCCATTTCTCTGACCATATTATCAAATGATCAATGTTGTTCTGTATTCAAAGTCTTTTTCTCCTCACTATCCACAACAACACAAATCCTCATGTCATCGAGGAACTTACTAATCATTCCCCTCCAGATCATTCATATTTGTGCTCAGTGACCACTTGATTAGGTACCTCCTGTACCTAATAAAGTGACCGTGGATGTACGTTTGTAGTCTTCTGCTGTTTTTGCCCAACCATTTCAAGGTTCGATGTGTTGTACATTCAGAAATGCTCTTCTGCACACCACTGTGGTAATGTATGGTTATCTGAAATACCATCTCCTTCCTGTCTGCATTCTCCTCTGACCTCTCCCATTAAAGAAGTGATTTTGGCCACAGAACTGCCACTCACTGGATGTCTTTTTTTTTGGTTTTTCAACCCATCCTCTGTAAATGTGAAAATCCCAAGAGATCAGCAGTTTCTGAGATACTTAAACCACTCCATCTAGCATCAACCATCATTCTACGGTCAAAGTCATTTAGATCACATTTCTTCTCCATTCTAATGTCTAAGTCCTTCCTCTACTTCTAGCAAAGTTTAATGGTGGTTGGCAGACCAAAGTAAGGTGCATTACTGCCACCTACTGAGCATCATTCAAGCACACCAAACACTTTTCTTCCAGAAAGTCTTCCACCACCGTCCCATTCACATTTGTGTCACTACAACCCACATAGTAGCATGAGCATTAATATCTCCTCATCATATAAACTTGTTTTTCCCATTTCTATCTACTCTTTACAATACATCTTTCACAAGGATTATAAAATTTTATTACCTGTAGTTGACTATTCTTTCCCCAAAACTGAACTACAATTGACTCATAAACATCTCCATTTTCCAAAACTCTGTGTGCAATCCTTTTTTTAACAAAGGTAGCTTTTTTCTCCTCCATTACCCATTTTCGGATCACATCTTATATCAACATAACCTTGTATTCTTAAAACTTAGACAAGATTTCAACTAGGTTCCCTGTACACATATACCATCAGATTTATTTGGTAAATCTTCAATAATTTTTTTTAATTCTTGACCATTAGCTAACAAACTTTTAGCATTACTTACTTTGAAGTCTGAATATTATTTACCCCTTCTTGTAAAGCATCGTTAATAACTTCTAAATTTAAGCCTTTTATCTCTAGATGTTCTCTGCAGCTTTTAAGATCATGTAGTCCCCTTGTTCACATCTTTACTGTTATGCTGTGGGTATTTCATTTAGTAGCTCTGTAAGAGCAGTTTGCTCTGCTTTCAGCCTGTTTGGGTTATTCTCGAAGATAAGGGATGATGTGGAATGTGTCCCATCCAGTTAGCGGAAGGTTTTCTTGGTGAGGGACAATAAGGTTGGTCTTGGGTTTTTGTTCGAGAGGAGATGAAGAGAGAAGACACTGAGGAGAACTGGTTGTAGCATACGATCCAGTGGGAGACCCGTCTGTTCGAGATGGATTGCGAACGATGTTCGGAAGGTGTTGTGTGCTTTCACATTGACCAGGGGCCCAGCGCATGAGTGACAGTGAAGTTCAAGATGAGCTCCCACTTGTACACATTTGTCTGTTTAATTAGAATAGGCCCTTTTCTTTTTGTTATTCATTTCTAACCCTTTAGTTAAGATTCATAAATATAATTCCTTTAATCGCATGCAGTGTACTGTCTGTTATTTTGAGCCACTAATTTGTAACAGGGTAGTGAATTACACAGCATCCACTCAAACTGGGAGCTGGGGGGGGGCTCGCACCTCAATCTCACATGCTTTGTGGGGCCAAAGATTGTCTTCCTTCGCCTTACCTAGCGAGGAAACCAGAGTGTTTCAATCATTTTAATTTTCTTTCCATCTTACTTTTAGCTTGGGCTGTACAATTTACCACATCTGCCATGAAAGTACTAAATTTTAGTTTTTCAGCTATCAACAAATCCTTTATTATAAAATCACGTACTTTACACACTGACTTTAATCTATGCACATTTAGAATATTAGTAGGTCCCACTGGTACAGTCTTCTGTATTTTATGAAGAGCCTCTGCATTTGATATGCCGATTTTCACCTGAACACGCTGTCCTTCCACAGCTTTCTTTATATATGCTCCACCACATCGATCACACTGCCTTTTACCCCTACACACAGCTGCTACATGACCAAACTTCTGGCACTGAAAACGTCTCAGAGAGAACAGCACATAGACTTATATAACCTAAATTAACTCTATCCAACAATTCTTTTCCTTCAAATTTAATCAACACCAATAAGCTATCCATTCTTACTCCACGATGAAGCCCTTTTAAATGTTTAGAGTCCAGAATTTTTTCCCTGACCAAATTATTTTAACTTGCTCCATGGATACACTTAGAAACACTCTTGTGATTACTCCACAAAACCACTACTATTCAATATAATTCCTTGGTGTTATTTATCTCTCTTCCACAGCTTTTAACTCCAGAGTTCTCTTACATTGCTTACTATCATTACAAAGCACTGAGAGTACCCCATCTCTTAAAGGTTTTACGCCCATAATATCTCCTTTTTTCAGATTAGATTAGATTATGAGGACACTCAGTCCTCGTTTATTGTCATTGAGAAATGTATGCATTAAAAAATGATACAATGTTCCTCCAGAATGTTATCACAATAAAACACAGGACAAACCAAGACTAAAACTGACAAAACCACATAATTATAACATATAGTTACAACAGTGCAAAGCAATACCGGAATTTAATAAAGAGCAGACCATGGGCACTGTAAAAAAAAGTCTCAAAGTCCCAATAGCCTCATCATCTCACGCAGGCGGCAGAAGGGAGAAACTCTCCCTGCCATGAACCCCCAAGTGCAACAAACTTGCCGATGCAGCACCATTGGAAGCACCCGACCGCAGCGAACTCTGAGTCCGTCTGAAAACTTCGAGCCTCCGACCAGCCCCTCTGACACAGCCTCTCCGAGCACCATCCTCTGCCGAGTGCTTCGACCCCGCCCCGGCCGCTAAGCAACAAGTAAAGCCGAGGACTCGGGGCCTTCCCCTCCGGAGATTCTGGATCACACAGTAGCAGCAGCAGCGAAGCAGGCATTTCAGAAGTTTCACCAGATGTTCCTCCATGCTCTCATGTCCGTCTCATCAAATCAGGATTGTGCACGGCACCCTACTTGACAAATAACGGACATCACCAACGGAGTGGCAGCTGCGAGCTGCATCGCGCTGCCATCTTCTCCTCCCGTGCTTTTATTTCAAATACTTAGTTAATACTTTAGCTCTCCCTTCTTTCTTTTATTTAAATCCTGTCTACTGTCTTCAGCACTGGATAATAAGACACTACAATCCTCAATTTGCCGCTTATTTTTCCATTCCCCTTCCTCCATACGATTCCTATCACCCAATACCATTTCCCATTCACTATCGCCATCTTCTTCGTCACTTCCTGCCATCTGTAACCCCCTGCCTGGGATCTCTACCCCATCCTCTGCTGCTGCTCTGATTCCAGCATTGTGTCTGATTCACACTCAAACTAAAAGCTGCCGTGAGAAAGGTCCGCCCATCTGGCTGCGCTGACGTCTGGTCTGAGCAACAACTGAACCTCTTGACCACATCTGCATGCTTTCATTGATTGAGATGGTACCACCTGATTGGAGATACCTGCATTAACGAGCAGGTGTACAGGTGTGCCTAATAAAGTGGCCACTGAGCGTATAACAAACAAGGGTTCCAGAGGCCCACCGTGCTCTGTACCACCAGCCAAAGGGTTCCAGATGCAAAGTAACCCATACACTCTGCCCCCTTTTAACAACTTAATTTGGGATCCAATTTGCCCTTGATCCAATTAACACTTTCTGTAGGGGCACGATTGACAGCATCCTGACTGGCTGCATCACTGCCTGGTATGGGAAATGTACTTCCCTCAATTACAGGACTCTGCAGAGAGTGGTGCGGACAGCCCAGCACACCTGTATAGTATAGCATAGAATAGTACAGCACAGTACAGACTCTTCGGCCCACAATGTTGTGCCAACCCTCAAACCCTGCCTCCCATATAACCCCCCACCTTAAATTCCTCCATATACCTGTCTAGTAGTCTCTTAAATTTCACTAGTGTATCTGCCTCCATCACTGACTCAGGCAGTGCATTCCATGTACCTACCACTCTCTGAGTAAAAATCCTTCCTCTAATATCCCCCTTGAACTTCCCACCCCTTAACTTAAAGCCATGTCCTCTTGTATTGAGCAGTGGTGCCCTGGGGAAGAGGTGCTGGCTATCCACTCTATCTATTCCTCTTAATAGCTTGTACACCTCTATCATGTCTCCTCTCATCCTCCTTCTCTCTAAAGAGTAAAGCCCTAGCTCCCTTAATCTCTGATCATAATCCATACCCTCTAAACCAGGCAGCATCCTGGTAAATCTCCTCTGTTCCCTTTCCAATGCTTCCACATCCTTCCTATAGTGAGGCGACCAGAACTGGACACAGTACTCCACAACTGTGGCCTAGCCAGAGTTTTATAGAGCTGCATCATTACCTCGCGACTCTTAAACTCTATCCCTCAACTTATGAAAGCTAACACCCCATAAGCTTTCTTAACTACCCTATCTACCTGTAAGGCAACTTTCAGGGATTTGTGGACATGTACCTCCAGATCCCTCTGCTCCTCCACACTACCAAGTATTCTGCCATTTACTTTGTACTCTGCCTTGGAGTTTGTCCTTCCAAAGTGTACCACCTCACATTTCTCCGGGTTGAACTCCATCTTCCACTTCTCAGCCCACTTCTGCAGCCTATCAATGTCTCTCTGCAACCTTCGACAATCCTCTACACTATCTACAACAACACCAACTTTTGTGTCGTCTGCAAACTTGCCAACCAACCCTTCTACCCCCACATCCAGGTCTTTAATAAAAATCACGAAAAGTAGAGGTCCCAGAACTGATCATTGTGGGACACCACTAGTCACAACCCTCCAATCTGAATATATTCCCTCCACACAACCCTCTGCCTTCTACAGGCAAGCTAATTCTGAATCTACCTGGCCAAACTTCCCTGGATCCCATGGCTTCTGACTTTCCGAATAAGCCTACCGTGTGGAACCTTGTCAAATGCCTTACTAAAACCCATGTAGATCTCATCCACTGCACTACCCTCATCTATATGCCTGGTCACCTCCTCAAAGAACTGTATCAGGCTTGTTAGACACAATCTGCCCTTCACAAAGCCATGCTGACTGTCCCTGATCAGACCATGATTCTCTAATAGATGGATCCTATCTCTAAGAATCTTTTCCAACAGCTTTCCCACCACAGACGCAAGGCTCACTGGTCTATAATTACCCAGACTATCCCTACTACCTTTTTTGAACAAAGGGACAACATTTGCCTCCCTTCAATCCTCCAGTATCATTCCTGTGGACAACGAGGACATGAAGATCCTAGCCAGAGGCTCGGCAATCTCTTCCCTCACCTCATGGAGCAGCCTGGGGAATATTCCGTCAGACTCCAGGGACTTATCGTCCTAATGTATTTTAAGAACTCCAACACCTCCTCTCCCTTAATATCAGCATGCTCCAGAACATCAATCTCACTCATATTGCCCTCATCATCATCAAGTTCCCTCTCATTGGTGAATACCGAAGAGAAGTATTCATTGAGGACCTCACTCACTTCCACAACATCCAGGCACATCTTCCCACCTTTATCTCTAATCGGTCCTACCTTCACTCCTGTCATCCTTTTTTTCTTCACATAATTGAAGAATGTCTTGGGGTTTTCCTTTACCCTACTCACCAAGGCCTTCTCATGCCCCCTTCTTGCTCTTCTCAGCCCCTTCTTAACCTCCTTTCTTGCTACCATATATTCCTCAATAGATCCATCTGATCCTTGCTTCCTAAACCTCATGTATGCTGCCTTCTTCCACCTGACTAGATTTTCCACTTCACTTGTCACCCATGGTTCCTTCACCCTACTATTCTTTATCTTCCTCACTGGGACAAATTTATCCCTAAAATCCTGTAAGAGATCCCTAAACATCAACCACATGTCCATAGTATATTTCCCTGCAAAAACATCATCCCGATTCACACCCACAAGTTCTAGTCTTATAGCCTCATAATTTGCCCTTCCCCAATTAAAAATTTTCCTGTCCCCTCTGATTCTGTCCTTTTCCATGATAATGCTAAAGGCCAGGGAGCGGTGGTCACTGTCCCCCAGATGCTCACCCACTGAGACATCTGTGACCTGACCCAGTTTGTTACCTGATACTAGATCTAGTATGGCATTCCCCCTAGTCAGCCTGTCAACATATTGTGACAGGAATCCGTCCTGGACATACTTAACAAACTCTGCCCCATCTAAACCATTGGAACTAATCAGGTTCAAATCAATATTAGGGAAGTTAAAGTCACCCATGATAACAACCCTGTTATTTTTGCACCTTTCCAAAATCTGCCTCCCAATCTGCTCCTTGGTATTTCTGCTGCCACCAGGGGGCCTATAGAATACCCCCAACAGAGTAATTGCTCCCTTCCTGTTCCTGACTTCCACCCATACTGACTCAAAAGAGGGTCCTGCTACACTACCCACCCTTTCTGTAGCTGTAATAGTATCCCTGACCAGTAATGCCACCCCTCCTCCCCTTTTCCCCCCTCTCTATCCCTCTTAAAGCACTGAAATCCAGGAATATTGAGAATCCATTCCTGCCCTGGTGCCAGCCAAGTCTCTGTAATGGCCACTACATCATAATTCCATGTATGTATCTGTGGTAAACCATGTATATATGTTGTAACTCGGTTACCTGTCTGGACACACCCCTCTGCTCACTGCCCCTGTGGCTCCTCCCACAGAGTCCTGTATAAAGGTGTTCACCTTGCCCCTCCCCCTCAGTCCGGGGGCAGACACTCACTGTGGAGGTCGTATTGTACAGCGAATAAAAGCCTTTCAGTATTTTACCAAACCTCAGTCTTTTGGAGTAATTGAAGGTGCTTCAATTTTATTCGCTGTACATTTTAAAACATGGAACAGGCCCTGAGACCAGAAAAACTAGACCTCAATTCGCAAACACCTGAAGCTGGAAACGCTTTCGAACTCTGGCTGGCCTGCTTCGAAGCGTATCTAGAGGAGATTAAAGCGACTGACCCCGTAGCGAAGCGCAGAGTTCTACTCTCCAGGGTCAGTCCACGGGTTTATTCGCTGATCAGAGACCAGCCGAACTACGATGGCGCGATGAACGCACTCAAAAGACAATACCTGCGGCCGATAAACAGCGTCTATGCTCAGCACCGTTTAGCGACACGGCAACAACGGTCCAGGGAATCGAGTGCTGAGTTCGTCCAGGCCCTACGGACGCTCGTGCGAGCCTGCAATTGCCAGGAGCTGACGGCGGTGCAGCATGCAGAACTCCTAGTGAGAGACGCCTTCGTTACGGGGACCAGGTCAGTGTACGTGCGCCAGCGGCTGCTGGAAAAAGCTGATCTTACCCTAAATTCGGCGATGGAGCTGGCTGATACGTTGGAGGCCACTCTGCATAACTCCGAGGCTCTCCAGGCATGCGATCCCCCGATGGCCTCGTGGGCGCCGCAGACCCCGCAACCTGCCGGCCAATCGACCTCAGTTGCCGCCAGTCGTAAGTCCGCGAAGTGCTACTTCTGCGGACTGGAGAAGCACCCCCGGAAACGCTGCCCAGCCTGACAAGCTACCTGCTCCAGCTGCGGAAAGAAGGGCCACTTCGCCAAGGTCTGTAAGTCAAAACCGCGAGTGGGATCGAGCAGCGCCGCGTGCGAAACGTGGGGGTCGCCATCTTCCCTGCACACTGCCACCACGTGCGAGACATGGGAGCCACCATCTTCCCTGCACACTACCACCACGTGCGAGACGTGGGGGTCGCCATCTTGCCTGCTGCCATCTTCCCTGCACGCTACCACCACGTGCAAGACATGGGGGCGGCCATCTTGGTCGGCGCCACCTCCCACTGCCTACAACCAACGGGTGCTCACGGGGCACCCCACCACGCCAGACCAAGACAGCGACCCCACCCTGGCTTCCGTGACCCTCGACCAAAGCGCTCCCCACCAGCTCGCAAGGTCAATGATGGACATCCTGGTGGAGGGGCACAGGACAAGCTGCCTGTTTGACACAGGCAGCACGGAGAGTTTTATCCACCCGGCCACGGTGCAGCATTGCGGACTCATGATACGGCCGATAAGTCGGAGGGTCACCATGGCCTCCAGGTCGCATACAACAGACATCCGGTGGGGTTGTGTAGTGACACTAGTGGTGCAGGGCACAGAATATCGGGACTTTAAGTTACTGGTCTTGCCTCAACTGTGTGCCCCTGTGCTGTTGGGGTTGGACTTCCAGAGCCACCTGAAAGGCATGACAATGAAGTATGATGGGCCCCTCCCGCCAATTACTGTCATAAATCCCGTTTTGTAGAGATACATCACGTACCCCGCTACTGACCACACACACACACCGACCCGCACATCCCACCCAACATCATGCCAACTGCCACACTACCGACACCACTTGCGGCCTCTCCACCCTCAGGATCCCTCCCCCACCGCTGTTCGCCAACCTGACCCCCGACTGTAAACCTGTGGCAACTAAAAGCAGGAGGTACAGCGTGGGGGACAGAGTCTTCATTAACTTGGAGGTGCAGCGGCTGCTCAGGGAGGGGGTCATTGAGGCAAGCACAAGTCCTTGGAGGGCGCAGGTGGTGGTTGTTCGGAATGGGGAGAAGAATAGGATGGTCGTGGACTATAGCCAGACCATCAATAGGTTCACGCAGCTCGACGCGTACCCTCTAGCCCGCATCGCGGATATGGTCAGTCAGATAGCACAGTACGAGGTGTACTCGACCATAGACCTAAAATCTACTCAACTTGCAAACCAACTTTTAGGAAATCATACACAAGGACTCCCAAGTTCCCTTGCACCTCTGTTTTTTATATTTTCTCTCCATTTAGAAAATAGTTAACCCTTTCATTTCTTCTACCAAAGCACATGACCATTCACTTCCAGACACTATATTCCATCTGACATTTATTTGCCCATTCTCCTCATCTGTCTAAGTCCTTCTGTAGCCTCTGCACTTCCTCAAAACTACTGCCCCTACACCTTTTTTCATATTGTCTGCAAACTTTGCAACAAAGCCATCAATTCCATCATCCAAATCACTAACATATATCATAAAAAGAAATAGTCCCCACACAGATCCATGTGGAACACCACTGGTCACTGACAGCCAACCAGAAAAGGCTCTCTTTACTCCCACTCTTTTCCTCCTGCCAATTAGCCAATGCATTGTCCATGCTAGAATCTTTCCTGTAATACCATGGCCTCATAGCTTTTTAAGCAGACTCATGTGGCAACTTGTCAAAGGCTTCTGAAAACCCAAGTACAACACAGTGACACGGCAGCTGTGACTATTCCCTCAGAGCTCAAGAGATTCCTGTTTGACCCTGATCTTGGGTGCTACCTGTGTGCAGTTTGACCATTCTCCCTGTCGTCAGCGAGTCCTGGGTCGATACCGAAGATGAAGCCCAAAGGTCGATCAGAAAATCAGATCGAAGCCTGAAGGTCGATCAGATGTCCAGAACTCGAGACCCAGTGGCTGGAGCCTGAGTCTGCGAATCTCTGTGAGTCCGCTGGGGAAATCGAAGGCTCGATGTCCATGAATCCATGAGTCCACCGGAGGCTAAAGGCCAAAGACAGCTTGTCCTGGGGCTAGAGGACTGCCTATGTGCATGGGTGGGAGGGAAGGAGGTACAGGGTTTGATTTGCTGTTGTTTCTTTATCACTTGGCACGTTCTGTTTTTTTTGCTCTCTGTTGTTCTGCTGAGCAGGGCAGGCTATGTTGCTGCCAACTTGTGTGGCAACACTTGCATGTTGCCTGCTCATCCTTGCTGGTTGTTAGCACAAACGACATAGTTCACTGTATGTTTCACAATTCTAATGTGATAAATAAATCTGAATTTGAATCCATGACCACATGAATTGCTGTTTGCTGGATGATGGGTTACTTATTAGCTGCTCTAAATTGCCCCAAGTGGGTGGCGAGAGACCTGGTGGAACTAAAGCAGGATGATAAAGGGATTAGTGTCTAATGGTCCCCCAAGGATGCAATCAGCCTTTGGCAGCCCTTTAAGGAAGTACCAGGATCAACATAATTGGGTTAACCACTTGATCAAGAAATGCCAAATGAATTTGTGGCAAATTCACAGATATCAGCAGCAATTCCTTTAAAAAAGAAACAAAACTTGGCAGCAATCATCTTTTATGAAAGGTGCTGCTGAAGAAAATAAAGCTGTTTCATCTCTGACATTTTTTTTTATTTTTGTATTAAATGAATAGAAGACAAGGACTTCGCCCTAGGAGCTTTGTACAATCAAAGAGATTTTTCACACCATGATTTTCAAAGGGCATTAATAATTTATTAAACCTTTTCTTCTACTGGATCTCACAGTCTACTGACCCATTTTCATCTTACCAGCTGAGTCCACTGCAACACAGAAAGTATTCATTTTTGTCAAAAATCTGAAAAAGAAACAGAAATGGCTAACATCAGAAAGCATCAAAGCTTAAAGTATTTTCCAATTCTAAATACATTTTTTAAAAATATTTGAAACATTGTGGCAATAAAACATCACTATTAATGGTACAATTAGTATGATAAATGGTACAATGAAACCAAACATCTTTTCACTTTTGAATCAATTGTATTCGTAAGGTAGGTCCATTGAAGAATTTTTAGAAAATGCATTTGCCCTGCAACTAAAAAGATAATGTTTATCTTCAGAGACATTGCTAATAAGTTTCTACTGATATTGATTGATGACAACTAATAAGTGAATGATTGCTTCAGTCTGTTACAAAGAGACACAAATATATTGCAGTACATTTCCATTCATTGTGAGATTTTACCATTAATAGATCATCTCCCTAATCAACTGTTGGAAATCAGGGGGAAGGAGTAAGTGCGAATTTATTTCAGCTAGAACACATCCAAGGTATGGTAACATACCTCCTGTGCCTAATGGAGTGTCCACTGAGGATATGTTTGTGGTCTTCTCCTGCTGTAGCCCATCCACTTCAAGGTTCGAAGTGTTGTGCGGCCAAAGATGCTCTTTTGCACACAACTGTGACAATGCGTGATTATTTGAGGTACTGTCACCTTCCTGTCACCTTGAACCAATCTGGCTATTCTCCTCTGACCTCTGTCATTAACGAGGCATTTTCATCCGCAGAACTGTCACTCACTGGATCTGTTTTTGAGGTTTTTTTTGCACCATTCTCTGTAAATTCTAGTGACTGTTGTGCATGAATATCCCAGTAGATCAGCAGTTTCTGAGATACTCAAACCATCCACACTTCTTCCCCATTCTGATGTTTGGTCTGAGAAACAACCAAACCTCTAGACCATGCCCGTATGCTCTTATGCATTGAGTTGCTGGGCACGATTGACTGATTAGATATTTGCATTTAGGGTGTTTGGGGTGTCAGAGAGGTGCAGGCACGCCATGCTCCCTTGGGAGTAGCTCGTCTGCCACTGATGCCCACTGGACACACAGCTCTCACCTGTGGCCCCAAGCCACTGTTTGCTTGTAACGGTGGCCACACCCTGGAAAACCATTTCAACGAGCAGGCTAAACCAGGTGAGGGTGACCGATGGGTCTTCAACCCCCAGTGAGTTTGGACTTGCCTACCCAGGCTAGCAAAAACTGGACCTGAAAGAATGCACAGAGGTAACCACTAGTTTGGCTCAATGAGCAGGAAGGCGGACCCAGCAAAGTGCTGTAGAGTGTCTAGAGCATGATAAGCCAATAAGGACATCGTGGTCATCCATTGCATCTGACTCCACCTCCAGGAGTCTTGACTTTGTCTTGCCACTGGATACAGATGAGTGAGTGAGGTCAGTGCTGTGCAACTCTTCCTCACTTTGCGTACACCACCCTTGTCACCTATCCTTTCTAACCTCAGCCCTGTGGCAACAGGCTAGCGATGAAGCAGCAGGTATGGGTACGCTGACAGCCGTAGCCACAAACCTGCGCACTGGTGACTCAGGCCACGGGGTCATTTTCCACTGGCATGGCGCAGCCACCCGAACGACTGAGCAGCCCTCTTCAGGAATGCACTGCTCACCTCCGTGGTATGAGGAAGGGGCTGGAAAAGGTGCCCTAAACATTTCCTGCTCCATTCCTTCCCTGGCCCTCTTAGCACATGAAGCAGGGGTCCTGTCACAGCTGTCAAAATATATTAAAGAGAAAATTAAAGCCTATTCTTCTCATCCTCAGTCCAAGAAACATGTGCACACTGTTAGACAAAGTCGATGCCGACAGACCTCGGAGGAGTATTGCTCTAATAGGGACAGAATTAGCCCAATATAATATCGATATCACAGCTCTGCCTGAGACCCAACTTGCAGGAGAGGGCAAACTTTGTGAAAGGGTTACGGATACACATTCTTTTGGAGTGGAAGAGGAAATCAAGGCCAATATGAGGCTGGGGTTGGAATTACAGTGAAGATGGAGATTGCTGGCAAACTTGCTCCAAAGGACATGAATGAGCAGCTCCTGACCATGACACTCCCCCTGTCACATGGTGGGAAGCATGTCTCCAACATCGACACTTCCACCTCAACCACGACCAACCCAGATGATGTCAAGGACAAGTTCCATGAAAGATCCACATTCAGTTATCGCCATTGTTCCCAGAGCAAACAAGCTGATCATCCTTGGTGACTTCAGCACAAGAATAGGCTTTGACAAGACCTCCTGGCCTATGGTCATGGGGAAATACAGCATTGGCAGCTGCAACAGCAATGGTCATCTACTACTCCAGACACCGTCTTCCACCTTCCCACCCATAACAGAACTTCATGGATGCATCCCCGCCCCAAGCATTGGCATCTAATTGACTACGTCATCTTCAGGAAGAGAGACCGACAGGATACAAGGGTGAGAAAATCTATGTGTGGTGCTGAATGCTGGATAGACCACCATCTTATCGTTTCTAAACTGAACATCCACATCCAGCCCAAGAGACTCCCACAGAGAAAGAAAAGCCCAAGATTGCTGAATATCTCCAAGCTGAAAAGAAGCAACATAAAGCAATCTTCTGTTGACACTCAGGACAACTGCTTAAACCCCGTCCCTCTGGACAATCAGAATATGAAAGCTACTTGGTCAACCTTTCGAGGGCTGAGCTACAACACTGCTACAGAGATTTTGGAGCCGGCTATCAGAAAGCACAATGGGCAGTCTGATGACATCAAATAACTGCTGGATAAGAAACATCATCTCCACAAAGCTTTCCTCAGTGACCCTAAGTTCAGCTCAAAGAAGGATGCCTTCAATAACATACAAAGGACCATACAACATAACTGCACCAGATGCAGGGGTTCCTAGCTGAGCAATAAAGCTAACGGTATCCAGTGTGACGGGGTCCTAAATTACCCCTATGAATTGTGCTTTTGAAAAGAGAGAGAGAGAGAGTTGTGGAACACAGACACCTTGTTAAAAAGAGAGAGAAAGAAAGAGAGAGAGAGAGAGAGGCAAAGACTACTCACAGTTTGTTTATACTTTCTGCAAGGACACTAGCAGCTTCCAAGTTCTTACAGAGAGAGAAGGGAGAAGCTGATTGATGGACAGCTGGTGTTCAGCACGGTGAGATAAACAGAAGGTCAGCTGTTAGACCTGGAGACACATGGTTTTGGACGCTTAATGAGCTTTGTTGTGCCCACAGAAAAGGTGGGTTTTGGAGGATCGATCAGAGGCTCTCGCAGTGTGAAAAGGGAGTGACCGGTGAGGAGTTAGTCATGTGGCCAACCCTTGCCTGGGTTGATAATTCCACCAAAGAAGAACGGTCCCCTTTGTGGTGGTCACAGTCGGTGATTTCTAAAGGATTTCGGAGGACAACGGGAAGATCGACGGTGTCTGCTCACCTGAAGACTCAAATCTCTCCCTCTCTCTCTCTCCATCACTACTCGACTTAATACCACAAACTGAACTGAACTTTACTCATCATTGTAAGACTATCTATTTACCCCTAGACTCGAAGCTTGGTTTTCATATATTTCCACACTTACTTATATATAATCATTGCTAACCTGTACGATATATCTGCATTTATATTACTGTATTGTGTAGTTACCAATAAATACCATTAGTTAATAGCAATACTGGACTCCAAAGTGTTTTCCATTTCTGCTGGACCTTTAACCCATCACGAGGTACATGACACCAGGCATTGAAGATAGGTAAGATTTAAAGAACTTCTATAATGTACTTAAAGAAGTCTATGGCCCACATCATCAGGATCATCCCATCTCCTTAGTACTAAAGCAAACATTTTGATCATGGGCAAAAAGAAAACTCTTCATTTGTGAGCTGAGCGTTTTAACAGTGTTCAGAATTGTCTTTTGACTGTTAAAAAAATCAAAGCAAAGCTATGAATTGCCTGCCCCGAGAACCTGTCAATGAAGCCTTGGATGTTCCACCAACATTAACCGAGATCCAGAAGGCAATATATCAACTCTCTAGCGGCAAGTGACCTGGATCAGATGCAATACCAGCTGAGTCCTACAAGGAAGGTGGTGCAGTGCTAATAGAAAAGATCCAGCAGCTCTTCCAACTCATGTGGCAGTAAGAGACATTTCCACAGGAATTTAAGGAAGCATCCATTCAACCCATATAGAGAAGGGGAAGCCTGCAGTCCTGTGATAACTGTCAGGGAATGCCCTTGATATCTATGCAGTCAACTTCTATGCTGGGCTTCATCTCAACCATCTCACATCATAGCTTGACGTGGGACTCCTGTCAGAGAGCCAGTGTGGATTTCAGCAACAGTGTGGGACGATCAACCTTGTGTTTGCTGAAAGGGAAATGTCAGGAGCAAGATGCTGACATGCTCTCCTGCTACGTTGGTCTGACTAGGGCCCTCCACACTGTTAGACAGGGTCTGTAAAAGATCATGGCGAAGTACAGATACCCAAGGACATTCATCGCCATGGTGCAGCATTTCCATGATGGTAGGCAAGCTAGTGTTCAGGACAATGGTGAGACATCCAAGCCCTTCCCTGTCTCAAACAGGGTCAAGTGGGGGTGCCTCTTGGTGCCAACACTATTCAGTCCGGTGTTTTCTGTCATGTTGACTGCTGCCTTTAAGGGCAGAAAATAGGCATCAGCATCAGATGGGAAACTGTTTAAACTCAGGAGGCTCCAAGCAAAAACTAAAGTTATGACCGACATCATCAGAAACTTCCTTTTTGCTGATGACTCTACCCTTGATGCTGGTTCAAAAGATGATATGCAACGCTGTGTCGACAAGATTTCTGGTGCACCTACCAAATTTGAGCTGACCGCCAACACCAAGAAGGCTGAAGTAATGCATCATGCAGTTCCAGGGAAATCATACGCTGAGCCAAACATCACAATCAATGGTCAAAGACTCAACCCAGTGAACAGGTTCACGTACCTTGGTAGCACACTGTCCCAGAACATCGTCACTGATGGTGAAGCAAACAGGATCACCAAAGCAAGTGTGGCCTTTGGCAGACTTTATTCCGGCGTCTGGAACAGAAGAGGCATAGGTCTACAGATGAAGTTGAATGGTGAACAGGACTGTAGTACTTCCCACTCTGCTTTACCCCTGTGAAACATGGACAGCGTACCAACAGCATGAACCACTTCCACACCGTCTGCCTCAGAAAGCTCCTCAACATTAAGTGGCAGGACAGAATCCTAGACACTGAGGTACTTACCAAGGCAGGCCTGCCCAGTATCTACACAACCCTAATGCAGTCCCAGTTACACTGGGCAGGCCACATAGCTTATATGACAGATCATCGGCTGCCCAAGTGACTGCTTTACAACATTGAAAGTGTTCCCAAAGGAAATGCTATAAAGACATCCTGAAAACTTCACTAAAAGCCTTTGGCATCAACCCGGACACATGGGAATACATCTCCCAGGAGCAGGTTGAGTGGTGCCTCTCCCTCCATAAGGGTGCTGTGACACATGAGGCAGAAAGAGCACTGCACCAGAGAGACGTAGGTTGGCCAGGAAAGCCCGAGCCAGCACTCCTACCCCCACCCATCATGGCTGCCATCTTTGACCCACCCTGCCAAAGAATGCTTTGAGAGTGGATTGGTCTCTCCAACCATCTGCGTGCCCACAGACCAGTCCAGCGCCTACGAATCATGGGTGGCTCGAGTAGCTCTCATCATTGCATCAACGAACAAGGCATTTAGGTGTACAGGTGTACCTAATAAAGTGGCCACTGAGTGTGCTATTGCTGCAATGAAATTAAATTTATCTTTTGCCATGGATTTTTAATAGAACTGCCCCTCAAATGCTTAACACACCGTGTTCACACTTGCAATAGGTTGTAAATTTTCTCTGAATTCCTTTAGCTCCTGACAGACAGAACTAATAGGCATTCCAAGACTCAATATAACTCTAGAGTAGGTATTGCTAAAAACAAAACTCTCAATATCTATGAAAAAAATTGAAAAATGTGCTTCAAATCATATAGTTTCCTCTTCTGCCATTCTTGCTGAACTGTTTTTTGATTAACAGCGAGCTCTGATAGCAGAACTGCCAACTTGGAGTTGAAGAAATTGCTGAGTTTGACAGCACAGAGGAGGTGAATTAGCATATAAATTGAATTGACATGCTGCCGAGTGCCCCATGCTAATGACTACATTTTCACCAAAATTAATTTGTACTGTTTGGCTCAGTAACTACTCTGAGTGAGTTCCACCAATTATAATCTTAGCACTGTTTCAAAGAAAGTATTTAAAACCAGCACGACCAGCCAATAGCAACAAAAGAGGATGTTATAACTAATGGAGCCAGGTGACTTTAAAGGGATCCCGATTGGGAAAATTAACCCCTAAACCATTTATTTTTAAATTCAGAACAAGTATAATCACAAATTAGCAAAACCTCTGACAGAGAAGCTATTGATATTCAGGATAGATAGCAACTCTGTTACAGCCCCTGGAGAAAAACTGAAACTTGCAAGAGTTAGTTCGATAGATTTTTGTCAGGTGGAAAAGTCAAAGGATATTGAGCAAAACCAGAACAATGTAGTTAAGAGGTAGGCTGTCCTGGAACCAATTGAATGATGGATCTGATCAAAGGGGCTGCTTTTGTTCCATTGAAACTTTGGCTGAGCTGAAGTAATATATGTTAAAATGGAAGGGTGGTCTTGCAGTTTTGAACCAAATGAGGTTTTAAGGAGGTGGAACATGAGAGGAGGCCAGGAAATACGTTATAGTTCTTTCCAAGTACGTAGCTCATTTTAGCATAATAGAAAGAAAGTATGCTGGAAATATTCATTATGTCAAGCAGCATGCGTGGACATTAATGTTACAAGTCAATAATCTTCTGTCAGGACTGGGAAAATTAATTAAATAGGCTTGTCTTAAGGTGCAGAGGGTAAAGAAGGTGGGGACCCTGGTGTGTCAGAGGGAGTGTGAGAATGGGGACTATTCCCACACTCCCTCTGACACACCAGTGTCCCCATTCCCACACTCCCTCTGACACTCCAGGGTCCAGTTTCCACACTCCCTCTGACACTCCAGGGTCCCCATTCCCACACTCCCTCTGACACACCAGGGTCCCCATTCCCACACTCCCTCTGACACTCCAGGGTCCCCATTCCCACACTCCCTCTGACACTCCAGGGTCCAGTTTCCACACTCCCTCTGACACTCCAGGGTCCCCATTCCCACACTCCCTCTGACACTCCAGGGTCCAGTTTCCACACTCCCTCTGACACTCCAGGGTCCCCATTCCCACACTCCCTCTGACACACCAGGGTCCCCATTCCCACACTCCCTCTGACACTCCAGGGTCCCCATTCCCACACTCCCTCTGACACTCCAGGGTCCAGTTTCCACACTCCCTCTGACACTCCAGGGTCCCCATTCCCACACTCCCTCTGACACTCCAGGGTCCAGTTTCCACACTCCCTCTGAAACTCCAGGGTCCCCATTCCCAAACTCCCTCTGACACAACAGGGTCCCCATTCCCACACTCCCTCTGACACTCCAGGGTCCCCATTCTCACACTCCCTCTGACACACCAGGGTCCCCATTCCCACACTCCCTCTGACACACCAGGGTCCCCATTCCCACACTCCCTCTGACACTCCAGGGTCCAGTTCCCA
The DNA here is from genome assembly GCF_030028105.1 of Mobula birostris. Classification (NCBI taxonomy): domain Eukaryota; kingdom Metazoa; phylum Chordata; class Chondrichthyes; order Myliobatiformes; family Myliobatidae; genus Mobula; species Mobula birostris. The sequence continues at coordinate 51,232,734 of NC_092385.1, forward strand.
CATTCCCCCAGAAACACTGGGTTTCCTGTTAAGAAGAAGGAGATGTATAGCAGGTATAGCCAGTAAGGAGAAAAATGGGTTTCTCAAAAAGTATAAGAAATGCAAAAGAACACTTAAGAGGGATGTCAGAGGCTAAAAGAAGGCATGAGGTTGCTCTGGCAGATGAGGTAAAGGAGAATCCCAAGGGCTTCTACAGGTACATTGAGAGCTAAAGGATAGCAAGGTACAAATTTGGTCCACTTGAAGATCTCTGTGGTCATCAATGCAAGAAAACAAAAGAGATGGTGGAGATATTAAATGGATTTTTTTACATCTGGATTTATTCGGGGGATAGTTGCAGTGTCTATAGAACTGAGGCAGAGGAGTAGTGAGCTCATGGACTTTATCCAGATTATGGAAAAGGAGGAGCTTCCTGTCTTGAAACTAATTAAGTTGAATAAGTCCCCAGGACCTGACAGAGTGCCCCTTGGACCTTGGGCAGAAATTGCAGGGTCCCTGGCAGAAGAACTTAAAATGTCGCTATCTACAGGTGGTGTGCTGGAGTACAGGAGAATAGCTGATATTTATTCCATTGTTCAAGAAAGGCACTAAGGATAAGCAGGGAAATTATAAACTAATGGGCAAATTATTGGAAGGTATTGTAAGGGACAGGATGGATAAGTTTTTTGATAGATGGAGCCTGATTACAAATAGTCATCATGGCTTTGAGTATGGTTAGTTGTGTCTAACCAGACTTGTGGAGTTTTTCAAAAATATTATCAGTAAAGTTGATAAAGGAAAGACAGTGGATGTTGTGTACATGGACCTTAGCAAGGCCTTAGATCAGTCCCATGTGGGAGGCCGGTTCAGAAGATTCAGTCGCTTGGCAAATAGTAATTAGGATTCAACATTGGCTTTGAGGAAGAAGCCAGAGTGTTAGCCTATAGTTGACTCGTTAACTGGAGGCCTGTGACTAGTGGTGCACCACAGGGATCAGTGCTAAGTCAGTTGATGTTTGCCATCTATATTAATGATTTGGATGATAACGAGATACTAAGATCGAGGGCACAATGGACAGCAAGGAAGACTGTCAAAGCTTGCAGTGCGGTCTGGACAAGCTAGAAAAATGAACTGAAGAGTATCAGATGGAAATTAATGGAGACAAGTGTGAGGTGTTGCATTTTGGGAGGATAAAACAGTAAACAGTAAGGCACTGAGGAATGCAGGAGGGCAAAGGGATCTGGGAATGCAGATTCACAACTCCTTGAAAGTGGTATCACAGGTAACAGGATCATAAAGAGAGATTTTGACACATTGGTGTTTATGAATCCAAGTATTGGGTACAGGATTTGGGATGGCATGCCGATGTTGCATAAATGCAGCCAAATTTGGAGCATTGTGTATCATTCTAGTCACCTAACTACAGGAAAAATATCAAAAAGATTGAAAGAGTACAGAGAAAATTTACGAGAATGTTGTTGGGAATTTAAGTTCAGACTTTATTCCCTGGAGTGTAGGAGAATGAGGGGAGATTTGATTGAGGTAGACAAAATTATGGGATGTATAGATAGGGTAAATGCCAGCAGGCTTTTTCCACTGAGGTTGGGTGAGACTACAACTAGAAATCATAGGTCAAGAGTAGAAGGTGAACATAAGGGGGAACTTCATTGCTCAGAAGATGACGCAAGTGGATATGGGTTTGATTGCAATATTTAAGAGAAGTTTGGAGAAGTACATGGATGGGAGAGGTATAATAGGTCCAAATATAGGTTGGTGGGATTAGGCAGAATAATGGTTCAGCTCAGACTAGATGGGCCTTTTTCTCTGCACTGTAGCACTCTATGACTCTACTGTGTAATATTGAAAACTAGTACATTTAAATTGTGTTGCAGCATTAATAAGAATAGCATCTACTAGTCTGGAAAAACTTCCAGTCAAGAACCACTAAAGTTCCAAGCATGATAAGTTAATGAAGTTTTACTGTATTTGACACCTTTTCAAATTTGTTCAAGATATCAAAGAACATTAGATCAATTGCTTCCTCTGCAATTTCACTATCTGTTAAACTTAATTGCTAGTTCATGAATCCAAGTACGTTATATTGAAATTTATAGAATATCTTACTCTGCCTTCCTAAAATGAGACATTATCTCAGAGTTCCAATGACAGAGGTTAGACTCCTTCTAGATTCATCTTTCTTTCTTTCTTGGAATTACATTTACAGTTCTCCGAACAACTGAGACCTTTTCAAACTTTTGCAAGATCCAATGTTTCTGAAGTCACAGGTTTCTAAGATCCTTGGATGCAGGCCAGCAGGTCTATGTGGCCTAAAGGAGTTTCCCTCCTAAATCTTCCCTAGTGACTGTGATTGTTTTATATTCTATCTTCCCACTCTTCTGCCCCTGGATTTATGATTGTTATTGATGCACTTTTCGAATCTTCTACTACAAAAACAGATCTAAAACATAGGGTGGCTGGGTAGCACAGTGGTTAGCACAATGCTTTACAGTACAGGCGACCCTGGTTCAATTCCCACTGCTGCCTGTAAGGAGTTTGTATGTTCTCCCCGTGACTGCCTGGGTTTCCTCTGGGAGCTCCAGTTTCTTCCCACAGGTTAATTGGTTATTGTAAATTGTCCTGTGATTAGGCTGGGATTGAACTGGGGGATTTCTGTGTGGCATGACTCAAGGGGCCAGAGGGGTCTGAGGGGCCTACTCGCTGCTGTACCTCAATAAATAAATTATTCCCAATACTCCTTCATCAGAATCACAACCGGCATCAGCTTTAATATCAAAATTCAAAGTTCTGAACCGGCCTGTACCCCACCTCGACACTCTGAGCTTTTCAACCTGGCCCAGCACTTAAATCTCCGACCAAACAGCAGGTTCTGCCATTTAGAAACACTGGACTTCACGACCTCAATTCGGCCTGCAAATCTCCATCCGAACATCATGTTCAGTAGTATCGCATGCTCTGGAAATTGGGACCCGCAGCTTCGATTCGGCCTGTACCCAACCTGTCACGCTCTTGGCAATGGGCCTGCTGCTTCACCTTGCCCCAGTTCTACTGCATCGAATTGCCTCCGAGCCCAAAGGGAAGTTACAGACTATTACTTGTGATGATCGCTTGCCAGGAAAAGTTTGGTTAACAATGTATTTAATTGCTGTCCTTGTTTTGTTAACCACCAGCCAGAAGTCACTGAAGGTCACCAGCGCCATCTTAAACCAGAAGATGAAAATCACCATGAATCATCGTAAAATTCAGTAACTTTATGTCGTAAAATTTGTTAACTTTATGGCAGCAATAAACATAGAGAGAAAAAATTGAATTGCAGTAAGTATATAGTAAAGTTAAAGTAAGCAGTGAGGGGTGTTGATGGGTGCAATGTCCATTCAGAAATCCGATGACAGGAGGGAAAAGCTATTCCTGAATCACTGAGCATGTGCTTTCATAGTTCTTCTCTTCCTCTTTATGTTAATTTATATTAATTCATCCCTTACGGTTTCTAACATTTTCTGACCATAAATCTTTGCACCATTATATGCCTGTACATTCAGTTTGAAACCATAACTCATCTTCACTAGTTTGCTGTGAATTTATCAGCCTTCCTGTCAAATCCTTATTTCCCAAATGAATACATAATTATTGTATTAGGAAAATATCACCTAAAGTACCTAGCACTACTTATCTACTCATCTCACTCTAAACATACTTAATTAGATTTATAAACACTGTCTTACCTGATGTGAAATTTGTTGTTTGGCTGCTGCAAATACACAAAATTACTATAAACTACAAAATAAGAAAACAACACATTTTTTTTTAAAAGTGGTTGGGTTCATGGATTCATGGGCTGATGAGAAATCTGATAGTGGAAGGGAAGAAGTTGTTCCTTAATTGTTGAGTGAGGGCCTTCAAGCTCCTGTACCTGCTCGATGGTAATATGAGAAAAGTGCATGCCCCAGATGGTGAAGGTTCTTAGTGTTAGATTCTGCCTTACAGAGGCTCAGAATCAATGGAAGACATCTTGCCCACATGGGGAACTTGGCCAAATACTAACAGCCTGCTCTGATCAACTGGCTAGAGGAGCCTTTCCCAACCTTTTTGCCCTGATGGAACTCTTCATATAATTTTCAGGTCTCAGAGAACCCCTGCGTAAAAATTATTAAATCTAATAATTTAATCAGCATGGTTTTACGAAGCATGGCGAGTCAGCATGGACTTACAAAGGGGAAATCGTGCTTGACTAATCTTCTGGAATTTTTGAGGATGTAACTATGAAAAAGGACAAGGGAGAGCCAGTGGATGTAGTTTACCTGCACTTTCAGAAAGCCTTTGATAAAGTCCCACATAGGAGATTAGTGGGCAAAATTAGGGCACATAGTATTGGGGGCAGAGTACTGATATGAATTGAAAATTGGCTGGCTGACAGAAAACAAAGAGTAGCGATTAACGGGTCCCTTTTGGAATGGCAGGTGGTGATCAGTGGGGTACCGCAGGGTTCAGTGCTGGGACCGCAGCTGTTTACAATATATATTAATGATTTAGGTGAGGGAATTAAAAGTAAAATTAGTAAATTTGCCGATGACACAAAGCTGGGTGGCAGTGTGAAATGTAAGGAGGATGTTATGAGAATTCATGGTGACTTGGACAGGCTGGGTGAGTGGGCAGATGCATGGCAGATGCAGTTTAATGTGGATAAATGTGAGGTTATCCACTTTGGTGGTAAGAACAGGAAGGCAGATTATTATCTAAATGGAGTCAAGTTAGGAAAAGGAGAAGTACAATGAGATCTAGGTGTTCTTGTACATCAGTCACTGAAAGCAAGCATGCAAGTACAGCAGGCAGTGAAGAAAGTTAATGGCATGCTGGCCTTCATAACAAGGGGAATTGAGTATAAGAGCAAAGAGGTCCTTCTGCAGCTGTACAGGGCCCTGGTGAGACCACACCTGGAGTACTGTGTGCAGTTTTGGTCTCCAAATTTGAGGAAGGGACATTCTTGCTATTGAGGGAGTGCAGCATAGGTTCACAAGGTTAACTCCCAGGATGGCGGGACTGTCATATGTCGAAAGATTGGAGCGACTGGGCTTGTATACTCTGGAATTTAGAAGGCTGAGTGGGGATCTTATTGAAACGTATAAGATTATTAAGGGATTGGACACGCTGGAGGCAGGAAGCATGTTCCCGCTGATGGGTGAGTCCAGAACCAGGGGCCACAGTTTAAGAATAAGGGGTAGGCCATTTAGAATGGAGTTGAGGAAAAACTTTTTCACCCAGAGAGTGGTGGATATATGGAATGCTCTGCACCAGAAGGCTGTGGAGGCCAAGTCTCTGGATGCTTTCAAGAAAGAGATCTCTTAAAGATAGTGGAATCAAAGGTTATGGGGATAAGGCAAGAACTGGATACTGATTGTGGATGATCAGTCATGATCACAGTGAATGGCGGTGCTGGCTGGAAGGGCCGAATGGCCTACTCCTGCACCTATTGTCTATTGTCTATTGTCTACAGCTCACAGTACATTAGTGTGATTCGTAATTTGTAGATATAATAATCCAGATATAATTGTCAATGCTCTTTTGAGTAGAGAATGAATTTTTAGCCAACCTTTCTTGAAAAAAATAGGTAGTTAGCCTTAGCTTACTCTTCTTGAAATTAATCTCTTTCATTCCTTTTCATAAATTTTAAAAACTTATAAGACAAACATAATAAATTTCTGTTAAATAACTGGCTTAGGCCAAAATGAAATTTAATTTTTCTAAAGGTAGGCTTGTTAGATTTAATTTAAATAAAGGCTGTAAATTGATTTTAATTAATGGTATTTACAACATGGAAATTGATTGACAATGTTGAATAGTAAAATTACTAAAAGCCATAAGCCAAAGCAAGATGAATAAAAATATAGCCAAAGACACAGTTTTATACAAAGCTTTGAAAAATATTTTCTTACTAAGTGACATGATCAGGCTGAACCCAGCACCCGAGTGCCCTCATTACCATCTCGGGTGACTTCAACCAGGTTACCATGGCTAGAACACTGCCCAACTTCACGCAGTATGTGAGCTGTACAACCAGAGGGGAGAGGACTCTGGATTTGATGTACGCTAACGTTAAGGATGCATACAGCTCCTCTCCCCTCCTTCCACTGGGAAGGTCAGATCACAACTTGTTGCATCTAAAACCCTGCTCCGTGCCCAACCAATACATATTCCACTCTCCCCTCCTACTCCTCCTCACAGTCCCCCACCCTGCTCTCATGACTGTACCCCTTCCCCACATGAAACCACCACGGTGGGCTTCACGGCTGTACAGTTGAGAAGACAGCTGAAACGTCTCAACCCAAGCAAGGCTGCAGGACCGGATGGTGTCAGTACCAGGGTGCTCAAAGCCTGTCCCCCTCAGCTATGTGGAGTACTTCGCCATGTATTCAAACTGAGCCTGAGGCTCCGGAGGGTTCCTGTATTGTGGAAGACGTCCTGCCTCGTCCCTGTGCCGAAGACGCCACGCCCCAGCGGCCTCAATGACTACAGACCGGTGGCATTGACCTCCCACGTCATGAAGACTCTGGAAACTTATTCTGGAGCTGCTCCGGCCTATGGTTAGGCCACACTTAGATCCCCTCCAGTTCACCTACCAGCCCCAACTAGGAGTTGAGGATGCCATCGTCTTCCCGCTGAACTGTGTCTACGCCCACCTGGACAAGCCAGCGAACACTGTGAGGGTCATGTTTTTTGACTTCTCCAGTGATCAACACCATCCGCCCTGCTCTGCTGGGGGAGAAGCTGACAGTGATGCAGGTGGATGCTTCCCTGGTATCATGGATTCTTGATTACCTGACTGGCAGACCACAGTACGTGTGCTTGCAACACTGTGTGTCCGACAAAGTGATCAGCAGCACTGGGGCTCCACAGGGGACTGTCTTGTCTCCCTTTCTCTTCACCATTTACACCTCGGACTTCAACTACTGCACAGAGTCTTGTCATCTTCAGAAGTTTTCGGATGACTCTGCCGTAGTTGGATGCATCAGCAAGGGAGATGAGGCTGAGTACAGAGCTACAGTAGGAAACTTTGTCACATGGTGTGAGTAGAATTGTCTGCAGCTTAATATGAAAAAGACTAAGGAGCTGGTGGTAGACCTGAGGAGAGCTAAGGTGCCAGTGACCTCTGTTTCCATCTAGGGGGTCAGTGTGGACGTGGTGGAGGATTACAAATACCTGGGGATACGAATTGACAATAAACTGGACTGGTCAAAGAATATTGAGGCTGTCTACAAGAAGGGCCAGAGCCGTCTCTATTTCCTGAGGAGACTGAGGTCCTTTAACATCTGCTGGACGATGCTGAGGATGTTCTATGAGTCTGTGGTGGCCAGTGCTATCATGTTTGCTGTTGTGTGCTGGGGCAGCAGGCCGAGGGTGGCAGACACCAACAGAATCAACAAACTCATTCGTAAGGTCAGTGATGTTGTGGGGATGGAACTGGACTCTCTAACGGTGGTGTCTGAAAAGAGGATGCTGTCTAAGTTGCATGCCATCTTGGACAATGTCTCCCATCCACTACATAATGTATTGGGTGGGCACAGGAGTACATTCAGCCAGAGACTTATTCCACCAAGATGCAGTAGTGAGCATCATAGGAAGTCATTCCTGCCTGTGGCCATCAAACTTTACAACTCCTCCCTTGGAGGGTCAGACACCCTGAGCCAATAGGCTGGTCCTGGACTTATTTCATAATTTACTGGCATAATTACATATTGCTATTTAACTATTTATGGTTCTATTACTATTTATTATTTATGGAGCAACTGTAATGAAAACCAATTTCCCCCAGGTTTAATAAAGTATGACTATGACTATGACTATAAATGTAGGCCTCGCATGTGAAACCGGTGCTTGTTTTTTGCTGCACAACTACTCAATTCTGGGTTGAACTTGAGATAAATACACATGGATTTCACCTTCAACTGAAATGGGACGATTTCTATCCTTGCTCTTGATGTTTGCTAAACAAGAAAAAGCTTGCTCACACATGTAAGAAGTTGAAAACTACAGCAAAATGTTCAATGCTTTCCTATGAATGGCAGGATACTCTTCTTTCACAGAAATCCGGAACTTGTTGAGGGACAGGTCAGTAAATCTCAAATGCACGATCCGACTGCATCTCACAAAGTTCTTCCTCTTCTCTCAAAGTCAGGTTCTCAGGCTGAGCAGAAGATTCAGAGAAAGAGTCCCCCACCCAGTCATACACTTGTGTTAAAAGGGAGGAAAAATTCTGTTCAATTTTGTTCTACAGTTCTTCCAGGTGGTTTTCAATATGACTCGAGACTTTTTGATCCTTCCTCACTCTCAAGCCCAAGCAGCAATGGAAATACTTCAAGATTTCCTTTTGCAAAATGATTTTTCCAAAGATTCAGTTTCCTTTTCAATCCAAGGATTTTGTCACTTGAAGTCAAAACATTTTCTCCAAGGGCTTACAGAGACTTGTTCAACTGATTCAGATGATGAAAAATGTCTGCTAAGTAGACTAGTTTCTGTAGGCATTCTTCATCTTTAAAGCACCTTATCAAAATCTGGCCTACTATTTTCTTGAAAGCACTCCTACAATTCCCCTTTCAGCTCAAACTCCCTGTTGAGAACACTACCTCTGCTAAGCCACTGGATTTCTGTACATAGCAGGAGATTGGTGTGCTCTTTGTCCAGGTTTTCACACAGATTTTTAAACATTCTCGAGTGAACTGGTCTTTATGTAATAAAGTTAGTCATTTTTGCAGCATCATCCAGAACTATTTTCATTTCCTCTCCAAGGGTTTTTGCCAACAGCACCTCTCTGTGGAGAAAGCAGTGCGTTGTGACAATCTCAGGACTTTTTACAAGAGAAACAAAACTTCTCATAGAGTCATCCATTGATGGGACACCATCAGTTCAGATGCCAACGTAATTCCTCCAAGACAGACCTTTTGTTTCCAGATATGAAGAAAAAACATTAAATATATCTTGGCCTTTGCTTATTTTTGGCAGCCCTTTGCAACAGAAAAAGTTTTCTTGTATTTCACCATCATTTACAAATCTTAAAAGTGCTACAACATGACATTTATTGGTGAACTCTGTTGACTCGTTAATCTGGAAATAGAAGCTGTTGTTTTTCAGTTTATCACACAACTTCTTCAGCATCCAGTGACACGTCACCAATATATCGACTTGTTGTATTGTTGAGAGTGGCCGTCTTCTTGCCCGAACGAACAAAAACCATGCAAAAGCCCATTCTCAAGCTACTATATGCAGACGACTATGCTCTTCTCGCGTACACAGACAAATATGCTACAGGCTGCATGCATCGGTCATACTGATGGGTTTGTTTTCATTTTAACAGGAAATTTGATTCAATATGGAAAATACATCTCCGGTGGGATGTTAGTTTTAGAAACTCCACACAGCAGTTCTTTTAATCTGTATTTTGCAAAGATGCTTAGACACAAAACATGCCTAATTCTGCTTTTATACCTTATGGTCTTATGACCTTATTGTGGGGAGGTCTAGGATCGGAAGGCTTCAGAATACGAGGACATCCCTTTAGAGTAGAGATGAGGAAGAACTTCTTTAGTCAGAAAGTGGTGCATCTGTGGAATTTACAGAGAGCTGTGGAGGTCAGGTCATTCAGTATATTTAAAGCACAGGGTGACATTTTCTTCATTAGTAAGGGTGTCAAAGTTACATGGAGAAGACAGAAGAATGACATCATCAGCCATGATGAAATGGTGGACCTCATTCCCATCCTCTGAACGGCCCAATTCTGCTCCTATGTCTCCTGGTTTTAAAACCAATTGGTTAAAAATGTGAAACTACTGAATATAAACTATCCCCACTGAAATTATTTTGTACTCACATTTTCCCTTTCCTTGGTAAAATTAGTTATGAAGAATATCTTATGTCTCAGTAGTAACATGCTTGAAATGCACAGGTGCAAGCCTGTCCCCAGGTGTTTGGGAAAATAATCCAGGCTGACACTTCAATGCAGTTCACAGCAAAGCACAGGGGCATCTGCATTATCTGATGAGAGAGGCCAGGACATAATTCATGTGATCTTTATGTGTTGGGCACGTGGCCAAGTGGTTAAGGTGTTTGTCTAGTGATCTGAAGGTTGCTAGTTTAAGCCTCAGCTGTGGCAGTGTGTTTGTGTCCTGGAGCAAGGCACTTAACCACACATTGCTCTAGTGTCTGTGCAAGGAGTGGCGCCCCACACTGACTTCCAATCTGCGCCTTGTAAGGCATGAAAATTCCCGATGCAGGCCCCTCATGGTCTGAGTTGACGTTCCCTCCCCTCCTTTAAAATGTAAGTATACACCTCTTCCTTTCGCTTCTTCTTGACCATTATCGGGGATCAACATTTACCACACGGTTAATTGGCATCCATCTGCCTTGAAGGACAGGAGGTGACCATCACCATCATCACAAGCCTGGGTGGAAATCCTGAGATACAAGTCGTCAGAATCCCCCTCTTGGCCTCACCAGTGTAGTCCAAAGGAAAGCATACATATGGCACCAGTTTGACTACAGGAGCTGTTGGAAAGATGTTCAGTGATGTCTGACAGCCTTAAGGGCGACATTCTGGATTTGCAGTCTGGGTTTACTCCTGTAGTCTTCGTCTCTCCCAAAGCTGCCAACAAGGTAGTGGGGCTATTTACCCATAGCTGGGGATCTGGTTCATGAGCACCAAGGCGTGTTCACACGCCAGTGGGCCTGCGTGCTATGTGTGCAGGGGCTAGACCTCCTCCCCATTCTCTGTAGTTCAGCCTGAGTCCAAACGGAATTCAGTTTCCCTGTGTTGGCAGACAGGAGGCACTAAAAGAGGTTTGCTGTTGGAAAGGCTATGAACTGGCAGGGAGAGACTTACACAATTAGCTCTCCTTTTTGCGAGACTGCTAGGTAGTGGTGGAAGCTGAAAGTGAGAGCGACAGGCACTACCACACTAGATGTGTCACTACAACCATTTACATATACAGTGAATTCTGGCTAATTGGGCCATCAGTTAATCAAGGCAGCCATTTGTTTCGGACAACTCTTAAAGAACAAATGTTAATTGAGAAAATAGCCCGGCTTCCCTTTATTTATTTGGGATGCTATGCCAGTTAATTGAGACAGAAGACTGTTACTGAATAGTTTATATCTAACATCAATCACATGCATTTGCGTGGCCATTAGATACTATACCATACACAGAGCAAGCAGTTTTTAAATACAAGCAGATGATGTGTTTGTGTTAAAAAAAAAGTGATTTTTGTCACTGAGAGTTGGCAAAAAATAAGACAATTTTGAAATATTTCACTCACCATGGTTTCAAGCATTCAGGCTTGGAGATGCCAGAAATGGCTGGGAGTAAAAATGCAATGATGTCACTGCTTCAATTAGTTAGAAATTATGAAGAATTTGAAGGTATCAACAATCATCTTCAATATTACAATGAAAATGAAGATTTGGAGGATGCAATTATCAAAAGCATTGCATGAAGACAGTCCATTATCGGCACTAGGTGACTGCGCTGATTTTGTTCATTTACAGTCAATCAAAAGAACGCAGGAGCATACATGGGATGAATTCCCCCATCGATAAATATTAGGAACTAATATACAGTTTTATATTACAGTAGAGGTATTAGTAGTGTCCTGATTGGTAAATGAATAAACTGCTACTCAATTAAATGGCAGTTGTCTTTTTATACCTTTTTAAGTATCTCCATGAAACTTGGGACAGCGAAATTGGGCCTAATTGTACTGGTCCTGTTGTGACCCAATTAACTGGAATCCACTGTATTAGTAATATGCTGTGGTCTGTTAACATGACCTGCAGTAAAAAACAACATTCAAAGATCAAAGTTCGAGTTCACCATAAATGTATTATCGAACTCCATATGTATATGTCACCATATACAAACCTGAGATTCAGTTTTTTTGTGGGCACATTCAGTAAATCCAAGAAGCAATAGAATCAATCATCAGAGATGTCCTCCTTCTTCAAAGAACAGGGTTTCCCTTCCTCCACCATTGATGCCACCTTCAACCACACCTGCATTTCCCGTACATCCGTGCTCACCCCATCTTCCCGCAACCAGCTATTGGAACTGAGCTAGAACACGAGTCACATCTTAGTGAGGGCATCCTCGGGGAGGTACAGCCAAATCTGAAACACACCAATGTTCTGCATCGGAATAGTGGTTCAATATTCTACTTTACAATGTTGATTGAGGGATAAATACAGTCCAAAGGTCACTTGTAAAATTTCCATGGGATCCCGTGTTTCTGCCCAAGAGACGGGACGGAGCGTCAATCACTCACCTCTTACGAAAGACAGCACCACCTGCAATGGAACAGTTCTCCCTTAGTGCTGAACTACACATTTGGTGGCCAGTCCTTGGGAGTGGGACTGCGATACACATCCTCCTGTTTCAGAAACAAAAATTGAGCCAACGGTAAAACAGGAACCGAGAGAAAAATAAGCAAAAATTTTTCCTCAGAGCACCTTGACTCAGAAACAAGAATCCTCACTAAGTCATGGTTTACCATCACCTTTCATTCATTTCCTTAGAACATATATTTACTTAAAAATAAAAGCATAAACTTGAGAAATTCTGCAGAGGCTGGAAACCGAAAGCAACGTACACAAAATGCTGAAGGAACTCAGCAGGTCAGGCAGCATCTATGGAAGTGAGCACACTGTCCAAGTTTTGGGCCAAGATCCTTCTTCAGGACTGAGATTAGATTAGATTAAATTAGATTATGAGGACACACAGTCCTCTTTTATTGTCATTTAGTAATGCATGCATTAAAAAATGATACAGTATTCCTCCGGTGTGATATCACAGAAACACAGGACAGACCAAGACTGAAAACTAACAAACACCACATAATTATGACATATAGTTACAACAGTGCAACAATACCATAACTTGATGAAGAACAGGCCATGGCACAGTAAAAAAGTTTAAAGTCTCTCGAAAGTCCCATACCTCACGCAGACAGGAGAAGGAAGAAAACTCTCCCTGCCATGCCTGACCACAGTCTGACTCTGAGTCGTCCGAAAACTTTGAGCTCCGATCAGCCCTCTGACACCGAGTACTGAGTGCCATCTCTGCCGAACGCTTCGACTTCAACCTCGGTCGCCAGCAGCAGGCAAAGCTGGGGATTTTAGGACCTTCCCTCGGGAGATTCTCGATCGCACAGTAGCAGTGGCAGCGAACTGGGCATTTTAGAAATTTCTCCAGATGTTCCTCTGCTTCTCGTGTCTGTCTCCATCAAATCAGAATTGTGCATGGCATCCTACTTACAAATACGATATCATTTCACCGGAGAGCTGTGCGCACTGCGTCACGCTGCCATCTTCTCCTCTTGCCAAGAAGGACGGGGGAGGACACCAGAATATAAAGGTTGAGAGAGGGGAATGAGGATAGCTGGAAGATGATAGGTGAAGCCATGAGGATGGGAAAGGTCAAAGGCTGGAGAAGAGGAATCTGATAGAAGAGGAGAGTAGACCATATGAGAGGAAGTGAAAGGTCAGAGTGGGGAATAGAGGAAGGGGGGGGGGAATTTTTACTGGAAGGCAAAATTGGTGTTCATGCCATCAGGTTGGAGGCTACTCAGATGGAATATTAGCTCCTCCACCCTGTGTGGCCTCATCTTGGCACATGGACCAACACATCAGAATGGGAATGGGAACTGGAATTAAAATGTTTGGCCACTGGGAGTTCCATTTGTGGCAGATGGAGCAGAGGTGCTCGATAAAGCGGTTCCCCAATTTACAACAGGCCTCATAAAGTAGAGAAGGCCGTATTGAGAGCACTGGACACGGTAGATGACCCCACAGATTTACAGATGTTGCCTCACCTAAAAGGACTGCTTCAGGCCCTGAATGGAGGAAAAAGAGGTGTATGGGCAGGTGCACTTAGGCTGCTTGCAGGGATAAGTGCTGAGAGGGACAAATGGATGAGGGAATCACAGAAGGAGAGGAGGGCAGGTGCAGTAAAGATACGTTTAGTGGTGTGATCCCCTTGGAGATGGCAGAAGTAAGGCTGATGGGGTGGTAGGTAAGGACAAGAGGAATTCTATCATTGTTTCAGCAACGGGAAGATGGAGTGAGTGCAGATGTTCAGAAAATGGAGGAAATGCAGGTTAAAGCAGCAGCAATAGTGGAGGGTGTAAAGTAGCATCAATAGTCTCTGACGTCCTGGAATGGAAAGCCATGCCCGGGGAACAGATGCAGTGGGGGCAGAGCAGCTGAGAAAAGGGAATAGCATTTTCACAGGAGATAGGGTGGGAAGATGTATAGTCAAGATAACCGTGGGAATCAGTAGGTTTATAAAAGTTGTCGGTTGACAGTTTGTCTCCAGAGATGGAGACAGAGAGATTGAGAAATGGGAGAGAGGTGTCAGAAATGGACCAAGTCAATTTAAGGGCAGGGTGCAAGTTGGAGGCAAAGCTGATAAAATTAATGAACTCAGCATGGGTGCATGAAGCAGCACCAATGCAGTCATCGGTGTAGCGGAGGAAGAGTCGGGGAGTATTACTGGGAACCGAGATTGTTCTATGTAGCCAGCAAAGAGGAGGGCATAGCTGGGGCCCATGCAGGTGAAATAAAATAAAGCATTTGACTTTGTATGCTGTAAGTCTTGAATAAAAACAATCTGTTCTTCGCTGTCATGTTTATAAGAATATAAGACCAAGGAGCAGAATTCGGCAGTTCAGCCCAGTGTGTCTACTCTCCCATTTTATCATTATCTCTCTCAAATCCTTCTTCTGCCTTTTTCCCATAACCTTTGATGCCCCTACTAATCAAGAACCCATCAACCTCCACTTAAAAAAATGGCTTGGCCTCCACAGCTGCCTGTGGTAATGAATTCCACAGGTACTCCACCCTCCTGGCTAAAGAAATTCCTCTCACCTTTGTTCTAAAGGGACTTCCTGTATTGTGAGGCTGTACCCTCTGGTCCTAAATTCTCCCACTACAGCAAACTTCCTTTCCATGTCCACTGTTTTTAGGCCTTTCATTATTCAATAGGTTTCAACAAGATCTCCGCTTATTCTTCTAAACTCCAGTGACTGCAGACCCTGAACCATCAGATGGTCCTCATACATTAATCCTTTCATTCCTGGAATCATTCTCATGAATCTCCTCTGGGTCCTCTCCAACACCAGCACATCCTTTCTTAGATAAGAGGCCTAAAGCTGCTCACAATTCTCCAAGAGCAGTCTTACCAATGCCTGACCCATACTCCTGATGCTGATGCATGCCCTTGTAAATAAATGATCAGAATTTTGTTATGTGGTAGTATTCATAATAAAATCCACATACAAATCCTAAAGTGACATACCTTCACTTACAACACATGGGTGAATACACCAAGGCTTATAAATCAAAGTATAACTTATGTTCAAACATATTCAAAATCTTTTAAAATCAACTTAATGGATGGTATCTATGCAGAATAGGTCATTGAGGTGTGCATGTTAATATATTATGACTGTCAAGATTAATAAAATATGTTATTTGAATGCTAAGCCAACCCATTAGTCATACTACCCTTCACCATTCAGGTATAACACAATGACCTGCTCCTTGCAAAGATAACTAGGGAAATTGTTTTTTATTACTGTTAAAAGAGCATTCTCTTCTAAAATTATTGTGCATCAAATCCTTCCATCCACGATTCATTGTTATGGGAACACAAATAAACTTGGCATAAATATGTTAATATTGTCTTGCAATAATCTGTTGTCCAAGGTTGGCTGGAGAGATGAATTATTGACCTTTTGCAGTTATTACAAGTTGTGCTTGGTGATTCTATATCTCCAAGAACTGATTCATCAGTTCTTAACACACTTAATTAGATAGACAAAGCTATTTTGTCGCCTGTGCCATTGAAAGATTGAAGTAATACAGGACGAACTGGTTACGCACGCTTTGAAAAGGAGAATAACACTGCATCTGTGTGAAACCCCGGTTACTGTGTGGTAACCGGAATCTCCGGAGCAGAAGGCCTCAAAATCCTCGGCTTTGCATGTTTCAGCGGCCGGGGCGAGGTCAAAGGTGCTCAGCAGAGGATGGCGCTCGGGAGGCTGTATCGGAGAGGCTGGTCGGAAGCTCTAAGTTCTCGGACGGATGGACTCAGTGTCGGCTGTGGTCGGCTGCTTCCAAAGCATCGGCAAGTTGATGGTGCCTGGAGGTTTATGGCAGGGAGTTTCTCCCTTTTGCCGCTGCTATCAGGGACTCGGGAGTCGATCGACTAGGGGACTTTTGAGACTTCATTTACCATGCCCATGGTTTGTTCTTCATCAAATTATGGTATTGCTTTGCCCTGCTGTAACTATATGTTATAATTATGTGGTTCTGTCAGTGTTAGTCTTTGGTTTGTCCTGTTTTCTGTGATATCACTCCGGAGAAACATTGTATCATTTATTAACACAGGTATGCATTTCTAAATGACAATGAAAGAGGACTGAGTGTTCTCATTATCTAAAAAACCCCACAGCAATCCTGTGATGTTTGTCCGTGAGCTATGAGGAGCTCTGGCCATTCGAAGAAGAATTCGTCAAGAAATTCTAAATGCTGGAAATCTGAAATAAAAACAGAAGATGATGGAAACAAGTCAGTAGGTAAGGCAGCATCCGAGGAGAGAGAAACAGAGACAATAATTAAATTTAATGACCATGCATCTGGACAGGAAAAGAAATGACACATGATCAGCTGAATTCAGCATTTTGTGTTTTAATTAATTAAGGGGTAACCTTAGCTCCAGAAAATACTATATCATAGAGTTAATACAAAATTAAAGTGTTAGCTTATATTCAGCATGAATAATACATCCATAGAGAAAGGTCTCAAGATGCTTTGCAGGCAAGTTATTAAACTAAATTTGACATCAAGTCATATAAGAAGATACTCTGGTAGATAGTTTGGCCAAAGAGCTAGATTTTATGGAGTATCCTAAAGGTTTTAGAGAAGTGGAGAGGTGTGAGGAAAGAGCTCCAGAGATTACTTAAGCAACCAACTCATGGTGGTCAATAATGGAAGAGATCTATTCAAAGATCACTCAAGTTGCCAAAATTGGAGGAGTGCTGTAATCTCAGAGGTTTTCAATATGGAGGTGCTTTCACAGATACGGCAACTTGTAAAAATGATTGACAAGAAGTTTTAAAATAAAGTTTAAAATTGTGGAGATAGAGGGTTAATTGACCCATTCGCATGACCCAAAGCCCTGGGGTCAGTGGATACTGACTCCCATTGGTTAAGTGTTACAGAGAGATGGAACCCTTGGTAAAACTTGTGCCAACCTCCATAAAAGTGCTTTGGAGGGGGAGCAGCTTCTTAATGTAGTCACATTTCCAAAGTATAACATGGAAAAACCAGGTAACCTAACAATGAAGAGGAACCCGTCACTACCGCCTGTCTTCCCTATAATTCCACAGTTTCTGGAAAGATCGCCAGGATCCTGAAGAAATACCAGATTAATACCATCCACAAACCCATAAGGAAGCTCAATTCACAGCTTATGTGGGTCAAAGATCACCTCAGGTTGGCGTGATGTTTACAGTATTCCCTGTGAATGAGGAGCAGTGTATATTAGCCAAGGAAACCTGCATCAAGGAGCACAAGATGTGTGTCCATTTGGGTTACTCAGAGAAATTGGTGGTAGCAGAACATTGCATTCACAATGGCCATAGGATTGACTTTGATGGCACAAAACTACTGTGCCATGCCAATGGTTCTTGGGATTACCAGGTAATAGAAGCCATTGAAGTAAAACAAGAGGAGAAGAATTTTAACAAAGACAAAGGTCTCACTCGAAGTAAGAACTGGAATTTAACTGTAAACAAGGTGGGAGAGCGGAAAACTGACTGGTTGAGGACTAACCAATCAGGAGGGATGGACTACAGGGGTATAAATACCATCAGACTAGACATGTCAAGGCATCATCCCTGATGAAGATTGAAGAGTTTGTCATTGAAACATCGGTTATAATCGATACCTGTACCCAGCTAAAAGCTTATGAAGAGTTTATTCGTCATGTTCACCAAGAAAGAACTAGATTACTTTCTTTTTCTAACTCAGATAGCACGTCACCCTTCGGGAATGGCCACTGTGGGTGAGAATGCACTGTCTTTACAAAGGAATGATGACATTGAAACAGCTTATTCTATCTCATTGGCTTATGCCAGGGGTCCCCAACCTTTTTTGCACCGTGGACTGGTTGAATATTGACTATTTTCTTGCGGAGCAGCCGACCGGTGGGGTGGGGGGGGGTGTTAATCACAACCAGAATATAGGTGATAAGTCAACTAAGTCACTTATAAGTGGCTAATACACTTAATTTTGTTTCTAAAGGGGTTTATCTAATGAATTTAATATTAAACACACAGCGCATATTTTCCCCGTATGAACATATAAAATCATTGCAACACACCAATATCGCTCAATCTGTGGGAGGCCTGGGCTTGTTTTCCTGCAACGAGACAGTCCCATCGAGGAGTGATGGGAGACAGCGATACTCGAAGGGGGTTCCTTGTGTCCAGCCTATTCCTCAATTTAGTTTTCGTTGCATTCATTGCAGAAATTTTCTGCTTTGCAGAGATATGATGTTGGAAATGGAAGCAATGTTTTCAGAGCTTTCATGGCTATCTCAGGATATTTAGCCTTGACTTTGATCCAGAATGCCAGCAGAGATGTTATGTCAAACATACTTTTCAGCCCACCGTCATTTGCAAGCTCGAGGAGTTGATCTTCTTCCCACACTGACATAGATGACGCGTGGGTATTGACCTCGCGTGCGTGATGACCTCGTGTGCGTAATGACCTCACGTGCGTTCAAGTTCCAACAGTGGGTGTGACAGGGAATGAGGAAAGGTGCAGCTGACTCATATCGTTTCATATCGCCAAATCATATCGTTTCCTCACATCCTGGTAGCACATGCTTTGCGGTGTTTGGGGACCACTAGCTTATACCATCGTTTCCACTTCATAGTATACTCCAGTAACCCAACTTAATGAAACTCTATCAGCACAGGATTCTATGCTCTGTTCCATTTTCCTCACATCATATTTAGCTTCCCTTTATAATTATTCCTCACAAACAATCCCCATGTTCTATCCGATCTCTGTTTAAAACTTCTGAATTCCATAGCAGTTTCGTTGGTTACTGTCTTACATATAGTCCCCTTAACTTTGAATCCCATATCCTTTATATTCCACACAATCAAAACGCTACATTATTTTTTAAGAATAAACAAGAGAAAATCAACAGATGCTAGAAATCCAAGGAGCACACACAAAATGCTGGAGGAACTCAGCAGGTCAGGCAGCATCTATGGAAAAGACTACAGTTGATGTTTTGGGGCAAGGCCCTTCATCAGGACTGGGGAAAAAAAAAGATGAGGAGTTAGAGTAAGAAAGTGGGGGGAAGGGAGGGAGAACCACCAGGTGATAGGTGAAACCGGGATGGGGGTGGGGGGGTTGGGGAACGGGTGAAGTAAAAAGCTGGGAAGGTGATTGGTGAAAGAAATACAGAGCCAGAGAAGAGGGGATCTCATAGGGAAGGACAGAAGGCCATGGAAGAAAGAAAAGGGGGAGGAGCACCAGAGGAAGGCAATAGACAGGTAAGGAGATAAGGTGAGAGAGGGGAATAGGAATGGGGAATGGTGAAGGGTGGGAGAGGGTGTGGTTTCATTACCGGAAGTTCGAGAAATCAATGTTCTGTTCATGCCATCAGTTTGGAGGCTATCCGCACAGAATATAAGATGTTGTTCTTCCAACCTGAGGGCGGCCTCATCGTGACAGTAAAGTAGGCATGTCGGAATTTTCAAGAATTCTGTTTGATCTATTGATGTACTGTTGAAAGTATCTTGACTTGTTACGTAATGGTCTTGTAACCACCTGGGAAAAGTTTCCCTGCAAGTGTAATGGTTTCTCCGTAGCACAGTGTTTGGGTTATGACTAGAGATAAGGGGGCTTTGGAATGTGTGCTGGCCAATGAGGGGAGATGTTTTTCTTTCTTGTGTGCCCAAGTGAAGGTTTTGCGGTCTTTTGTTCGACGGAAGATAGGGAGAGCAGATGCCAGAATGGGGAAGTTGTAGACTGCAGGACGGAGTGGACTTGGAACGAGGTCGGGAGTCAACGTCCGGGGGGGGGGGGGGGGTAGAAATCGATGGAGAACGACAGACGGGAAAAGAGTGAGCTCCAACGTTGCACATTAGACTGTTTCATGAGAATGGGCCCTTTTTCTTTTTTTGTTTCTTTACTAATCCTTTAGTCGAATTAAGATTATAAAGCTCAATCTTTTAATTGCATATTGTGTACTGTTTGTTATTTCGAGGTACTGACTTGTAACAGGGGAACACATCACACAGCATCCACCCAAACAAGATTCCTTAAGTTTGGCTGGGCCGGGAAGTGTCTTTCCCTAGATTAAGCTGCTAACCGAACGTAGGGTTACACTGTGGTACAGCAATTCAACGCTGAGGAATGTAAGTTGCAGAGTATTGGACTCTGCCCAGTGCATCACAGGTAAATCCTTCCTCACCACCGGTAGTCTCTACAGGAACTGCTACCTCAATCTAGGATCGTCATCCGGGTCTTGTCATCTTCTCGCACCTACCATCAGACGGGATGTACAGAAGTCTGAGGTCCCACATCACAATGTTCAAGAACAATTACTTCCCTTCAACCACTGGCTCATGAGTCAACCAGGACAACCCCAGTCGTGACAGTTTATCACTTTATCACTTTGCACTAAAATGGACTTTTTTTTCCTTCTCATTCTGTTCTCTTTCAAAAATTGTATATAATTTGTGGTTGATCTGATTTTCTTGTGATGTGGCTGCAAGTAAGTTTTACATAGAGTATAATTGTGCACGTGACAATAAACTGGACTTGGACTTTGGTCATGTCTCAGCAGTGTTAGAGATCAAGTGTCTAAGGGCATACTCAAAATGGGAGCTGACTTTACATGTGTTGTATGCTATAGGACTGTCAGGTCTGCACATGCAGGCTTCTCCCAGCTCTCAGAAGTCACCTGCCACTTGTTTCCAACTCATCAGCTGCAGCTTATTTAACCCAAGCTCTCATCCACAATCTTTGTTCACTCATACGAAGCAGCCGGCCTCAACCAGTTGCTCCCAGCCTTCAGTTACCTTGTTGCCTTTTTGTGTTAGATATCTGTTCTCTCTTGTTTTGTGGCTTGTTACTTTACAGTTTATTATGAAAGCAGTCGCATATCACTAAATCGTCTGTGATGCATTGAATTTGGGTCAAGCCTCCTCTACATTTGCTGGCAGGATGAGTGAACCAGTGATTAATCTAGAAGAGTTTCTCACCTAATAGAAGTCACCTGCCAGCACGAATAGAAGACATCTTCCAGCACAAATACATGATCCAGAAGCAGCCAGAAACCATTGACCATCTGCTCACCACTCTCACCCAACCCTGTCAAATTACAGCAACCTCGCGCCAGTTAACTTCTTCCCTTGGAGCCCCAGACTCCGGTACCCAAACACTTCAATGGAGCCCTTACCGGATGACGAAGTAATTCACCGCTGAGATGTGCCGCACTTTCAACTATCTGGGAATTGGAAAGGATACAGAGGACCAGATACTTCACCAAGGCTCATGCCTGGTGCTGGATTACACCACAGAGTGCAGCTGGACTGCAGGAACATTGCTGGCCCGTTACCATCTAAGCCTTCTGGAGCACTTGAAAGATGAGATGTCTACCCAGGAGACGATCACCGACCTGGAAAGCCCTATCACTCTGGCCCGCCGCGATGACAATCATCTTATGGAATGACCCTCCAGATCATCAGCCAGAATCCCAGTTCCATGCCCAAAACCATTTCAGAGTGCAGGACCCTCATCAGCAAAGCCTCCAGAACCCATGCTTTTCTACCCCCAAGATCATAAGTGTCAGTGGAAAAACACCTTGTGCACTTACTGCAGACACTGATCAGCCAGGCATCAAATGCCCATTGCATCCAGGAAAATGGCACCACTGGATAGAGACAGGTAACTGGTGAGCTCCCTCTGGCCCTTTGTTCCAGCACCATAGCCCAACTCACTCTCAGTCATCCTCCATGTCCCGATAGCTGTACATGCACTGGAGGCTCCGGTGAATTTTAGATTAGATTATGAGGACACACAGTCCTCTTTTATTGTCATTTAGTAATGCATGCATTAAGAAATGATCAATGTTCCTCCAGAATTATATCACAGAAACACAAGACAAATCAGGACTGAAAAACTGACAAAAACCACATAATTATAACATATAGTTACAACAGTGCAAAGCAATACCGTAATTTGATAAAGAACAGACCATGGGCACGGTAAAAAAAATGTTTCAAGCTCTCTCGAAAGTCCCATCATCTCATGCAGATGGTAGAAGGAAGAAAAACTCTCCCTGCCATGAACCTCCAGCGCTGCAAACTTGCCGATGCAGCACCCTGGAAGCACCAACCACAGCCGACTCTTGAGTCCGTCCGAAAACTTCGAGCCTCCAACCAGCCCTCCGACACCGAGCACCGAGCACCATCTCTGCCGAGCGCTTCGACCCTGGCCCCTGCAGCAGGCAATAGGCAAAGCCAAGGATTTGGGGCCTTCCCCTCCGGAGATTCTCGATCGCACAGTAGCAGCAGCAGTGAAGCAGGCATTTCAGAAGATTCTCCAGATGTTCCTCCAGATGTTTCTCCAGATGTTCCAGATTTTGGTGCAGTAGGTAACTTTCTGGACTGAACTATCTGTGTGCATCGTGGACTCCCTACCTAGCCTACTTCTCACCCCTTCTGCATCACAGTCCCTTGGGGTCTCGGATGTCGAGACCATGTGCTCGGCCTGTACACATGAGCATTGGAGAGCACCACAAGTCCATCCAATTCCTCCTGATCAACTTCCAGGTTACCACTGCCTCTCCATTCATGACCTTCACTTCACCTGGTTATCCTGTTCACTGCTGAGTTGGGGACCTGCCTGCTTACAGCCTCAGTTGACTTCACCCCGTAAATCTGTGGAGACAGAGGAAAATGTCTACCTCTCCATTCCCCCAAAGGAATACCAGGACTTAGCCATCACCTTCAGTAAAAGGGAAGCTAGCATCCTGCCACCTCACAGAGCATGCACCTACCTGATCGACCTCCTCATAGGCACCACCCTCTCCCCTCCTAAGACATAAGCCATGAATGACTATATCGCCGAAGTGCTACAGCACAGCTTCATTCATCCATCCCAGTCCACAGGTGGTGTAGAATTCTCCTTTGCTGACAGGATATAAGGTCTGGTGGACAGTCTCGATCAGGAAGGGCTCTATGTTTTCCTTCAGCCTATGTTTCCATTCCTCTCAGGCCCATTTAATGCCAAGTAGCTCCCTGTTTCCTACGCCATAACAGCGCTGTGTGGAATTGAACTAGCGTGAGAAGAAGGCACAAGGGTGTGTCTTCTCGCCCCGGCACCAATTTCATCAGCATCCACCTCTACCACAAAAAGTTTGGAGGAGTTCGAATGGTGGAGAATGGGAGTGGTAGTGAAGTGTCTCTCGAGCTCCTCAAAAGCGTGGTCTGTGGCAGCAGACCAGGGAATCCGTCAGGTAGGTGACTTCGTGAGAGAGAAGTGGCAATTAGGCTGTAGTTTCTAATGAACCGACAGTAAAAGTTGGAGACACCCAAGAAATGCTGCAGTTGTTTGAGGGAGCATGGTCGAGGTCATTCAACGATGGTGTGCACTTTCTCTGGGTCTGTGATTATGCACTGGAGTGAAAGAACGTAATACAGGAAGGTGTGGAACTGGCATTTCTCTCATTGTAGGAGAATTCAATCCACAAAAGGCTTCCTGGACCCACTTCTTCAAGCAATTCAACTTCGCCACCTACCGACCTGGCTCCAAGAATGCTAAGGTCAATGCACTGTCACAACAGTTCGACCCAGCCGAAATGGAAAACGACCCTCAGCCCATCATTCCAACATCTCAGATACTCGCCCTGATCTTTGGGGACCTTGAAAACCAGATCCGCCAGGCCCTTTAGTACAAGCCTTCTCTGGCCAGCACACTTGACAAGTTTGCTGGTGGCCATGTGCTCTGAGACACTTCAGTGGGTCCACTCCTTACTCCTTTCCAGCCATCCAGGTGCACAATGGACTCTGGGTGGCACACCAGGAGTGCAGGCGTATGTCAATTCATCGCTGTCTGCTCCCAGCTCCCAATGTGGCCAGACCAGAGGCCCTCTGGCTCCTGTAGTCTGTGCCAGTCCCTCAACACTTATGGTCCTACGTCACCATGGATTTCATTACAGATTTGTTACATTGTTATGGGGCCATGGTGATCACAACAGTGGTGGACTGGTTCTCTAAGGCAGTCCACTTCGTTGCTCTCCCAAAACTTCCATCAGCCTCAGAGTTGGCAGACCTGGTTCTCCAACATGTGGTTTGCCTTCATGACTTCTTCTAGGGCATTGTTTTGGACCAGGGCCCACAATTTGTCTCTCGCTTCTAGCAAGACTTTTGCTCCCTTCTCCACACCTTAGTGAGTTTATCTTCTGGCTATCAACTGCAGACCAATAGACAGTCAGAATGAGTTAATGGTGAAGTTGTGATGCCTCGCTGCCTCTATTCCTTCCACATGGAAGAAATATCTGCTCTGGGCAGAGCCATCCCACAATCTGTACACCTCTGCCATGGGTATGTCATCCTTTGACGTGTTTTATGGCCACCAACCCGCCTTGTTCCCCACAATTGAGCCAACGATGGAGGTCTCATCCACTAGAGTGCTGACTCACCACTGCTGGAATGCTTAGGGAGAACAGAGGGAAATCCTAGCTGTCAACCATGCCTAATGCTACCAGGCTACCCACTGTCAGTGCCCAGCCAGAGTACTCTTGCCTGGGGACCATGTCTGGCTGTCCACCCATGATCTGCCCTAGTACACCAACACCCACAAACTCTCACCCCGATTCAATGGCCCTTTCAAGATTTTCTAGTGTATCAATCTAGTCACTTACCATTTCCAGGTGCCACCATTCTTCAGGATCACATCCACATTCCATGTGTCCTGCCTGAAGCCCATTGTCCATGGACCACACAGCCCACCTGAGCCTGCACAAATGGAACCAAGGATGGTGGAAGGTGGTCCAGTGTACTCAGTTTACCAGTTAATGAATTCATGTCATTGTGGATAGACTGCGGAGCACCTGGTTGACTGGGAAGGGTACAGTCTGGAAGAGAGATTTTGGGTCAATGAGTAATCAGGAGCCTGCCAGAGGGCATGGGCGTGTTCTGTCGGGCTTGCATATGCAGTCTCCTCCTAGTCTCCACCCAGCTAACAGGAGTCACCTGCCACTCATTTCCAACCCATCACCTGCAGCCTATTTAAACCCAGCTCTCATTCTCAGTCCTTGTTCACTCATATGATCCAGCCAACCTCCTCCATTTGCTCCTAGACTCCAACTACCTTGTTGCCTCATTGTGCTATTTATCCAATCTCTCTTGTTTTTTGGCTCCTCAGTGCTTGTTATTTTGTGGTTTATTACTAAGGCAATCGCTCAATGTTAAATCATCTCTGCTGATCCGTTTTTAAGTCAGACCTCCTCTACATTTCCTGACAAGGACCTATGTTGTTAAAACAAATGCCAAGGTCTGTGTCCAACAGCAAAAAAAAAGCTTGAGGTAATCAGCCAGTTAGCAGCAGAGGAGTTGAAGATAACAGGATTCGTACCTGATAGATACCAGTTGCTAGTACACAAGAGCTGGTCTATTAGTGTGAAATTGGCAAGTGTTATCCTTGACTTTTCTTACAATGTTTTGTAGGAAATGTACATGATTGTCAATTACAAATAGAAGAACAGGTACATGGATTTCATGAAGAGGGATAACCTTAATTCGAATTGGAATAGTGAAAACAAATGCACAAAATCTCAAGCTATTTATGTACAATAAGGAAGGGTTCATGCAAGTGTAATGTGAACGTGGAAATGAGGCCAGTGATCAAATCAGAAGTAGAAATAGAAAATTTTGGATATACTCAGCAGGTAAGGCAGCAAACCCGGAAAGAGAAACTGTTGACATTTTGGATCCAAGACACTTTATCAGAAATGGGGAAGGGAGAAATAACAAGTTGGTTTTCAGTATCAGAGAAGTAGGGGAGAGATGACCTTCAAAAAGAAAGAAAAAGATAAGTCTCCTTTTAATCTACACAACCTATTCCTACCTATTGAAGGTCCCAATGGAGTACCTGGTAAGGCTCTGAAAACCTGTGCCAACCAACTAGCGGGAGTATTCAAGGACATTTTCAACCTCTCACTGCTATGGGCAGAAGTTTCCACTAGCTTCAAAAAGGCAACAATTATACCAGTGCCTAAAAAGAATAATGTGGTCTGGCTTAATGACGATCGCCCAGTAGAACTCACATTGACAGTGATGAAATGCTTTGAAAGGTTGGTCATGACTAGACTGAACTCCTGAATCAGCAAGGACCTGGACCCATTCCAGTTTGCCTATCACCACAATAGGTCAATGACTCTCCACACAGCTTCAGACTACCTGGACAACACAAACACCTACGTCAAGATACCGTTCATCGACTATAGCTCAGCATTTAATACCATCATTCCAACAATCCTGATTGAGGAGTTGCAGAACCTGGGCCTCTGTACCTTCCTCTGCAATTAGATCCTCGACTTCCTAACTGAAAGACCACAATCTGTGTGGATTGGTGATAACATCTCCTCCTCACTGACGATCAACACTGGTGCACCTCAGGGGTGTGTGCTCAGCCCACTGCTCTACTCTCTCTATATATGAGACTGTGTGGCTAGGCATAGCTCAAATACCATCTGTAAATTTGCTGATGATACAACCATTGTTGGCAGAATCTCAGGTGGTGACTAGAAGGCATACAGGAGTGAGATATACCAACTAGTGGAATGGTGCCGCAGCAACAAACTGACACTCAGCATCAGTAAGATGAAAGAGCTGATTGCGGAGTTCAGGAAGGGTAAGATGAAGGAACACATACCAATTCTCATAGAGGGATCAGAAGGGGAGAGAGTGAGCAGCTTCATGTTCTCTGAGGATCTAACCTGGTCCCAACATATCAATGTAGTTATAAAGAAGGCAAGACAGCGGCCATACTTTATCAGGAGTTTGAAGAGATTTGGCATGTCAACAAATACTCAAAATCTTCTATAGTTGTACCTTGGAGGGCATTCTGACAGGCTGCATCACTGTCTGCTATGAGGAGTTACTGCACAAGACCGAAGGAAGCTGCAGAAGTTGTAAATCTAGTCAGCTCCATCTTGGGTACTAACCTACAAAGTACCCAGGATATCTTTAGGGAGCAGTGTCTCAGAAAGACAGCGTCCATTATTAAAGACCTCCAGCATCTCAGGACATGCCCTTTTCTCACTGTTACCATCAGGTAGGAGGTACAGAAGCCTGAAGGCACACACTCAGTTATTCAGGAACAGCTTCTTCCCCTCTGCCATCTGATTTCTAAATGGACATTTAATTTTTGGACACTACTTCATTTTTTAAATATACAATTTTTCTGATTTTGCTCGTTTTTTAATCTATTCAATATACGTAATTGATTTAATTGTTTATTTTTTTCTCTCTGCTAGATTATGTATTGTATTGAACTACTGCTGCTAAGTTAACAAATTTCACGTCACATGCCGGTGATAATAAACCCGATTCTGATTCTGAAAGCTAGCCTACTGGAAACTCTTAGGTCTATAAAGTTAGCTCTCATCCCTTTCTCCAGATGCTGCATAACTTGCTTAGTGTTACCAGCGTTTTCTGTTTTTATTTTATATTTCCAGCATCTGCAATTTACTTCTGATTTTCACAACAGGGTCCATTGTGACCTACTCCTTCTCCCAGTTTATTCCCTCAACTCTGCCACTTCCTCCACCACCCTCTGTCAGGGGATCTGCCCTGCCAATATTGGAGCCATTAACCCTAATTTTCTCCCTACACTTGCTACCTGATCTGCTAAGTACCTCTGATATTTTCTATTTGGTCTCCACTGCTCATTTGTATTTGGCAACATCATTGTATTTAGATAGATATTGAATCAACTACCTAAAATAGATTAGCAGCCCATGGGTGGTTTGCACTATTTGTACTGGAGAGAAAAAAAATTGCCTTATTTTGATTCTTGCCGTCCCTGTGGAGGACGGGTTGTTTGTCCTATTACCGCTTGTTAGTAAAGAACTCCAACAGGATTAGAGATCTGAATCCCTTAACAAGCATAAACTCATTATACAGCTTCTTATGCAAATAATGTTAATTTGTATGCAAAAATTGCACAGTTTAAATATCATGCTAAGGAGGTAATACTAATCTCCCAACACCACTCCCTCAGAAGAAGAAATATTTACTTTCTCATTATTCTGCATAATTAAAATGCAGTGACTGACAAGTTGCCATATGAGATGTGAGTGTGCTGGGCATATGTACACTCAATGGCCACTGGTCAGTTTGAACCAGTCCGGTCAGTCTCCCCTGACCTCTCTCATTAACAGGGTATTTTCACCCACAGCACTCCCGCTCACTGGATCTTTTCTTTTTTTTGCTTTTTTTTTCACCATTCCCTGTGCACTCGAAAGACTTGCGCATGAAAATCACGGGGGTTCACCTCGTCTAGCACTAACAATCACTCCACAATCAACATCACTTAGTTCTTTCACATTCTGAGGTTTGGTCTGAACAACAGCTGAACCTCTTGCCATTTTAATTTTCAACTTATTGAGGTTAGTGTGGGAATTGTCCTTCCCACACTATGTGAAGAAAGCTCACCTCTGTCCCAGGATACTGACGGACTTTTACCGCTGTACCATTGAGAGCATACTCACCAACTGCATCTTAGTGTGGTATGGCAATTGTCCGGTATCGGACTCCAAAGCACTCCAGCCTGTGGTGAAAACTGCCCAGCGGATTATCGGCACCCAATTGCCCACCATTAAGAACATCTACCATAAACGCTGCCTGGGCAGGGTGAAAAGCATTATCAGGGATGCACCTCACCCTAACCATGGACTTTTTACTCTCCTCCCATCTGCTAGGCACTACAGGAGCCTCCATTCCCACACCAGCAGGCACAGGAAGAGCTTCTTCCCTGAGGCTGTGACACTGCTGAACCTCTCATCACAGTGCTAAGCAGTATTGCATCCGTATTGTACTGTCTCAGTACTTCTATATTTGTGTGCTGTAGCACTTTTTTTATTCGCAGTTATTTTGTAAATAACACAATTCTTTGCATTTCTGGTCAGATGCTAAATACATTTCATTGGCTTTGTATCTGTACTTGGCACAATGACAATAAAGTTGAATCTAATCTATTCTTCAAGGCATGACACCTAGCAACCTCTGATTTAACCCTAGCCTTATCACAGAACAATTTACAATGACCAATTAACCTGCCAACCTGTATGCCTTTGGACTGTGGGAGGAAATCAGGGCTACTGGAGGAAACCCTCTACATGTTTCTATGCACTGAGTAGCTGCCACGTGATTGGCTGGTTAGATATTTGCACTAACGAGCCAGTGTACAAGTATACCTAATAAAGTGGCCACTGAGTGTATATTTCCAGACAAAATCCAGTTTGAGATACTACCTTGAAATCTTTTCATACGTAGAGAGAATGGCCCCATTTGACAAAACCAAACAGGAATTCGAAAAAAATGCATGATGGAATAATCTATAATTGAATCACAAGGTAGAGAAATTCAACCTTAATAGAATACGTGTGCAATTGCAATAGATCTGAAATCTACATGCCCACTTCATTATCTAGAAGCCCAGCTACTGCCAATCACTCTGTTTTTTGCATTGGTGCATATTCCTTGGGTGTAATTTTGGGAAACCTTTCACAAGTTCCAGTTGAAGATCGCGCTACAGAAGATGTATGACAGCTTACTGGTCATTCAGAAGGCAAGAGATTTGACTAAAAACATTACTTATAACATCTTTTCTGAAGCAAATTGTGGTGAACTACCTCCACAGACAGTGAGGAGGTAGGCGGAGGCGCTGAGAGGCGCAACGTGTTTGAGTCGGGGTCACAGATGGAGCTGGTGATATCACTGTTTGAGATGGAGTGAGAGGAATCGAAGCAGAAGTGTTTCGATGCCCGTCCACCTAACGCGAGCGCGATGTTGGATTGTTCCAAGTGCCGAGCTGATTTAATGAGATCGATAATAGCATTGGGCTGGGTGGCCCAAGCACATCATGGTACAGGAGTGCGGGCCCGAGAGCGAGACACTATCTGGTGCTTGGACAATTTAAATGCTAGCACTGATACACTGGAAGCCCCGCTGGCGGGAATGGAGGTGAGGTTCGGGCTGATCTCACTCACTGCCCCATGAATGTTCATTCTTTCTCCACGGCTTCAAGGCTGTGAAGCGATCCAGCTGCTGTGCGTTTTTGCCCCACTGGTGTGATGAATTGGGACCGAGGCGTGGGCCTACTCTGGTTGCTCTGGGAGCAGATCTGGAGAGTCAGTCTGGTTGAGAATGCTGTTTGCTTGCTTCAATTGTTAGCACGATTTGTGTTTTATTCCCTTTCTTTCTCTGTCCAGTGGTTTTTGGTCTTTCTTTTTTTTAATTGGGTTATTTGGGTTTCTTGATTTGCGGCTGCCTGTAAGCAGATAAATCTCAAGGTGTGCAAATTATACATTTTTTGATAATAAGCGTGCATTGAATTGAACCTTTGAAGTGTTAATTGAAGCAATTGCCTCTCCTCTTAAAAGGAAGATGCTCTCCACATCCATCTAAGGCTAGGAGTCACTCCACAACTTCAAGATGTTTGCAGGACACCTTGGCAAGGCAGGCACAGGTACAGGTCTTGGTTTAGATGCCCTTGTGAAGCGGAGAGCAGGGGAAAGTTCCAAGGGGCTAGAAGGTTCGGCAGATCCTGGTGTGGTCCCGACAGAGCAGCAGCAGGCATCCAGGTTTCGTCACTCCAACTCCCTGGAGCATGGTTGGCTGCCACAATCCCTTGCGGAAAGTCTGTATCTAAAGGCCTCATGCAGAGCACTCAGTGCTCAATCGTAGGAGTGTCATTTCTAGTACTGTTGTCTGTGATGTCACCTTTGGATTTTGTTTGTGTTGCCTTCTTTATCTCAAGTCTGAGTCTGAATTAATTCTAGACCTTGCTCTCCTCAATCCATAGCACTCTTGTTGCAGATCCATTAAGAATATCCATAAGGTAGGATCAGTCTACCAACATCAAATCCAGGGGTCTTGCATTCAAAATCAGACAGTGCATTGCAACAGTTCAAAGATCCCACAAGAACTGGCAAAGATCGGTGCACACACCTTCAAATGATATCTTCCACCATCTTATTTCATGGTTTTACACACTAAACTATACATATCAATTACTCCTTAAAAATGTCCTCCACCAATCCAATATTCACGTGCTCCATTATACCTGTACACTTAACACTTTTCCAACAGACACCACCACCTTTATTTTAGACGCCGCCGTGTCACACTGCCCTCTGGCACTCCGGTGGAGCATACTGACTCTCTCCTGGGCAGCTGTAACAGGTGACACCACAACTTGAGACATGTTGAAGAAAAGCTTTCACCTAGAGGTATTGGGATGTCCAGAACTCACTGGCTGAATGGATGGCAGAGGTAAAAACTCTCATCACATTTAAACAGTACTTGAAAGTGTATATGAAGAGCATCCTGCAGACCTGGTTCAGGAAGATAGGATTGGGCTAGAAAAACCAAAATCGTAGCCCAAATAGTATCGTAAATGTTCTATGACTTTATGAATTTAAGCCAGAGCTGTGCCCAGCTCTAGTGACAACGAGCTAGAGAGGACATGATAGTATTAGTGATGTTGTAGACTAGAATGACAAGAATGTTGCCAAGGCTGGAGCATTGTAATTATGAAAGGAGATTATCTCGGCTAGGATTGTTTTCTTTAGAACAAAGGAGGCTAAGAGGATTAGATTGGGTGTTTCAAATCATCAAAGGCTAGACAGGAAGCATTAATTCCATCAGTATTTACCTTTAAAGTATTTGATATAAAGAATAGAGAGTTGAGAGAGTGTCCTTCCAATAAACGAGCAGATAGAACATTACAGCACAGTACAAGACCTTCAGCCCACAATGGTATGCTAACCTTTTAACCTACTGTAAGATCAATCTAGCTCTTCCCTCTCACATAGCCTTCCATTTTTCCATCATCAATGTATCGATCTAGGAGTTTTTAAAATGCCCCTATTGAATCTGCCTCTCCCACCACACCTGGTAGCGCATTCCATGCACGCACCACTCTGTGTGTAGTAGTGAGGGGTCTGCATTCACTGCCTGAACAAATAATGGATGCTAAAACTCTCATCATTACTTAAAAAAAAAATCTCAATGAGCATTTGAAAAAGCTCATTTCCACGTGGGCCGATTAACAGGTTGGTGAGTTGGAGCAAATCAATGGATTTGCAGAGAGTTGGTCAATGATCCACTGTGCCAAATGTTCCTACAGGTCCTTTACAAAGTAGACGCATGGTGAAGAGTGGGAGAGGAAGAATAGAGCTCTGGGGATAAACTACATCTAAAAGGGGTAGCGCATGATGAATATGGCACCAATAACAACTGATTGTATAGTCTGCAGCCATCATGGTTGAGGGAGTAATTGCTTAGACTTTAGAATGATTGAATGGGTGCCAATTAACCAGGCTGCTGTGATCTAGATGCTCTTTGAGAATTGTTGGTAATGTCAAGAGTGTGATGGAGGCAAGTGGAGAATGTTCTATCACACGCCTATCTCATACCTTGATGATGCACCCAACACACTGTCAAAAGGTGATGCCTCATAAAGGTGGCATCCACCCTCATCACCAGGACATGCCCTCTTCTCATTGCTACCATCAAGGAGGAGGTACAGGAGCCTGAAGACACACACTCAAATTTCACCAAAAGCTTAATCCCCTCCTCTGTCAGATTTCTGACTGGACAATGAACTCATGAACACTACCTGAGTATTTTCCTTCTCTTCTTGCACCACTTATTTAATTACATTTTTAATATATATATTTATTGTAAGTTACAGTTTTTATTATTATGAGGGGTGATTGATAAATTTGTGGCCTAAGGTAGAAGGAGTCAATTTTAGAAAACCTAGCACATTTATTTTTCCTACATTTACACACTTAGTCCAGTGGTCGTGGAGCATACGGATCCCTTCTTTGTGGAAGTTGGCGTCTTGGACCACCAGGAAGTGGTCCACAGCAGAGGTGATAGATAAGTTCGTGGCCTAAGGTAGAAGGAGATGAGTTATTAACTTCAAACTTTCTGCATTTTCATTCAAAGAGTTGAACTGCATGTGCATGTAACAAGAGCTGTATAACTCATCTCCTTCTACCTAAGGCCACAAACTTATCAATCACCCCTGCTGTGGACCACCTGGAGGTAGGTCCAAGACGCTCTCATTACAGGCCCGTGCAGTTCAATTCTGAGTGATTATGCAGAAAGTTTGAAGTTAATAACTCATCTCCTTCTCCCTTGGGCCACGAACTTATCAATCACCCTTGCTGTGGACCACTTCTACAAAGAAAAGATTCTTATGCTCCACGACCGCTGGACTAAGTGTGTACATGTAGGAGGGGACTATGTTGAAAAATAAATGTGCTAGGTTTTCTAAAATTGACTCCTTCTACCTTAGGCCACGAACTTAAATTTCGTCCCTCGTATGTATTGCAATGCGCTGCTGGTACAAAACAACAAATATTGCAAATTATGCCAGTGATATTAAACCTGAATCTGATACTGATTATCCACAGTGGAGAGTACCCTGACTGGTATGAAAACACCAGTGCTCAAGAGCAGAAAAGCCTACAAAAAGTGGTGGACACAGCCCAGTCCATCACAGGAACATCCCCTCCCATCGACAAGCAACACTGCCACAAGATAACAGCATTCATCATCAAGGACCCCGACCATCCAGCCCATGCTCTCTTCTCGCGACTGCCATCAGGAAGAAGGCACTGGTGCCTTAAGTCACACACCACCAGGTTCAGGAACAGATATTACCCTTCAACCATCAAATTCCTGAAACAGCACGAGTAACTTCACTCACCTCAACACTGAACTGATTCCACAACCTATGGACTCACTCTCACAAACTCTACAACTCGTTCTCAGGATTACTTATTTACTTATTTATGTATTTATTATTATTACGTATATTTGTTCTTTTTGTATTTGCAGAGTTTGTCTTCTTTTGCACATTGGTTGTTTGTCAGTCTTTGTGTGTAGTTTTTCACTATTACTATTATAATTTCTTTTCTACTCTGAATGCCTGTAAGAAAATGAATCTTGGGTAGTATATAGTGACACATATGTACTTTGATAATAAATTTACTTCGAAATTTAAACTTTGATAATGGGAAGGCTCTTAGAGTGGCGCTCCCGACCTGGTCTTGAAGGCACAGTATTTCTGGGGCTGGTCATCCAGTGGTATCCCCCTGGATACGGATGTGGAATCTTCACAATAGTAATGCCTTTGAGTGCCAAATGCAGATGGTCAGATTCTCTCCTGCCTGTCATTGTTTGTCACTTTTGAACCTCAAAAGCCCCTGTCCGAAGGCTGTGCTGCACATAGTCATGGGCTGTTTCTTTTGCTGAGGACTTGCAAATGGGATTGAACATTGTGTAATTCTCAGATAACATCTCCACATTTGATTTTAAAGGAAAGTCACTGATGAAGCAGTCGATGCTACGGACTAATTAAAGTATAGTGGCTCCCCAAGTGACCCAACCTACAGAAATCTAACTTTATGCAAATTCCCTCAGACTTCTAAAGCATTTTTTAACCTATATAATATTCCATGTTATTCATTAATGACTGGATATAGTAATTATTCCATTAGTTTAATTATGGGTTGTGTTAGGGAGATTATTCAATGAAATTCACAGCCAGGGTGGTAGTTGAGGCATGCACCATGGAGCTGTTTAAGAGGCTTTTAGATAAGCAGATGTGTGTGCGGAGAATGGAGGAATAATTTTAATTAGCTGTTTAATTGGTTTAGCACAACATTGTAGGCCAAAGGGCCTGTTCCTGTGCTGTTCTATGAAATGAAAGAATCACAGTAAATTTATGTAAAGCAATATGATATGGGTTACTGTAGAAAATAGACATTTCTGACTTATGTAAATATCAGCTTTCAGACAGTTATAATGACCAACTCTGTACGTAACCCAAGACTGCCTGCATAGACAAAGCGAAATGCCATCAGAAATGCAGACACTTCAGTCAGAAGCTGCAACAGCTGATTGTTGAAGATTAGGCAGACACATTCTGCTGCCTGATTTTAGACACTACTTATATCAAATATGGTTTTCAATGAATATTCAAAATTTAACAAAAATAATAGAATTCCATGAAAATAATTGCACTTCTTAAAAATATTTAACAGCCAGTATCAATCTACCAGCTGTTTCCTTCACATGTGGAGAATTTTGAGTTGTTTTTTTGTGTCTGTAACATACGATTTTTTTAATATTGGTATTGTCTTTGTGCCCAGAACAACCTTCTTGAATTGGAGAAATCATCAATAATGAAGAAGGTCGTTTTTCCTTAATATCACCAGGTTTATTATCCCTTCCCACCTAAAAAGCAAGAGAGAAGAGTACTGAGTTTCTTAAGGATATTCCAAAGTGAGAAATAATTAATATTAAATAAATTATTCAACGCAGTCTAAAAAAAAATTTCAATGCCCTTCATCTGCTTGCAGAACACATACCTTTGATTGGATCAAAGGTATTAACATAGATTGAGAGTGCCATTGATGGCAGGCATACATGGAATTCTGAGTACTTAAATTCTACAGTGTAGTGCAACCAAGCAAATTAGAATTCACTATTTATCTTTAGAAAGAAGAATCGCAAGTCCTAAAGCAGGTGAATAAATGTACTTTCTTTCTTTTAAAGGAATACTTGGAAGGGAAATCTGAAAAGTAAATAGAATATTTTGGATTTTTTCAGCAGATCAGCAGCACCTATGCAAAGAGAAATAGTACACGGCAAACTGTGAGACGTGAATAGGTTTAAGTTCCAAAGGCAGAGGCGACAGAAGAGAACAAATGCAAAGAAGCATGATAGACAGGAAATTCAAAACAAAATAGAAAATAGCAGAAATAAATCAATAGGTCGGGCTGCATGATATCTCTGAAAGCAAGTAAAATCATCTCACCTTTTGATGGCACAAAGAAAATGTAAATAACATTTTGCCCTATGTAACTGACGCCAAGATATCAGGACATTCCACAATAATTCAACTGTATTGCTTTTATAGAGATAAAAGGAAGCAACCATACCAGAAGGTTCCTATCTCAATGTGAAACATGGGATTGCCAAAGTAAATAGAACTTAATAAGATAGCCACCAGTGATGGACGCCCCTTTATTATATAAAACAGAATAATTGATTCTGTTCGTCAAAAGACCAATTGCCCTTACTCAGGGAAGGCAAGTAGGAAAAACTTCATACAACACAGATGGGAGGCCATTTAACCCATCTCAACTGTGCCAAACTGGACTATTGACATTGGGTTGTCTGGATAGGTGATGGACGCAGATCAACAATAGCTTCCAAAAGGAAAGAGGGTAAGCAAATGAAATACAGAGACATGTAGAGCTGTGGAGGAAGGGAAAGGAATGGGCTGATTGGTCACCTCTCCGAAATAGGTCAGCGCAGGCAATGTAACTCCAGAACATAAAATCGAATTGAAAGGAAAACAAGAGAGTCGGGAGATAACTTGTGTACTTTGTTTTTACTTTAGCGGGGTGCGCACATATCACGTAGTAGTGTCATGACATACACAATTCAAGCTGTTTTTAGATATAATCTATAATTAATTATTTAAATGAACAAGAATGCTTAATCAAACAATATATTTACAATATCACTCAAGTACTACTGAAATATTAAACACACAACACTCCTCCCTGCTTAGCTATGAACTACAACTCAATAGAGAATGCATTTCAACTATATACACAGTATATGTAATGCCCTAGTTAAGATATTGTAGGGTATTTCATTTCATGGATTTCTGTAGAAGCAGTGTGTTCTGCACATAGTGTTTGGATTACTGTTAAAGATAAGGATTTGTGATGTTCAGCTTAGCAATGTCAGGTCAGCCAATCAGGATGGTGGAACTAGGAGAAAGTTCTAGAGAAAGCTGGGTGGAGAGGTTTTGCGAGGGACACTGGGGTGGGTCAAGATCTTTCCAGCAGGAGATGAAGAGAGAAGAAGATCGAGAGAACTGGCGTGATTCGTGAGCAAGATGGGAAATTCTACCAGTGATCGGTGAATAGGAATTGGCGCCATGAGGAAAATAGACACATCCAGCTTCTGGAAGATCTGAACTCTAACCTTTTGCACATTTCACTGTTTTACTTATAAAGGGCTCTTTTTTTTTCTTTTTCTTTCTTTAATAACTGTTTGATTAAGTTGACATTCATAAATACACCTTCTTTATGATTGTATGCAGTGTATGATTTGTTGTTTCTTGCCAACGGATAATTGCAAGTGGGTGATATTTATATGGTATTTGCTCACATCAGGATGCAAGTGGTCAAAATTCCAGGTTCACAGTCTGGTGGGAACCAAGTCACACCAACCCTAGATGTACTGAGTTTGAAAAAGGTGGCTTACTCACTGCTGCCTCCAATGGCTTGTTAGCAAGGGGCTAATGAGCCATATTTCTGAGATGCCTGGTAAAAAGGGTTTCATTGTGGGAGCTATTGTCCAGGATCTGATTTGCTAATACTGTGTATTTGCTGTAAGAATTGATTATGTGGTTTGTGTGTTTAAGCCTGTTTTTAAACTAGTGCTCAGGAAAGGATTATGATACTTGATTATGGACGTCACAGGTATTAAGCTTTGGTGTGATTCACAGAAATTACCCACAATGCTTGTGTTCTGAGCAGGGTGTGTATCCGCAGTCCAGACGAGTCACTGATTAGGGTTATAAGTACTGTTAAAGTATTAGGGAATGCTAGCCTCATCGAATGGCACTTTAAGGATGTCTAGACTAGCCAGGACGTGACGGGAGTGGATCTGCCTGGTACAAATGGGGCACCTGGAGAAGAGGGGCCATGGGCTGTCCATACTTTTAGAGAAGTGAGGAGTGCAGCTGAGGGTGAATAATTTGAAGACGAGTTTCTTGCAGCTGAGGGCAGAGACTTTAAAGACAAGTTGCGATCATTTCTGCGGAATGAGGGGTAGGAGCTGTCTGATGTGAAAGATCTAATGCATCCCTCAGAAGATGGCAAAATCTCCAAGTTGGTTTCAGCAATTACCTCCCTGGCAGATAAATCCCAAAGTGCATGGGCAGAGAGTCAAAGTTAACGTAGGCTGAGTGTTCTCGGGAGTGAAGCCTACCCCTGAGGGGGTGGAGAAATATGAGACTTGGGCGGAGCAGACATCTCAGTTGGTAGATGAGTGGCAGTGCTCAGATAATATGAAAAGATAGTGACTGGTCCGGCTGCTGAGCTGGTGAGGTGCTTAAGGCAGAGAACCAATTTGCCACTTCTGGGGGGGCTACATGTAAGTGTTAGAAAGTGTTTTTGTCACAACGGGCAGCCCAACAGAGCTTATGATGAGGTTCAGGCACATGTTCCAGAAGAAAGGGGAGAAACTTTACATCTACGTTTTTCGGCTAGAGAGACAACTGCTCTGGTTGTGCCATAAAGGGGCCATTCAACTAACTGTTGTGAACCAATTAAGGATGTACCAAGTGGTGAAGGACGCACGGTCATGTGATGTGAGTACTTTAAGCCTACGCATATCTCGTAGGACGCATCCCCCTCCCTCGTTTGTTGAGCTGATCAGAGAAGTAAGAGAGGGGGGAAATGCAGTGGAGGAGCAGGAGGCCTCATCAGCAGGGCGTGGTCTTCGGTACGATGAGGCGACCCTAATGCCACACAAGCAGGAGTTTTGCAGGGTTTCATGAAAGATTTGAGAGCCAAGGTATTTCGGTTGGTATTGGCTGGTGCCGCCACCAAGCATGGCAAGGCCAATAGGGAGCCGGAACGACGGGTGGGACGTACTAAACAGAGGGCTGCTGCTGAGCAGGGTCCCTCGACCAAGGGAGTGACCGTATTTTCTGTTACAACTGTGGAGAGGATGGACATTTCACGTGGGATTGAAGGGGAAAAACCTTTGGAAAGTGAACCAACAGTTACTTAAACAGAAGAGGGAGTCGGGAAACTTCGAAGAGACCCAATAAGGGAACAGCTTGACATCTCGGGGGGAAACACATTCTAATCAATGTGTCAAGGAACATACCAAAGTACGAAACCCTATTCCTGAAGGCTTAGTGGGGCCAAGATCCAGTGTATCCATACGGATTGAGGGTATTTGTGCTTGAGCCATACTTGGCACAGGTTCTCAGGTTACTCTGCTGTACAAACACTCCCACAACCAGTATTTGACGCAGTTAGCATTGACGCCACTCAGTGCCCTAGGGTTCCGGGGCCTCAGTACTGATGACTACCTGTATGATGGTTACTTGGCATTGAAGCTGGAGTTTTCAGGGGCAGTTGTTGGAGTAGCTGAGGGCCTTGTACGTTAGTGTTGGGCTGTCCAGACCTGATTAAGAAGGGTGAAGTTTCCATTCTTGTGGGAACAAATACGTACTCCTATTGTGAGAAGGCTAGTGGGGGCCTGCAAGGAGAGAATAGAAAAGAGTTTTCTGAAAACCTTGTCTATTCACTTGGTGTTCAGAGCTGTTTTTGAAAAACTGCAAGGTCATCCTAAACTGGATAATGGGCACAAACGAGGAAGTGTGTGGTACACTCAGTCCAAACCCATCATGTTACGGCCTGGGAAATAGCTAGAGTGGCGGGAAACCCCAAATTTCCTGGAGCAGCTGATGCCGAGGCCCACCTGGTGGATGCCTGTGCTGAGGCCCACTTGGTGGATGCCTGATGCCAAGGCCCGCCTGGTGGATGTCTGAGGCCGAGGCCCGCCTGGTGGATATCTGAGACCGAGGCCCGCCTGGTGGATGCCTGATGCTGAGGCCCGCCTGGTGGATGCCTGATGCTGAGGCCTGCCTGGTAGATGCTCCAGAAGACTATGAAGAGGAGTTACACTTACCTGTAGGGGTACTGGTGAGGCTTGGACTGCAGAAACCCCCATTGGATGTACAAGTAAACATGATGACAGTGATTGTCAGGAAAACCTCAGAGAGAGAGGTCTCACCCTCAAGTGGGGGATGTCGATGGCTTATCTTTTCCCAGTGACCATATTGTCTAGTTTTCTTGTGAGAAAGCCAGGAGAGGGACAATCTCCTGGATCGGGAAAGTTGACAGCCAAGTCATTCAACTTTGATGACTCTCTGATACCTGAGATTTGGAAAAGGAAACTGATGGAGAAGATGTTGAAGTTCAAAGATGTGTTTTCTATGGAAGAGTTTGATGTGGGTTGTTCCAAGAGTTCTCGCCACACGATCTGAGTGACAGAGGACACCCCTTTCAGAGATAGGTCTGGATGATTAGCACCAACAGAGGTGGAGAATGTTCTGCAACATCTGCTGAAACTGAAGGAAGCTGGGATTATCACTGGGTCACGCAGTCCTTATGCGTTATCCATAGTGGTGGAGAGGAAGAAGAATGGGAAGATACAAATGTGCGTTGATTATTGGACACTGAACCGACATCCAGTTCCTGACCAGTATACTGTTCTGTGGGTCAAGGATGTGCTGGCCTGCCTGAGTTGAGCAAAATGGTTCAGTGTGCCGGGCCTAAGAAATGGGTATTATCAGATACCCATGAGTGAATCTGACAAAGAGAAGATAACATTCATATGTCGAACTGGTTTCTTTCAGTTTTAAAGAATATCCTAGGGATATCAGGAGCACCAGCTACTTTCCAATGGGTAATGTAGAAGACTGTTATGGTCATGAACTTGCTTGAGATGCTGGTGTACCTGGATGATCTCATAGTGTTCGGGTCAACACTGGAGGAGCACGAAACATGACTACTGAAGGTGTGAGACCACCTGAAAGCTGAAGGGTTAAAACTGTTGCAACACACACAAAATGCTGGGGATCGCACAAGGCCAGGCAACATCTATAGGAAGAGATACAGTCAACGTTTTGGGTCGAGACCCTTCGTCAGGACTAACTGAAAGAAGAGATAGTAAGAGATTTGAAAGTGGGAAGGGGAGAGGTAGATCCGAAATGATAGGAGAAGACAGGAGAGGGAGGGATGAAGCTAAGAGCTGGAAAGTTGATTGGCAAAAGGGATACAAGGCTGGAGAAGGGAGAGGATCATGGGACGGGAGGCCCAGGGAGAAAGAAAGGGGGAGGGGAGCACCAGATGAAGATATAGTGAGAGAGACAGAGGGAGAAAAAAGAGAAAGAAAGGGGGGAAAAGAATAAATAATTAATAATAAATAAATAAATAGATAGATAGATAGATAGATAGATAAGGGATAGGGTAAGAAGGGGAGGAGGGGCATTAACGGAAGTTAGAGAAGTCAATGTTCATGCCATCAGGTTGGAGGCTAACCAGGCGGAATATAAGGTGTTGTTCCTCCAACCTGAGTGTGGCTTCACCACCAGCATTTTGTATGTGTTGCTTGAATTTCCAGCATCTGCAGATTTCTGCGTGTTTGCGGGTTAAAACTGTCATTGCTGAAGTGACAGTTTTGCAAGACACCTGTCAATTACGTCAGGCACAAAGGCTCACAGGCTGGAGAGCTGCCTGTGCCTTTAAGTGAAAACGGTGATGTCATCATGCACGTGTGGAGTAGAACGAGGAGTTGCAATGTTCTACAGAGAACAACCTTCGAATGCTTTTCCCAGGTTTGGTGAGGAAAGGTGAATAACATTTGATAATATCCATGTAAATTAATTTATACTTGTTTGTAAACAACAGGATCCCACCACCAAGCACATCTTTCCCTCCCACCCTCTTTCTGCTTTCCGCAGGGATCGCTCCCTACGCGACCCTCTTGTCCATTTGTCCCCCCCATCCCTTCCCACTGATCTCCTTCCTGGCACTTATCCTTGTAAGCAGAACAAGTGCTACACATGCCCTTACACTTCCTCCCTTACCACCATTCAGGGCCCCAGACAGTCCTTCCAGGTGAGGTGACACTTCACCTGTGAGTTGGCTGGGGTGATATACTGCGTCCAGTACTCTCGATGTGGCCTTCTATATATTGGTGAGACCCAACGCAGACTGGGAGACCATTTCGCTGAACACCTATGCTCTGTCCACCAGAGAAAGCAGGATCTCCCAGTGGCCACACATTTTAATTCCACGTCCCATTCCCGTTCTGAATTGTCTGTCCACGGCCTCCTCTACTATAAGGATGAAGCCACACTCAGGTTGGAGGAACAACACCTTATATTCCGTCTGGGTAGCCTCCAACCTGACGGCATGAACATTGACTTCTCTAACTTCCATTAATGCCCCTCCTCCCTTTCTTACCCCATCCCTTATTTATTTATTTATTTTTAAATCCCCCCCCCTTTCTTTCTCTCTCTTTTTTCTCCCTCTGTCCCTCTCACTATATCTTCCTCAGATGCTCCCCTCCCCCTTTCTTTCTCCCTAGGCCTCCTGTCCTATGATCCCTCCCTTCTCCAGCCTTGTATCCCTTTTGCCAATCAACTTTCCAGCTCTTGGCTCCATCCCTCCCTCTCCTGTCTTCTCCTATCATTTCGGATCTCCCCCTCCCCCTCCCACTTTCAAATCTCTTACTATCTCTTCTTTCAGTTA
This sequence comes from Mobula birostris, assembly GCF_030028105.1. Lineage (NCBI taxonomy): Eukaryota > Metazoa > Chordata > Chondrichthyes > Myliobatiformes > Myliobatidae > Mobula > Mobula birostris. The sequence continues at coordinate 51,275,467 of NC_092385.1, forward strand.
GTCCTGACGAAGGGTCTCGGCCAGAAACATCGACTGTGCTTCTTCCTATAGATGCTGCCTGGCCTGCTGTGTTCATCCAGCATTTTGTGTGTGTTGCTTGAATTTCCAGCATCTGCAGATTTCCTTGTGTTCATGTTTTATATGTGGATGCTTTAGATTTTCGCAAGTAAATTGATCAGCGCTGGAACAGCGTGGTTTTGCGAATTTCCTTATCAACCTACTAGGTTAGTCTTTTTAGTAATTCAGCTACAAGGCAAAATATTGTAAAAGTCTTTGTAAAGGTTTATTTTTGTCTTTCTTTATTGATTCATGACCGTATGTGAATGTATTGATTTCTATTCACGTAACGTGAGTGAGGAGAACTCCTTTCAAGGTGTAGCCTATATGTGTTTAGAAGTTAAGCACGTGTGTGTCAATGTGAGTATATCTCTTAGCTAAGATGAGATGTATTTATTCATATTTTTGATGTGTATAAGGTGCAGGGTTGGTGGGATTCAAATGTTGTTTGTATTTTTTTAGAATAGCCATTACCATATTGGTTTTGTATATTTTGTTTTAACTATTTTCATACTGCATGCATACTAAGGGTGTGGTCCAAAATTAGGCTGAGATTGTAACAGCAGGAACTGTTTTTTAAAATTCATTTTGACATCTTTATTTTGATACCCTCGTTCTGCATTAAAACATCTAAAACAAATAAAGGAATTAAAGACCCGAAAAAGTATTTGTTGTCCTGCGTGTGTAATTTTTACCTTTACCCACTTCCTTTTTCTTCTCCTAATATGTGCATCTTGATCTTGGGAAAGTGCATTTAGCTCTTATTAATCCTTCTATTTCTCCCTTTATGATCTCTTGGTTTCAACATCTACAACATCATCTGACAAATCCTCTATTTTCATATTGTCAGTCACTCCTTTCTTTTTGGCCTCATACTCATCCGGTTGGTCTTTGTATCTACTTTTACAAACAACTTTTTGTCTCCCACTCAAAGTTCATGCAATAGCCTTAATGCACATAGAGTAGATTCTGGTTCTTCGTATTCATAAAAGTCAATTGCTTGCAACTTTCCTGAAGCTTTTTGAACCCTCTTCCAGCTTTTGCAAGTAATTGCATGGTTAACATATCAAAAGCTTTGAGATATGTTGCCTAAAAAAAACGTTGTAGTTGGACCACTGGTTTCATCGTTTTCCTGCTTCCTCTGAGCAGCATGGTCCTTCCCTGGTCCAATATGCTTTCCAGCCAGAGACACAGAAGTTAGCACCAACACTTGTTTGCCCTCTGTTCATGTTGTACAGCATGGAGACATTTGTGGCATCATCCAGTACCTTTCTTAACTCGCTTTCAGTTGACTCCATTGCAGGAGGTGCGGCATCAAATGCTGGTTAGATCTCTAATCAAGTTGCAGTTGTCTCAGTCAATCATGTCCTTACAATGTTTGACCTCCTGTGTTTTCCACATACAAGTTCATTGTGGCTTGTTGGCTGGTGTATTTCACTGTTATATGTATCATTCCCATAGGAATTACAATATCTCTTCAACGTAAATTCTTAGTTGGACATCTGCAGGCTTTAGTAATTTTGAAACGCTGTTCAAATTTATTTTGTGGAGTGACTGAAACAGCCAAGCCAGTGTTTAATTCCATTTTAATTAATTTGCTGTTTGCTTCTGGTGTAAGCCATATTGTTTTCATATTGTTAATTTTTATATTGTAGATTTGAAGGCTAGTCAGTCCTGTGTCACTAATCATTATCAGATATTTGTATCAACAGCATGCAGATTAGTGCTCTTTTTGAAATTGCAATTTGCCTTTTTATCTTTTTCTCTACCCTGTGCAGTCCATTTATTTTTGTCTGCCCAACATGCCCTTTGTACATCTCCTAACCTGTTATATTTTCTTCAAGTTTCAACTATAAATCTGCATCAGTGTGCTGTACGTGAGCCCCTTCCATAAAAGTAACACAAATTGTTCAGCCAGGCTGGTTTCTGTTTAGACTTTTCTATTTTGTTCACGTTCATTTTCATTCCTGACTGCAACTCAATTGCGTCTCTGTCTACGGTTTCCATTAATATAACTGCTCGTTTAAATGTAAGTTGTGCTTCAGTTAGGAGTTGTTTTTGAATGCTTTCTTGTAAGATTCCACAAGCTAAACAATCTCTCAGTGCATCATTAAACCATTACCAAACTGACAAAGCTCAGACAATCTCTTGAATTCAGATACTTTCTTGAAAATGGATTCCATTTCCTTTTGCTTCTACTTATGAAACATAAAGCGATTTGCTATCAACAATGCTTTTGGTTCTAAATGTTCCTGCATTACTTTCATGATATCAGTAAAGCTCATTTCTCCTGGTTTGGTTGGAGAAATCAAACTCCTAAGCAAACTGTATACCTTTAAATCCCAAGCATTCAGCAAAACTGGGACTTGTTTCTCCATGCCTATTCAATTTGTTTTAAAATACTGCTCAATTAGCTCAGTATACAAATTCCAGTTATCTATTGAGCAATCGAATGTGTCAGTCTTTCTGATGTAGCTATCATTTCTGCACTTTTTTTTAATCAACTGTGTCTGTCTCCTTTTTGAAGAGACAGGTGCTGCATTGCTTTTACTTGACCATTCCCTGCTGTGCATTGTTTTAAGAATTCAAATATCTTTTTGCTCTTCAATGCTTTGGTAGTCATCTTGGGTTCATTTTAAAAATACCTCGTCACACTTATGTTTTGTAACTTCAAAATATAAAAGCTAATTGAAAGGAAAGCCAAGTTGGAAGATAAATTGTGTACTTTGTTTTTACTTTAAGTGAGGCATTTTCATATCACATGGTAGCATCATGATATATAAAATTCACTTATTTTTACAAATAACCCATAGTTTATTATTTAAGTGAACAAGATTGCTTACTGCAACAATATATTTACAATATTACTCAAATACTACTGAAGTATTAAATACACAGCAACTACCTCCCATGCTCCAAGCATCTTTAACACTGATGACATCCTCACACCGGATTTAACGGTCAATTTTGCACTCTGCTACTAATAAAGCATGTTGCCAATTCAATGCAGCATTTGATAAATCTACACTAGACTACGACTTTGCCTACCAACTAACACAAAATGCTGGAGGAACTCAGCAGGTCAGGCGGTATCTATGGAAATGAATAAACAGTCGACATTTCAGATTGTGACCTTTCTTCAGGACTGGAAAGGAAAAGGGAAGACACCAGAATAAAAAAGTGGGAAGGGGAAGGAAGATTACCTAGAAGGTGATAGGTGAAGCCAGGGTGGATGGGAAAGGTAAAGGTCTGGAGAGGAAGGAATTTGATAGAGGAGACTGGACCATGGGGGAAAGGGGAGATGGAGGTGCACCCAGGGTAGTTAGTAGGCAGGAGAGGAGAAAAGGTAAGTGGGGAATAGAAGAGGGAAGGGAAAAAATTACTACCTTAATGAAAAATGAAGTGTTGCTCCTTCACCCTGAGAGTGGTTTCATCATAGCAAAAGGGAAGGACGTAGGCCAACACGTCAGAAGGGGAATGGGGATAGGAATTAAAATTGATGGCCGCCAGAAAACTCTGCTTTTGGTGGATGGAGCAGAGGTGTTCAATGAAGTGGTCCCCCAATTTACTTTGGGTCTCACCACAGTAGAAGAGCCACATCAGGAGCACCAGATATAATAGGCGCCTTCAATAGATTTGCGGATGAAGTGTTACTTCACTTAGAAGGACTGTCTAGAGCCCTAAATGGAGATAGGGGAGGAGGAGAATGGGCAGGTATAGTATTTCTGTGCCTTGTGTTTACGATGTGCCTAACAACTATACGAGGGGTGATTGATAAGTTTGTGGCCTGAGGTAGAAGGAGGTGAGTTATTAACTTCAAACTTTCTGCATAATCACTCACAGAGTTGAACTGCACATGCATGTAACGAGAGGTGTATAACTCACCTCCTACATGTTAGTAGGGAAGTGGTGTTAGGTAAATTGAAGGAATTACAGGCAGATAAATCCCCAGGGCCAGATGGTCTGCATCCCAGAGTGCTTAAGGAAGTAGCCCAAGAAATAGTGGATGCATTAGTGATAATTTTTCAAAACTCTTTAGATTCTGGACTAGTTCCTGAGGATTGGAGGGTGGCTAATGTAACCCCACTTTTTAAAAAAGGAGGGAGAGAGAAACCAGGGAATTATAGACCGGTTAGCCTAATGTCGGTGGTGGGGAAACTGCTGGGGTCAGTTATCAAAGGTGTGATAACAGCACATTTGGAAAGCGGTGAAATCATCGAACAAAGTCAGCATGGATTTGTGAAAGGAAAATCATGTCTGACGAATCTCATAGAATTTTTTGAGGATGTAACTAGTAGAGTGGATAGGGGAGAACCAGTGGATGTGGTATATTTGGATTTTCAAAAGGCTTTTGACAAGGTCCCACACAGGAGATTAGTGTGCAAACTTAAAGCACACGGTATTGGGGGTAAGGTATTGATGTGGATGGAGAATTGGTTAGCAGACAGGAAGCAAAGAGTGGGAATAAACGAGACCTTTTCAGAATGGCAGGCAGTGACTAGAGGGGTACCGCAAGGCTCAGTGCTGGGACCCCAGTTGTTTACAATATATATTAATGACTTAGATGAGGGAATTAAATGCAGCATCTCCAAGTTTGCGGATGACACGAAGCTGGGCGGCAGTGTTAGCTGTGAGGAGGATGCTAAGAGGATGCAGGGTGACTTGGATAGGTTGGGTGAGTGGGCAAATTCATGGCAGATGCAATTTAATGTGGATAAATGTGAAGTTATCCACTTTGGTGGCAAAAATAGGAAAACAGATTATTATCTGAATGGTGGCCGATTAGGAAAAGGGGAGGTGCAACGAGACCTGGATGTCATTATACACCAGTCATTGAAAGTGGGCATGCAGGTACAGCAGGCGGTGAAAAAGGCGAATGGCATGCTGGCATTTATAGCGAGAGGATTCGAGTACAGGAGCAGGGAGGTACTACTGCAGTTGTACAAGGCCTTTGTGAGACCACACCTGGAGTATTGTGTGCAGTTTTGGTCCCCTAATCTGAGGAAAGACATCCTTGCCATAGAGGGAGTACAAAGAAGGTTCACCAGATTGATTCCTGGGATGGCAGGACTTTCATATGAAGAAAGACTGGATGAACTAGGCTTGTACTCGTTGGAATTTAGAAGATTGAGGGGGGATCTGATTGAAACGTATAAAATCCTAAAGGGATTGGACAGGCTAGATGCAGGAAGATTGTTCCCGATGTTGGGGAAGTCCAGAACGAGGGGTCACAGTTTGAGGATAAAGGGGAAGCCTTTTAGGACCGAGATGAGGAAAAACTTCTTCACACAGAGAGTGGTGAATCTGTGGAATTCTCTGCCACAGGAAACAGTTGAGGCCGGTTCATTGGCTATATTTAAGAGGGAGTTAGATATGGCCCTTGTGGCTACGGGGGTCAGGGGGTATGGAGGGAAGGCTGGTGCAGGATTCTGAGTTGGATGATCAGCCATGATCATAATAGATGGTGATGCAGGCTCGAAGGGCCGAATGGCCTACCTGCACCTATTTTCTATGTTTCTATGTTTCTACCTTAGGCCACGAACTTATCAATCACCCCTGCTGTGGACCACTTTCTGGAGGTCCAAGACACCAACTTCTACAAAGAAAGGATCCGTATGCTCCATGACCGCTGGACTAAGTGTGTAAATGTAGGAGGGGACTACATTGAAAAATAAATGTGCTAGGTTTTCTAAGACTGACTCCTTCTACCTTAGGCCACAAACTTATCAATCACCCCTCGTACTTTTTTTATTAAGCATGACTAGCCTGACAACTCAAAGGATTCACTACATAGTTTTGAACAATTAACTTATTTAGTTTCACAACTCTTATTTTTGCAACTTCCATAGCCTACTACTTGTATTCAGACATCATTCACCCTTGATCAACCTGGCTAGGGTTTGATCTTGGAGAATTAATCTCCAAGTGTCTGATTCAGAGTTGTCATCTTCAGTTGTTGGTCTCTAGAGTCACTGCTGCTGGCCATTTCATAAAGCAATCTTTTATACATTTCTTCAAATATCTCCTGTACATTGTTTACTTCCTTATTCTTTTTATGTCAGTGGTCCCCAACCACCGGGCCGCAGAGCATTTGCTACTGGGCGGCGAGGAAACAATATGATTTGGCGATAGGAGTCAGCTGCACCTTTCCTCATTCCCTGTCACGCCCACTGTTGAGCTTGAACACACGCGAGGTCATTACCCGTGCGTCATCCATGTCAGCGCGGGAAGAAGATCAACTCCTCGAGCTTGCAAATGACAGCGGGCTGAAAATTATGTTTGACATAACATCTCTGTCGGCATTCTGGATCAAAGTCAAGGCTAAATATCCTGAGATAGCCACGAAAGCACTGAAAACGTTGCTTCCATTTCCAACATATCTCTGCAATGAATGCAATGAAAACTAAATTGTGGAATAGACTGGACATAAGGAACCCCCTTTGAGTATCGCTGTCTCCCATCACCCCTCGATAGGACCATCTTGTTGCAGGAAAACAAGCCCAGGGCTCCCACTGATTCAGCGATATTGGTGTGTTGCAATGATTTTATATGTTCATACGGGGAAAATATGTGCTGTGTGTTTAATATCCAAATATTACTTAAAATGTTATGATACTATTGACTGATAAGTGACATATAACCATATAACAATTACAGCACGGAAATAGGCGATCTCTGCCCTTCTAGTCCGTGCCGAAAGCTACTCACACCTAGTCCCACCGACCTGCACTCAGCCCATAACCCTCCATTCCTTTCCTGTCCATATACCCATCCAATTTTTCTTTAAATAATATCGAACCTGCCTCTACCACTTCTACTGGAAGTTCTTTCAACACTTACTTCAAGCTCCCCGTCCTTCCCTGGTGATTGACTTATCACTATATTCATGCGAGGAAAATATGCGCTGTGTGTTTAATATTAAATTTGTTAGATAAACCCTTTTATAAATGAAATTGAGTGTATTAGCCCCTTATTACCAATATTCCGGTCATGATTAACACCCCCACCTCCCCTCAAACAGAATCGCCAAAAACGATTTGCAGAAAATAATATCAGCAGGTACACCCATGCGCAGGTCACTCACGCGCACTGGTGCCTGCGCAAGACTTCATGGTCATTGTAGTCTTTCTAGGGGTAAACACAACGTATTTTTTGACTGCTACTCTTGTCCGTTGGCAACCCTACCCCCCCCCCCGGGTCGGCCGGTCCGCAAGAATATTGTCACTATTAAACCGGCCCACAGCGCAAAAAATTTTGGGGACCCCTGTTTTACATAGCTTTAACTCCAATGCTTATCCATATGATTCCATGTTTCCTTATCTCCTTCAAAATGCTGTTGGCACAATCTTACAATTATTTTAGCTATTTCCTTCCTAAATTACCAGATATTCTTTGGGAATTGTAGTCTATGAAATAGTACTTTCCCACAAAATGGCATATCCCAAACATCTCCATCTAATTGTGCAGTCTTCCAGAGGGCTCACAGTGTGATAGTTCACAGGGTCGTAAAGCTGTCTCATTGATGCTTTCAATTGAAATTGTCTAAGTATTGATCACATGGATCTCCTTCACTATGCCCTTTTCTTTAATGGTTTCTAATATCTCTTCCAAGGCAGTCGAGCATCTTATCAAAGCCTGATGGGATACTTGACATCACTCTGGGTGCTACAGGCAAGTCTTGGGAGGTGGAAATAAATTAATGGTTGGACAATTGCAGACTTGAAAGAGTAAGACTTCCTCTTTATTCCTTTACTCCAGAATCACGACTTTGAAAATCCTGCCTCACAGAATTAGCAGCTTTAAATTTTAAATAGAACATGGGTATCAGTGGCAATGCCAGCATTTGTTGCTCATCTAGTAATTGCTCTTGAGAAGGTGATAGGGAACCTCCTTCTTGGACCACTATTATCATTGTGTTCAGCAATGATTTTCCAGGTTGCACTAATTGTGGAGTGGCTCTTGAACCCAATCAACTAGCTGAGGTGCAGGAGATGAGATCCCTGAGCAAAGGTTGATTCTAAGCTGCAGAACAGCAGGTTACAGGGATAAAGGGTTGAATAATAAACAATTAGAAAGCTGAGCAAATAAAGAAAATATGTTGGGGAATGATGGGGAAGCAAAATAAGTGAAATGTTGATAAAATAAGGGGAAGTGTAATAATAATGACAATTAATGATTATGAAAAAAATCTATTAATATTTGACAACTCCTGAAAAAGCTGAGTAAAAATTTGAATAAATTGAGAAAATAATGCACCATTTTAGCCATGCACAATATATTGTAAGAATTATTAAATACAGTGTCAGAAACACAATAATACAGAAATGTCTTAATAAACTTATGGATATTTCACATCTTTAAGTGGGAAAATGAATCCTACAAAGATTCTACACTCAAACCCACAAACAAAGCGAAAATGGGTCCTACGAACTCAACAGCATGGATATCTGGATCAGCCCAATATCTTCCTGATGCAATGAGATGGACGTATACAGTAGACGTAAGAAAATGCAGAACCTGCCCATACAGTTTGATAATATCACAGGGTGAGCAGAATTGATTCCACATAGTTAGTAAGCCATGGTGCTGCCACTGTGGATTTATAGACTTGTCAAATTTCTGGTGATATACCAAATCTATACAAGTGTTTAAGGAAATAGAGATGCTGTTGTGTCTTCTTTGCTTTGTGATGGCACATATATGCTGGTCTCAGGACAGATCCCTTGACACGATAATGCCAAGGGGATTTAAAGTTGCTGACCTCATATGAACAGTGCTGTTCCCCATATTCTAGAAAAGATGCCAAGGCTTAAAAGAGAGTGTGGACAAAATTTGTTGGATTTGTGTCTGGAATAAGGGGACTCAGTTATGTGAAGTGACCAGAGAAGCAGGGGGGGTTCCCCTCTGACTAAAACAAGTGATACAATAGTGCAATCTGATGCTGTCCATCTGGATTTTGCACATTCCCTGTGCGAGCATGGGAAGGGAATGCAAACCTAGGGAGCACAGAGGGTGGTGCAGATACTACATGGAACAAGTTACCAGAGGAAGTGGTGGGTACAGCAATGATATTTAAAATGCATTTAGACAGATACATGGTTGGCAAAGGTATCCAACACAAGTAACGAGCTCAGTTAACCAACTTGGTTGGCACGGATGAGTTGGGCTGAAGGGCCTGTTTTCTGTGCTGTGTAACACTATGACTCTATGGACATGTGTGTTTCCTTGGATGCTCCAGATTCCTCCCAGACATGTGCAAGTTGGAGGCTAATGATCCACTGTAAATTACCCTTTGAGTGTAGATGAAAGATGGAATCTGAGCGGATTTGGAAACAAAATTGTTCTGTGAGTCAGCACACAGTTGATGGGCCAAATGGTCTCCTTCCCTGTCACAAGGAAGTATAAACATAGAGTAAATGAAGATTGACTGATTTTGCTGATCAGGAACAGCTCAGTAACTAGAGGAAGCAGGTTTAAGGTCATTAACAAAAGGGCAGGCAGAAGGGAAGAAATATTTTTCAACAGCCGGCTGAAATATAAACTGGAAACAGGTTCAACATAAACAACTGGTTACAGTTTAGAAAACATTTTGGTTTATTGAGGTCTTCTCTTTCTAGTCCTATTTTTTTCTAATTTTTTAAAACTATCTACGACTGATCTGTTTTTTAGAGAATGGGATAGATTAGGCATTAAGCAATTTCAGGATCTGTTGTTGGAGGGATTCTCTCTTCTTTTGAGTAGTTCTCAGTGAAACATAACTTATCAAATACCCAATTTTTTCGATATCTACAGATCAGAGATTTTTTAAGATCTAAACTACATATATTTCCTACCAGCCCAGAAAAGAACATAATAGATGTAATTTTTAATTTGAAACCTTTTGATAATTGCTCAATATCTTACATTTATGGTCTGTTGCTGGGACTGAGAATGGCTCCTTTAGACAAAATTAAAAAAGATTGGGAAAAGGATTTAGAGACTTCATTATCTGATGAGACCTGGAAGCCTATTTTCAAAATGGTTAATTCTTCATCATTATGTGCTCATCATTCCTTCCTACAATTTAAAGTGGTACATAGGGCTCATATGTCTAAAGACAAGCTTTCTCGTTTTTTTGCAGATGTATCTCCTTATTGTGACAGATGTAATAATGGAGAGGCTTCATTAATTCATATGTTTTGGTCATGTACGAGCCTTGAAAAATATTGGAAAGATGTATTCCAAACTTTTTCTGTACTTTTTAAAAGTTAGTTTTAAGCCCAATCCTTTGAATGCCTTATTTGTTATTGTTCAGGAAAGAGCTATAATTTTGGAGCCTTTTCATTTGCGGGTACTAGCTTTTATTTCTCTTATGGCTAAGAGGCTGATCTTGCTTAAATGGAAGGAGGTTGCCCCCCTACACATGCTGAATGGTTATGCGATGTTATGTCATGTTTAAACTTAGAGAAGATTCATTGTTTGATTTCTGATTCTAATCAAGATTTTCAAACGTTATGGGGACCTTTTCTGAACTATTTTGGAAATCTTTGAATTGTTATTGTTATTAAAATATAGATCTGGGCTATTATTATAAAAGACTATATGGTAAAGTACTCTTCATTATTTGTTTTTTTTTTACTAACCAGCTTTGTCTTGGTAGTGGGTGCAGATTTTATCCATATTATTGTATTTCGTAATTCAACTTATTTTATTTAAGACTCATACGGCCAGATTTGGAAACAGCTTCTTTCCAACTGTGATAAGACCGCTGAACAGATCCTGACCCGGATCTGGGCTTTACCCTCCAAATATCTGGACCTGCCTCTCAGTTTTTTTTCACTACCTTACTTTCCATTTTTCTATTTTCTATTTATGATTTATAATTTAAATTTTTAATATTTACTATTGATTTGTAACCCAGAGAGCGGGAAGCATAGAATCAGCTATCGCTGTGATGATTGTACATTCTAGTATCAATTGTTTGGCGACAATAAAGTATAAAGTATTTGATTGATCATGAATATGGGATACCGTGATTGTATCAGTGTGATTTATATATAGTGTATTATGTGCTACCTTATTTTGAATTATAATAAGTATCCTTATGAACTCTGTATTTATGTATATGAAATTTAATAAATTTAATAAAAATATTGGAAAAAGAAAAAGAACATAAACAACCAAACATCATTAACAGGGAATAACTTTGAGCACTTGGGGAAAAAGTTGAGAAATTGAATTAAATAATTCAACGAGCAAGCACAAATATTATGGACCGATTGGCCTCCTTCTCAGTGGTTGGATGGGTGAATCAGAAACCCAAACCCTCCCTTGTTGCAGTAACCCTCTGATGCTTCAATCTCCAGGTTGTACCACTTCCCAAAAAGCCTCGACCCACAATTCCATTTTCCCTCACCTCCTCTCAGTTCTCGATTTGCAATCTCTCCAGTGAGACGACAGCCAGGTAGTCTTTCTATTCAGATGGCTGGATACTGGGAAAATAGGCATTTGAGCTTGGTGTTTATCCATGTTCCAAGATGCAGGAATGCAACAATATCCTTCCAGATCAATGGTGCACAATATGGAAGGGAACCTGTAAGTGGTGGTGTTCCCACCAACAATGAACAACCAACGATACCTTCCCAAGTAAAGTCATGTTTTTATTTAATTTCACAAATAAATTTTATTCATAATAATTATATACAAAGGAAGAAATGGTGTTAAAGAACTTCTACATTCATGGTTATTACATTCAGTAGTGTAAGTATTTTCAAAACAAAAGCATAGCACCATATCACCCATGAGGCCCTCTGAATTGATAGGCCCTTTTCATTGTATGACAGCCTTCTCTACCCAGCTCGGCCCTTCCAGTAGTGGAAGGAACCTAGACTGTGTGATCCTCCCCATAGAGACTTCGTATTGGCTGCACCAAGCTTCGGTGCACCCCTCAGCACGTACTCCTGCAGCCTGGACTGTGCCAGTGTGCAGCATTCCCTGGAAGACCAAAAAGTGTCAGGCAGAATGACGGGCCTCTTTCACTGAGCTGGTGACGTCCCAGCAGCATCACATGGGAAATTGCATGAAAGTGGCAGCAGGATAAAAGGTCAGCCTTCTGCTTAATGAATATTGTAACAAGCATGAGAGTCTGGTTAACTTAATCCAGCTTCTGTTTCTTATGTTCCCATTCTAATGAGACACAACAAAATCTGCCCGACCAGAGTCACTGCTTTACAGCAGTGGGGTTCATTTCTGTGATTTCAGCTACGCAGTCCACCCCAGATTTCAGTCTGCTCTGAAAGTCCACCTGTGCAGGTAACAAGTTAACTCTGAGTGGTAACTGTCAGCAACAAATGTCAACTGTGTCCCCTGACAGCCAATCTGATGCTGAAGATTGATAATGAAGAAATGTTGTGACAAGGGGGAACTAGGACTGACAGCATACCAGCTGCTGGCCAATTAATTCGGCAACATAGCAGCACCAGTACTCATAAATAACAATGAGACTGTATGATCTCTTTTTCCACTTTTTCTACCTAAATTGCAACAGAGGGAGGTGCTGAGGCTGGAACTACTCAGATAAAACCATAATAGAATTTCTGATCTTTTGTGCTGGAGCTTCTAACCAACTGTGGAGCAGGTCTGAGAGGCGCCCTGCTTCTTTCCAACCATCAGCAGGATAATGGTATAAATTCCACAGTAACTTTTCAAATCTGTATATCATGAGTTGCAGAACTAATTTGCAGTTTGTTGTATTTGTATTTCTCACAAGTAAAAGCTGACTCATGCACAAATTCAATTATTCTGCAATAAAGGAATAGTTGCTCCCCCAGAGATTGTCATCCAATTACCAGTAAATCATCACCAAAATGATGAAAGGAGCTGTTAGCATCATACCATCACAAAAATTATGGAAAGGACAGTTGTCATCGAATCATCATTGAAATGATGGAAAGGGACTGTTAGTATTATCACTGAAATGATGGATGAGACCGTATTTGATGATTTCACGAGGCACTTCTTCACTTCTACTGTACTCAGATTAGATTTGTATTCCCAGTTATTTGCCTCCAGAGTGTCTGTGCTGTTATCATTCCTCCCAGTGCACATCTTGAGATCTGTTAATGGTAAAGTCCTGAATTCCATCAAGAGTAAATGTGTTTGACATGAAAACAATATTTGCTGTGTCTGAGTTGGGCATCAAGGACGCCTGGTAAAGCTGAAGCCAATGAGCATCAAGGGTAAAGCACTACAAACATGGAGCCATACCTTTCACATATACTGTACCAAGGAGAGCTTTCTCGCTGGTTGCATAACTGTCAGGTACGGAGGAGGATCAGGAGGAGCTGCAGAGGGCTGTGAACTCAACCAGCTCCATCATGGACAACTAGCCTCCCTGCCATTGAGGACAGCTTCAAAAAGCAATGCCTCAGAAAGGTGGCATCCATCATTAAGGGCCCCCGTCACTCGGGGCATACTCTCTTCTCATTGCTACCATCAGAGAGAGTGTCAGAAAACTGAAGGCACACACGTAACATTTTAAAGCAGCTTCTTCCCTTCCACCATCAGATTGTTGAACAGACAATGAGCCAATCTATGAACACTACCTCATTATTTCTGTGCTTTTTTGCACAACTTATTTAATTTTCAAATATATATTTCTTACTATAATATGTAGTATTTTTATGTATTGCATTGTACAGCTGCCAGAAAGGAACACATTTCACAACATACTTAATGTCGGTGATAATAAAGCTGATTTTGATTCTGAAGAAAGATGGTTGGAGATCAAACTTCATAGACTCAAGAGTTCTTCAGGGCAGTATCCTTGGCCCAGCTATCTTCGGTTGTTTCACCAAATGACATTCTCTCCAGTACAGGGTCAGAAAGCGGATATGTTCTCTGATGATGGACAGAGCTCAGTTCTGCTTTCTAATTCATCAATTGATGAGGAAAATATTAAAAATCAGGCAAGTTACATTCAGGGGCTGATGAGTGGCAAGTAGCATGTATGCCACACAAATGACATAATTGTATAAGGGCTAAGAGTGTTGTAAAAGCAAGCCTGAAGGCTTTGTGTGTCAATGCAAGGAGCATTCGTAACAAGGTGGATGAATTGAAAGTGCAGATTGTTATTAATGAATATGATATAGTTGGGATCACAGAGACATGGCTCCAGGGTGACCAAGGATGGGAGCTCAATATTCAGGGATATTCAATATTCAGGAGGGATAGACATGAAAGAAAAGGAGGTGGGGTAGCGTTGCTGGTTAGAGAGGAGATTAACGCAATAGAAAGGAAGGACATTCGCTGGGAGGATGTGGATCGATATGGGTAGTGCTGCATAACAGTAAGGGGCAGAAAACGCTGGTGCGAATTGTGTACAGGTCACCTAACAGTAGTAGTGAGGTTGGGGATGGTATTAAACAGGAAATTAGAAATGTGTGCAATAAAGGAACAGCAGTTATAATGGGTGACTTCAATCTATGTATAGATTGGGTGAACCAAATTGGTAAGGCTGCTGAGGAAGAGGATTTCTTGGAATGTATGCGAGATGGTTTTTTGAACCAACATGTCGAAGAACCAACTAGAGACCAGGCTATTCTAGACTGGGTATTGAGCAATGAGGAAGGGTTAATTAGCAATCTTGTCGTGAGAGGCCCCTTGGGTAAGAGTGACCATAATATGGTGGAATTCTTCATTAAGATGGAGAGTGACATAGTTAATTCAGAAACAAAGGCTCTGAACTTAAAGAAGGGTAACTTTGAAGGTATGAGACGTGAATTAGCTAAGATAGACTGGCAAATGATACTTAAAGGGTTGCAATGCAATGGCAAGCATTTAAAGATCGCATGGATGAACTACAATGATTGTTGATCCCAGTCTGGCAAAAGAATAAACCAGGGAAGGTAGTGCACCCGTGGCTGACAAGGGAAATTAGGGACAGTATCAATTCCAAAGAAGAAGCATACAAATTAGCCAGAAAAAGTGGCTCACTTGAGGACTGGGAGAAATTCAGAGTCCAGCACAGGAGGACAAAGGGCTTAATTAGGTAAGGGAAAAAAGATTATGAGAGAAAACTGGCAGGGAACATAAAAACTGACTGTAAAAGCTTTTATACATATGTGAAAAGAAAAAGATTGGTTAAGACAAATGTAGGTCCCCGACAGACAGAAACAGGTGAATTGATTATGGGGAGCAAGGACATGGCAGACCAATTGAATAACTACGTTGGTTCTGTCTTCACTAAGGGGGACATAAATAATCTTCCAGAAATAGTAGGGGACAGAGGGACCAGTGAGATGGAGGAACTGAGGGAAAATACATGTTAGTAGGGAAGTGGTGTTAGGTAAATTGAAGGGATTAAAGTCAGATAAATCCCCAGGACCAGATGGTCTGCATCCCAAAGTGCTTAAGGAAGTAGCCCAAGAAATAGTGGATGCATTAGTGATAATTTTTCAAAACTCGTTAGATTCTGGACTAGTTCCTGAGGATTGGAGGGTGGCTAACGTAACCCCGCTTTTTAAAAAAGGAGGGAGAGAGAAACCGGGGAATTATAGACCAGTTAGCCTAACTTCGGTGGTGGGGAAAATGCTAGAGTCAGTTATCAAAGATGTGATAACAGCACATTTGGAAAACTGTGAAATCATCGGACAAAGTCAGCATGGTTTTGTGAAAGGAAAATCATGTCTGACGAATCTCATAAAATTTTTTGAGGATGTAACTAGTAGAGTGGATAGGGGAGAACCAGTGGATGTGGTATATTTGGATTTTCAAAAGGCTTTTGACAAGGTCCCACACAGGAGATTAGTGTGGAAACTTAAAGCACATGGTATTGGGGGTAAGGTATTGATGTGGATAGAGAATTGGTTGGCAGACAGGAAGCAAAGAGTGGGAATAAATGGGACCTTTTCAGAATGGCAGGCAGTGACTAGAGGGGTACCGCAAGGCTCAGTGCTGGGACCCCAGTTGTTTACAATATATATTAATGACTTAGATGAGGGAATTAAATGAAGCATCTCCAAGTTTGCGGATGACACAAAGCTGGGCAGCAGTGTTAGCTGTGAGGAGGATGCTAAGAGGATGCAGGGTGACTTGGATAGGTTAGGTGAGTGGGCAAATTCATGGCAGATGCAATTTAATGTGGATAAATGTGAAGTTATCCACTTTGGTGGCAAAAACAGGAAAACAGATTATTATCTGGATGGTGGCCATTTAGGAAAAGGGGAGGTGCAACGAGACCTGGGAGTCATTGTACACCAGTCATTGAAAGTGGGCATGCAGGTACAGCAGGCGGTGAAAAAGGCGAATGGTATGCTGGCATTCATAGCAAGAAGATTCGAGTACAGGAGCAGGGAGATACTACTGCAGTTGTACAAGGCCTTGGTGAGACCACACCTGGAGTATTGTGTGCAGTTTTGGTCCCATAATCTGAGGAAATACATCCCTGCCATAGAGGGAGTATGAAGAAGGTTCACCAGATTGATTCCTGGGATGACAGGACTTTCATATGATGAAAGAATGGATTGACTAGGCTTATACTCTCTGGAATTTAGAAGATTGAGGGGGGGATCTTATTGAAACGTATAAAATCCTAAAGGGATTGGAAAGGCTAGATGCAGGAAGAGTATTCCCGATGTTGGGGAAGTCCAGAATGAGGGGTCACAGATTGAGGATGAAGGGGAAGCCTTTTAGGACCAAGATTAAGAAAAACTTCTTCACACAGAGAGTGGTGAATCTGTGGAATTCTCTGCCACAGGAAACAGTTGAGGCCAGTTCATTGGAGTTAGATACAGCCCTTGTGGCTAAAGGGATCAGTGGGTAAGGAGAGAAGGCAGGTACAGGGTTCTGAGTTGGATGATCAGCCATGATCATACTGAATGGCGGTGCAGGCTCGAAGGGCCAAATGGCCTACTCCTGCACCTATTTTCTATGTTTCTATATTTCTATGACAGATAATGAAAAAAGAGACCACCTTGACAGTTAATTACATTACTGATACAAAGTCCCCAGCAGTCAGCAAACTAAAGGTCACCATTGACTTAAGAACTCAACAGGACCAGCACAAGGATGGTTTGGCTACAAGGGCTGATTGTCAGGAAATGTACAGGAGATTTGACCTAAAAGCAGAGCAGTGGAGATAAATTAGCAATAAACGATATTTTACTAATAAACTGCAAAACAACAAGCTACAAAGGGCCACAAAATAAGAGTGAATAGATACTTAACACAAGCTGGCAACAAGGTAACTGAAGGTCAGGAACAACTGGTTGAGGCCGGCTGGTTCAACGAGCGAACAGCGACTGTGAATGAGAGCTGGGTTTAAATGGACTGCAGGTGATGAGTTGGAAACAAGTGGCAGGTGAATCTTGTTAGCTGGGTCGAGACTGGGAGGTATCTTGCCAGTGCAGGCATGAGAGGAGCCCTCTCCCACAACTGGCATCAATACCCCAGGGCGATCCAGATGTGACCTATTGTGTGTATGCTGGGCTGTTGTTGGTGTGAAATCTCATTTATACTCCAAATCAATAAATCAGCAGAATAAAAGTTCAAAGTAAATTCATTATCGAAGTACATATATGTCACCATATATCCAATTCAATTCAAGTTTAATTGTCATTTAGCCATACATTAATAATCATGAATAGAGCCAGACATGACAGTGTTGCTATGGGGTCAAGGTGCAAAGACACTTTACCAACAGTCACACACAAGATCAAAACCTGGTAGAGTCTTGAGGCCCATCTCCCCCCCACCCCCACCCCCGTGACTTACTGCACACAAGTCAACAGACCCATATAGAATATCAGTAAAAGTATGAAGATGCAGAATATGAATATATATGTATATTTAGTCCAGACACCTCTCAGCCCACCAATATCATCTGTCGACTGGTCCCCAATGCCTGCTAGGCGTCACCGTGGCTTTGAGGCCCAGTCTTTGCATATACAAGCTCATACAGAATATTAGTAAAATCACAACTAGACATGTGTGTATGTATATAGTCTCAACCCCTCAATCCATCTTAAATCTTCAGTTGCCGCAACTGTGCTACGTCGCCCCAGTAGAGCGCGATGGCCCAAACTCTTCTCCTCCTGTGGCTGAAAAGCAAGTGACCCCGCAGCTGGAGGCCCAGGTCCATTGAATGCCGCTAACAGATTGGCAGTCGGCCACAACAGAGTTTGTCCCCTGCTGAGTGAAACCCTGGGAGGGCAGCTCCAACTTCATTCTAGACACCGTGTCACACCACCCCCAGTGAAGTGCCACAGCTTTGTCCCCTCATTCCTGGCGACTGCAAACAGGCGACACCATGGCTTCAGGCCTAGGCCCCGCTCGAATCCAATAGATCAGCAAATCGAACTTGCAGCTTACAATGTCCAAAGGGGTCTTGTGATCCCAAGAAAAGCGACCATAACGGCCACTCACTATTTGACTGTAAGTGTCCTGAAATTCATTTTTTTGCGGGCCTTCACAGTAAATGCAAAGAAGTGCAATAGGATCAATGAAAAAATGCAAACAAAGATGGACAAACAACCAATGTGTAAAAGACAACAAACTCAGCAAATACAAAAAGAGAAAAGAAATACAAAATAATAAAACTAATAAATAAATAAGCAATAACTACTGCAAACATTAGTTGTAGAGTCCTTGACAGGGAGTCCAGAAGTTGTGGAACTTGTTCAGTGTTGGAGTGAGTGAGGTTATCCCCTCTGTTTTAAGAGCCTAATGTCTGAGGGGTAATAACCGTTCCTGATGGCAACAGCAAGAAGAGAGCTTGGCCTGGATGGTGGAGGTCATGCAACACCGTACCTTGTAGATGGGCTCGTTGGTGGGGAGGGCTTTACTTGTGATGGACTGGGCCGTATCCACTACCTATTGTAGGCTTTTCCATCCAAGGGCATTGGGTGTCTCCATACCAGGCCATGATGCAACCAGTCAGTGTGCTCCCCACCACACATCTATTGAAATTCGTCAAAGTTTCAGATGACATGCTGAATCTTTGTAAATTGTTAACAAAATTGAGGTGCTGCCGTGCCTTCTGTGTAATGGCAGTTACGTGCTGGACTTAGGACAGATCCTCTGAAATGATATCACCATGAACCCTCCCGTCCTCTGATCCCCCGACGAGGACTGGTGAATGGACTTTTGTTTCCTCCTCCCCCTGTAGACAATAATCAATTCTTTAATTTTGCTGATATTGAGTGAGAGGTCATTGTTGCAGCACCATTCAGCGAGTTCCAGTGATTCAGTATTCATCTAAACTATTCCCGTTGGCTGCATTTGGTCCACATCCTTCCAAAACTTTCTTATCCATCTAACTGTCCAAATGTCTGTTAAGTGTCACTGTATCTGCCTCTAACACTTTTTGAGATGATGCCACAAAAAGGTGGCATCTATCATAAAGGACCCCCCATCACCCAGAACATGCCCTCTTCTCATCGCCACCATCAGAAATCAGGGAGGAGGTACAGAAACCTGAAGACACACACTCTGTGATTCAGGAACAGCTTCTTCCACTCTGCCATCAGATTTCTGAATGTGCATTAAACCCATGAACACGTCACTACTTTTTCTTTATTTTTCTCTTTTTGCACTACTTATTTAGTGTAACATATAGATATATATGTTGCGCACACTCCTTACTGTAATGTACAGGTATTATTATTATGTGTTGCAATGTACTGTCGCTGCATGACAACAAATTTCACGACATCTGTCAATGATATTACACCTAATTGAGATTCAGATTCTGCTTCTGATTCCTCCGGCTGCTTGTTCTGTATGCACACCACCCCCTGTGCAAAGAAATTGCCCCTCAGGTCCCTTCTAAATCTTACCCATCTCACAATAAACCTAGGCCTTCTGCTTTTCCGTTCACTTCCTTTGAGAAGCATACATTCACCCCATCTATACCGCTCATCATTCTAAACACCTCTGAAAAGCCACTACTTAGTTGCTTACACTCCAAGGAATTAACCACCCTCTCACCAGAACTCAGGCATAGTCTTGGCAACATACTCGCAAACCTTCTTCATACCCTTCTCAAATTGATGACATCCTTCCTTTTACAGAGTGATCGAAACTGCATACAACACTCCAGGTACAACACACCAATGTCCTGCACAACTGCAGCATAACATCAGAACCCCTGTGGTCAGCAACCTGGCTGATAAAGGCCAACATGCCAAACGCCTTCTTCATTACCCTGCAACTCAAAAATAATTTCTGATTTCTATTTTTCTAGAAGTCTGAATGCTATGATCTAAATCTATAAAATCAGGTATTTGTTCAGCTTTGTTTTTCCATAAGTGACATTGGCAAAGCAGCTTTTCCATAGTACATCGAAGGTGGGCCAACTCTACCACAGAACCAGAGTAACCTGTGGGCCACGGTAAGTAGAGGTAATAAGTTCCTTTCCCTGGAAGGTATTATTTTGAGCTTCGCACTCCATTCATTTCTCTGGTGTCATTTGTGTTTTGCATTTCTCACTTTCTCATTGCGGGATTCTAACTTACAATGGCAACCACAGTGATAAAAGTCATCCTTCACCGTCAGAACCCTGAATCCATTCTTTGTCAACCAACATTTAACAGCCAGAGCTTGCAAAAAAGACACAATATAAATGACAGTGGTTCCTTTCTCACCCTAAGCATCCAAGCTAGTTAAAAATAACCCACCACTGTTATATATTCAAAACACAGACATTGTGTTTCTGGCTTGGATGCATCAGGGAGACTTGAAATTGCACCGTTAAGCGAAGACATGCTTCATGTTTCTGTCCAAATGTCTGTATAATCGCAAATGTAACATCTTCTAAAACCCAGTATAATCAGTCAAAGTAATAAATCTTGTTTTTCTTCATATTAATACAGATCCCTGGATATATTTAGGAATAGTAACTTGGTGTATCTTTATTAATAGAACTAAAGACAGGTTTATCACAAAACCTGGATTTTATTTAGTATTTTACCTTTGCGAAAGCAGAGTATAAATCGTGGAATTACTAAGACTGAACCAAAGTTCAAACCAGATTATATACTGAACCATTGAATATAATTAACCTTGGGAGGAAATAGACCGTTAACCTACAACAGGTGGAGCAGCTTCATTTATCAGTGTGGATCTTGGGGAAAATTTGTTGTGAATCATTGGATTTTGTCCAGTGTGGAACAAAATTGTATTGAGGGAGCTTGTTATGGTATGGGTGGCCACAGAATTTTCTAATAGTTTTCTAATGGATTTCTAATGAGGCATTGATCATGTGGCTAGGCAGAAGCTTTTTCCCAGGGCTGAAATGGCTAACACAAGAGGGCATAGTTTTAAGGTGTTTGGAAGTAAGTACATGGGGGATATCAGAGGTAAATATTTCACACAGAGTGGTGAGTGCGTGGAATGCACTGCCAGCATTGGTGGTGGAAGCAGATACAATAGGGTCTTTTAAGAGACTCTTAGATAGGTACGTGGAGCTTAGAAAAATAGACAGCTGTGCAGTAGGGAAATTCTAGGCAGTTTCTAGAGTAGGCTACTTGGTCAGCACAACATTTTGGGCCAAAGGGCCTGTAACGTGCTGTAGATTTCTATGTTCTATTGATGTATATGTAAAGTTATTTATAAAAACTTTATTTTTCATATTCTCTGTAAAAAAATTTTTAAATCTTTACTTTTTGAAATTCATGAATATTATGGAGCATTTAGTTTTAAATTGCCTTCCCAGTAACAGCAGTTGTGACCGAAGGTCAATTTATCATCATCCACGTCAGTGTGGACCCATTGGCAGATAGCCATGTACATAGACAGGACATTTTCACAAACAACAGGAATTCTGCAGATGCTGGAAATTCAAGCAACACACATCAAAGTTGCTGGCGAACGCAGCAGGCCAAGCAGCATCTGTAGGAAGAGGTGCAGTCGTCGTTTCAGGCCGAGACCCTTCGTCAGGACTAACTGAAGGAAGAGTGAGTAAGGGATTTGAAAGTGGGAGGGGGAGGGGGAGATCCAAAATGATAGGAGAAGACAGGAGGGGGAGGGATGGAGCCAAGAGCTGGACAGGTGATAGGCAAAAAGGGATACGAGAGGATCATGGGACAGGAGGTCCGGGAAGAAAGACAGGGGGGTGGGGGGACCCCGAGGATGGGCAAGAGGTATATTCAGAGGGACAGAGGGAGAAAAAGGAGAGTGAGAGAAAGAATGTGTGCATAAAAATGAGTAACAGATGGAGTACGAGGGGGAGTTGGGGCCTTAGCGGAAGTTAGAGAAGTCGATGTTCATGCCATCAGGTTGGAGGCTACCCAGACGGAATATAAGGTGTTGTTGCTCCAACCTGAGTGTGGCTTCATCTTTACAGTAGAGGAGGCCGTGGATAGACATGTCAGAATGGGAATGGGATGTGGAATTAAAATGTGTGGCCACTGGGAGATCCTGCTTTCTCTGGCAGACAGAGCGTAGATGTTCAGCAAAGCGGTCTCCCAGTCTGCGTCGAGTCTCGCCAATATATAAAAGGCCACATCGGGAGCACCGGACGCAGTATATCACCCCAGTCAACTCACAGGTGAAGTGTTGCCTCACCTGGAAGGACTGCTTGGGGCCCTGAATGGTGGTAAGGGAGGAAGTGTAAGGGCATGTGTAGCACTTGTTCCGCTTACACGGATAAGTGCCAGGAGGGAGATCAGTGGGGAGGGATGGGGGGGACGAATGGACAAGGGAGTTGTGTAGGGAGCGATCCCTGCAGAATGCAGAGAGAGTGGGGGAGGGAAAGATGTGCTTAGTGGTGGGATCCCGTTGGAGGTGGCGGAAGTTACGGAGAACAATATGTTGGACCCGGAGGCTGGTGGGGTGGTAGGTGAGGACCAGGGGAACCCTATTGCTAGTGGGGTGGCAGGAGGATGGAGTGAGAGCAGATGTACGTGAAATGGGGGAGATGCGTTTAAGAGCAGAGTTGATAGTGGAGGAAGGGAAGCCCCTTTCTTTAAAAAAGGAAGACATCTCCCTCGTCCTAGAATGAAAAGCCTCATCCTGAGAGCAGATGCGGCGGAGACGGAGGAATTGCGAGAAGGGGATGGCGTTTTTGCAAGAGACAGGGTGAGAAGAGGAATAGTCCAGATAGCTGTGAGAGTCAGTAGGCTTATAGTAGACATCAGTGGATAAGCTGTCTCCAGAGACAGAGACAGAAAGATCTAGAAAGGGGAGGGAGGTGTCAGAAATGGACCAGGTAAACTTGAGGGCAGGGTGAAAGTTGGAGGCAAAGTTAATAAAGTCAACAAGTTCTGCATGCGTGCAGGAAGCAGTGCCAATGCAGTCGTCAATGTAGCGAAGGAAAAGTGGGGGACAGATACCAGAATAGGCATGGAACATAGATTATTCCACAAACCCAACAAAAAGGCAGGCATAGCTCAGACCCATACGGGTGCCCATAGCTACACCTTTAGTTTGGAGGAAGTGGGAGAAGCCAAAGGAGAAATTATTAAGAGTAAGGACTAATTCCGCTAGACGGAGCAGAGTGGTGGTAGAGGGGAACTGATTAGGTCTGGAATCCAAAAAGAAGCATAGAGCTTTGAGACCTTCCTGATGGGGGATGGAAGTATATAAGGACTGGACATCCATGGTGAAGATAAAGCGGTGGGGGCCAGGGAACTTAAAATCATCGAAAAGTTTAAGAGCGTGAGAAGTGTCACGAACATAGGTCGGAAGGGATTGAACAAGGGGTGATAAAACAGTGTCGAGGTATGCAGAAATGAGTTTGGTGGGGCAGGAGCAAGCTGAGACAATAGGTCGGCCAGGACAGGCAGGTTTGTGGATCTTGGGTAGGAGGTAGAAACGGGAAGTGCGGGGTGTGGAAACTATAAGGTTGGTAGCAGTGGATGGGAGATCCCCTGAGCGGGGATAAAGTCAGTGATAGTGTGGGAGACAATGGCCTGGTGCTCCTTAGTGGGGTCACGATCGAGGGGTAAGTAAGCAGAGGTATCCGCAAGTTGTCGCTGTGCCTCGGCAAGGTAGAGGTCAGTACACCAGACTACAACAGCACCCCCCTTATCGGCGGGTTTAATAATAAGGTTAGGATTAGTGCGGAGGGAGTGGAGAGCAGAGCGTTCCGAAGGAGTGAGGTTGGAATGGGGACAAGGTGCAGTGAAGTCGAGATGGTTGATGTCTCGTCGGCAGTTAGCAATAAAGAGATCCAGAGCAGGCAGAAGACCAGAGCGGGGTGTCCATGAAGAAGAGGAGGGTTGAAGACGGGAGAAGGGGTCATCGGTGGGGGTGGAAGAGTCCTTGCCGAAGAAGTAGGCTCGGAGACAGAGACAGCGGAAGAAAAGTTCCGCATCGTGGTGAACACGGAACTCGCTGAGGTGTGGGCGAAGGGGGACAAAGGTGAGGCCCTTACTGAGAACAGAGCGTTCTGCCTCCGACAGTTGAAGGTCGGAGGGGATGGTAAAGACCCGGCACAGATGAGAGCTGGGATCAGAGGGGGGAGGGGGGAGGCTGGGGGTGTCAATGGAGAGGGGAGGGTTGGGGTGAGAGGAAGATGGAGCCTCTGAGGGCCCAGGAGTTGACGGTGGGATCTGAGGAAGACGGGGCTGCGGAGTGGTGGTGGGGGAAGGGGAGACGGGAGTCACAACAACAGCACATAAAGACCCAGCCTGGAGTTCAAGGCTGGCGTCGCAGTTGGTGGTTGCGCAATCGCTGTGAATGTGTCCATGGTCGTTGCTGGAGTCCGGGTTTTGAATATGCCCTGAGGTGTTGGAGCCGGCGAGATCAATGGTAGGACATTTTCACATGTGAAGTTAAATGAGAGTCAGTCTGCCTGTTCACTTCATTGGTAGACTCCACATGGACTCACATTGACAGAGCCCAGACCTGCTGGAATTCCCCAACGATCAGACAGGGAATTCCAGGAGCCAAGGTAGAAGTCCCCTTACCCCATCACAGAAAGGAATGCTTGTGATCACAGAACACAGATTTCAATTGCCTGTGAGGAAAGATTGAATCGCCTGGGTCTATTGCTGGAATCCAGAAAAATGACAGGGAATCTTATAAAAACATATACAATTATGAAAGATTTAGTAAAGATAGAGGCAGGAAGTGAGACTAGAACCAGGGGACATAGCCCCCAGATTCGAGGGAATAGATGTAGGATGAGTGCTGCCTGCCCTGCTGAGCTCCTCGGCATCTTGTGTGTGTTACTCTAGATTTCCAGCAGCTGCAGAATCTGTTGTTTTTGAGATAACGGGAAACTGTTTTTCCCAGAGGATAGTGAATCTGTAGAATTCTCAGCTCTGAGAAGCAGTAGTGCCTACCTCATTACATATATTTAAGACACGTTCAGATAGAGTTTTACATAGCATAGAGTTTTACATAGCGTGGGGAATTAAGGGTTATGGGGAAAAGGCAGGTAGGTGGAGCTGAACACATGGCCAGAAAAGCCAAGGCAGAACAGGCTCGACAGGCCAGATGGCCTACTCCTGCTCCTATTTCTTATTATGTTCTTATTGGCTACAAGAGGCAGCAAAAAGTGAAGACAGAGTTCCCTCCATGGACGATGTCTATAGGCTTATTGGTTCATTAATGTCACCTGCACTTATACACAGTGAAAAGCTTTAGTTTGCATGACATCTGGTCAGCTCATGTCCTACAGCAGTACATTGAAAAGCAGAATGAAGAATATAGTACAGTTATAGAGAAAACACAGTCCAAATAGACAAGTAGAGTGCAAAGGCGATGACAAGGTGGATAGATGTGAGATCAAAGTTCATGTGTGGAGCTCCATTCAAGACTGAGTCCAACAAAATTGAGTACTGTAGACAATAAACAAAATAACTGCAGATACAAGTCTGAAATAAAAACAGACAATTATGGAAATAATCAGTAAGTCATGAGGGATTAACAAAATTATTTTTTTCCCAAATCAATCATTTTTCATTAGAAGCAGAAAAAAAAATAGAAATCAAAGTTCTCAATTGTGGAGAAGGTCAAGGGTTGGAGAGGATGCCTCGGACTGAATGAGCATAAAGAAGGCAGTTAATGCTGGTTGAGAGAGGGTAGTGAAAGCTTAATTGCATCTAATTAACTAGGGAGAGTTAGGGGTAGGTATCTCTGTATGATTGGAGCCTGTAATTCATATTTTGATCATGAGTTTTCGGGCTCACTGAATGATCTGGCTCACTTGCTGTGTGGTTGAGAACAGAGGGTGCAGCCTAACGGCAGAGCGCAACCCATGAGCAGCTCCAATTCTTGATCAACTCGCCAATTAAACTGTCGAGCAAGGGTGAAATCAATGAGGACCAGAGCAGAAGGCAAGCAGACGTTCAGTGACCACCTGCTTGTGCTTGACTGGTCTCACTCTCCGCTGCTGGAGGAAGGTTTGATAGGGGTGGTTTGTGGGTTGGACTCATTTTTGAAGGTCTCTGCAGTTCACGTTACATGTGCTTCTGGTTTCTAATTACTCCTTTACTTATTGCTATTTTGCACAATTTTAATCGGTGCTGACCGGCTCAGTGGCCTGCAGTCAATGAACGACATAGATCTAAATTGAACTGAACTGGACTGATCATTCCTGGAAGACAAACCTCAGGGTTGTATACTGCATTCATACTTTGATAATAAATGAACTTTGAACTTTGAAATGAAAGTCACAAGAGATGAATGAGAACAGAGGAGAGAGAAATAAATGCCAGAATTATGAGACAAAATATTCAGCAATTCGAAGAATTCTGCAGTAAAAAATGTCGGAAATATGCAAAAGGTCAGGCAGTAGTGTGAGATGGAGAAGGAGAATTAATGTTACGGGTCGATGATCTTATATTAGAACAAGCCAATTCTGATACAATCTGGGAAGACTGGTTATTTCATATTGCTAAATCCTGTGTTGAGTCTGAGGGCTGCAATGCATCAAATCAGAAGATGAGATGCTTTTCCTCAACTTTACATTCTGCTTCCTTGGAGCAGTGTACTGCAGACTGAGATATCATTTCATTCGGGTCCCTGCAGGGAGGGATGATTATCATTCTACAAGTCAGATCCAAAGTCTTCTGTCACCTGCACCTTCACTCGAATGATAATTACAGACGTAACTGCTAGGCATGCAATGTGTTCCTTTAGCAATTTTCACGACTACTTAGAAACCATGCAAAGCATTTGTAAAAGAAAGTAAAAACCCAGGCACTTTTTATGCCAATGGTCACTCATGGGACTCTTGCCAGTGCAATTGATTTTGTCACCAGGCACCTTATGAAGAGCACAGCAACCCATCCGTGAAATTGAGCCTGCAGCTGTAACAACTAAGTATGGAAGGGAAACTAATTCCTTTTGGTTCCCTCTTCCTTCTGGAATTTATATTCCCACTGAAACGCAGAAAGCTGGAATCAATAAAGTTCAAAGTTCAAAGTAAACTTATTATCAAACTACATATATGTCACCAAATATAACCTAAGATTAATTTTCTTGTGGGCACACGCAATAAATCCATAATAGAACATTAACCATAATAGATTAATCATCATAGAAGAAGCACAAAGTGATTTGTGCTGAACTGGAAGCCATCAGATCATGTTTCCACAGCTCTACACAAGGACAATATCAACTCAATTTATCTTTTTTTTGTACTGTTGCTGATGCGTGACTTACGTTAATCGCTTTATAATGCATTGCTGTGATATATTAACAAGAAAATTGTTTTCATATTAGAAAATGGAACAATAGAGCACAGACCTTGCAGCTCATGATGTTGTGCCCAATCTAATTAATCAAGTAATTAAATACCTAATGAAACTAATCCCTGCTTCCTGTACAATGTTCATTTCCCTCCATTCATGTACCTATCTCAAAGGCTCTTAACCACCTCTATCACACTTCCTTCCACTACTACCCCTAGCAGTGCATACTTGTTACCTCCACATTCTCTGTGTGAAAAAAAAATGCCCCCCGCACATTTATTTTGAATTTACCACCTCTCAACTTAAATGCATGTCCTCTGGCATTTGACAATTCAACACTCAGAAAAAGATACTACCTGTCTTCTCTGTGCCTCTCATAATCTTGTAAACTTCTATCAAGTCTTTCCCCAGTCTCTTCCACTCCAGGGAAAACAACACACGCAAAATGCTGGAGGAACTCAGGAAGCCAGGCAGCATCTATGGAGGGAAATGAACAGTTAGGATCAGGTGGGAAGGAGCAGGTGGATAAGAGAGTCACAGAGAGAGTGATCCCTGTGGAAAGCAGAGAAGAGAGGGGAAGATGTGTCTGTCGAAGAAGATGGCAGTGGCAAAGATTGAAGTTTTGGATGTGGAGACTTGTGGGGTGATGTGTGAAGACAAGGGGAAACTTATCCTTGCTACATTGCAGGAGAGGTGATTGGATGGATGGGGTGAATGCAAACATGATGGAAATGGAGGCAATGCATGAGAGAATTGCATTAATAGCCATGGAGGTAAACCCCCATTTTCTGAGAAGACATCTCAGATGGCCTGGCACGAAAAACCTCATCATGAGAACTGATACGGCAAAGACAGAAGAACTAAGAGAAGGGAATAGCATCCTTGCAAGTGACAGGGTGGGAAGAGATGTAGTTAAGGTGATTGGGAGTCAGTGGGTTTACAAAAGAAATCCGTGGATAATCTGTCCCTGCAGATGGAGACAGAGATCAAGAAAGGAAAGAGAGCTCTCAGAGATGGACCAAGTAAATTTAAGGGCTGGGTGGTAGCTAGAGGTGAAGTTGACAAAATTGACGGCCTGTGCAGGGGTGCATATGTTCATGGTCATGGTTCTTCTTTAACCCCTTGCCTCTTTCACCTATAACCTTTCAGCTTCTCACATCATTCTTCATTTCTACCTTCCTGCCTTCCACCCTCACCTGGATTTATCTATCAGCTGTAGCTCATGCTCCTGTCCTCCCCATACCCTTTTTTTCTGGCTTCTGCCTTCCCTTTTTCCCAATCCTGAAGAAGGGTCTAGGCTCAAAATGTCAACTGTCCATTTCTCTATATGGATGCTGCCTGACCTGCTGAGTTCCTCCAAAGTTTTGTGTGTGTTGCTCCAAGTTTCCAGTATCTGCGATTTCTCTTGTGTCCCCAGAGGAAACAATACAGGTTTGCCCAACCATACCTTTACCTCACGCCCTCTAAGAACAGCAGCATCCTCTTCTGCACCCTCTCCAATGCCTCCACATCCTTCATATAATGTGGCAATCAGAACTGAATGCAATACTCAAAAATGCAGCTTAACTAGAGTTTTATCAAGCTGCAGTGTAATTTCCTGACTCCTGAACTCTTTCCACTTTTCACCTTTGCAACTATGGCAATTTATGCAGTGGTCACTAATTGTACAACAGACTCTTGGCAGAAGCAATAACTGATAAACTGTTAATCAGATCGAGGGATAAAAATAGAGGTGACTACTTTGCAGAGAGCTCTTCTGGTCTTCTACAAGCCAGGAATGAAGGCAAAAACCTGCAGATTTTGGAACTCTGAAATAAAGACAGAAAATGCTGGGTATACTCAACAAGCCAGCCAGTGTCTCTGGAGGGAAATTTAGATTTAACATTTCAAGTCAATGATCCTTCATTAGAAGTAGAAGAATCAGAAAACAAATACATATTAAGTTGTGAAGAAGAGGAGGGGTGAAGAGAGGAAAGGGAACGTGGCACGGTAGAAACCAAGACTGACCAGGTGACATCATGCTGTTGGTGCCATTTGAGTGAAGAAAATAAATATTTATAATTCAGAGCTGACTTGTCTGGGAAACAGAGGAAGATGAATGGTCCAGCAGAGAGTCAAAAAACGTGGACCGGAATGATGAAATACAAGATACTGTAACTGCTGATAAGTTGGAATTTAAGAAAAAGAATGCTGGAAATATTCAGCATATCATCCAAAAGACCTTATCAACCATTGAAACATGCCACATCAACTAGTATCCCCTTATCTATTCAGTAGTTACATCCTCCAAAATCCCTGTAGATCTGTCAAGCATATCATTTCTCTTTTATAAGCTCCTGCTGATTTGCCCAACCTCATTAATGCTTTCAAATACTCTGTGAATACATCCTTTCACAATACAGTTCAATATTTTCCTCGCCACCGATATTAAGATTACTGGTCCAGAATTGCCTGGTCCTTTCTCTCCGCTTTCTTTTTTAAACGGGGGGAATTTCATCTGCCACCTTACAATTTCCAGAAACTGCTCTAGATACTCAACATTTGGGAGGTTGGCCATTAATGCATCCAATATTCCCAGGGTCACTCTGGAATGTAGATCATTAGATCTTCAAGATTCAAGTTTAAAAGTTCAAGGTTCAAAGTAAATTTATTATCAAAGTACATTTATTCCACCATACACAACAGAGATTCATTTCCTTGCAGGCATACTCAATAAATCCATAGTAAGGGTATTAACCATAATAGAATCAATGAAAGACTGCACCAACTTGGGCATTCACCCAGAGTGCAAAAGACAATACAAAAAGAAAGAAATAATAATAAATAAGCAAATAAGCATTTGCCACATATATGTCGAAACACGGTGAAATGCATCATTTGCATTAACAACAACAAAGGTATTCTGCAGACAGCCTGCAAGTGTCTAACATGGCACACCCACAATGCTCCATAGAACAACCCAGAACACAACAAGCAACAAAACAACAGCAAAAACAAGGCCCATTTCTCCCTCACACCCACACACATACACGGTCCTTTAACTCCAGGACAGGTTAGGCCTCCAGTGAATGTGGACTTGGCCTACAGTCTAGGGGATTTATTGGCCCTTAGGACCATTAATTTCATGAGCACTATGCTTTCATTTACTAATAATTTGGGAACAGCTTCTTTCTAACTGTGATAAGAATGCTGAACGGATCCTGACCCGGATCTGGGCCGTACCCTCCAAATATCCGGACCTGCCTCTCGGTTTTTTTTGCACTACCTTACTTTCCCTTTTCTATTTTCTATTTATGATTTATAATATAAATTTTTAATATTTACTATCGATTTGTACTCCAGGGAGCATGAAGCGCAGAATCAAATATCGCTGTGATGATTGTACGCTCTAGTATCAATTGTTTGGCGACAATAAAGTATAAAGTATGATTTCCTTCTCTCCCTAGACTTCCTGTTCCCTAATTTATCTAAGGGATTTCTTATCTCCTCCTTATGAAGACAGAAATCAAATCACATGTTTAATTACTCTGCTCTTTCTATGTTCCCAGTTACAGATGCCTCAGTTTTTCTCTGTAACTAGTCTTCACTAACCTTTTCTTTGGAAGGTCAAATCTGAAGGCAGAATACAGGGTTAATGGCATGATTCTTAGTAGTTTGGAGGAGCAGAGATCTCGGGGTCCACGTCCATCGGTCCCACAAAGTTGCCATGCAAGTTGATAGGGTGGTTAAGAAGCAAATGGTGTGTTGGCCTTCATTATTTGGAGGATGAACTTCAAGAGCTGCAAGGTATATTGCAGCTGCAAATATCTCTGGTTAGGTCACGCTTGGAATATCGTGCTCAGTTCTGATCGCTTCATTATAGGAAGGATGTGGAAGCCTTGGAGAGGATGCAGAGGAGATTTACTAGAACGCCACCTGAATTAGAGAGCACGTCTTATGATGAGCAAGCTGGGGCTTTCTTCCTTGGAGAGAAGGAGGATGAGAGGTGGCTTGATAGAGGTGTACAAGAGGTTAAGAGGCATAGATTGAGTGGATAGCCAGAGACGTTTCACAGGGTAGAAATGACTAATATGAGAGGGAATCATTTTAAGGTGATTGGAGGAAAACATTGGGGTGTTAATGGGATGTAAACTTGCAGATTCATTAAATGGGACAGAAGACGCTGATTATGAGTAAGTACATTAACTGTTTATGTACAGAACAATAGTGTAACACTCAACCAAACATCTAAATCAAACAAGTACTTATCGAAGCCTCCCTTGGTTGCAAAGCTATGACACCAAACATTCAATAACACTTCTAACTCGAACAGGTACCTTATTAATTCCCAAGTCACACAACTACAACACTAAGCATTCAACAAACACGTACTTATCTAAGTGTGTGCACAGGCCCTCCTATCTGAAAAATACTTTCCTAATGGTTCTTCAGTCCAGGATGTGACCCAGTCTGAAAGGAGCCCCTAGCTAAGAGACAGAGTGTTTGACACACACACACGATTCTTAAAAGTTGGAGTGCCCAAAACCAGAAGCCAGTGCTGCAGCACGAAAGCCAGCCAATGGGAGAGAGCTCTCACATACTTTGAACTGGCCTATTAGTGACCAGCACGGCGGAAGCAGTTTTCAATCAGTAGGTAAGTTAACCCTTCATGTTACAAGGGGGAATGTCAGAAGTAAGTTTTTTTTTACACAGAGGGTGGTGGGTGTATGGAATGTGCTGCCAGGGTTGGTGGTAGAGAAGATATATTAGAGACATTTGAGACACTGAGATAAGAACATGAGTTAAAGAAAAATGTCAGCCTAGGCGGGAGGGAAGGTTTAGATTGATCTTGGATTC
Organism: Mobula birostris; assembly: GCF_030028105.1. NCBI lineage: Eukaryota > Metazoa > Chordata > Chondrichthyes > Myliobatiformes > Myliobatidae > Mobula > Mobula birostris. The sequence continues at coordinate 51,307,980 of NC_092385.1, forward strand.
GGTTAGAGGGTTGGCACAACATTATGGACCAGCGGGTCTGTATCCCACTGTAGTGTTCTCTGTTTGATATTCTATGTTGTAGAGGAGGGAAACCAGCCTTTAGGATGCCTGCTGCCACCACCAGAGAGTCCCATTACCCCAACCATAACCTGATGTGAATACCAAAATGTTTTAGTGGGAGTTGTATGAAAGAATCCTCGCTTCTCTCAATTACTCTGTAGGATAAAGTCAGGATATTTACCAGAAGTATTGTGTAATGTTGGCCAGCTATGCAGTAGATAGGTAGTGATGTCATCTAAGAGTTTCTTAAATGTCCCTAATGTATCTGTCCTGTCTCTAACACTGCACCCACCACTATTTAAAAACAAAAATTACCCCAGATATCCCCTTTATACTTTCCTCCAATCACCTTAAAATCATGTAAGCCATTTTTCACCCTGAGAGGAAGTCTCTGTCTGGCAACTCAAACTATGCATTTTATCATCTTGTATATTCCTATCAAATGCTCCTTCACTCCAAAGAGAAAATCCCTAGCTCACTCATCATATTCTCATAAGAGATGCTCTCTAATCCAGGCAGCATTCTGCAAAATCTCCTCCACACCCTCTCAAAAGTTTCTGTGTTATAATATGTAAGTAAAAGACATTGCCTTAACTTTACGGCACAATTCACATGTCGCTGATCCAACAAACTTTGAAAATATTCCTTTTTATGCATGGATACATTTTTCTGTTCCACATCCCCAACAAGGAGACCTTGATGATATTGTTCATCTTCAGGAAGATTTGCACTCATTCTACATACAGTTTGAATGGCTGTTATCTTGCACTTGAGCTTGGCCTTATATGGCTGCCAGCATTAACTTCCCGACCTGCCTGTCAATGTAGTGTCTGTAGAATCTTCAGTGAAGCTAATGACAAAGGCAAATAACGAGACCAAATGACCAAATGACCATCTTCTATGATCTAGTGCAGAATCCTACGCCATCTCGTGTTTGCTGAGCCCTGCATTAGGAAGGCCACCGACACATGGAACTCAAGGGGAAAAGATACCTACTTTTCTTTCAGCCCACGTAGGCAGTAGAGAGGAGATGATCATTCATTTGCATTGCAGGCATACAGAGACTGTAACTAGCCCTGCACAGAAATCTCTCTGGCAACTTACTGCTGAAATAACATGTCTGTGTAGCCCTGATGATTCGCCTTGGCCAATGAATACTGTTCCCCAACACAAAGCCAAAAGAACATATCTCCTTTATGCACTGTTCTTTACTGGCCTGTATAGCCCTCTTTGAGCTCCTGAAAGCATGCTTCTACCTAGTTCCCATCATTGTATTATCCATTCATTCTGTGGCAATTCTTCCCAGGAGCCAGAAGAGTGCCGCAGTCAATTGGAAAGTGTGAAATAATTTATTTACTATGAGGTGAAAACTGTGATGCTATATGTCCCACTTCCCTGCTTGTTTAATTGGATAATTTTGAGATTTGTTTTTTTTTTTGTTGGCAACCAGGTGGTAACATGTATAACAAAAAAAATAGATGCAATCTAATTCTAGGAAACCATATTTCATAAAGATGTTGATAAAGGATCTTAACTCAGAACATTGACTTTTTATTCTCCTCCATAGATACTGCCTGACTTGCTGAGTTCCTCCAAAATTTTGTGTGTGTTACTTAAGATTTCCAACATCATCAGAATCTTTTGTGTTCATAAAGGTGTTGTCAGAAATAAAATGCTTTAGGCTGTTACATTTCTCCTCACTAGAGGCAATCATTCTGCAGACTTTAATGTCATCATCTAAATATCTTCCCAATCATTTACAAAACATTAAGCTCATTAAAGCCCCTTGAACTGTCCACAGGTAATGTGGTGACAATAATAGTCTCTTCCACTTGTTGATGAGTTGTATTACAGAGCATTCTATGAGAAAAGGCAACCACAATCAAGAAAGTTACCTATTTAATTAAACCAGAGTAGCAGTTTGCAAGCTGATTTTCATCCACTACAGACTTCTTTCTCAGCTGAAATCGCATGCAACATTGATGATAGTTTAAAACTGGAAAGGGCAGAAGCATTTCCTTCGGCTGTGAAATTACAAGTTGTCTTTTTCTTCTGTCGTCTCTCATACTGAAGTGAGACAAGGTATCTGATTCTCAGAGGATAGGATTTCTGGCCCAACACCTAATGTGCTCATTTCACTTATTTATACAGTTCAGCATCATGGGTCAACGATACCAAACATCACAGAAAATAAGCACAGTGTGGCAAGCAGATCAACCTAGACTTGACCTAGAAATGGTTGTGAAGTGGAAAAGAAAGGAAAAGCTGGAGTGTTGAGCAGGTCAGTCTACATCTGCACTGAAACAGAGCCAACATTTCAATTTCACAACCTTTCTTCAGAAGCGAGGAAAATTAAGGACAAACAGTTTTTAAAGTTCAGAGAAAGTGGGAATGTAATAGGGTCACGAGAATGAGCGATGAGGAAAGGATAAGACTGCAAAATGAGAGAGTGTGGGACAGCTAAAGGAACTAAGGCATGAGGATCTCAGCTTCAGTGGTGCTGCAGCTTGGTGGAGAGTGCCCTCAAAAAATAAAGATACAACATCAATTTAGATTCAGATTTATTTATTTATCATGTGTACATGGAAACATACAATAAAATGCATGGTGCACATTAACAACCAACACACTTAAGGATGTGCTGAGGGCAGCCCGCGAATGTCGCCACGCATTCTGGCAGCAAAGTAGCATGCCCGCAATGCTCAACGAAACAACACAGAATGCAACATGTAACAAAACAACAGCAGCAAAGCAAACTCCTTTCCTCCCTCCCACCCACTCTCGTGGACAGTCCTCCAGCTCCAGGATAGGCCCCTTCCTGTCTCCAGTATCCAGTTTCAGCCATAAGTTGGAGACTTCCAGATTACTGAGTTTACCTATATATGAGCCAGCAGGGGTTCATTGTTGAGGCATTAATGATCTGTGCCAGGGTGCTTAAAGACAAGGATGTGCACTCTAATACTCTTCAGTGTTATCACAGTAATGACATTTGGACAGTTAATAAGATGTGTATCAGCATCAGTAGGCAGAGGTTAGACATGCAGCATAGGTTTAGTGTCCTGGGTTAATGGAAATCTGAATTCTCAGCACACTGCTAAAGTGATCGGCATTTTGTGTTGAGTGAGAGGTAACCAGGGTAACAACGGGGAACCGTGATGAATCAATAATGCCCTCGTGCAACTTCTTAAAGCATCAACTGTACTTCCTTTCGGCTGTAAAAGTACAAATTGTCTTTATTTCTGTCATTTCTCAAAGTGAGACGAGACAAGAAATCTGATTCTCAGAGGATAGGCTTTATGGCCTAACAAACCTAATGTGCTCCGTACACCCCAGTCTAACAGTGAAAATGCAGTTCAACATAGATAGACAATGAAGATCCAGAACCGAGAACCAGGAAAGAGTGCAGTGCCAAAAAAGTCATCCGGGGAAGGAGACACGGAGAGTTCAGATGTTGGAATCCGCAGCCACAAATAGTCTGTCAAAGGAACATGGTGGGCCATGCAGCCTTTGTGGGAGGGAATTGTTGGTGGTTTGGGTCAACACCATGTATCAGAACTAAATGCGGAGTGGGAGGTAGCCAGTATAAAGCGGCGGGGGGGGGGGGGTTGTGCAACAGCAGCCCAAGATGATTGGTGGACTGAGGGGAGGAGTGAAGCCCTGAGGCATCATTTTGACCAAAGTGTCAGCATCCTCTTCCTCCCCCACCCCTCCCCACATAGATGCTGCTCAGCCCTGAAGTTCCTCCAGCAGCTTGTCTGTTGTTCCAACACCAGGGGTGATTGTCCTTTTGGTTTGCTTAAAACAAATTTTCTTTCTGCTTTGCTGAGCAACAACTTTCTTGAAGAAGCATGTTTTCGTCTCCAAACAAATGAAAATAATTTTATGAGCTTTCTTACAATCAAATTATTATTCAGGCTCCTCCCATTGACCCACACCTGGATCATAGCCTTACATCAACGTACTTATCCAAACTTCTCTTAAAAGTTGCAATCAAACCTGCATTCACCACTTTTGCTGGCAGCTTGTTTCACACACTGAGTGAAGATAGCCCCCCTTAGGTTGTTCTTAAACATTTCACCTTTCACCTTTTACCTATAACCTTTAGTTCTAGTCTCACTGAACTTCAGTTAAAAACAAAAGCTTGATTGTATTTACCCTTACTATACCTCTTCTAATTTTGTATACCTCTATATCAAATCTCCCCTTTTTCTTCCACACTTAAGGGGGAAAAAAGTCCTAACCGATTCAACCTTCCCCTATAACACATGTCCTCAAGTCCTGACAACATCCTTGTAAATTTTCTCTATGCTCTTTCAGTGTCATTGTTAACTTTCCTGTAGTTAGGTGACAAGAACTGCACACAATACTCCAAATATGGCCTCATCAATGTAGGATACAACTTCGACTTAACACTCCAACCTCTGTACTCAATACTGTGATTAATGAAGGCCAACGTGTCAAAAACTCTTTACAGACCTATCTCCCTGTGATGCCACATTCAAGGAATTCTGGGACTGTAACTCCAGATCTTTTTTCTTCTGCCACATTCCTCAGTGCATTGTGTTATTGGTTGTCTAACAGTAATATAGACCTCAGTATCTAATTAAAATATAAAATCTGTTATGTCAACTACTGGGGATTTTACTAGAATAAATCACTCAGGCAGTGCATAGAACACCTAATGGACATATGAGGTCCTCATCCTAAAAGGTGCCAGCACAGAGAAAAAGCAAAACCCAAAATATAAGAACAGATTTACTCGCATCATCTTGCATTGGTCAGTATTGAAATCCTGTCCAACATCTGGCTAAGTTTAAGAAGTTTTTATTTCCAGTGTTTTTTTTTATATTTTGTGAAAGTAGGCATTCCCCTGAATTTCAAATTCAATATCTGGAGTATTATCAATGTATGGGTTTCTCACTTTGAGCTTTAAACACAAGTCACAGCCATAGCATAAACTGGGAGGTTCTTATTCTCAAACTAATCATGTGCTCTCCCTGCAGCAGGGAACTCACTGTGCAGTTAGCATCTACTGTCAATGGCCACCTTATTAGGTACACCTGTGCACCAGCTTGTAATAAGCCAATCATGTGGAAGAATCTCAGTGCAAGAAAAGCATGCTAACATAGTCGATCGTTGTTCAGACCAAGCATCAGAATGGGGAAGAAATGAGATCTAAGTCACTTTGACCATGGAACGATTGTTGGTGTCAGATGGGGTGGCTTCAGCGTCTCGGAAACTGGTGATCTGGAATTTTCAAGCATTTTCAATGGTCTTTAGAGTTTACAGAGAATGGTACAAAAAAAAAACCGAAATAAAATCCAGTGAGCAGGAGTTCCACAGGCAAACATGCCTTGGCAACGAGAGAAGTCAGAAGGGAATGGCCAAACTCATTCAAGCTGACAGGAAGGCAACAGTAATTCAAATAACCATGCGATACAACAGTGGCGTGCAGAAGACCATCCTTGAACACACAACACATCGAACCTTGAAGTGGATGTGCTACAGCAACAGAAGATCATGAACATACACTCAGTCACCACATTATTAGATACTGGAGGTAAGAAGGTCACCACTGAGTGTATATTACAGCGTGGTTAGCCAGGGGAATATTCATTTTTAGGAACTCATACCACAACAGATATAAAATTGCAACAGAGAGCTGAGCTGGAAGTCAGGAGCAGATGGGCAGAGACTTGGCCACCACTGCTGACCCGTCAGCTGGAGGGTGCAGGGGTTAAGGGTCAAAACACTCTGTGAAGGTTGGGCACCACCTGACGACATCTGCCCCTGGCCAAAGGCTATGTTACCTCATCAGGAAACTGAAGAGAACACCCCGGTGTATGATGCAGACAGTGTTATATGCCCATGTTTTTGCTCGATCAACTACATTTTGTGTTATTAGTAATAACCCATTCACACATCTCCTGGTGTCTTAATGTCAGTGGCTGTCACAGGTAATGGTACCAATGGGAACAATAATAATGCAGGTTACAATATTGGACACTAACCTATAGAATAATGATCCAGAAATATGAATTCATACACCATCAGTGCAAGCAATTTAAATTCAATTTGTTATGGATTGTAAAACAAGATCTGGTTGCTGTTAAAAACCATCTGCTTTAATCATGTCTGCAAAGGATGGAAGTCTACCTAGAAAGACTGTAAGGCGACTAACCTGACCATACTTACTGACTGTCTGAAACAACGCAGTAAGTTGCATCAAACCACTGCAACTTAACATAAAAAAGCTAAGCCTGCTCAGACCACCTGACATCCAATTAAGGCTCATCAAAGACACACCAATTCCAGTTGCATCTGCAAAATATATCTGGGGACATATTGACATTGGAAGAGCTATTGCTGGTCGAGTCACATAATTGTACCTTGAGGCAATATTCCAGAAAGCACCACCACAAATTCCCTCTATCTATTACCCCAATGACCACACAGCATTCATTGTAAACACTTCAAACCACTTTTTATAATGCTGGTCATATTGTAAATTCATGCCAGTATTTATGTAGTTATGTACATTTTTATTCCTCATCTGTACTTTAATCACTAACTTTATTTTTATACAATTCTTTATTTTTTTTGTAGTTGTTGAATGTTGTTGAACCAACACACCACAGCAAATTTCAAATACAGGTTGAGTAGTTGTTATCCAAAATGCTCAGGGCTGCAAGTGTTTTGGATTTTGGATTTTGGAATATATAATGCAATAGCTTGGGATCACCATAATCTCCGACTCTGAATTTATGCGCTACCAGTAAGCAGTGTTCGTCTTACACTTGTTCATCGCACGTGTACTGATGTAGCTGTTCAGTGTGTTTGATCTTTATCAGCGACGATCTCAACAAACGCATCAATGAAGTTCTCTGCTGTTTCGTGTCAACAGGTGCTTTATCACCACAAATCTTTAAGAACTTAATGCCGTGGCTTTTCTTAAATTTCTGCAACCAGCCTCATGAACACTCACAATTACCATCAATTTTTAGTTTATCATGATGGATCTTTGTTTATTTCATGATCAGCATACCGCTAGGCAGAATACGTTCACTCTGACGCTGATGAATCCACTCTTTCAATACTGAATCAATATCTTCACTTTTCACTTTACAGTGTTTTCCTAGTTTTCGTTAACTTTTGTTCATTACATATATGAGGGCACTTTTCAGAATTGTCTGTGGTGTGCAGAGACCTGCACATCACCTGGGAACCTTTCCAGCACCCTATGGAATTTTCCATTAGTAACGTCATGTCAGCACTCAAAAAAATTTTTGGATTTCGGAGGTTATCAGAATTTAGAATTTGGGATAAGGGGTCCTCATGTAAAATGTACAGATGTATGGAAAATACAGTTGACCTGAATCCTTCATTCTTTCATCACAATCCCAAAGTCTATGCTATCCCATTCTCAAGACCAAGGAGAATGCCATAGAGAGGAAGGAAGAATCTGGAAATACTCAGCAATGGTTCCAGACTCAAAGTTTCCACACATTAGGCCATAAGCAGGCAAGGAAACCTAATTATATCCCACAGCTCCAGGTGTCGGCTCAGAATCCTTTCAGTTAAAAGCCACTTGCAGGAAGCATCAGGCTCAGTAAGATCAAGTACAGGGTGGGGACCTCCATTACTCATCACAGAAAGTAACTTGGCAGTACCACTGTTGAACAAGTCAGGAGGATGGTTAGTAATGGATCTGAGAAACATCCCACAGCATAAAACATTCTAGATCTAGTGCTTACCAGTCTATCCATGGTAACATCAGGTGTGCCCATCACATTGTCCTGTCTTCAGATGAAGGACGTGTTCACATTGTGCTTATTGAATGGGCACTGGTGACAAAACTGAAACTTTGTCTCTCAGAATATCCCTCAATCAATAATGAGAGTGAAGCCAGGGGGAGCTCTGGTTTGATAGAAGCTAAGCTTGTCAGGAGAAACAATGCTCATGATTGAACATGAAGTTCCAGCCTCGTGACCCTATAGTGCAGGAGAACAAGTTAAAGATGGTTACGGAGGCAGTCATTGGGTATAGTTAAATCAAAGGTTAATAGGTTCTTAGTTAATAAGGGTATCAAAGGTTATGGGAGAAGACAAAAGAATGGGGTTGAGAAGGATAATAAATCAGCCATAATCAAATGGCAGAGGAGGCTCAAATGACCTAATTATGCTCCTATGTCTTATAGTCATATAGTCTCAACAAAAAGACCATACATTGTCAGAGCTAAGAGAAGCTACAACCACTAAATCAGATAAAGGTTTGGCTGCTCTGCAATTAGGAATAATAGTAAACAATTACTGGACAGGAGGTTTTTTGAACACCAACAATTAATTATATATGGCTCCATCCAACAAGAATATGGTTACCTCTAGATTACCCTCTGAAATAACCCCTCAGTGGAACCAAACTGCTTAACAATTGAACATAGTAGGGGCTATAGAAAGCCATTCATCCCACTGAGCATGTTCTGCTTTTCAACAAGATCATTGCGTCCCTTCGACCCTTTTCCTGTCCTATCCCATATTCCTTGATTATCCCATTGTCCAGAATATCTCTCTCTCTCTCTCTCTCCCCCTCTCCCTCTCCCTCTCCCTCTCCAATTCAAGCTCTCTCTCTCTCTCTCTCCCTCTTTCTCTCCCTCTCCCTCTCCAATTCAAGCTTCCAGTAATGCAGTCCTCGAATTGTCACCCAGTTCGGATACGGCCCAACTGCAGAGTGAGAGACACTGAAGCGAATCAATATTTCACAGACTTTAATGCAAACAGTGTTAAAGGGAAAAGAATGCTATAAATGCTAGGCCAAACAGGGCTGTTAAATAAAACTCTCAAATGGAAAATGAAACCTACACTGTGGCTGAAAAGAACAACTAAATGTTAAACGTATACTGCTAGTCTTCTGAGTCAGTTGACTCGACAGTCCAATTTCTCAGGCAAGGCAGAATGCAAGCAGGCAGCAAAGCATTGCTGTACTGTGTCCAAGTCTCGACAAGTACTACAATGGAATGAATGGAATTACATACTATCACAATGAAATAATAATTAGCTGGCACATGCATATTCACAAAAGCAATTGCCGTATCTACTGTGCTGCCGAATCCGTGGTTCTGACATGAATACGCCGTCCATTTACAGAGCTGTTCCTTGTTCAACCCGCAATATGCAGGAACTGCGTTATTCTGCCACGATGTGAGGTTTATGGTAAAGGACAGACTAGACACAGTGACACACTGGTAGAGCTGTGACTTCACCACCCCAGTGACCAGGGTTCAATCTCTATTAATAAAATGGTCAGTCTGCAGGTTGGAAACGTGGCCACAGACCTAGTTCTCACACAGCAGCAGCCAACAATTCTATCCTGCTGGATGGATATTACACATAGTGAAAGTAAATGTTCCTGTTAGCTAGTTAAATTGAAAGGGAACATGGGAACTGGGTCCCCAGTGAGTGTATGAGGAACGTAGGAACCAGTCCCTGCTGCATTAAGAAGAAAGACAGGACCTGGTGGTCCTGTGAGTGAACGGGGAGCACAGTGAACATCAACCGGTGAGCCAAATGACAAACAATCCAGGTTAAAAGTGAGAGAGCAGATCACTGGGGTTCTACTGTAGTAGATTAAGGGATGCCCCATTTGAAATACTGAAAATGATTAAATTATATTTGATTTAGATGATAGAGAAAAACTATTTCCTCTAAGTATATAGAGAGATTGAGGGATACTTTATTGATCTCAAAGGAAGTTACCATGGCATTGCAAGTCCACAGTTGTACAATTATTAGAAGAGAAGGAAGAAAGAATAAAAAAAGTTTCCTTAAAAATAAGATGTACAAGATTTACAAGTCAAAGATTACAAGGTTTATTCCCTATTCCCAGTTCCTCCGTCTCCACCGCATCTGCTCTCAGGATGAGGCTTTCTGTTCCAGGACATCTCAAATGTCATCTTTCTTTAAGGATTGTGGTTTCCCTTCTGCCATCATCAATGATGCCCTCACCCGCATCTCCTCCATTTCCCGCACTTCAGCCCTCACCCCATCCTCCCGCCACCACAATAGGGACAGAGTTCCCCTTGTCCTCACCTACCACCCCACCAGCCTCCGGTTCCAGCACATTATCCTCCACAACTTCCGCCACCTTCAACAGGACCCCACCACTAAGCACATCTTTCCCTCTCCACCCCTCTCCGCTTTCCGCAGGGGTCTGTCCCTCCGTGACTCCCTGATCCACACGTCCCTCCCCACGGATCTCCCACCCGGCACTTATCCCTGTAAGCGTAAGTGCTACACCTGTCCCTACACCTCCTCTCTTGCCACCATTCAGGGCCCCAAACAGTCCTTCCAGGTGAGACAACACTTCACTTGTGAGTCTGTTGGGGACATCTATTGCATCCAATGCTCCCAGTGCAGCCTCCTCTACATTGGTGAAACCCGACGCAGATTGGGGGATCGCTTCGTCGAGCACCTCCGCTCCGTCCGTCACAACAGACAGGATCTCCTGGTAGCCACCCACTTCAACTCTGCTTCCCATTCCCATTCAGATATGTCCAAACATGGCCTCCTCTACTGCCATGATGAGGCTAAACTCAGGTTGGAGGAGCAACACCTCATATACCGTCTAGGTAGTCTCCAGCCCCTTGGTATGAAGATAGAATTCTCCAACTTTTGGTAATTCCCTCCCCCTCCCTTCTCCTATCCCTATTTCACACTGCCCCCTCCCCCAGCTGCCTACTACATCCCTCATGGTTCCACCTCCTTCTAATACCCATTGTGCTTTCCCCTATTCCTTCCTCACTTTTCCTGCTTCCCCTCCCCCACCCCTTTATCTTTCCCCTTACTGGTTTTTCACCTGGAACCTACCAGCCTTCTCCTTCCCACCCTCCCCCCACTTTCTTTATAGGGCCTCTGCCCCTTCCCTCTACAGTCCTGACGAAGGGTTCCGGCCCGAAATGTCGACTGATCGTTTCCACGGATGCTGCCTGACCTGCTGAGTTCCTCCAGCGTGTTGTGAGTGTTGCTTTGACCCCAGCATCTGCAGAGTATTTTGTGTTTACAAGGTTTACAAGATTTCTAAGTTCACACTGATAAAATGGTAGTGCAAGAATTACCATAATATTATCCAGTAATGGGTGCACACTCACACCATCCAGATAAGAGGTGATGGTAGTGTTGCACAGAGTGTCCACGACAGCAGGGTGTGGTAAACAGAGGTTAGTAACAGCTTAACAGGAGAGTGTCATCATTTTCCAGCTCTAGGTTGAGTCATTGTAAAGTCTAATGGCCAAGAGTAAGCATGAACTTATATAACGGTCTTTGGAGCAGCACAGTTGTCTTAGTAGGTGAAACTAAAATCAGGCAACTTTAGGATGATCTATAAAAATCACTACCCCATACATTGTCTCATTCAGAGGTCAGAGGCCAAATCTTGGTTGCATATTCCTTCCTCATGTCTACTCAGCTGTACCCTGAGCTGCCCTGTGCATTTCTCACCTACCTCTCGCTGTGTCACACGCCACAGCAGCATTAACACAGGATGATTAGGGTATGAAAACCAACCCTGCCATACACTGGGCATGCGGCAAAGCATTGGCATAGGTATGTGTGCTGAGATATAATGAAAACATTGCTTTATCAATGTAGTAAAGGAGAACGGAATGTGGGGGCAGCACGGTAACATAGCAGTTAGTGTAATGTTATTTATTCCAGTGATCTGGTTCACTTCCTCCTCCTGTCTGTAATGAGTTTGTACATTCTCCTGCTGACAACATGGGTTTCCTCCAGGTGCTCCTGTTTCCTCCCACATTCCAAAGACATACCGGTTAGTGGGTTAATTGCTCACATGGGTGCAATTGGGCTGGAAGACCCTGTTACCATGCTGACTCTCTAAATAAAATTAAAATAAAACTAAGGATATAATGCTACAGCTGCAGGGAAAGTGTGGTGCGGTTACACAGATAAAATACAAGGGCTGCAGCCAGATAAATGGAAAATCAAGAATTAATCTTCAGCATAATGAGAAGTCCATTCCAGAGTCTTTTTTTAGCAACAGGGGAGAGGGTGCCAAGAATGAGCAGGGTGGGAGAGGGTCTTTGAATATTTTGGCTGCTTTCCTGAGGTAGTGGGAAGTATCAGCAGAGTTAGTGGAGCGTAGTCTGCTTTACCTAATGAACTGGGCTGTGTTCACACCTCAGCAGTTTTTTGAGGCGCTGGGCAGAAGGTCACATTAGGGGGTGACTCAACCATTCCAAAGAGTCTCTGTGCCTCAGTTGACCCCTCCACATCTTCTTAATACCTAACCCAGAAAGTGAGAGGAAACTGGAAGCATTATAAATTCAAGGATGGAGCAGTTCCTGTACCACAGCTCCAATCGGTTACATTGACTGTCGGAGCCTGGACTTATGTTTAGATGAGCACTGACACCATCATGGGTGTTACTAATATTCCATCCCTCAATGTGGGAGATTTGCTGGCTGATTAAAAAGAATCATAAAAATTGACTGCTGGGAGGAAGGTGGAGATTTTTATCTGATTTATTATTTTAGTTGGAATTTCTGTAATTATTTTTAAACGTGCTCTTTTAATAAACGTAACTTAATAAAATTTATATTTTTTAGCATTTTATACAAATTCCATGAGACATTGATTATGTCTGGAGGAACATTGTATCATTTCCTAATGCGCGCATGCATTTCCAAATGACAATAAACGAGGACAGAGTGTCCTCATAATCTAATCTAATCTAATATTTGCAGATCAGATGTCCATGTGAGCAGAAGGTATGAGTGCCAGTCAATCTGCACACCCTGAGTTCGAGCCCATCATCGGCTAGTCTGGCAGTCGATAGGAACCCAAAGGTCATCTGCAAGCCCGATGGCCAAAGCCTGGAGACCAGAGGCCTGTCCGTGTCTGTGGGTGGGTAGGAGGGTGGAAAGAGGTTGGTTTTGCTGTTACTGTTTTGTTGCTTGTTGTGTCCTATGGCATTTGTCGAGCATTGTGGGCTTGCTATGTTGCCGCCGGGATGTGTGGTGACGCCTGCGAGCTGTTCCCTGCACAACCCCGGGATCTGTTGGTTGTAGGCACAAACAATGAAGTTCACTCTATTTTTCCATGTACATGTGATAAATAATCTGAACCCGAATTGCATGTAATAGGCAGTGAAAACCAAAGCTGCCCTGAGGTTACTGTCAACCACTGGTGCTCTGATAGCCTTTCCATTGCACTGTGTTGTGATGGGCCACAATGTGCTGGGAGCCAGCCTACCAGTGAATGACTGCACCCAGGCCTATCTTAATAGAGATAGCATGGCCCAAGGCAAATTAATATAATGTTATCATTGTTGAGACCTAACTATTAACAGGGTTCAGGCCTACAGGGGGCAGCCATATTTACACATTGATGATGTAAAGCTCCTTGTAGATCTTCAGAGAGATTATCATCCCCAAAGTTTAATTTTGATTGAGTTGCTCTTTGGAATCAAGGATGAGTTTGCATAGAACACTACAGCACAGCACAGGCCCTTTGGCCCACAATGTTATGCTAACCCTTTTACCTATTCAATCTAACTCTTCCCTCCTACATAGCCCTCCATTTTTCTATCATCCATGTGTTCATCTAAGAGTTTCCTAAATGTCCCTAACGTATCTGCCTCAACCACCACTCCTGGTAGGAAGTTCCAGTCACCCACAAATCTTGGTGGCCAGTTTGCTGTTTGCTGTTGTGCGCTGGGGCAGCAGGTTGAGGGTAACAGACACCAACAGAATCAACAAACTCATTCGTAAGGCCAGTGATGTTGTGGGGTTGGAACTGGACTCTCTCATGGTGGTGTCTGAAAAGAGGATGCTGTCTAAGTGGCATGCCATCTTGGACAATGTCTCCCATCCACTACATAATGTACTGGTTGGGCACAGGAGTACATTCAGCCAGAGACTCATTCCACCGAGATGCAGCACAGAGCGTCATAGGAAGTCATTCCTGCCTGTGGCCATCAAACTTTACAACTCCTCCCTTGGAAGGTCAGACACCCTGAGCCAATAGGCTGGTCCTGGATTTAATTCCTGGCATAATTTACTGGCATAATTACATATTACTATTTAACTATTTATGGTTCTATTACTATGTATTATTTATGGAGCAACTGTAACGAAAACCAATTTCCCCTGGGATTAATAAAGTATGACTATGACTATGACTATGAAATCTCTGTATAAAAAACTTACCTCTGCAATCCCCACCCTCCATACTTTCCTTCAGTCACCTTAAACTAATGCCCCCTTGTGTTAGTCATTCCCTCCCTGGGAAAAAGTCTATGGCTCTCTACTCAATCTAAGCCTCTCCCTTTTCATCTCGTACACCTCTATCAAGTTGCTTTTCATTAAACTCAATATAAGGTCGGAATATTTTTTTAGTTGGGAGAACTTGATGACCAGAAAATTTTACTCCAAGAATGCTCTTCTGCACACCACTGTTGTAACATGTGTTACTTCAGTTACTGACATCTTCCTGTCAGATTAAACCAGTCTGGCCATTCTCTCATTAGCAAGGCATTTTCACCCACAGAACTGCCAATTACTGGAAGCTTTTGTTTTCTACACCATTCTCTGTAAATTCTAGAGATCGTTGTACATGAAAATCCTCAGTTTTTGAGATACACAAACAACCCCATTTGGCATTAACAATCATTCCACGGTCAAAGTCACTTAGATCACATTTTACCTCCATTCTGATGTTTAGGCTGAACAATAACTGAACCTCTTGACCATGTTTGCATGCTTTTATCACTGAGTTGCTGTCGCATGATTGGCTGAATAGATGTTTGCATTAATGAGGTATACAGGTGTACCTAATAAAGTGGCTACAGAGTGTGCTTTCAATATTCCATATCTGTTAATTGGAACAAGGTATGAAATGAAGTTTCTAGTATCAATTACAAAGCCGTTAAGGCCAAATAGTGTACACTATTATGAAAAGACATTTATGTTCACAGTAGTCACCTATCCTGAGGCTAATGTTCATAAAATATTAATAACTACATTACAGGTTTGTAGTAATATAATCCTACAATGGATTAGTGCTCCGAGTAAATTCCCTTTTGTGTAGTTATGTGTTATATTCTTTCATACAGCTACAGGCAAAAAGATTTCTATAAATTTCCAATGACAAATCTGCTCCTTATGAAGAATATTTTTTAAAAAATCAAAACCGTTATATTTCCAAACTTCATAAAGTTATAAGAATTAATTAAACAAAGTAAGCTTACCCCATGGGTATAGGTACAAGGCTGATACTCAGCTACGTGGCAGAAATGTGTCAGATTTGATTCACGTGCTCAGTTGATTTCTGTTGAGATAACCGTTGAGGTTTAGAAAAAGAAATATTAGTCTGGATTTACACACGCATACACAAAATGCTGGAGCAACTCAGCAGGTCAGGCAGCATCTATGGAGAGGAGCAGAGAGCCAATGTTTCAGGTTGCGATGCTGCCTGATCTGTTGAGTTCCTCTTGCATTTTGTGTGTGCTCCCTTGAGTTCCAAAATCCCTTGTGTTTATGATTAACCTGAATTTTGCTTCTTAAATATTATCTAAAAACCTGTGGTGAATTGTCTGAACATAGGTACAAGATAATATTACGTAGGCAACAGATTTATAGAAACATGACACCACAAGAGTCTATTTGCTCTATTAAATTCATGCCACCTCTATAAAGTAACATCAGTCAGTCATATCAGTTTCAAGCCCCTCGGTGTCAGCATCTCAGAGTATCCATCCTCGGACCAGTTTCAAGCCCCTCGGATGCAATCACGAAGAAGGCACTCCAACTGCTCTACTTGATTAGGAGTTTGAGGAAACTTGGTATGTCATTGAAGACTCTTGCAAATTTCCAGAGGTGTACGGTGAAGAGCATCTGACTGGTTGCATCACGGGCTGTGTGAATGTGCCAGTGTGTAGGATCACAAGAGGCTGCAGAGGACTGCAAACTCGGCCAGCTCCTTGGCATTCACAACCAACCGCACCATCAAGAACATCTCCAAGACGTGGTGCTCTCACTCTGGACCCTCATCGTCTAGGACAAGCCCTCTTGTCATTACTACCATCAGGGAGGAGGTATAGGAGCCAGAAAACCCACACTCAATGATTTAGTTTCTTCCCCACCACCATCAGATTTCTGAACGTACCATGAACACCATTTCACTATTCCTTTTTGATTGCAATATTTATCTTATAATTTAGAGTATTTTATGACTTTGCACTGTACTGCTGCCACAAAACAACAAACTCCATGACATAAGTCAGTGATAGTAGACCTGATTCTGATATCCTTGCCCTATTTCTTCATATCCCTACCAATTAATTTCCTTCAGGTTCTACCAAACTTCCTGTTGAAACTCCTATTTGTTACCAAGAACCTTCCCCACTGTGAATTCCAGTTACACATAACGTTCTTCCCCTACCACATATTTCAAATGCACACACTCTCATCACTAAACCACTCATCAATGGAAACCCGGTTTACCATGTCTAAACGCATTACGATTTTGTACACTTCTGCCTAGTTCTTTCACCTTCATCTGTGCTCCACTTACGTAACTCCTTGCACGTGCATCCTCCTGTAAGCAAAATGAAGATACTTCCATGGAAAAATATGGAAAACATGGACACATGGTTGGAAATCTATCTTGCACTTGATGATCTGGATATATGGTGAATTTGTGGAATTCGACACCGCAGGCAGCTGTGGAGACCAGGTCGTTGGGTACATTTAAGACAGAGATTGATTGGTTCTTGATTGAACATGGCATCAAAGATTATGAGGAGAAAGCCAGAGAGAAAAGGGGCAAAAAGATCTACCTTGATTAAATAGCAGAGCAGATTTGATGGGCCAAATGGCCTAATTCTGCTCCTATGTCTTGTGGATTTATGGTCTTATATCTGTCATGTAGAAAAGGCCTAAAGCAAAGCAATGCAGATAATTCAGCGGAGAACGATAACTTTAGTACAAGGCCACAAAATAACAAGCCACAAAGGGCCACCAAACAAGAGGGAACAGAAACTAGACACAACATGCATCTTTAAGCAACGAGAATGAAGCTAGAAGCAAATGGTTGTGGTAGATTTGAAGAGTGACCAAGGACAGTGGATGAGAACTAGGGTTAAAAGTGCTGCAACCTGATGAGTCCCGAATGAGGGGGAGGGGGCTCCTATTAGGTGGGTGGAGACTGGGAGGTGCCTGCATGTGCAGGCCTGACAATATCCTGAAGCCATTTGACAAGGGGTTACATAAAAGGCTGGCGAATTAAATCTCAGCATATTGGAGAACCTGGATTGAAGACTAATTATCCCATGCAAGATGCAGAGTCAGATAAGTTGTTTCTTCCCCCTCAGGCCAGAAGGAAGTAACTGGAGGAGTACCAATGGGATCAATTCTTGGCCTCAATTATTAATGCCTTTGAGGAAGAGCTGGAATGTGAGATATTGTTGATGGTAGCCTGCGCGAGCACTCACTATAATAAGGATATCAGAACTCTGCTATTGCATATCAATGGAGACACTGGAGACTGCCAGATGGTCTAACATGGTGTGACACACCTCAGATGGAGGGTCTCAACCCAAAATCCATTTCCCTCCACTGATGCTGGAAAAACAAACAGTTCAGGCAGCATCCGTGGATAGAAATTGACAGTCAACGTTTCAGGTCGAGACTCTTCATCTGCACTGAAAGATAGAGGGGAGATAGCCAGTATTAAAAGATTCAGGAAAGGGGTGGGGAAAGAGCCAGCAAGTGATTGTTGGATCCAAGTGAGGAGTGAAGACAGCAGATGGTTGAGGGGAGAGTGGGAATACGAACAGAAGCTGGGAGGTGATCTGTGGAAGTTATAGCAGGCTGAAGAAAATGGAACCTGATAGGAGCGGAAATGGATGGGTTGAGTGAGTGGATGAAAGCATGATGAATAGCCATAGCTTTTATTGTTATTTTATTTACTGATACAGTTCAGTACCAGGCTCTTCCAACTCACAAAGCCATGGCGCCAATTACACCCATGTGACCAATTAGCCTACTAACCCAAATGTCTTTGGAGTGTGGGGGGAAGCCAGAGAACCCAAAAGAAACCTGCGCAGTCACGGGGAGAACATACAGACTTTACAGACAGCGGTGGGAATTGAATCATGGTATGAGTGGGCTATCCGGTCACAAGCAGCTTCTGTATCCTTCAGAATGAGGGGTGATTCTACTGATATGCCAGATGCCAAGGGTAGATGTTGAGATGTTTCCACATGTGGGAGAATCTTGTGCAAGGGAATATAATTACCAGAAAGGGAGCAGTCATTTAAAACTAAGATGCATGTGAACTTTTGCTCACAAGAAGTAGCAAATCTCTGGTACTCTGTGCCCTGGAGGACTGGTGGCTAGATTAACGGAGGTATTTCAAGTTGAGGTAGATCAAGTTTTGAAAGATCGGAATTGAGGATTACGTAAAACATCATTAGGATGTTCTTCATTGACTACAGCTCTTCATTCAATGTTATCTTCACCTCAAAACTCCAGGACCTTTGCCACAACACCTACTTGTGCAATAGATCCTCGATTTCCTCACTTGCAGACTCAAATCATTTCAGATTGGCAACAGCATCTCCCCCACAAACACCAACAGCTCTTATGACTGTAAGGCTGAGTACAGCTCCAATATCATATTTAAGTTTGTTTAAGTTTGACACCAATGTTGTTGGCCGAATTAAAGATGGTGACAAATAAGCAGATAGGAGGGAGATTGAGTGCCTGGTTGAATGGTGCCTCAACAACAATTTCTCACTCAATACCAGCAAAACCAAAGAGATGATGCGGAGATGACTACAGGAAGGATGTGGAAACCATAGAAAGGGTGCAGAAGAGATTTACAAGGATGTTGCCTGGATTGGGGAGCATGCCTTATGAGAATAGGTTGAGTGAACTCGGCCTTTTCTCCTTGGAGTGACAGAGGATGAGGGGTGATCTGACAGAGGTGTACATGATGATAGGCATTGATTGTGTGGATAGTCTGAGGCTTTTTCCCAGGGCTGATGGCTAGCACGAAATGGTACAGTTTTAAGGTGCTTGGAAGAAGGCACAGAGGAGATGTCAGGGGTAAGTTTTTTATGTAGAGAGTGGTGAGTGCGTGGAATGGGCGACAGTGGTGGAGGCAGATAGGATAGGGTCTTTTAAGAGGCTCCTGGATAGGTACATGAAGCTTAGAAAAATAGAGAGCTACGGGTAAGCCTAGGTAATTTCTAAAGTAAGTACATGTTCGGCATAGCATTGTGGGCTGAAGGGCCTGTATTGTGCTGTAGGTTTTCTATGTTTCTATGTTTCTATGATTATTGACTACAGGAGGAAGAACCCGGAGGTCCATGAGCCAGTCCTCGTCAAAGGATCAGAGGTGGAGAGGGTTAGTGACTTTAATTTCCTCATTTTAGAGGATTTGTCCTTTGTCTAGCATGTAACCGCCATTACAAAGAGGGCACAGCAGCACTTATACATCATAGACAGTGCCCATCCCACCATTGAGCACATCTACATGGAGCGCTGTCACAAGAAAGCAGTATCCACCATCAAGAACACCCATGATCCAGGCCATGCTCTCGTCACACTGCTGCCATCAGGAGGGAGGTACAAGAGGTTCTGGAACAGTTAGAATTCCTCTACTATCTGTTTCTTGAACCAGCGGGGATAACTTCACTTATCGCAACACAGAACTGATTCCATAAACTATAGACTCACTGTTAAGGACTCTACAACTCATGTTCTTGATACTTATTGCTTATTTATTTATTTTTTTTGTACTTGCACATTGGTTGTGCAGGTTTTCATTGATTCTCTTGTGCTTCTTTCTATTTACTGTGAATGCCCACAAGAAAATTTACTTTGAACTGAACTTTGGCCTTGAGGCCTGTGGCAGATCATCCATGATCATACTGAATGTGGGGCAGATTAAAGGAACTGAGCAGTCTGGTCCTGCTCATATTTTCTTGCAGTTTTGTGCTTTTAAATAAGATACAGCCATCTAGATGATGCGTACCAACTTAAAAGAGATGAAGTCACATTTGACTGAGGTACTAGTGCACAAAGCATTGACACATATTAAAAAGGATGTTAAAACCAACAATTCACTAAGTAACTGATGTACATAAGGTATAGTCACTCACATGGGGTAACAAAAAGTCTTTGTTTGATAAGGAGGACTCTTGACCTTCTGATCTACCACATTATGATTTTGCACCTTATTGCTATATATATATTGATTAAGCATCCTTCTTCATTTAAATAATTCAGTATAAAAATGTGCATTGCATATATCATCACGCTACCACATGTTATGTGCATGCCAACTTAAAGTAAACATGAAGTTTGACTCACATCTCAGACTCCCATGTCTTCCTTCAAATTAGTTTAATGTTTCAAAGTTTTGGTCAGCAAAAAAAATCACAAAACGTGCAGAGACGGTTGAGTTAAAAAATACAGCACAGCATGTGTTCTTCGGAGCAGAAGACATTATTGAGTTTTGTTTTACAAAGTCAGAAAATGGAAGAATTCAAGGGTTCATAAAGAGGTGAATACTGGTTGATAATAATCATTTAAAAAAGAACAGAAATGGCTGGCTACATCAGGAAGATTGCTGCATTTGATTGCACAAGAGATAACTGGTTTATATATACTGAGCTAATTGAACAGAATTTTGAAGTAAATGAAATAGTCAATAAGAAACAAATATCAATTTTGCTGTGTGTACTGGGTTTAAAGCATAGCGTTTACTTCAAAGTTGAACTGTTTCAACCAAACCAGCAGAAATGAGCTTTGTGAACGTAATGCAGGAACATTTGGAACCAAAGCTATTGTTGATTGCAGAATGTTTTAGGTTTCACAAGCAGAACTGAAATAAAGAGGAGTGCATTTCAGTGTATGTGGCTGAATTGAAGACTTGATACAGCAATTGAAGAGTTGAAATTGCTATATCAATGGAAACAGCAGACAAAGGTGCGATTGAGTCACAGTCAGGAATGAAAGTGGGTGTCAACAAAATTATAGCGTCTAGATGAAAACTAGCTTCTCAAAACCAATTGTGTTACCATTCGGACAGTGGCTCGCATACACCAGACCAATGCATATTCAAAGGCAAAACATGTAGGAAATGCAACGAAGTGGGACACAAGCAAACAGTATGTCAGACAGACAAAAATAAATGGACTGCAAAGAGAAGAGAAAAAGATAAAAAGTCAAGTGGTAGTTTCAAATAGACCACTTACCTGAATGCTTTGATGAAAAACTTGATAGCAATAAGAGCAACACAGGACTGTGCAGCCTTGAGGTTGAAATGTGAAAGCTAGCAATAGACAAGCAATATAGCTTACATGAGAAGTGAATGGCAAATGATTAAAAATGGAATTAGGCGCTGGTGGTCATCGTCGTGGCTATCCCTCGAGGTCGAGGATGATGGTCTTCATTCTGAAGAAATGGCCCACAGAGTGAGGACACCTGTGTGTGTATTTGTTTAACGTGTACTTGATGTTGCACTCCAAGAAGCACACGATACTTCACAAATCAACCAACTGATTCCAATGGCATGAAAACCATGTCGATTGGATCTGATGGATTTGCTGCAGCCTTCATCCGCCTTCACAGCCACTGAGTTCAAAGTAACTTCGTCCACCTGTCTGGTTCAGTCATTCCACACAATTAGTTTGAGAGAAATTTCAAAGATACTAAACTAAAGCCCACCGATATCCACTAAGAACTTATACTGAAGAAAAGATAACTCCTGTGGGAACAACGTTCGTAACAGTGAAATACAACAACCAACAAGCCACATTGAACTTGTATGTGGTGAAAACGGGAGGACCAGCATTGTGGGGACGTGATAGGCTGACACAACTACAACTTTATTGCAGATCCATC
This sequence comes from Mobula birostris, assembly GCF_030028105.1. Taxonomy (NCBI): domain Eukaryota; kingdom Metazoa; phylum Chordata; class Chondrichthyes; order Myliobatiformes; family Myliobatidae; genus Mobula; species Mobula birostris. The sequence goes on from NC_092385.1 coordinate 51,329,965, forward strand.
CACCATTTCCATTCCACATCTCCTGCAATGAAGCCAACTGAAAGCAAATTAAGAAAGGTACTAGATAATGCCACAACTGTCTTCATGCCGAACACCATAAACCATTGCCCAACAGTGGACAAACAGATGCTAGTGCCAAACTCTCTGCCTCTGGTTGGAAAACATATTGGACCAAGGAAGGACCATGCTGTTTAGTAAAATTGGAAAAGTGTCGAAAGCAGTGGTTCGACTACAACAGTTTTTGTAGGCAACATATCTGAGGGAGCTTCTAATATGCTCATCAGGCAGTTACTTGTGAAATGAGGCTTTGTTTCAAACTGGAAGAGAGTTCAAAGAGCTTCAGGAAAATTGTAAGTATTCAACTTTTGTGAGTATAAAGAACCAGAATCTGCTTTGTGAACATTAAGGTTATTACATGAAATTCAAGCAGGAAACAAAAAGCTGCTTGGAAAAGTAGATGCAAAGCCCAAATTCAGCTGGATGAATGGAAGGCCAAAAGGAAAGGAATCAATGAAGATTCAAAGACAGAGGATTCGTCAGATGATGTTGTGTATGAGGAAACCAAGAGGAGAGATCAAGTTCTAAAGGGAGCAATAGGATTAATAAGAGAATACTCCAGTGAACTAAATGCACCTTCCTAAGATCAAGATGCACAAACTAGAAGAATGAAAAGGAAGGAGAAGAAGAAAAAGGAAGAAGAAGAGAAAGGAAGGAGAAGAAAGGTGAGTATCACTGTCAGAATCACTTTCTGCAGTCTCATAGTCAACCTCTACAACCACCACAGAAAAGGCCCTGGAACCTAAGATTGTTTTCACAGCCACAAGTCTCACCTACCAAGCAGAGGTGTTTTTTATTCATTTATGCGATGTGGGTGTCGCCAGCTAAGCCAGCGTTCCAGCAGTTACTGCCCATCCCTAGTTACCCTTGAGAAGGAGGTGATGAGCTGCCTTCTTGAAACGCTGCAGTCCCTGAGGTGTAGGTTTACCCTCAGTGCTGTTAGGGAGGGAATTCCATGATTTTCACCCAGTGACAATGAAAGAACGGTGATATGTTTCCAAGTCAGGGTAGTGAGAGACTAGGAGAGGGATTTCCAGGTGGTGGTGTTTCCAGGTATCTGCTGTTCTCGTCCTTCTAGATGGCAGTGATCCTCTCTGTCAGGAAAGACATTATCCCACAAGAGTGAGAAATCTTCCACAGCGACTAAATCTTTAGGCCTGGATGGGACAATTCAAAGTTTATTGTGCTGTGGATATCTGTGTATAGTAGTTGTATTATATAATATATCATGTATGTAGTTGAGATGCATTTATATTGAGTTGGGATTTATAACTAAACAGGGAGGAGTGTTGTGTATTTGTGTATTTAATATTTGAGTAATCTTATATATATAGGTTGGTTAAGCATTCTTGTTCATTTAAATAATTCATTACGGGTTATACATGTAAGTATGTCAATTGCATACATCATTATGCTACCACGTGATACGCGCGCACCTCGCTTTAAAGTAAACATGAAGTTAGATTCACATTTAGAACTCCCGCGTATTCCTTTGGATTGGTTTAATATTTTGAAGTTACAAAAAAAAGGGTTACACTTTATTCTGCATTCTGTTATCGTTTTACTTTGTTCTACCTCAATGCGCTGTGTAATGATCTGATCTGTATGAACAGTATGCAAGAATAGCTTTTCACTGTATCTTGGCACGTGACAATAATAAACCAACTCCAAATCCAATTCTCGTTTGATGTCTGTTTTTTATAATCACTCCGGGAAAAGAAAACATCTAGGATTATCAGCAGGCAAAATGTTTATCCAAAGCTCCACTGATAGTGTCTGTTTGATACCTGTCTGGCTCTGATTATTTAAACACCATTTTGCAATAAGCTGTAGAATACACTCTTGTACCATTCTCCAAACTCATTTAATGCACAGGACATGCCTTCTGCACATCAAGCAACAAGGCATTTAAATACTCACCTGAGTTATTAAACAGTAGAGATGGATTCATATTTGAAAGGGTTGTTGTCATTTTTATTGACCTCTGTAGTTAGGATCTTGAAGCATTAAACCTCAATTATGCACATTGCATCAAATTTGCACTCAATTATATAGGTGCAGTTTGACTAAAACATTTTACATAAACCTCACATCTCAATATTAGCATCTTCAAGCTTTACACTTTCACATGTAAGTACCTAGTTTTTTAGTTACATGGAGATAATAACATTGCTGAAATAAATGCCTTCATTAAAGTAGCAGACAACAGCAATACTACAGCCCATAGAGCTGACAGAATGCAAAGAAACCATGTTTTATAATTCACATCACTTAGAGTCATAGAGCTCCACGGCACAAAAAGGGCCCTTCAGCCCACCTTGTTCATGCTGAGCTGTTACTCTGCCTAGTCCCATCGACCCACACTAGACTATAGCCCTCCATAACCCTCCCACCCATGTACTATCCAAATTTCTCTTAGTTGCTGCAATAGAACCCACATTCACCAATTCAGCTGGCAGATCCTTCCATTCTCACACCGCATTCCAAGTGAAGAAGATCCCCATCAGGGATATTTAAATATTTCACCTTTCAGCCTTAACCTATGACGACTAGTTCCAATCTCTCCCAAGTGGAAAAAAGCCTGCCTGCATTTAAGACAGTTATCCCCATCATAAGTTCTATTCAAAAGGTTCAAAGGAACACCTAAACCAGCCTGATGCATTTTGGAAACAAGTCCTGTGGACTGATGAAGTTAAAATAGAACTTCATGGTCGCAATAAGCAAAGGTATGTTTGGTGAAAAAAGGATGCAGAATTTCATGAAAAGAACGCCTCTCCAACTGTTAAGCACAGAGGTGTATTGATCATGCTTCGGGTTTGTGTTGCAGCCAGTGGCACGGGGAACATTTACTAGTAGAGGGAAGAATGAATTCAATTAAATACCCGCAAATTCTGGAAGCAAACATCACACCATCTGTAAAAAATGCCGAAGATGAAAAGAGGATGGCTTCTACAACAGGATAATGATCCTAAACACACCACAAAATCCACAATGGACTACCTCAAAAGGCACAAGCTGAAGGTTTTGCCATGGTCCTCACAGTCCCCCGACCTAAACATCATCGAAAATCTGTGGATAGACCTCAAAAGAGCAGTACATGCAAGACGGCCCAAGAATCTCAGAGAACTAGAAGCCTTTTGCAAGGAAGAATAGGCAAAAACCCCCAAACAAGAATTGAAAGACTCCTAGCTGACTACAAAAAGCGTTTACAAGCTGTGATACTTGCCAAAGGGGGTGTTACTAAGTACTGACTATGCAGGGTGCCCAACTTTTGCTTTTGCCCGTTTCCTTTTTTGTTATTTTGAAACTGTAAAAGATAGAAATAAAAAAGTTTGCTTGCTTAAAATATTAAAGAAATGCGTCATCTTTAACTTTATCCCTTTTGGAAATCAGTTCATCTTTTTCTCGCTTAGCTATTCACAGGAAATTTTGACCGGGGTGCCCAAACATTTGCATGCCACTGTACATACCCTATCCTTAGAATATCTTCCAATAACTTATCCACTATTGACTTCAGGCTCACCGGCCTATAATTTCTTGGGTTTGTTCTTAGAGCCTGTCTTAAACAATGGAACATTAGCTATCTTCAGTTCTTTGTCACCTTCCCTGCAATTTCTGCACTAGCCTCACACACATTCCAAAAGGATACCTTGTTAAGCGCGGGGGACTTGTCTACCCTCATCTGCTTCAAGACTGCAAGCACCACTTCTTCTGTAATCCAGATATGGTCCATAACCTCACTACTGTGTTGCCTCAGATCTATAGGCTCTGTGTACATTTCCCAAGTATATACTGATGTAAAAAAGTCCCCTATCTCTTTCAGCTCCATGCATAGATGACCATGCTCATCTGGTTGACTTCAATGGTATAACCTCCAGCCACTTCGAATGAGCATCCGCAGCAATCAGGAAAATGGAGTCCATGAATGGCCCAGCAAAGTCAATATGTACTCAATGCCAAGATGAAGGCGGGCACTTCCATGGGTGCAATAGTGCCTATGGGGGTGCATTTTGAAATTTTTGGCCAAGTCTTCAATGTGTTACTATTCCCTTCTCAAACACTTTCTCATTAGCATTAAGCAGTTGTGGCAGCCTTTGGTTAGTCCTACCATTTGGGCTGCAGTTACTTGTTGATGCCACGTTGTGAGCTTTGATTGAGTGCTAGTCTAGTTGGATTTTTCTCACTCATTCACATCCAAAAAGTGCTGGCCCTCCGCTTTTCAATACATAAAGCTCAACCTGCTGTGCTTGGCCTCCATATGTCACATTTACCTTCAGTTTGCCTTTGGGAGGCACTTTTTTGCCTGTGTGGGTCTTCAGCATCACTGAGGTCTTCTCTAATGGTATGTTAGAAAACGGTCTGTTGTAGTCAGCCTCTGGAATTATGGACAAAGCCAGCCCTGTATCCAGCTCCGTTTTTGGTTTTACACCAGACACATCTATTGTGATCCAGATGTTTTTGTGATCTGCTTCGGTTAATACTATGCAATTCTAGGCATGACAGCTCACCTTTTGTCAGACTCTGTGTTGTCTGTTTCACACTCGGTCACCTTATGCATTTGCTTAGTTTTGTGTGTGAAACTCTCTACTCGCTGTGGTTTTTCTCTCCGGTTGTGCTTTTTGTCTGACTAGCACACTCTCTCTATATAACCTTGTCTGTGACACTTTCTGCAGACTTCTTCTTTGAACAAACAATCATTTGAATCACAGGAGAATTTGCCACTTCGATAACATTTTTGGCTTTTTGCGTCATTCAGGGACATTTTGTGCATTTCACATTCTAATTTCCTTTTCTGTAGTCCTACTGCATCCTTTGCTGCAGTCTCTAATGATATTGCAATGTCCAATGCCTGATCTAAGGTTAGATCTCTTTCGGACAGTAGCCTGTTTTGAGTGCTTTGACTCTGCATGTCCCTTAATGCATCAGAAAGTCCACCTCTAAAGACACAGTACTGGGAAAGTTTGCGCAGTTCAGCAATGTATTCAGAAAGGCTTTCACCTTTTGACTGGTTCCTTTTGTAAGATCTAAATCTCTCAGCTATCACCAGTTACAAAACTAAAATCCTGGAGCCTGTATGATGTACTTATTGAGAAATACAGATGCCCTCATAAAGACGCTATGCCGTTCACTGCCTTCTTGCTGCTCGTGCTAGAAACGAGCTTCTGCAGCAGAATGCCTCGGATGCCCCTGCCTCGGCTCTTTGCAGAACTCATCAGCTTTCTTCAGAGGCCTGACGATGGGCCCAGCAAAGTGGCAAACACTGAAGCATTAGGGGTGTAATTCCAAGTTTCCAAGTTCAGGCCATTTTTCACCCAAGCATAATTAATGTTTGAACTTTTGCTTTTGCGCACTGTATTTCTGGGAAGGGTAGCTTTGTCTTAAGTGACAGGTAGCTGACTCTGCTGAAAACCTTTAACATGACTCGATGCTTTGTTTCTTCTGTTGCCTCAAGCCTGTATTTTCCAGTCCCTGGCCCCTGCTCCCAAGGCCACTCCCCCTCCTCGTTTTGTCAACGGACAACTGATTAACACAGTTAGGCAACTACCGGACTCTTATTGTGTTCGTGGCAAGCTACAATATCTCGTAGACTGGGAAGGCTATGGCCCAGAGGAAAGATGCTGGGTTATCATACAACCATATAACAATTACAGCATGGAAACAGGCCATCTCGGCCCTTCTAGTCTCCCAGGACATTCTGGACCTCAGTTAATAATGGACTTTCATAACAGGAATCCTCATCGCCCTGGGCTGTCAAGTGCTGGGCACGGGGTGGGGTTTGTCCTGTCATGAACCTTTCAAATCAGTGAGGGGTGCTGGATAGCAGCAGGGCTTGACGCACCTGAGTGTCATTTATTTGTATTAATTAGAGATGTTTAATGACTACCTTTATTAAGCTGTCACTGGGTTTTTTGTGACACTCGTTATCTGCATACGGTTTCTTTATGCTTCTTGTTCTTAAGTGATTAGTTTTTGATGTCCTGTGTTTTATGTTCTATTTAAGGTTTTCTCTGGACCAGCACTCATTGCTGGGTCCTAGATTCGAGTTTTGAGTAAATTACCATTCAGTATCACAAGATCACAAGACAAAGGAGCAGAAGAAGGCCATTCGGCCCATCGAGTTTGCTCCGCCACTCCACCATGAGCTAAACTATTCTCCCATCTAGTTCCAATTTCCATCAAAGTTGCTGGTGAACGCAGCAGGCCAGGCAGCATCTCTAAGAAGAAGTACAGTCGACGTTTCAGGCAGAGCCCTTTGTCAGGACTAACTGAAGGAAGAGTGAGTAAGGGATTTGAAAGTGGGAGGGGGAGGGGGAGATCCAAAATGATAGCAGAAGACAGGAGGGGGAGGGATGGAGCCAAGAGCTGGACAGGTGATTGGCAAAAGGGGGTACAAGAGGATCATGGGACAGGAGGCCCAGGGAGAAAGACAAGGGGGAGGGGGGACCAGAGGATGGGCAAGGGGTATAGTCAGAGGGAGAAAAAGGAGAGAGAGAGAAACCACTAGACGGCCAACAAAAAGGCAGGCATAGCTAGGACCCATACCGGTGCCCATAGCTACCCATCTAGCGGAATTAGTCCTTACTCTTAATAATTTTTCCTTTGGCTCCTCCCACTTCCTCCAAACTAAAGGTGTAGCTATGGGCACCCGTATGGGTCCTAGCTATGCCTGCCTTTTTGTTGGTGCCTCTAATTTTCACCCTACCCTCAAGTTGCCTCCAACTTTCACCCTGCCCTCAAGTTTACCTGGTCCATTTCCGACACGGCCCTCCCCTTTCTAGATCTTTCTGTCTCTGTCTCTGGAGACAGCTTATCCACTGATGTCTACTATAAGCCTACTAACTCTCACAGCTATCTGGACTATTCCTCTTCTCATCCTGTCTCTTGCAAAAATGCCATCCCCTTCTCACAATTCCTCCGTCTCCGCCGCATCTGCTCTCAGGATGAGGCTTTTCATTCTAGGACGAGGGAGATGTCCTCCTTTTTTAAAGAAAGTGGCTTCCCTTCCTCCACTATCGACTCTGCTCTCAAACGCATCTCTCCCATTTCACGTACATCTGCTCTCACTCCATCCTCCCGCCACTCCACTAGGAATAGGGTTCCCCTGGTCCTCACCTACCACCCCAGCAGCCTCCGGGTCCAACATATTATTCTCCGTAACTTCCACCACCTCCAACGGGATCCCACCACTAAGCACTTCTTTCCCTCCCCCCCCCCCCGCTTCCCGCAGGGATCGCGCCCTACGCGACTCCCTTGTCCATTTGTCCCCCCCATCCCTCCCCACTGATCTCCCTCCTGGCACTTATCCTTGTAAGCGGAACAAGTGCTACACATGCCCTTACACTTCCTCCTTTACCACCATTCAGGGCCCCAGACAGTCCTTCCAGGAGAGGCAAATCTTCACCTGTGAGTCGGCTGGGGTGATATACTGCGTCTGGTGCTCCCGATGTGGCCTTCTATATATTGGCAAGACCCGACGCAGACTGGGAGACCGCTTTGCTAAACACCTACGCTCTGTCCGCCAGAGAAAGCAGGATCTCCCAGTGGCCACACATTTTAATTCCATATCCCATTCCCATTCTGACATGTCTATCCACAGCCTCCTCTACTGTAAAGATGAAGCCACACTCAAGTTGGAGGAACAACACCTTATATTCCATCTGGGTAGCCTCCAACCTGATGGCATGAACATTGACTTCTCTAACTTCCACTAATGCCCCACCTCCCCCTCGTACCCCATCCGTTATTTATTTATGTACACACATTCTTTCTCTCACTCTCCTTTTTCTCCCTCTGACTATACCCCTTGCCCATCCTCTGGTCCCCCCTCCCCCTTGTCTTTCTCCCTGGCCTCCTGTCCCATGATCCTCTCATATCCTTTTTGCCAATCACCTGTCCAGCTCTTGGCTCCATCCCTGCCCCTCCTGTCTTCTCCTATCATTTTGGATCTCCCCCTCCCCCTCCCACTTTCAAATCTCTTACTAACTCTTCCTTCAGTTAGTCCTGACGAAGGGTCTCTGCCTGAAACGTCGACTGTACCTCTTCCTGGAGATGCTGCCTGGCCTGCTGCGTTCACCAGCAACTTTGATGTGTGTTGCTTGAATTGCCAGCATCTGCAGTATTCCTGTTGTTTTAGTTCCAATTTCCGGCTTTTTCCCCATATCCCTTGATACCCCGACTAATTAGATACCTATCAATCTCCTCCTTAAATACCCTCAATGATCGGGCCTCCACAGCTGTATGTGGCAACGAATTCCACAAATCCATGATGGTCCGGCTAAAAAAATTTCTCTTCATCTGTTTTAACTGGGTACCCTCTAATTCTAAGACTGATGCTCAAATCCGGAATAAGTGAGCTCTTAGTTTGAATATTCCCCATATTGTTCTCTGAAAAGATCTTCAGTATTAATTTCTCCTATCGAGCACTGAATTTATTTTTTATCTGGGTCCACTCATCTGAAGAACATCCTACCACATGTCTTAGTATCGAATCTGAGAACTGAAGAGTAAATCTTTCTACATATGATAAGACCTATTTCAGGGTCAGTTGACACTCCCCTCAGAATTTAACAATTGTTTTGATTGACATATTGTCTGCAATAGTACAAACAATCTAGGGAACCAAAGAACTTTTATCAAGCTCTAAAATGGCATTTAGAGAGATCATTCATCAGTTCAAGAGAACAACATGGACAGGTTAGATTGATCGTAGAAAAGAAATCAGCATCTTAAAGAACAAAATATATTTTACTAGTATAAATTGTAATAGCATTTTATTGGTTTATCTGATGTTTTTAAATATACGAGTAGCCACATTTTAAGATAAAATAATGTGTGTAAATTCACAGCAAATTATCTGGCTAATGGGGTAATAAATTGTTTGCAATATTCAGGTTAGGATTTATCTGAATGGTAAAATTAATTTTATTTCTGCTCTGAAGGTACATGGAAGATAGAATTATGCTTTCGATGTATATAATATTAAGACAATTATGCTTGTAATTTGCATACAGTATATAAATTATTCAAAAATCCTACTGCAAAAATTAGGAAGCATATCCGCAATGTTATTACAATTAATGTGTTAATAAGTTATTCTAATTAGACCACAATTGCATCGGCACATTTGGAGTGTTTTTCCTCAACTCTAACAGTATCATGCTTGAAACTGGATTTCACTCTTTCTTGGTGAATGAAACATGTTTGCATAGTCAATCAGATCACCAGAAATATATTATGAAATTAGGAAAATACATTAGAAACATTGCCACAGCATTTAATGAACATAATTATATAACTGAATAGGATTTGTGTTGCTTCAAAACTTACTGCTTAGAAAAGGAGTATGACATCACAGCATCTGCATACAGATTTGGGTTCAGATTTATTTATCATATCTACATTGAAACATATAATGATGTCATGTTCTGTGCTTCACGGAGACATGGCTCACTCCAAACACACCGGGAACAACAATAACACCCAAGGGCTTCTCGATACACCAGATGGACTAAGCTGCCGATTCCTCAGTTTCCTCACTTGCAGACCCCAGTCAGTTCAGATGGGCAACGGCATCTCCTGCACAACCTCCCTCAGCAAAGATGCACCACAAGGCTGTGTGCTTTGCTCACTTTATACGTATGCCTTTGAGGCTAATCACAGCTCCAGTGCCATATATAAATTGGCCGAATCAAGGCCAGTGGTGAATCAGCATATAGGAGGGAGGCAGAAAATCTGGCTGAGTGGAGTCACAACAGCTTCTCAGTCAATGTCAGCAAGACCAAGGAGATGATTAGTGACTTCAGGAGGAGGAAACGAGAGATCCATGATCCATTCCTCATCGGAGGATCAGAGTTGGAGAGGGTCAGCTACTTTCAGTTCTTTGGTGTTCTGCACTTCTGCAGTACAGTGGCGTAGTGGTTAGCAAAGGGCATGGAAGTTCAGCGTTCAGTTCCAACATCATCTGTAAGAAGTCTGCACTTCCTCCCCGTGGAATGCGTGTGTGTTCTCTGGGTACTCCGGTTTCCTCCCACGGTCCAAAGGCATACCAGTTACTAGGTTAGTTAGTCAATGTAAATTGCCCCCTGATTCGGCTAGGGTTAAATTGGGGATTGCGGGGCAGCACAATTCTAAGGGCCAGAAGGGCCTGTTCTGTGCTGAGGCTCCATAAATAAATAATTTCAGAGGAGCTGTCCTGGGTCCAGCACATGAGTGACATTACAAGGAACGCACGACAGCACTTCCACTTACTTAGTTTGCAAAGATTCAGCAAGCCATCTAAAACTTTGACAAACATCTATAGATGCACAGTGGAGAGTGTAGTGACTGGTTGCATCATGGCCTGGTATGGAAACACCAATGCAAAACCTACCAAAAGTAGTAGATATGGCCCAGTCCATTACGGGTAAAGCTCTTCCCACCATTGAACACATCTTCATAGAGCTCTGTGGCAAGAAATCAGCATCTGTCATCAGGGGCCCCCACCGCCCAGGCGATGCTCTCTGCTCACTGCTGCCATCAGGAGGAAGGTAGAGCAGCCTCAGGACTCACAACACCAGGATCAGGGACAGTTATTAACCCTCCATCGTCAGCCTCCTGATCCGAAGGGGATAACTTCACTCTCCACATCACTGACCTGCTCCCACTCAACCGGACTCACTTTCAAGGATTCTTCACCTCATGTTCTCAATATTTATAGCTTATTTATTTATTATTATTATTATTATTTCTTTCTCTCTCTTTCTTTTTCTAATTGCACAGGCTGTTGCTGTTTTTTTGCACATTGGTTTTTGTCCACCAGGTTGGGCGCAGTCTTTTATTAATCCTATTTTGTTTAGATCATGAGAACACTCAGTCCTCTTTTATTGTCATTTAGAAATGCATACATGCATTAAGAAATGATACAATGTTTCTCCAGAGTGATATCACAGAAAACAGGACAAACCAAAGACTAACACTGACAGAAGCACATAATTATAACATATAGTTACAGCAGTGCAAAGCAAAACCATAATTTGATGAAGAACAAACCATGGGCACGATAAAAAAAGTCTCAAAATCCCTAAGTCGATCGACTCCTGAGTCCCCGATAGCAGCGGCAAAAGGGAGAAACTCCCTGCCATAAACCTCCAGGCACCGTCAACTTGCCGATACCTTGGAAGCAGCCGACCACAGCCGACACTGAGTCTGTCCGTCTGAAAACTTCGAGCCTCCGACCAACCCCTCCGATACAGCCTCCCGAGCGCCATCCTCTGCCGAGCGCCTTCGACCTCGCCCCGGTCGCTGAAACAAGCAAAGCCGCAGATTCGGGGCCTTCTGCTCCGGAGATTCCGGTTACCACACAGTAGCAGCGGCAGCGAAGCGGGAAATTCAGAAGTTTTCCAGATGTTCCTCCGTACTCTCACGTCTGTCTCCATCAAATCAGAATTGTGCACGGTCCCCTACTTGACAGATTACAGATATTCATCACCGGAGAGGCCGCGCGTGCTGTCGTCACACCACCATCTTCTCCTCTTGTTTCTTATACTTACTGTGATTGTCTACATGAAAATAAATCACAGGGGTGGACACAGTACTCATACTGTAGGAACTTTGTTAATAAATTTTCTTGGAACTTTGAAATGTGAAATTGCATTAACAGCCAAAATGCTTTAGGATGTGCAGGGGACAGCCCACAGGTGTTGCCACACATTCCTGCGCCAACATAATATGCCCACAGTGCTCGACAGAACAGCACAGAACACAAGGAACAAAACTGCACCAGCAACACAAGCTCAATTCCTCGCTGCCAGCCGCCCTCAACTCAGGACGGGCCTCCACCAGCCGCCCTCAACTCAGGACGGGCCTCCACCAGCCACCCTCCAACTCAGGACAGGTCTCCACCAGCCACCTCCATCTCAGGACAGGCCTCCACTAGCCACCCTCCATCTCAGGACAGACCTCCACCAGCCGCCCTCCACTCAGGACAGGCCTCCACCAGCCGCCCTCCATCTCAGGACAGGCCTCCACCAGCCGCCCTCCATCTCAGGACAGGCCTCCACCAGCCGCCCTCCAGCTCAGGACAGGCCTCCACCAGCCACCCTCCATCTCAGGACAGGCCTGCACCAGCCGCCCTCCATCTCAGGACGGGCCTCCACCAGCCACCCTCCATCTCAGGACAGGCCTCCACCAGCTGCCCTCCAACTCAGGACAGGCCTCCACCAGCCGCCCTCCAACTCAGGACAGGTCTCCACCAGCCACCTCCATCTCAGGACAGGCCTCCACTAGCCACCCTCCATCTCAGGACAGACCTCCACCAGCAGCCCTCCACTCAGGACAGACCTCCACCGGCCGCCCTCCACTCAGGACAGGCCTCCTCCAGCTGCCCTCCATCTCAGGACAGACCTCCACCAGCCACCCTACAACTCAGGACAGGCCTCCAGTCTCCAGGCTCCTGTCATCAGGCTTTGACTTCAGGACGTCCAATCAACCTTTCGTATCGATCAACAGACTAGCTGATGATGGGACCCTGAAAGCTACGCTTGAACTCTGGGTACACTGGTCCTCATGCCTCCTCCTCACATGGAGGACCCACCGACCTAGGGCAGCCCAACATCCACGGACGTCCTTCAGCACCCATCCACACTGTCGGACTTCAAACAGGGACTGCAGAGCAAAGGCCTGATTTCGAACTCTTCCACATTCCTGTTCTAAAACTTAATCTGACCTCTAATTCACCCACGTCTAAATCCTAACCTGACCCCTCTCTGTCCCCAAAACTCTCCCCCCGAAAACAAACTAGGACTGAGCCACAGTTCTGATGGAGATTGCAACTCAGCGCCATCTTGACTCCTTGACAGAAAGCCACTCAGCTCCTTAAATCGCTCTGTCATTTAACAAGATCATTAGGATGTCCCTGATATGAGGAAAAGCAGAAACAAAATATAGGTATGCATAAATACTGGAAATATTCAACAGGTCAAGCAGCATCTGTGGAGGGAGAAACACATTAATATTTTAATTCGATGGCGTTTCATCAGAATTCATGACTGACCTTGATTAACAGGAAGCTTTCCTCATTTAAAGTAAAATTCCAGTAAGCAAGAGAAGTGTAAGTACAGAGGGGACTGTTACAGTTCTTATTAAATGTTGCAACACAACTTAACGATGCCATGGCAATTAAAAGCAGGCACTGAGCTTCCTCTCCAGTGAAACAGAATTCAAAGTCAGAGAGATTATGTTAAAATTATTTATAATTTGGTCATCTCACAGTACTGCACCGAGTTCTACAATGGAAGTTACAGTCAGCAGCACTGGACACCAAAGGAGATCCCTAAAAAAGAATGAATTTACAGTAAGAATGTTTTTGTTTGCATATACCTATGAAAATTTTCCAGAGACTTATCAACCTAAACTTTCTGTGCTACTTTGCTATTGAGCTAAGAACCAGCCAGGTTTGCTAGGCAACACCTTCAGTATGCACCCTAAAATGGATATATTGTAATAATCTGTGGGCCACTAGCCTGGGGAAGTTCACAGAGAAGTCTGTCAAAAGCTGAGGGGGAGAAAAGAACACTTTTGTAGTCCAAATAAATAAAACAAATAAACACACAGGAAAATACAGCAAATACCTGCAGTACCTACATCTACTTACATAATAAAGCCCCCCGAGACACTTGATTTCACTAAACCAGGGAACTTTGAGAGATGGCTCAGATGCTTTGAGAGATTTAGGGTTGTGAGCAATCTCACTCAGGCTTCAGAAGAGCATCAAGTAAGCACACTGATATACTGCATGGGTGACGAAGCAGATGACACCATGGGTAGATTGGGACTGACAGATGCTCAGAAAAAGGAGTACTGAACAGTGCAGGGCAAATTCAAAGGATATTTCACAGGAAACCAAAATGTGGAAACCATAGAAAGGGTGCAGAGGAGATTTACAAGGATGTTGCCTGGATTGGGGAGCATGCCTCATGAAAACAGGTTGAGTGAACTCGGCCTTTTCTCCTTGGAGCGACGGAGGATGAGAGGTGACCTGATAGAGGTGTATAAGATGATGAGATGCATTGATCATGTGGATAGTCAGAGGCTTTTTCCCAGGGCTGAAATGGTTGCCACAAGAGGACACAGGTTTAAGGTGCTGGGGAGTAGGTACAGAGGAGATTTCAGGGGTAAGTTTTTTACTCAGAGAGTGGTGAGTGCGTGGAATGGGCTGCCAGCAACGGTGGTGGAGGTGGATACGATAGGGTCTTTTAAGAGACTTTTGGATAGGTACATGGAGCTTAGTAAAATAGAGGGCTATGGGTAAGACTAGTAATTTCTAAGGTAGGGACATGTTCGGCAAAACTTTGTGGGCCAAAGGGCCTGTATTGTGCTGTAGGTTTTCTATGTTTCTATGTTTCTATATATGAGAGAGCAAAGTTCAACTCCACAAAACAGGAGCCAGATGAAAGTGTAAATGACTCCATCATGTCATTGTATGCCCTGCCAGACAACTGTGCATGTGGAAATCTGAGAGAACAGCCCACTAGGGACAGGATTATTGTCGGGGTACTAGACACCAAATTGACAGTGAGACTTTAGCTACAGGCAAATCTGACACAAGAGAAAGCTACTACTACGGTCAGGCAGAGTGAGAATGTTCATCAGTCACGGCAGAACTCAGGCAGGGAAACGATGCTGAGGGAAGGCTGGAAGCTGTACAAAAAGAAGGGTACAAACAAGGTGCAGTCAGAAAGACTACAGAAAGAGGCGATTGTAGAGCTCAGTTCAAACAAAACCAGACAAGTGAAACAAAGAGCAGGTAAAAGTCCAACTGCAGGGGACGCAGCAAGTCTCCATTCCAAGTCAAAGAGCTCTGTCCAGCAAAAGAAGTGGAATGTCATCAATGCAATAGAGTTGGCCATTGTAAAAGCCAGTAACACTCAAACACAGTTCTTCAGGAAGTCAAAGAAGACCATGATTCAGACAAAGAGAGAGCTTTCCTTGAGGCTCTAGATTCAAATAGACAAGGCCGGTGTACTAAGGTTCAGCTGCAAAATGAGGCAGGGACATTCAAAATGGACACTGAGGCAGATGTCACAGCCATCCCCAAATGTCTGTTCACAAAACTGGTAAAAAAAACAGGCATTACGCTAAACCCAACAAAGAAAGTGCTCTTGGGGCCAGGGAAACATTAGATTAGATTTGATTAGATTCAACTTTATTGTCATTGTGCTGAGTACAGATACAAAGCCAGTGAGATGCAGTTAGCATCTAACCAGAAATGCAAAGAATAGTGTTATTTACAAGATAACTGCGAATAAAAAATAAGTGCTACAGTACACAAATATAAAAGTACTGAGACAGTACAATATGGGTGCAATACTGCTTAGCGCTGTGATGAGAGGTTCAGCAGGGTCACAGCCTCAGGGAAGAAGCTCTTCCTGTGCCTGCTGGTGCAGGAGCGGGGGCTCCTGTAGTGCCTACCAGATGGGAGGAGAGTAAATGGTCCATGGTTAGGGTGAGATGCATCCCTGATAATGCTTTTCGCCCTGCCCAGGCAGTGTTTATGGTAGATGTTCTCAATGGTGGGCAATTGGGTGCCGATAATCCGCTGGGCAGTTTTCATCATATGCTGGAGTGCTTTGTGGTCTGATACGGGACAATTGCCATTCCACATTGAGATGCAGTTGGTAAGAATGCTGTCAATGGTACAGCGGTAAACATAAGCTCAGTGTGAAAGGAATGTTTACTACTTCCATCCGTAAAGGTGAGAAACAGTTCATAGAGGATGTCTATGTTGATCAGAATCTCTTCTCACCACTACTGGGACGAGAAGCCGAACCTCATTGCAAAGCTGGATTCGCTAACAATGTTCAGTGGTAGAAGAAATACCCGGAAAATGGCCTAGGTGTACTGAACGAAGAGTACTTTATCTAACTGAGGCCAGGAGTGACACCTTACTCTCTGACCAGTCCTACTGATGAACAAAGTCAAAACTGAACTTGAGAGAATGGAGCGCATGACATAATAACTAGAGTGAGTGGACCGACTGACTGGTGAGCGGACGTTGTTCCTGTTCTCAAGCCAGATGGCACAGTGAGGATCTGTGCTGGTCTAACAAACAGGAACAATGCAGTGAGGTGTGAGAAGTTCATTCTGCCCTCTGTTCAGCACACATTGGGTATGCTGAGTGGAGCAAAGTTCACCAAACTAGATGCAAGCTCACGGTTCTGGCAGATCTGTTTAGCTCCTGTGTCATAGAAGCTCACAACCTTTGTCACATAATATGGACGCTATGCCTTCAAGAGACTCCCTTTTGGCATCTCATCAGCCCCTGAACCCTTTCAGATAAGGTTGAAACAAATTTTGGAGGGACCGGAAGGAGTAGTCTCCCACATGGACAATCTGCTCATCATTGGAGGGTCAAATGAGGAACATGAGAAAAGAGTGGAAGCTGCCTTGGAGAAAGTGAAACAGGGCTGGAATCACTCTGAACAAAAATAAATGCAAGTTTGCAAAGTTGGAGGTGACATTCTTAGACCACCAACTGTCCTCAGAGGGAATGCAACTGGATTCAGACAAAGTGGCAGAAGTTCGGAACATGGAACAACCTATGAATATATCAGGGATCCACAGTTTCCTTGGCATGGTAAACCAGCTGGCAAAGTTCATTCCAGATTGGGCAGAGAAAACAAAGACACTACCTGACCTCCTTTCTCAGAGAAATATTTGGACATGGAGCACACCACAGGAGAAGTCATTCTCATCACTTAAAGCAGAGTTTATCTCACCACCAATATTGGTGTTCTTTGATCTGAACAAAGCAACCAAGGTCTCAGCAGGTGATTCTAGAGGGTGCAGTGCTGGATGGAAACCGGTGGCATATGCATCAAGGGCACTGACTCCTACCGAACAGGGTTGCTCGCAAATCAGAAAGGAGACGCTGACTCTCGTGTGGGCTTCTGAACACTTCAGCTGTTACTCGATGGGCACTGAAGTCTTACTTGAAACAAACCACAAGCCACCTGTCAGCCTCCTGTGTTCGAAACACTTGGATGACTTACCTCCACATCTGCAAAGATTCAGAGTGAGGCTTATGTGATACTGTTATGATATTGAACATGTCCCAGGCAAATCTTTCACAACACCAGACACTCTATAGAGGATGTCATGCAAAAATGAGTGTATGGGAGATACCAATTATCTCAGGTACATGAAATCTTTCCCGCAAAACAGAGTAAAATTCATGCTGAGTTGAAAAAGGACCAAATCTGCAGCAAAGTCATGCAATGCTGTGAGCATGGATAGCCAGATGTTCCAAACGGAGTTGACAAACCCAGACTCAGCAGTATGCACCACAATAGTTTGTGATCAGAACATCAGAAAGTGGAATCAAGCTCAACGGATGTCTGCTCATGCATTTTCTCCACAAAAGGTCAAGAAAGAAATGGAGTGGCCTGATTCTTATGACAAGGACCACTTACCTGAGGTGGACACTTCTGTTCAAGAATCCCCATCCACTCCAACATCTCCAGGAGCCTACACCAGATCAGGTTGTTTACCTGTCCCACTACAACGATAATCTTCATAGACTAATAACTTCGGGCAAGTGACTAAAGAGGCAGAATAATCCTCTCACTTTGCCAGAGTGTTCAGGTAGTCTACCCTGGCCTCCATTATATTTTTGAAAAGAGTTCTAACATTGGCAACATTTCACAAGATGAGACTGCTCTTAAAAAGAAAGAAATTGGTAAAGAAAGGAAAACAAAGAGAGCGAAAAATTGTTAAAAACAATGAGGAAGACAGTTATAATGTTGGCAATTTTTTTTATGTTTATGTAAGGATCATAAGTTACGTGCGATGGGTAAAGTGAACTGAATTGTTCAACTTCAGTGAATATAATTTCAACGCAGTTCTATAGACAAGAAGTACATACCTAGTTTTTCTTTTTTTGTAAGAAGGGGAGATGTTGTGGTGTTCTTACGTCACTCAATTAGCCACTTACATGTGGGAGGATTCCACATTCTGTACAGGCAGAGTAATCAATAAAGTTGAGTTGAACAGCCTGCATGCTGGCCTCCTGGAGTGCTCTGCACTCTCCCTCAATATCAAATACAATGCTGGCATCTTCCTATCTCTTTCCAGTCCTGAAGAAAGGTTTCAGCCTGAAACATTGATCGTTTGCTCATTTCCATGCATGCTGTCCGACATGTTGAGTTCCTCCAGCATTTTGTGTATATTACTTCCAGCAACTGCAGAATCTCGTGATTAAAAATGTCAATGTGACAT
Source organism: Mobula birostris (assembly GCF_030028105.1). Taxonomy (NCBI): domain Eukaryota; kingdom Metazoa; phylum Chordata; class Chondrichthyes; order Myliobatiformes; family Myliobatidae; genus Mobula; species Mobula birostris. The sequence continues at coordinate 51,348,274 of NC_092385.1, forward strand.
TGTGAAAGGGGAAGCAGCCTTAAGTACCCACTTCATGTTTGTTTGAAATATTAACTCATTCTTCCAAATGCAAAAAAAAGGGTCGCAGGTTTCCATTAAAAAGGAGCTCCCGTTGAAACTGGGAATAAGTTGTCGAGTGTTCCAGGATGCTGATTCCGCTTAAATTGATCTGGACACTATTTTCTGCCGTGGGCAAGGCTCCTCTGACCTCTGCTGGAAGCCAGTTGTAACTGCAGCTGTGAAATCCAAGCTGACAGACGGAGGAAGGAACGGCCAGCTAGTCTGGCATATTGGATAGGTTGAAACCATCAATTTATTCCCACCCACCAGCGCCACAGCCTCATGAATTCAGTTGCACTTCTGTCTGACTGACCCACTTTCGCTGTTTGGAATGCATGCAATTTATGTACCTGACTCTCACTTGTGTTATTAACTTTTTCATCTTAAATGGATTAGGAACAGCTTCTCATTAAATTTAGGAGTGCTCATGTGCTGTAAGGCTCATTGCTGTCCCGGACGCCTGTCTTCCTACACCAAGTCCTTAGCCACGTGGTAATCTGTATGATCTTCCTATTTCCGGCCTCACTAGCACATAGTACAGGTAGCAATCCTGAGATCACAACCCTAGAGGTCCTGTCCTTTAACTTGGCAACTAACTCCCTGAACATCACTCTCTTACCTATGTCATTGGTACCTACATGAACCATGACCTCTGGCTGTTCATTCCCCACTTAAGGATGCTGAGGACTCGATCCGAGATAGCACCAATGACATTAGTTGTTTTGCAGCAGCTGTTCAATGAATACATCCAAATATTATAAGTTACAAAAAGAAATGCATAAGAACTAAATAAGCAGTGCAAAGAGAGTGTTAATAGTGAGGTAGTGTTTCTTAACAGTTCAGAAGTATGTTGGCAGAAGGGGAAAAACTGAGTTTAAAACATTGAGTGTGTAGCATCATGCTCCTGTACCTCCTCCCTGATGGTTGCCATGATAAGAGAGCTTGTCCTCTGCGGTTGAGTTCCTCAATGATGGACACTGCATTTTTGAGGCAACACCTTTTGAAGAGATACTTGATGCTTGGGAGGCTAATGCCCATGATGGAGCAGGCTGTGTTTGCAATCCTCTGCAGCTTTTTTCGATCCTGTGCATTGGTACCTCCAGACCAGACAGCAATGCAACCAGTCAGAATGCTCTCCATGGTACTTCTGCAGAAACTTGCTACAGCAGGGGTCTCAATCTTTTTTTATGCCATAGACCCCTACCAGGTCTGGGGACCTCTGTGCTAGAGTCTTTGGTGACATATCAATCTCCTCTTGAACTCCTCCATGTTAGTGTTCAGATGTCTGGAGTGGAACTGGAACTCAGAATCTCTCAGCACAGAAAAGACAATAAAACATCACTCTATGATTTTCAAATTATTACTACAGTTAGTCACCAAAAGATTAGAGAACTTTGGCTTGGTGACAAAGTCAATTTAAAGAGTATTCACCATTTGTCTCAGTGGGCATAGTCTCAACACTCAACAAGCTTTGACTCTACGGAGGACAGAGGAGGCCAATTAAATAGCTCTCCACCTTCCAACCCACTGAACTTCCTTTGACACCTCCTCCCAGTCTTGCAGCTTCTGTCACTGAAATGTAGAGTCGCAGCCATCAGGCAGTTTGACAAGGTGGATGTGAAGTTGCCCTAGCCAATGCTTAACCTTTGGTGGTCAACAAGTATTTGCTCATGATCACATTACTCTCTTATTTATCCATTCATAGGATGTAGCCATCTCTGACATTGCCAGAACTTATTGGCCATGGACATTGTCAATCGCATTGGAGAATCTGGACTTCGACATTTACGTAAAACTGACAGACAGTAGATGTTATCTCTCATCAACATCAGTAAACTAAGTAATAAGAAGTTTAGATCCTCTCTTCGACGGGAGTTCAGTGAAACCATCTCTCACTGCTCCCCATCTGTAATTTCTTCGGCTCTTCAACTTTTCGACCACATTTTGACTCAGACTCGCTATCACAGCCATATATCCTTTCTTGGAACGTGCCTCCGTCGCCAACTTACTCCAGTTGGCTTTAGGATTCGTTTCCAAGCCTCTCAGTTTGGACCTTCTGAGGATCCCAGGTACTCACATTTTATTGACTCTGCCTCTCGCCGCTTCTCCCGTCAAGCTCCGAAGGCGACTCTCTCCAACATGAGGAGGTACTTGGTGTCCCTGTCCCAGACCCTTCCACACCTTCGGGACACTTTCTTCGCCGTCTGTAATGGTCCTACCCGTTATTTCATCCTCCGTCGGACTCACGCCTGCAATCGCCGTTTTTTTTGACTTTGTCATGTTAGGCAAAGATCGCAAGATCCTACATCTACGGACTCCAGAGCCTGCCGGCCCCGACGCTAGCAGATATGAACTTCAGATTGCGGCCTCTGCCATTGATCTCGGCGGCTCCAACACCTCAGGGCATATTCAAAACCCGGACTCCAGCAACGACCATGGACACCTTCACAGCGATTGCGCAACCACCAACTGCGACGCCAGCCTTGAACTCCAGGCCGGGTCTTTATGTGCTGCTGTTGTGACTCCCGTCTCCCCTTCCCCCACCAATACCCTGCAATCCCGTCTCCCTCAGATCCCATCGTCAGCTCCTGGGTCCTCAGAGGCTCCATCTTCCTCTCACCTCAACCCTCCCCTCTCCCCTCTGATCCCAGCCTTGAACTCCAGGCCGGGTCTTTATGTGCTGCTGTTGTGACTCCCGTCTCCCCTTCCCCCACCACCACTCTCCAATCCCGTCTCCCTCAGATCCCATTGTCAGCTCCTGGGTACTCAGAGGCTCCATCTTCCTCTCACCCCAACCCTCCCCTCTCCATTGACACCCCCAGCCTCCCCCCCCCCCTCTGATCCCAGCTCTCATCCGTGCCGGGTCTTTACCATCCCCTCCGACCTTCAGCTGTCGGAGGCAGAACGCTCTGTTCTCAGTAAGGGCCTCACCTTTGTCCCCCTTCGCCCACACCTCAGCGAGTTCCGTGTTCGCCACGATGCGGAACTTTTCTTCCGCCGTCTCCGTCTCCGAGCCTACTTCTTCGGCAAGGACTCTTCCACCCCCACCGATGACCCCTTCTCCCGTCTTCAACCCTCCTCTTCTTCATGGACACTCCGCTCTGGTCTTCTGCCTGCTCTGGATCTCTTTATCGCTAATTGCCGACAGGACATCAACCGTCTCGACTTCACCGCACCTTGTCCCCATTCCAACCTCACTCCTTCGGAACGCTCTGCTCTCCACTCCCTCCGCACTAATCCTAACCTTATTATTAAACCCGCCGATAAGGGGGGTGCTGTTGTAGTCTGGCGTACTGACCTCTACCTTGCCGAGGCACAGCGACAACTCGCAGATACCTCCTCTTATTTACCCCTCGATCGTGACCCCATTAAGGAGCACCAGGCCATTGTTTCCCACACCATCACCGACTTTATCCGCTCAGGGGATCTCCCATCCACTGCTACCAACCTTATAGTTCCCACACCCCGCACTTCCCGTTTCTACCTCCTACCCAAGATCCACAAACCTGCCTGTCCTGGCCGACCTATTGTCTCAGCTTGCTCCTGCCCCACCGAACTCATCTCTGCATACCTCGACACTGTTTTATCACCCCTTGTTCAACCCCTTCCGACCTATGTTCGTGACACTTCTCACGCTCTTAAACTTTTCGATGATTTTAAGTTCCCTAGCCCCCACCGCTTTATTTTCACCATGGATGTCCAGTCCTTTTTTACTTCCATCCCCCATCAGGAAGGTCTTAAAGCTCTACGCTTCTTTTTGGATTCCAGACCTAATCAGTTCCCCTCTCCCACCACTCTGCTCCGTCTTGCGGAATTAGTCCTTACTCTTAATAATTTCTCCTTTGGCTCCTCCCACTTCCTCCAAACTAAAGGTGTAGCTATGGGCACCCGTATGGGTCCTAGCTATGCCTGCCTTTTTGTTGGCTTTGTGGAACAATCTATGTTCCGTGCCTATTCTGGTATCTGTCCCCCACTTTTCCTTCGCTACATCGATGACTGTATTGGCGCTGCTTCCTGCACGCATGCAGAACTCGTTGACTTTATTAACTTTGCCTCCAACTTTCACCCTGCCCTCAAGTTTACCTGGTCCATTTCCGACACCTCCCTCCCCTTTCTAGATCTTTCTGTCTCTGTCTCTGGAGACAGCTTATCCACTGATGTCTACTATAAGCCTACTGACTCTCACAGCTATCTGGACAATTCCTCTTCTCACCCTGTCTCTTGCAAAAACGCCATCCCCTTCTCGCAATTCCTCTGTCTCTGCCGCAGCTGCTCTCAGGATGAGGCTTTTCATTCTAGGACGAGGGAGATGTCTGCCTTTTTTAAAGAAAGGGGCTTCCCTTCCTCCACTATCAACTCTGCTCTTAAACGCATCTCCCCCATTTCACGTACATCTGCTCTCACTCCATCCTCTCGCCACCCCACTAGGAATAGGGTTCCCCTGGTCCTCACCTACCACCCCACCAGCCTCCGGGTCCAACATATTATTCTCCGTAACTTCCGCCACCTCCAACGGGATCCCACCACTAAGCACATCTTTCCCTCCCCCCCCCTGCATTCCGCAGGGATCGCTCCCTACACAACTCCCTTGTCCATTCGTCCCCCCCATCCCTCCCCACTGATCTCCCTCCTGGCACTTATCCGTGTAAGTGGAACAAGTGCTACACATGCCCTTACACTTCCTCCCTTACCACCATTCAGGGCCCCAAGCAGTCCTTCCAGGTGAGGCAACACTTCACCTGTGAGTCGACTGGGGTGATATACTGCGTCCGGTGCTCCCGATGCGGCCTTTTATATATTGGTGAGACCCAACGCAGACTGGGAGACCGCTTTGCTGAACATCTACGCTCTGTCCGCCAGAGAAAGCAGGATCTCCCAGTGGCCACACATTTTAATTCCACATCCCATTCCCATTCTGACATGTCTATCCACGGCCTCCTCTACTGTAAAGATGAAGCCACACTCAGGTTGGAGCAACAACACCTTATATTCCGTCTGGGTAGCCTCCAACCTGATGGCATGAACATCGACTTCTCTAACTTCCGCTAAGGCCCCACCTCCCCCTCGTACCCCATCTGTTACTCATTTTTATACACACATTCTTTCTCTCATTCTCCTTTTTCTCCCTCTGTCCCTCTGAATATACCCCTTGCCCATCCTCTGGGTCCCCCCCCCCGGCTTTCTTCCCGGACCTCCTGTCCCATGATCCTCTCGTATCCCCTTTTGCCAATCACCTGTCCAGCTCTTGGCTCCATCCCTCCCCCTCCTGTCTTCTCCTATCATTTTGGATCTCCCCCTCCCCCTCCAACTTTCAAATCCCTTACTCACTCTTCCTTCAGTTAGTCCTGACGAAGGGTCTCGGCCTGAAACATCGACTGTACCTCTTCCTACAGATGCTGCCTGGCCTGCTGCGTTCACCAGCAACTTTGATGTGTGTTGTCAGTAAACTAAGTAGGTCTTTGCAGCAATCCTGTTTCTCATACATTTCAGATTCATGTAGTTATTTGAGTTCAAATTCATCAACTATCACACTGGGACTTGAACTCATATCTCTCGGCGAATAGCCCAAACCTCTGGCTAGTAGCCCACTAACTTAACTACTACACCGTGGCACAAAGAAATGGTGTCAACATCTCAATACAAGGAGCACTAATTGGTTGAATGAATAAGATGACGAGGAGGAAATGTAAATAAAAATGTTTAACCCAATTGTTATTTTGGCTGGATGGAATGAATTCTGAAAAGATGGAGATGTTATTCTATGGGTTTTGCAAAAGCCCTCCAAAGGGGGTTGCCAGAGAACCCAAACATGACTAGTGAAACACAGTTAAACAAGGGATGTAACAACATGCCTAGCAATTACAGATCTGTTTAACTTTAGTTATCTTAATGATCTTCTCATGATGCAAAATGATGCCATTCACCCCATCATATCCATGCTGGTTCCTGGGTCTGCAGTCTCATTCCCCTTCCTTTTATTTTCCTCTATGTACATCTGTATTCTCAGTTGCCAGAGCTTTGAGGGAGCATGGCCTTGTTGGTTGCAAATTACATTTGATCAACCTGATGGGAATGTGTGATGACAAGTAGAGAAGATTAATAAGAGGAACGCAGCAGGTACGGAGAAAAGGCATTTTCAGACTATGCCTGAAAAAATATAGAAAAAAAGGCTGGTCAGGCAAAATAAGATCCGAGAATAAAAAGATCAGCAGCAACTTTGAACTGAAGTTGGTTTTAGGACAGAAAGAGAGAGCGTAGCAGTTAGTGCAATCAGTTTCAACCGCCAGCCTGTAAGATCAGGGTTCAATTCCTGCTACTGCCTGTAAGGAGTTCGTACATTTTCTCCGTGTCTGCATGGGTTTGTTTAGGTGCTCCCACATTTCAAAGACAGATTAACAAATTACTATAAATCACACCTTGTCTAAGGGAGCGGGAGAAAAATGAGGGGGAAGTTAATGGACACATGAGAAAGAACAGGTTACAGGGGCACTGGGAAATAGCTGAGAGACAGTAGAGGCTCAGTGGGTGGAATGGCCTCTCAGTACCATAAGGAAATATGAGAAACATAATTCAAATGTCACAGTTCTAATGAGCTATCAGGGAGGATACATGTCTAAACTTTGACAGTGACAGGACATTTACAAACAAGTGTTAGCAAAGCTTTGTAATTGAAATGGCTAGCACAAGAGGACATAACTTCAAGGTGCTTGGAAGTAGGTACAGAGGAGATGTCAGGGTTAAGTTTTTTACACAGAGAGTGGTGAGTGCATGGAATGGGCTGCCAGTGGTGGTGGTGGAGGCGGATACGATAGGGTCTTTTAATAGACTGCTGGATGGGTACATGGAGCTTAGAAAAATAGAGGGCTATGAGTAAGCCTAGATAAGGACATGTTCGGCACAGCTTTGTGGGCCAAGGGGCCTGCATTGTGCTGTAGGTTTTCTATGTTTCTATGTTCCATTGAGAAATAATTGTAACAATGGAAAGCCAATGATAAATCAGGGATCAAACAATAACTATTTTGTTCATTTCCAGTCATGTCATTTTAGCAAAGATGTGAAGGCCCTAGAGACAGTATAGGGAAGATTAACTGGAATGGTTCCACAGATGGGGACTTCAGCTCCCAGGGTCACCAGGGAAACTGGAGGTTGTTCTCCTCAGGTAGAGAAGGGTGAATGGAATTTAGGTAAGGGTGTTCAAGGCCATGATGGGTTCTGATAAGGATAAGAGAAACTGCTCCCATTACCTGGTGGTTTCAAGGCACAAAGATTTAGTGGCAAAAATGTTTAAATATCCTTGCATATCCCTTTAAGCAGAGCATAGCTATCATCTTAAACATCCCAATTGTAAAGATGGCAAAAATAATGAATCCTGGCTTTCCAGTAGAAAATAGAAAATGCCAAAAATATCTGGTCAGGTGGCATCTGTGGAAAGAAAAAGGGTTATAATTTCAAGTTAATAACAGTAATAATAACTTTATATAGCACCTTCCATACATTAAGATGCAGGCTCAAAGTGCTTTAAATCAATATGGAAGAAGGCAAACAATGCTACCACAGGTGACATCCTCCAGACGGTCCATGAAACCTCTTTTCCTTTCTTTTATGTCTTGTTTTTCTTTCAAATGTGCTTCTGGTACTATTGGAGCCTGTGATCTACAGCTTGATAGTGTGTTTTTGGGCCAATTGAACAATCTGGAGCTTTACTGTCTCCGAGAAGGTTCGAGGAGGTGAGCGGCTTCAAGGCCAAGAAAGCTAGAAGCGGAGCGTGAGCCTGTGATTGGCTTCATTTCTCACCGATCTTGCCAATTAAATCATCGAGGAAGATTGAAACAGCAAGGTGAGCGATGGGCTGTCCATTAGCCTCTCACTCACTGCTACCAGAGGAAAGAGTCTGCAGTCCTGGGTCTGCAACTTATGGATTGGACTGTAGTTCCTGGTCACTCCCTTACCTGTTGTTAGTTTGGGCGACTTTGAATTGGGTGGGGTGGCCTGTAGATGATGAACACTGAGCTGAACTGAATATGGATTCTTTTGATTTTGTGTTTTTGCTTGTTCTTTCTTGTCGTTTGCACAATTTGTATTTTACCTGGGGGCTGGGGTTGATGTTCTTATTGCCGTTTACACGATTTGTATTCTTTTTGCATGGGGGCGGTTGTTGTTTTACTTTGAACAAGTTCCAAGGTTTTCTTTGTTTCATGGCACTGGAGAAGCCGAATCTCAGGGTTGTATACTTGGAATCCTTTGATCATAAACATATGAAACAAAATTATAAATACATAAGTAAAGACAAACATTACATAGAATAAAATCTAATCAAATATACCAAATTAGATGAATGTAATCCACATCAACTGGTATTAAGTAATCCTATAAGTATGCCAACTTTTTAAAAAGTAGATTTTTAGAGGTGTTTTAAAACACTCTACAGTACAAGTCTGGCGTGCCTCAGTCGGTAGAGTATTCCAGACTTTAGGTGCATAAGAACAAAAGGCAAAAGGCCACATCACAGTTCTCATATACTTTGCTCTAGGAATACTAAGCCAATCAGCATTCATGGATCCAAGACTACGATTAGGGATGGAAGGGGACTGATGCTCCAAAATACACAGAAGAACTAGATTATTCAGAGCCTTAGATACAATTGAGTATTTTAAAATTGATCCTAAAGGACACGGGCAACCAGTGTGCAATGATCCAAAATCGATGAAATGTGCTCAGAATTTCTTTTATTAGGTTAAGATTCTTGCTGCTGCATTTTGAATAAGCTGCAGCTGATTTATATCTTTCTTAGACAGTCTTGAAAAGAACGCATTACAATAGTCTAATTTACTAAAAACAGAAGTGTGTACTGCATCAATTTTTCTGCATCTTGTGATGTTGCAAGAAATCAAACTCTTGCAATGTTCCTTAAATGAAAGAACGCAGTCTTAATAATATGGATAATATGTTAATCAAGACTTAGCTCAGAGTCAACAATAATACATAATTCTTTACTTCTAGCTTCATTTATAAGGCCAGATGATCATTTATTTCTAAGATTCACACTTTTTTTATTGCTACCAATAGTCAATATGTGTTTTTTTACCTTATATAGCACAGTTTCTATAATGAAATTTAGGCTCATCTACTCTAATACGACACCGGACCAGAGGGCTTTAGAGCCTCAGGGTCACCTGGTGTAATAGGCAAATAGTTGTATGTCGTCTGCATAGCTGTGGTAATTCACCTTACGTTTTGAAATAACCTGACCCAATGGGAGCACGTAGTGAGAACAACAGGTCAAGAATTGAACCTTGCTGCACACCAAACACAACAAATAGATTTTGGATGCACATTCACCATAGCGAACAAATAATTTTCTTTCTATTATATAAGATTGAAACCAGCTTAAGGCAGTATCAGAAAGACCTATCCATTGACTAATGCAGTGCTCAAATCTAAGAAAACTAGAACTGATGTTACCTAAGCCAGCATTAAACCAGAAGTCTTTAACTACTTTAAGCAATACAGCTTCTGCGCTATGATTTGATCTAAAATCTAAATGATACTTGTCAAGAATAGTATTTTTATTCAAGTAATAAATTAATTGTCAATAAACTTTTTCTAAAATTTTACTTAGAAAATCCAGGTTGGAGATAGGTCTAAAATTGTCCAAAGAACAAGTCTGGATTATTTTTACTTAAGCAGGGTTTTAGCTACTGCAGTTTTTAAGGAATCTGGACAAATACCAGAAACTATTGAGCAACTAACAATGTCGAGTACACTGTCGATTAGCACGTCAGAAAGTTCTGTTTAAAAAAATTCCTGAGAGAATAGGATCAAGGACACAGTGAACGGTTTTAGTTGAATAATTATTTCTCAAAGTTCAGGTAAACTTATTTTAGTAAAGGAATTTAGTTCACACTGTTTAGCTTGATGAGGTTCAAAAGGTTTATTAAGACCATAAGACCATAAGACAAAGGAACAGAAGTGGGCCATTCGGCCCATTGAGTCTGCTCTGCCATTTTATATGAGCTGATCCATTCTCCTATTTAGTCCCACTCCCCCGCCTTCTCACCATAACCTTTGATGCCCTGGCTACTCAGATACCTATCAATCTCTGCCTTAAATACACCCAATGACTTGGCCTCCACTGCTGCCCGTGGCAACAAATTCCATAGATTCACCACCCTCTGACTAAAAAAAATTTCTTCGCATTTCTGTCCTGAAAGGGCGTCCTTCAGTCCTTAAGTCATGCCCTCTCGTACTAGACTCCCCCATCATGGGAAACAACTTTGCCACATCCACTCTGTCCATGCCTTTTAACATTCGAATTGTTTCTATGAGGTCTCCCCTCATTCTTCTAAACTCCAAGGAATACAGTCCAAGAGCGGACAAACGTTCCTCATATGCTAACCCTCTCATTCCCGGAATCACTCTAGTGAATCTTCTCTGTACCCTTTCCAACATCAGCACATCCTTTCTTAAATAAGGAGACCAAAACTGCCCACAGTACTCCAAGTGAGGTCTCACCAGTGCCTTATAGAGCCTCAACATCGCATCCCTGCTCCTATACTCTATTCCCCTAGAAATGAATGCCAACATTGCATTCGCCTTCTTCACTACCGACTCAACCTGGAGGTTAACTTTAAGGGTATCCTGTACGAGGACTCCCAAGTCCCATTGCATCTCAGAACTTTCAATTCTTTCCCCATTTAAATAATAGTCTGCCCGTTTATTTTTTCTGCCGAAGTGCATAACCATACACTTTCCAACATTGTACTTCATTTGACACTTCTCTGCCCATTCTTCCAATCTATCCAAGTCTCTCTGCAGACTCTCCGTTTCCTCAGCACTACCGGCCCCTCCACCTATCTTCATATCGTCAGCAAATTTAGCCACAAAGCCATCTATTCCATAATCCAAATCGTTGATGTACAATGTAAAAAGAAACAGCCCCAACACGGACCCCTGTGGAACACCACTGGTAACTGGCAGCCAACCAGAATAGGACCCCTTTATTCCCACTCTCTGTTTCCTGTCTATCAGCCAACGCTGTATCCACGTATATAACTTTCCCATAATTCCATGGGCTCTTATCTTGTTAAGTAGCCTCATGTGTGGCACCTTGTCAAAGGCCTTCTGAAAATCCAAATATACAACATCCACTGCATCTCCCTTGTCTAGCCTACTGGTAATTTCCTCAAAAAATTGTAATAGGTTGGTCAGGCAGTATTTTCCTTTAAGGAATCCATGCTGAGTTCTGCCTATCTTGTCATATGCGTCCAGGTACTCTGTTACCTCATCCTTGACAATCGACTCCGACAACTTCCCAACCACCGATGTCAAGCTAACAGGTCTATAATTTCCTTTTTGCTTCCTTGCCCCCTTCTTAAATAGCGGAGTGACATTTGCAATCTTCCAGTCTTCCAGAACCATGCCAGAATCTATCAACTTTTGAAAGATCATGGCTAATGCCTCCGCAATCTCCACAGCTACTTCCTTCAGGACACGAGGGTGCATTCCATCTGGTCCAGGAGATTTATCTACCTTTAGCCTATTCAGCTTCCTGAGTACTTTCTCTGTCATAATCATGACTGTGCACACTTCTCTTCCCTGCCACCCTTGAGTGTCCGGTATACTGCTGATGTCTTCCTCAGTGAAGACTGATGCAAAATACTCATTCAGTTCCTCTGCCATCTCCTTATCTCCCATTACAATTTCTCCAGCATCATTTTCTATCGGTCCTATATCAACTCTCACCTATCTTTTACTCTTTATATACTTGAAAAAGCTTTTAGTATCCTCTTTGATATTATTTGCTAGCTTCCTTTCATAGTTAATCTTTTCTCTCTTAATGACCTTCTTGGTTTCCTTTTGTAAGGTTTTAAAAACTTCCCAATCCTCTGTCTTCCCACTAATTTTTGCTTCCTTGTATGCCCTCTCCTTTGCTTTAACTTTGGCTTTGACTTCTCTTGTCAACCACAGTTGCATCCTTTTTCCACTCGAAAATTTCTTTTTTTGGAATATACCTGTCTTGCACATTCCTCATTTCTCGCATAAAGTCCAGCCACTGCTGCTCTGCTGTCTTTCCCGCCAGTGTCCCTTTCCAGTCAACTTTGGCCAGTTCCTCTCTCATGCCACTGTAATTTCCTTTACTCCACTGAAATACCGATACATCAGATTTCGGCTTCTCTTTTTCTAATTTCACAGTGAACTCAATCATGTTATGATCACTGCCTCCTAAGGGTTCCTTCACCTCAATCTCTCTAATCACCTCTGGTTCATTACACAATACCCAATCCAGTGCAGCCGATCCCCTAGTGGGCTCAACAACAAGCTGTTCTAAAAAGCCATCTCGCAGACATTCTACAAATTCTCTCGAGATCCAGTGCTGACCTGATTTTCCCAATCTACTCACATGTTAAAATCCCCCACAATTATCATAACACTGCCATTCTGACAAGCCTTTTCTATTGCCAGCTGTAATTTGTAGTCCACATCCCTGCAGCTGTTTGGAGGCCTATAAATAACTGCCATCAGGGTCCTTGTACCCCTGCTATTTCTTAGCTCAACCCATAAAGATTCTGCACCTTCCGATCCTCTATCACCTCTTTCTAATGATTTAATATCATTTCTTACCAATAAAGCCACGCCTCCCCCTCTGCCTACCTTCCTATCCTTCTGATACACCATGTATGCTTGGACGTTCAGCTCCCAGAGACATGCATCCTTTAGCCAGGACTCAGTGATGGCCACAATATCATACCTGCCAATCTGTAGCTGTACAAGATCATCCACCTTATTCCTTATGCTGCGTGCATTTAAGTACAACACCTTAAGACCAGTATTTGATACTTTTTGCTTTGATTTCACTGCAACTCATCCCAATGGCTACAAATTTGCTCCATCACCTGCCTGTCTTTCCTGACATCTTTACTGCTCACTATCTTAGATTTATTTCTGTTTTCCCCTTCCTCCGCTCTATCATTCTGGTTCCCATCCCCCTGCCAAATTAGTTTAAACCCTCCCTAAAAGCTCTATTAAAGCTTCCCGCCAGGATATTGGTCCCCTTCAGGTTCAGGTGCAACCTGTCCTTTTTGAACAGGTCATACTTCCCCCAGAAGAGATCCCAATTATCCAAGAACCTGAAGCCCTGCCCCCTACACCAGTCTCTCAGCCACGCATTCAACTGCCTGATCCGACTATTCTTGCCCTCGCTAGCACGTGGCACAGATAGCAATCCCGAGATTACTACCCTGGAGGTCCTGCTTCTCAGCTTCCTTCCTAACTCCTGGAAATCTCTCTTCAGGACCTCCTCCTTTGTCCTACCTATGTCATTGGTACCAACGTGTACCAAGACAACTGGCTGCTCACCCTCCCCCTTTAGAATATTCAGGACCCAATCCGAGACATCCCGTACCCTGGCACCTGGGAGGCAACACACCATGCGGGTATCTCTGTCAGGCTCACAGAATCTCCTGTCTGTTCCCCTGACTATGGATGTCTGTATTGTATTACATCTTGTTCAGTAAAAAATGCAGCAATACTCTCAATTTTAACCTCAGATGCTTTCAGCAGCCATTCCATCAAGTCTAGGTTTAATAGACTTTCAGTAGTTGAAAATAATTACTCTTAGATTACTTGCACTGTCATTAATAATTTTAGAAAAGCATAAAGTTAATGAAATGAAACATATTGGAACTGTAAGATTAAACAAGTCATAGAAAGAGGGCTGGGACAACAACACTAAAGAGATAGGATGTGGGCAGGAGGCAAAAGGAGTGAATTTCAAAAAGCAAGCTCAGAATTAACATACAAGAATGTAGAAAATTCAACATTACATGAAAAAATCCTCAAAGCTGGAAATGCAAAATGCAAATGCTAGAATTTCTGAAAGTTGAATTTAATATGGGTCAAGGCAGCTTTAAAGTGCCTTGTTCAAAGATGAAGTATTATTCTTCAACCTAACATTAGGTTTAGAATGGGAGACCAAAATAGGTCAAAATGAGACTGGGATGGAGAATTAAAGTAACAGAAAAACCTGTGGCCTGAATTGGGACATTTTGCTAATCGTTCACCTAATCGGCATTCGTTTCTCCTTTGCCTATTGCTTTGAAAGTGCCGACATCAGTACTTTGGCATGGTGTTTAGGGACCTGCGTGGTGGTTAGTAAAAGGCCAAGTGTTGCATTTCCTGCAGGGATCCATTTCCAGGAAGGTGGAAGATGGAAACATGAACCATAGCATGCTAGAGGCTTCCTTCCAAATGATGAGAAGGAAGGCAGCATCCTAAAAAGTGGAGGATGATCTGCAGACGAGGGAAACCCTGTATTTATTCTGTGCTGAAAAGGTGCTGCAAATGGAACAAACACAACTGAAAGCCCTAATAAATATGGTAGAGTTAAAAGGAAGAAGTTTCAGAAACACTGGTACAGGAAAGATGGCAATGTTAAAACAGATATGGAGAAATTGAGAATACTTGTTTTGCATTTGACAAGGTTGAAAAAGACCAGGGAACGAAGCTTTAAATTCTGTGGCAGAAGATAGAGGGGAATGGGAGGAAAATAGATTTGAAGTTGAGTGTATCTATAATCTGGAAATTGCTACTCCTCAAGAGAGAATAATTGTAAGGGCCAAAGTAATGGACAAGATTGATATATAGTATTAGGAGCTGGCATTCGTTCAATAAATAACAGCCTTTGCTGTAGCAACTTCATGCTTATACTGTAATGTAAACACATCTAGAGCACATGCTTATTATATCTGCACAGCAGGTTGGGGTTTTAACAGAACCACTTGTTCTGCGTACTGTAGATCTTTCATCTTTTAAGAAGGGCCAAGAGTTGAAAACTATTGCAAGCAGAAAATTTGAAAAGAACAGGGTCATGGAAAATGATAGACCTCTTAGAGATCCGAATGGGACTGTATTAAATATCCATAGTTTAAGAATACCCTTCATGATTTCTTTGAGCCACTTTTTTTTTTTTAGCTGGAATACAAGCTTGCATTGTTTTAACTTCTGAGGTCTTACTAACACTCAAATTAAGAGTATACTTAGCACCACAATAATAAAGTTCATGAGTTTTCCATAAGATCACAAGACATAGGAGCAGAATTAGGCCATTCATCCGAGTCTATCCACCATTCCATCATGGCTGATTAATTATCCCTCTCAATCCATTCTCCTGCCTTCTTTCTCACCTGTAACGCTTGACTCCCTTACTAATCAACAATCTATTAACCTCTGCTTCAAATAAACCCAATGACTTGGCCTCCACAACCATCTGTAGCAATGAATTCCACAGATTCACTACTCTCTGGCTAAATACTGTTTTGTTACAGTTTGTGGACAAATCAATTAAAAAGATCAATGGTTACATCAGGTGAAATATAGGTGATTGCATTTATTTCTCTCCAAGTCTCTCAATATGAGACATTACACAAAGAGCTGGTTAAAATTAAAACTGCAAATCACATTAGAATAATTCTGCAAGATAAATATATCTCATTTCTTTGAAGTACTGGACAAAGCAAACGGATGTTTCAATTAGCTATGGTTGAAGTTTGGATGTTAAGTATTGATATCCTGATATTGGGTAACTTGGAAGACTCTGCTTTAGATCAACAATAAGGTACAACCATAACTCCTTGTATTTATTTGTGCAGTTGGTGAAAAATATATTTCAATCTTTTCCTTCAGATATTTCAGCAATCTTTGGAGATACACCATTCAAAAAAGCCTGCTACTTTTATTCAAAAGGTATTAGTGAGATTAGAAAATATAGAGGATATGCAAGTAAAGGCTTATTTATTAGGAAGAACAAATGCAACAAAAAGAAATGGCACTGAATCTTTATTGACTTCTATTTGGTCCTTTGACACTTTAATACCATTACTCATTTCTGGGAAAATAAAATTTATACAATTTTCTTTTATACAAGTGTATTGCACATTGATTTTGGTAAACATTGATAGTTCAGCATTGTCCTTTACATTAAACATCCTGCTTTTGAGTAAATACTATTATCTGTAAGAAAACAATGCTCCACACGTAATCTTACCAATATCTTAAAAAATGAGGCAGATCTCATGTGCTTCGGAACCATCTACCATGGCACTCAGATTGGTCACATAGAAATGGAAATCATCTAAAATGTTAAAATGCTGGCCATCCAAACACATTTGGCATCATCATTGCACACATAACTGAAGGGAAAATCTTACGTAATTGTGTCCTAATCAGACTTCTCTTACTCTCACATAAATAAGTGTATAGGAATCTGGAGGAATTCCAATGATTGCACAATGGGTAATACCATGTGATTGATAAAATTGAAATAGCAGGTAAACTAGAGGATCATCCAAATAAGCCAAGGAAAGGAACAGGTAAACTTATAACTGTAACGTTAATATATTACAAAGAATAAATGATATCATTAAGTGAAGTTTGCAACTTGTTAGTGAAGAAAGCAAGCAAGGTGGGCCATTATCTCACTCGCTTTCATCTCCAGTCTCATTTGACTTAGCAAGGAAATACTGAATAGAAATAAGATCCTTTATCTTCGAGGAGGGTGAGGGGCATGTGAGTAAGTAGAGATGGACAAACTAATGGGAGAAAAGCAACACATGAAAGCAGAAGCAAAGATTAGTGTTTGGGTTGGAACAATAATAAGAGAAGGAACAGAAGGAAGGGTTGAAAGCATGGCGGAAGGAGGGTGAGAGTGAGTGTAGAAGAAAGCACAGCAGTGAGAGAGGGCAGGGCCAAGCAACTGACTATGTTGCTGAAAGGCAAGCCACTCAAATGTTTGGAAATGCCAAGATTGAGCAAATGAACATTACATACAGTATGTAAGCAATGTTAGCAAGAGATACCTGATGAAGATCTGTCAGAAGATGTAACCACAGACTGGAAATAACAAAATGCTGTATCGTTTCACGACCGATGTTTACCCTATTTATTCCTTCACTTCCCCTTTGGCCGATCTGGATGCCCCAACATCCATGCTAAGGCACATCATCATGAACTACACAAATGTTCCTTAAAATGTTAACCTTCAGCTTCTAAATCCATCAACTCAGACACTGAGTACCTTCATCCACTCTCTTCTCCAACCAGTTTGGAAAAGCCAATAGGTGTGCAATGATTTTCTAATAACAGAACAGAGAGAAAATATGCCTGTGCACACATGCACACACACAGACAGAAATGTGATGCAATTTAATTTTGTAATTTTAAGTAAATTATTCAAATACATTGTAAATTTGGAAATAACCAAAAGGGAGTTTGCTAAGTGTAAACAAGTGCTAATGGTCCATCCTTTGTTGAGGAGATTAATACATTTTCCACTGCAATAGCCAAGTGCATTTCACTTTAACCATCCCCATCCAAGGTCAAAACAACAGATACAAAATAGGGATAATGATTCAGTAACTGTCCATTTGTAAGAGGTTAACCCTCATAGTGTGTCTGACAGATTCACTGTTGATACAGAAAGCATAGAATGTGGTGAAGTTCAAAATCAGCATTTATAATTTGTCAAAAGACCTAACAAGTTTCTCACAGCAAATGTTATCAAAATGAAAGCCAACTATTTTAAGCTGGCCTTTAGAAGGTATCATTCTGGAACTGCAGACAAGACTATGAAATGATCTGAATTTCAGACCTCTCAAACTGATCTGCACCAATGTGGGTAAAAGTAATGAACAGAAAGTAAGGAACATATCCCAATGCCTTCAAAAAGTAAAGTTGTGGATGCTTTCAATCATGTTGTAGCAACAAATAATATGTCAGCTGCTTTTATATTTTTAAACAAGATGTAAAGCATCTTTACTTTCTGAATACAGATCACATAAAATCATCCACAAAAATAAATTGTGATATGGTTAATGAATATGATTATGGAACATTTCATTATAAGCAGTCCTCAAATCAGCCAGGAACAAAACCATCTAATTAATGTACATGGAACACACAAGAAAGATAACAGAAATCAACGTTGCTTAATACCCAGACAGACATGACACTAGATACTTCAGTTAAATGCACTGATAGTTTGAAGGCACGTTAGCCAAATCCAGAGTTGGTTATATTCTTTTGCTGGAGACACTCAGCACTACACCAGACAAACTGACTAATGCTCTTTCACAGTTCAGTTCTTCATAGCGTTGGGTTGATTCTTACACCAATATGATATATATGCATTAGTATAAATTTGGATATTATGTTCAATGAAGCTTCCTTATTTCACACTGTTGCACATTTAAGACAAGGGAATTACAAAAGTGGATTTAAACAAATATCTAGCACAAGTCTTTTACATTTAAATTTTTATCTAGACAAATGATTAAACATATGCCTTCATGGAAGACACTCACGCATCAAAACCCCACCTATTTTAACAAAAACATTTTCCCTTGCATTGAAGCAAGATGCATATGTAATATCACTATTGCAGAAATGAAATTACATGTCTTAGAAAAGCTTTGAGAAGTTTTAAAAATCTTAATAAATAAATGTTAACACACTTATATACAAAAAAAATCAAAGTTGCATAGCTGTAGGTTCTGTCCCTGGACATCTGTGCATTAGAGATGAGGTTGTTTTAAAGAAGTCCCACCATCTGGTCAATCTGCTGCATGTAAACTCCCTTTAAAGGCAACGCGTATCTTCTCTCACTGGGGACTCTGCTGCACTGTGGAGGTATTTTCAAAGCAATTAATTTTCATTACAACAAAATGCAAAACAAAAATATCCTATTTTGATTTAGAATATAAATGAATATGAGGTGGCCTGCAAATAAATAAATGTTATTTTCTGCATGAAGATCACTATTCAGTATCTTGTTAAAAACAGATTAAATGCATGGTACATGATATAGCAGCAACTGTATCTCTTCCAATCTGGGTACGTATGTGAAGTAAAGAGATTGCCCTTAACCAGTGTCAATGTAGCCATGGAAATGGATATATCACTAGAACCCATCTCCCATGCTCTTGCCAATCCCTTACCATAACAAGAAGAGGGATAGTGACAAAAGTTATCATAATGAATCTATGACAGAAACAGACCATTCAGCACAAGCAAGGATACATTGGCTGGTCTGGTACAAATTTCAACAGTGTCCAATTTGTAGACTTTTTAACAAAATCATACACAGCTAGTCTGACTTACATTGATGCTGGAGTTAGCAGGTCTGTGGTCCAGCATACTGGAGGTACCCACTGTACCTTCTTCTTTAGAGGTGGCATCTTCCCAGGGCTTTTCTCTGAAAAGTTTATCTACTGGCAAAATATGTCCTTCTGTTGTGAAAAGATATTTGCTCCCTGATCTGTGCAAAGGGTTGTCTTCATCAAACAGCTGTTCATTTATTCAAAACAAAGACAAGATTAAAAGTTGATTTTATCTAATCCATTAGCATCTGAACAGCAACACAGTCTGATCTAAACAGATATATTCAGAAACAGCTCAAGGAACAACTTCAAATACATTATCATACATTATTAACATACATCAGAAGTGAAATTACTAAATTCATCCTTTCAATGCAAGGTTAAAAGATGCAGTAAATAATTGTATAAATTGAAGCAATTTCCACAAGATTTCACACAAGAAATCATTATGAAGGTTGAATTGGAAACCTTCTGAGGTCATACAACTGATTAATTTGAAGCAAGAACATGCATATATATCTACCTTGTTGTTCAGCAGATCTCTGGGTTTTTAAATTATAAAGGAGTCAAGAAATAAGAGGTTAACAGCAGTAGGAAAGTTCAATGAGGTAAATGATTGCACATAATCTTATTGAATGACAGAGCAACAAGGGTGCGAATGGCCTATTTTTGCTTCTATTTCATAAAACCTAATTTCACACTACATGAAGAAATCTGCAGATGCTGGAATCCAAAGCAACACACACATAATGCTGGAAGAACTCAGCAGGTCAGGCAGTATCTATGGAAAAGTGTGTTAATGGAAGAGACTCTTTTCCATAGATACTGCCTGACCTGCTGAGTTCCTCCAATATTTTGTGTGTTGCTTTCACTATAGCTTGTTAGATGGAAGTGAGATTTGCATGTCTGAAGTTGCTGACAGCACAAGGTTAAGTAACAAGAAAAGACAGCCAGAAGAAGAGATTGCAAGTAGTCTGCAATGACAGATAAATTTAAGTGACAAAGTTGTGACAAATGGAATTCAATATAGGAAAAAGATGATTCAGTTTGCATATTGAAGATCTAAGTGTTAAGTTCTAAGAAGCCACTACTTCAGATGAGCAGAGGTTTAGGGTCTTGTACTAAATTTTAGGGCACAGTTATATGGTTAACTGAGCCCTTTTATTGACAGGCTGGAGCACAGAAGGTTACATAACTATGCAGAGCTGCCGTATGCCATCTGAAGCACTGCAGTCATTTCTGGCACAGCTCACTCAAGATGCATTAGATCCGCAAGCAGCACAAGGCAGATTCATCAGAATGACACTTAGACTGGAAGGTTATGTTATGAACACAGGTTACACAGACTAGGCTCAAAATTTTGAGAAGATGGAAAATTACGGCATGATTGAGATGTCCGCAAGCAATTTAAAAAGAACCATGAGAAACTATTGTCATGGTGAAGAGACAGGAAAACGTGGGGGCATGATAAGCTGTGGTAGCAAGACAGTGAAGTACTGGAGTCCTATCCAGAATCTTGACTACTAATCAATGGTTAAATCCCACCAGGCAGCTGGACTAATATTGAATTTAACAAATAGATTGAAAGGTAGCATGGCACAGACAAATTGCTGTAAAATCCAGATGGATCACCAAAGCCCCTGACGAAGGATACCAGTTCTCATCTGATCCGTTTTGAGACTCTGGAACTAAGCAGAGAAATTGCCAAAAATCCACTCAGTTCAGAGGCAGTTACAAAAACAAGCAATAAAATCCCTCTAAGCAGTGGCACCCATACCCTACAACAGATAATCATTCCAAAAATGAGAGGTAAACCACTCTTAGTTGACAACAGTAAGGTGCTTTACACAAAGGATAGAGACACAACTTATCCACAAGACTTACTTGAAAAATCTGCATAAATCCTCAATTTGCGACTTTGCATACTGGCATGCATCTAAACTTACAAGTCTTATCATGCAGCAAAATTATCTCAAACTCAAGTTTTTTTTTTTAAAAAATCTGTTTCGTTTGTGCATGCCATACCTTTGAAACACTTACACCAATTTTTTTCTACCAGAAATTATGAAGTTCTCTTTTACAGTGCAAGTTTCCAATGTAACCTTGTCAGTTTGCAATTACAATGTTCCATCATTGACAAGATTAGGGGTTAGTTTCATCTCTCTCTGATCTATAGCTGTTTGTCAGTTACAAACTACATTTCAGACAATCCCCCATGACGATTTAGCAGACAATAAGATAATCGAATGACCCAACACAGAAGTAGGCCTATTATAAACAAGTTGCTTCTTTGAAATTACAATTTAATCAATCCCACACTCCCCGGCACACTCCATTTTCCATTCTGGTATTCATCCAATTACTTTTCCACTGAATTTGCTTTCAGCACCAGTATTCCAGGTTACAACTGGCTGCATTAAACAGTATTTTACTGCAATAACCAACTACCTTTATTAAACAAATTACTAAAAAGGTAACGTACCAAATATAAATATTTACAGGTCTCACTGAGAAAGAAGCTCTCCATTCGGTCTTCCTTTGACTTGTCTATTACATGATGAAGTGTAGCATAACCACACCTGCTTCCAAATAAAACAGCCAACAGTAACTTAAGTGCCACAATATGTCATATAACACTGCCTAACAAATTTTTCAAGTGTTGCTTCCTCAGAAATATTCTGTGGTTGATAGACCACTTGAAACTGAACACAAACATAATTTCAGACTACTTGTATCACATAGGAATTTGGAAAAACAAGAAATTTATTTTAATTGGATATAATGCATTTAATTGTGTAACTGTGCTGACGCTTTGCAATAGTTTAACTAAGCTAACAATGTTTTGTTGATGATTTTCATTTGTACTCAGTGTCTAAGGCTTCTTACTTAAGTGCCCAACAATAATCAGCCAGCATTGATGAATTCCAGTTGCCCTGATACAGTCCCTCCACGACCATAATGTCCAGGGAAACCATTCACTATGCTCGCCACTGATAGTGCCAAGATTTGCAAGGAAGGATCTAAACGGGAATGCAACAAATGTGAAGAGCCTAAGCTTTGTCTTGGTCACCAATTTTATACCCAAAACAGAGCTCATAAGCTTTCTTAATAAGAGGAGTTATGCTCCATCTTTGAGATTTAAGTGTATACTCGTCACAAATATAACGAAGTATTGTGGCTATTGCAACATTGGGAAGACATTTTGTTATCAATACTCCTGAAAATATAATTACTTTATTACGAGTACCTACAATATGCTATGTGCATAGAGTATGCACATCACCATGATTGCAAACTGATATACATGTAACACAATGCATAGAATAGTGTGTGTGTGATGCTTTTACAGCCTTTCTAAAACCTGATCTGCATTGCAGCATCCACCCTACCTAAGTATGCCCAAGCATTACTGGACAAGACAGAAACTTTTCAGCCTACATTGTGGGCAATATTTTAATTAACTTGTATTATGAATTGAAATAACAAATATAGACGATTACAAAATAAACAGTGCGTGATAGGGAAAATCCATGATGATTTTCATGATCAGTAGTCCAAAATCCATAATATAGTCTCAAAAGTATTCAGAAAGCAAAATCTTTATCGTCCAGTGTAACCAATCAAATAGCAGAAAATCAGAACTGACAACTGGCCTGCTTTGTTACCCTTTGCAGTCACAAGTATCAAAAGAATACCAATCAATAAAAACTACAGATATTGGAGAGCTAAATTAAAAACTAAAACCGCTAGAAACACTCAGCACTTCAGGAAACATCCATGAAAAGTGATTTAACTATTCAGGTCAGACCTACAGGCAGCTTATGTTCCAAAGATCTGTTACCTAACCAGTGCCAGAATGTAGAATACCTTATAGAGAAAATGTTGAAATCAAATGGAAAATATAATAAGTATCAGGAAAAACAGTGTGGTAGGAGCAAGCAGGAGGTCCCAAGGATAGGAGATAAATTTAAAGAGTCCCAATGAAACAAATCTGGAACCAGAATGAGATTAGCTAAGCAGTTGGCAACGATTCTGTATTGATTTAGAAAAAGTAATTGGGTGAAAAGGGATAATCAATACAAGACAAATCCCAGGAGAACACAACCAAATTAGAACAATAATTTCCGAGGAATAAGTATGCAGAAAAGTATTGCAATAAATGTTTGAAAATAGTGAGGAGCAAGTGCTAAAATGAATTTAAGCTATTAGAACAGCAGTACACAAACGTTTTCATAATAAAATAGTAACACAAGAGGCTCTGCAGATGCTAGAAATCCAGAGTAACAAACACAAAATGCTGGAGCAACTCTAGGTCTGGCAACAATTTATGAAGGGTCTCAGGCTGAAACACTGACAGTTAATTCCTCTCCTTAGATGCTTCCTGACCTGTTGAGTTGCTCCAGCATTTTGTATGTATTACTCGTAATCAAACAGTGAAGCTTGAAGTCACACTGCATTACAAGGAACCAAATAAAGGCCACTTTAATAGTGAAAGGGAGACTGAGATTAAATTAAATGAACTTGGAAGTTTAAAAAAAAGTGAAAATTCAATTATTCTAAAAAGTGAACACTGTTTCTTTCATACAGTACAGTGCCCAAATATGAATAATATAATGAAAGCTTTCAGTGATCACACAAATGTTGGATGATAAGACACAATGCTGGGCAGATGTAGTTCAAAATGGAAAAAGTGAAATGAAACACTTTGGACGGTTGAACTTGATGGTACAGTATGAAAGTTGCCTCACAGGTGGATAGGGTAGTTAAGAAAGCTTATGGGGTGTTAGCTTTCATAAGTCGGGGGATAGAGTTTGTGATGTAGGGCGATGTAATGATGCAGCTCTATAAAACTCTGGTTAGGCCACACTTGGAGTACTGTGTCCAGTTCTGGTCGCCTCACTATAGGAAGGATGTGGAAGCATTGGATTTACCAGGATGCTGCCTGGTTTTTAGAGACTATGCATTATGATCAGAGATCAAGGGAGCTAGGGCTTTTTACTCTTTAGAGAGGAGGAGGATGAGAGGAGACATGATAGAGGTGTACAAGGTAATAAGAGGAATAGATAGAGTAGATAGCCAGTGCCTCTTCCCCAGGGCACCACTGCTCAATACAAGAGGACATGGCTTTAAGGTAAGGGGTGGGAAGTTCAAGGGGGATATTAGAGGAACGTTTTTTACTCAGAGTAGTTGGTGTGTGGAATGCACTGCCTGAGTCAGTGGTGGAGGCAGATAGACGAGTGAAATTTAAGAGATTACTAGACAGGTATATGGAGGAATTTAAGTTGGGGGCTTATATGGGAGGCAGAGTTTGAGGGTCGGCACAACATTGTGGGCCGAAGGGCCTGTACTGTGCTGTACTATTCTATGTTCTATAGAGGAACAGAGGGATCTTGGGGGTCCATGTCCACAGATCTATCAAAGTTGTTGTGCAAGTTGATAGGACGGTTAAGAAGGCATATGGTGT
The DNA here is from genome assembly GCF_030028105.1 of Mobula birostris. NCBI lineage: Eukaryota > Metazoa > Chordata > Chondrichthyes > Myliobatiformes > Myliobatidae > Mobula > Mobula birostris. The sequence continues at coordinate 51,372,949 of NC_092385.1, forward strand.
GCTGGCCTTCATTGGCTAGGGGACTGAGTTCAAGAGCCACAAATTGCAGCTCTATTAAACTCTGGTTTGACCACACTTGGGGGTATTGTGTTCAGTTCTGGTGGTCTCATTATAGAAAAGATATGGAAGCTTTAGAGGGTGCAAAGGAGATTTACCAGGATGCTGCCTGAATTAGAAAATATGTCTCAAGAGGAAAGGTTGAGTGAGCTAGGGCTATTCTATTTGAGTGAAGAAAGATGAGAGGACACTTGATATAGGTGTACAAGATGATCAAAACCAATTGGTCAGCCAACGCTGTTTTCCCCAGGTGGCACTAGCTAATATAAGAGGGCATACTTTTAAGGTGACTGGAGGCAAATATAGGTGGACAAAGGTAGGTTTTTCTTTTTACACAAAGAGTGGTATGCGCATGGAATGCACAGATACATTAGGGACTTTTAAAAGATTCTTAGAAAGCCACATGGATCAAAGAAAAAAATGGAGGGCTAAGTGGGAAGGAAGGATCAGATGCTTGCAATATACTAAGAAATAACCATTCTTATACCACAGAAGTACAATTCTTATACACCTAAAATTAGCAGCTCCTAACAATTTATTGGTTGCATACTTTAATAACCAGCGGGGGAGGGGGAGGACATGTATGAGACAAGGCAAAAGAAAATAATTAGAAACTTCATGATTTATTTATTTCACAATATAGCTGGGTAACAAGCCCCTCCAGCCCAATGAACCCACACTGCCTAATTACACTCATGTGAACAATTTACCCACTAACCTATATGCCTTCGGAATATGGGAAGCAACCAGAGCACCGGAAGGAAACCCACGCAGTCACAGGGAAAATATACAAAATCCTTACAAGGGCAGGAATTGAAGCCAGGACTCTGGTGCTGCAAGAGCGTTGTGCTGAACACTACACTACTGTGCTGCAGTCAGGATTCATGAGACGTGTGTTTTTATTGGAGGTGGATAACCCTTGGCCATATTACCGGTTAAGTAACACAAAAGCAAAATTGTGCAAACAAGAAAAACCTGAAATAAAAAAATGACATTGAAAATGGGCTGCAAGTTAGAGGGAACAATATTAACAATTCAAATCAATAAACTTTTATCACAGCCTGATAATTGGGAGATGCAATCAATTTAATGGAAGAAGCAAACGGAAGGAAATCTTCAAAATTGTGAAAGTAAGGAGATCCCTTCTTCCAGCATGACCAGCCGAAGGGAAAGGTTGGGTTCTCCTGGTGCAATTGAATGCCTTAGATCTCCAAGTTGTTAGGGAAATCTTCATTAGAGGACAGGCAAAAACTTAACGCAAGGGATTGTGAAAAACATTCCTACATTCTCCTCTCCTTCCGCTCTTCATCATTGCTACTATTTGTCACTTCATTCAGTTGCATCCATTCAAATCTCTCAGACTCATGAATCAAACCTAGTGAGAAGTAACACGAGTTTATTTCCCATAAAATCTTACTCACCTAATCAAAACCTTTATATTTACAACTACACTGTTAAGTAATCTAAAAGCTAACAGTAGCAATCAAGAAATTTTATCCTGATGGAGCTTTTAAAAGTGATTTAAGAGCAATATTAAACTTTAAAGTTTTTACAAAAAACACCATTCAAGGATGAACTTTATTCACCATACACAGATGAACAATGTATAAATTGCATTCCAATACAGACCTGACTTTTGTGTACTTCTCCAGACTTTGAAGGATATCCATTCCCACATGCAAGTAGAAAGGATTTTTTGTTGCCTGATAAGAAAAAGTGATATACAATCAAAGGCATCAAATCAATTAATGCTGATTCTTCACAGCACAAATTCAACACGAAATTTTTAACTTAACATTTATAAATTGGTTTCCCGGAAAATACAATTCATTGCCAAACTCTAACACTTCAAAGTTCTATGGAAACAATTGATAACAGTCAACGTTCCTTCAGGATATAAAATTAATTTTAGTACAAGTGAATTGTTTCCTTTAAATGATTCTGTTTCTATATATGATAATACTCCCTTTAAAGTTTCAGACCCTTTTAGATATTTAGGTATTGTAATTACTAAAAAATATAAGGATCTTTATAAAGCTAATTTTGTTCCCTCAGTAGACTCTATGAAGTATTTATTTAGTAGATGGAGTCCACTTACATGTTCACTTGTTGGTCGTATTCATATAGTTAAAATGATGATTCTACCCAAATTTTTATATTTATTTCAGAATACGCCTGTTTTTTTGACTAGGAAGTTTTTTGATCAGATTGATTCTATTATTTTATCTTTTATTTGGAATAATAAAAGACCAAGAATTTGTAAATGTCATTTACAAAAATTGAAAAAGAATGGAGGTCTTGCTTTGCCTAATTTTAGAATGTATTATTGGGCTGTTAATCTGCAATACATGTCTTTTTGGTTATACTGGGTTGATAAGAGTGATCGGCCAATTTGGGAAGACCTGGAACTAAAAGTTATAAACAGTTTTATTTAACCTCATTATTGGGGGCTCCTTTACCTATGCAATTAGATAAAGTTGTTAATTTAAACTTATATCCTGTGATTAAGTATTCTTTACAAATTTGGCTCCAGTTCCACAATTTTTTTCTTAAAAATTTAAACTTTGTAGTTTAATTTACCAAAATTACTTTTTTAAGCCTTCTTTGAGTGATCCAATTTTTCTACTTTGGAAAAATAAAGGTATTAATTCTTTTTTGGATTTATTTAAAGAAGATAGATTGATGTCCTTTGAACAATTAATTGATAAATATTCTCTTTCATACTCACACTTTCTGCAATACCTTCAAGTTAGACATTTTTTACAAAAATATTTAAGTAATTTCCCTTACATATTGGAGGCTGACCTGTTAGATACTATTATGAGTATGAATCCTTTGATTAAGGGTTCTATTGGAAGAATTTATAATTTACTATTACAATGGGATAAGCATCCTTTATCTAAGATTAAACAGGATTGGGAAAAGGAACTTAATTTGACTTTTATGACAGAGGACTGGATGCGGATATTGAAGTTGGTTAACTCTACTTCAATTTGTGCTAGCCATTCATTGATTCAATTTAAAATTGTACATCGTTATCATTTGACAAAGGAGAGACTTTCTAAAATCTTTCCTCATGTTGATAGTCATTGTGATAGATGTAAAACTGAGATAGCTACACTGACACATATGTTTTGGTCTTGTTCTATATTGGAACAGTTCTGGAAGTCGGTTTTCTCAACAATTTCTAAAGCACTTAAAATTAATTTACAACCTAATTAACTGTGCTTTTTGGAATAGTTCCTCAAAATATTCATGGTATTTCTGTGTCTGACCAACATGTTATTGCATTTGTTACATTGACAGCTAGGAGGGCCATTTTGTTGAAGTGGAAGGATACATCAGCTCCCACTTTGTCACAATGGTTCTCTCAAGTGATGCTATGTCTTAGTTTGGAGAAAATTAGAAGTCAAACCTTTGAACCTTTATTTGATTTTGAGAAAAGATGGGGCTCATTTGCTCATTATTATCATTTGAGTTAATTGATAGATTTTTCCACGATCTAATTGTAAATTCTTTTAGTATATTTTCTTTTCTTGCTGGCGGTTTGATGTTTACTTTTAGAAGTTTTTCGTATGACGCATGGCTCCGGGGTTGTACACCTAATGGGTTCTCTTTTTTTTCCTCACTTTTCTGCTCAGTAGGTTTTTTCTGCTATCACAATATTTTGTTTTCAATCTTTAAGATGATGTTTTTTTTGAGGCATTATAAGTGTTGTTACTTCGAAGTACTCATGTTATTTTTCCTATATATACAATAAAAAGGTTTGAAAAGAAAGATAATGGTCAACATTCCATGCCTAACTGGGTGGTCTCAATCAAAGCAGTGTTTGGTCACTGCAACTGAGTTAACTCAATGGTTTCAGGTCAAGGAGAGCATCTGGAATTATACTGTACCAGGATTTTTCTGTACTATAAGTGAGAAAATATGGAATTTGTAAAAAAAAAAAAAAATTTTTAGAAGTGTATAAGCCATGCCCCATACATGCAGTAATGTGGAATCAGATTCAGCAAATTCAGTTCATGTAGAATCTTAATCCAACATATATTAATGTAGATATAAGTACTGTCCTCCAAAGAATGCATATATTTTCCTAGAAATCTATCCCAATTAGAGTATTCCCTGACTGACTGGAGAGACAGATAACAAGCACATACTGCAAAGGATGCAGATATGACTGTGCAAATGACCAAACTTGCAATTTCTGGACTAAACTTTCACTGAGATATAGTTGTACATGAAAATTATGCAAAAGAGGCAAATATCTATTATGAAAAATTATTTGTAAAAATATTCAAACCCTAGAAACGTCAGCACCGAACAAATGTAACTTTGCTTGTGCCCAGATGTTAGTAAGCCTACAAATGCTATAACTCTACAGCATCATTCCTTCTGCTCACAAACTGTTACTGTTTATTAAACAGTATCAACCTGACACACATCCTAGCATTCATTCTTCAAAAATCAATATAAACTGCAGCTTGGCAGAGATTCATGATCAGTTTGTTTGCACATTACAAATTCCATGAACGTATAACATAATTTCAAGCAATTAAAAAAATCTAATTAAGAGGACTAAACATCCAGATCAGAAATCTCCAAAGTAAGGAATTCAAAATGACATATTTGCTCATATTACATGACCTTAAAGTGCCAAGAGCTCAAAACCAAAGTGAACCAGACAATTCCTTCCTGAGAAACCAGCCACTTATCCCATATTTTATTCCATTTTCACATCAGTGATCTTAATCATTCCATCACTAGGGTGGCCATTATTTTAATCTGGATTTCAGCCAGAAATTCTTGAATTTCCTCTCTAAACCATGCTATTTATTGCGTTGTTCATTTTGCTGGTACATCCTGTTGAACAAGTGTATCTAAAGCTTTATTTGTTCACCCCTTCTGAAGGTGGCACACAACAATGCGTTTCATAGATCATAAGATAATGGAGGAGAATTAGGCCATTTAGCCCACCGAGTCTACTCTGCCATTTCATCATGGTTGATTCATTTTCCCTTTCAGCCCCATCTCCTGCCTTCGTTCCGTTTCCACACTATTGTTCTAACTACAATGAAACCCAAATGTTTCCCTGTGTTGGAACAATTCTATTATACTTACTCACACAGATGAGTCTGAAGAGCATGAAAGTATTTAACAAAACATAACATGATAATGATAGGGAGTAAAGAGCTCTTGAACAGATTGGTTGCAGTGAAAAATAACATTAAGTTACTGGTATCATACCTGATACAGTAGGTAAGTAGACTCAACTAATTCGGGCCTTAGTGGGTAAAACATCACATCAGGAGCTTGTAGTTGCCAATTATACCGCTCTGGAAGAGCCCCATATCGTTTCCATATGGCATAATAGAAAGCATGGAGGCAAATAGCATCTTCTACATCACCTGTTAACACCTAAAAACAAACAAAAATATCTTTATGCCTTAAAAAGCCCACTTAGAAACATTACAAGTGTTTAGAAAAATGCTCATTTTAAAATCAATAATATACCTGAAGACCAGGGAAAAAGGCTTGCAGTGAATCAATCCACGTATTCATTAATTGCCCATTCAACATATTCACGTTAACATAAAGTGGAGGATCTCCCTCTCCTTCATTACAAGCTTCACGCCTGTGTTAAAAAAAATATTGATAAAAATTTAAAACTACCATCTGTCAGTTGATAAGCTAACTCTGGAAGAGATTACAGACTTCATAACATTTGTTTCAAATGTATTATTTTGCTAATAATTAAAACTACACCACCAAAGTATTCAGCACAGGAAGTGGCATTAGTTCATCACACAGGTATCACCCAATCTTTAGTATACAGTATATTATGTAGTAATTGCTGGAGAAGCTTTTAAAAACTGAGCCATATTGCAGGATATTCTGATCTACAGACTAAATTTTTGTGTAGACATAGCATGCATTGAACAGGAAAAATCAGTCCATAAAATGTCAATTGTGCATCACTTATGTTTAAGAGAGTAATGTTTGCATTAAAAGCTAACTTGAAGAGACCAAGGACAAACTTTCAAGATTAGAAAATGGCCTATAGTCCAAATTAATCTATTCATTTTCCTATTAGTTACATAGGTAGTCACCATACCAATCCCAGACAAAAGTCGTGTGTCAAGCTGCCAATCAAGCTGTTGAGTGCAATGTAAATGACTGAGTTTAAGCATATAGATTGAAATTATCCTCCACTCACTGGAAATTTGTGACAAATATTCCTGCTGTTATTTTGAAATGTTGCTATAGTTTCTAATGCAAGTCATATTTTTCTGCTCCTTAAAAAGACTATACTTTCAGTAAATAATCACAGAATCATACAACACAGAAGCAGGCCTTTCAGCCCTATATTGCAATGCCAACCATCGAGAACAAAACTACATATATTTCATTTTGCAACACTTGTCCCTTTATTCCAAGTCTTAGGAATTCAAACGGGCATCAAGGTACCTTTTAAATGCAGGAAACTCCACCTCCACTGTCCCTCAGACAGAGAGTTCAGATTCCAACCAATCTTTGGATTAAAATAATTCTTAACTAGGACCACCTTAAAATCTCCCAATCTTTGCCTTGAACCCAGGCTCTCTGGTTTCAGCCATAGATAAATATTTGTTATCTACCCTGTCTTTGCTCTTTATAATTATAAATGCCTCATTTTGGTCCCTCTGACCTCCTTTGTTCTAGAAGTATGAACTTTGGTAAATGCTATGCAAATAAATTGTTGAGTATTTGTAATAACATCTGGTTCCTGCAAATAGCACTATTGGATTAAGCTGCTGTTAAAAAAACCACATATAAATTATAGCTATATTAGCAAGTTTCAGCCTTTGCACAGAACATAAGGTAAGCTTTGCTGATGCCACAGGCTCTGAAACTGCAGATTTGCTCATTTTCAGTGAGACATTCTAATAATCTTTCCTATTAAGGTAAAGCAATGAAAATTTAGCATATTAATAATACTTTGCCTTAAATTCCAACCTTCTCTAGGTAATCTGCGTTTTCAAAAAGATGCCAAAGAAAAGATAGTTAACTAAGGGTTTATAGGATCGCCAATAACATAGTCACCAGAACACTCCTGCATCCCACTCAAATTTAATGCAGAGGGCTGATATAATTGACTTTCCATACTCTACAATCATACAGCGAGGCCTCAGCGCCAATCAGATCTCAACTAATGTAGAGTAGAGGCCCTGCTGCAGAATTCACTTGACAGGCTTTGACATCAGAAAAAAGCTGAGGATAGAACATGTTTTGAAAATGACTAACAGTTTTTCAAAAACACTTCCGTAACATTTGTGCAGTTTAACGCTAAGGAGTTCCAGCAAGACGTAGGCCTCACTTGGGAGTTGCAAAGTCTGTCACTGATGTAACACTGTCTCATTCTACTCAGGAATGACTTTAATTTAAACAGCTAAGTGATGGCCTCACCCAGGAAGATTCACTCTATTAGCCCAAATAAAGGATAGGATAAAGGACACAAATTGGTAGGAACATGCACAGGAATACAGCAGACTTTACCAGTTCCACAGGTATGTACAAAAAACACATCAATAAAAGATGTGGAATAATGCAATATGTCAGTCTGCAGATGATATTAAACCAGCAGCCAGTGAGAAGAAAAATTCTGAAGGAATGCAGGCAGGATAAGCAAGTCGGCAAGTAGGCATGAACATAAAATGGGAGTAAGGTATTATTTATAGGAACAACTGAAATATAATTGATTATATGCTGAGATAAAATTGTACAGAGGGATACTGGTATGCCATTTTAAAATGTATAGAAAGTTGAGAGCTAGATACAGCAATTACTTAGGAAGAACAGCCTGATGGCCCTTACTACAGGCAATTTTAAGTAGAAAAGACCTGCTGTATTTCTGCAGGGCTTTTGGAGAGACAACACTAAAGTATTGTGTAGTCCTCATATCCAGGTCAGGACTTATTTGCAGGTACAGCACAGATTCCCTGCATTATGTCCTATGCTGAGAGGACTAGCCTACAAAGTTAAATCAAGTCAATATTGAGTATATGCACTGACATTTAGGTGAGAGGAGATCTCATTGAGATGAGCCAAGATAGCAAAAACAGCAAGTTCAAGGGGCCTCGTAGCCTACTCCTATTTGATACAGCAAGGAAACTGTCTCTTCAGTCCACTACACCAAGCACCCACGTACAACATGCCCATTTTTTTTCCCTCTTGCACTCCCATTATCTCCTTCCTCAGAGAAATTTACCCACCAACCAGCAAGCTTTTGGCAAGTAGGTAAAAACTGGAGGATCCAAGGAAACTCCTCACAGACAGCGCCCAAGGTCAAGATTAAACTGGATCTCTGGAGCTGCAAGACTGCAGCGCTAACCTCATAGTCACTGTGCCACCCTTTAAATTATCCACTGCTTTTAAGCAGAGATACCTGCTGATGGTTTAGTGGCATCTGCAATGGACATCAGGGCAAGTGGTCCAGGGTCCAAATCCAGCCAGCTCCTTGCACAAGTTCCATCTGGCAGGGTTGAGTGTCAAGCTATCAACTCGGCCTCATAAAACAAACGCTAAAGAAAGGGCAAGGGTACTGTCCGATGCACCAGTGAGGCACGGGAGAATACTATTATTATTATTTAAGAAATAAAATGAAAACCCAATGTTTAAAATATTTAACATTACAGTGTTTTAATTTGTAGTTCTGTATAGTTTATATAATGACTTATGGCAATTTTTATTCTGACATTTCTTTCATCACTGTTCTGCCTTTCCTTACAATGAATCATTAATACTAATGAAAATTTTCCGTTATTACATGAACTATCAGTGCATTTACTAACCAAGTGAAATCTGCTACGAACAAAGTATTTAGCAGCATAATTTTTTTTAAAAAAGTCAAATCAAGGTTAACTGGCTGTAGCAACACAATAATTGTCCACAGAATCTTAAGTACACAAGGAATGTCATACCCTCTTCTCAGATGATTTTGAATGCTTTCATATGCAGCATTAAACATCTCCAGGTCTTCACTTTCTCCAAATAATATGTAGGATTTCAGAAGATACTCATAGAAAGAGTCCATTCCTGCTCCCAATCCACTCTGCTTCCCAACCCATTGTCCAGTCTGGATGTTTACCACATTCCCTATGCAAAAGATGATAGAAAGCTGAATGTCCAAGTATACATACACAAATACAGAAAATATATAACAATTGCACAACTTGACCCATTTTGAACTTCAAAAGATCACAGGACATGTTAAAAATAGCACATTACATGACTGAACACCTGTGTTACAGCTAATGATAGCTTAGTTATGAAGTAGAACCTCAGCCAACGACTGATTAGCACTAACTCTGCGCAAATTGTCAGTTAATTCAAATATACATCATAAGAATACAAATGTAATTAACATATTTCCTGTACTATAATTCCTGTTTTGCAGCCACCCAGTTGCAAGGTCTCTGAACTAACACTGATACGCAAGAAGCCATCAGGAGGGTGAAAGCACCTGGCCCAGACGGGGGACTTGACCAAGTACTAATGACCTGTGTTGATCAACTGGAGTGTTCCCTGAGATCTTTAACCTCTCACTTTGGCAGTCCGAGTACCTAAGCAGGCTTCAATTATACCCAAGTAAAGCATGGTGACCTGCTCAATGACTATTGCCCAGTAGCACTAATATCATCAGTGATGAAGTGCTTTGAGAGGTTGGTGCTGAAACATATCAAATGCTGCCAGAGAAGCAATTTAGATCTAATTTGCCTATCAGAGCAAAATTCCACAGCAGATGCCATCTCATTAGCTTTTCACTCAACCCTGGAACATCTGGACAGCAAAGGTGCATAGGATCAGGATTCTCTTTATCAACTACGGTTCAGCATTCAATACTATCATCCCCGCAAAACTAATCAATAAGCTCCAAGACCTTGGCTTCAATGCCTCCTTGCACAACTGAATCCTCCATTTCCTCACTTGCAGACCCCAGTCAGTTCAGATCAGCAGCATCTCCTCCACAATCTCTATCGGCGTAGGTGCACAAGGCTGTGTGTCTAGCTCCCATCATACGCTCAGTTATTATTCAATTATCTAGTTTTCAATGTATTGTTTAGCAAACTATCTTCATCCCACTATGATCAAACGCCTCTCTCTTAGCGCATGCATAGTCACTCACCCTATCTCCAAGTTCTAGCAAGTAGTGAAACATAAAGGGACACACAGTATTTCAGTCAAGCTTTTTGCTTGGATATCAGATACCAATTCATGGCAAAAAAGTAGCTAGTAAACCTTAGTTAAGGTAGACAGTACACTGGTGTAGATCATTCAAAGGAAATGATAAAGTGTGAAAGGTCAGGAAGGGCAGCGAAACAGCACAGTGGTAATAAACACCGAAAGTCACTACTGTTTGTGGCCAGAAAGAACTACAGTCTACAAATTACTGGATCTGGATGAATCAAGGACAGAAGCAGACGAACCAATTGTCTTTATTTCCCCCAATTTGTGAACTCTGAACTGATACTTTCTCTGGGATAATCCAATCAGAGCGATTCAATGTGGAGACAAGGAGCTTCAGCTTGCTAAACCCCTGAGACCATTCTCAGACCAGTAGCCATCTATTATGAACAGTGACAGACTTACCAGAAGAGTGATCTGTAATCTCATTCAACTCAGTGTCTGGGTCGCCTAGCTCAACTGGTTTGGAGCAGACACAGTTGAAAGGAACAAATACACAAGGCTGGAGGGGCGGTGTGGGGGGCAGGAACCATAGAACAACATTGGTTGTAGCCCTGAACTAGAATCAGTAAAAAGATGACCCAGATAGGTCAGGTGATCTTGAGCCAATGGGATGGAGATCCCTCAGTTCAACTGATGAGGAACACGATAAATACATAACCCTCAAAACACCAACCATCACAGATGAGGAGGACCTCACAGACACGTGGAGATCAGGATCACAAAGAGCATCCTGCCAGCGTAGACTCTTTTCCCAGGTAATATCTTTTCTCTTCTTTGACTGTTCATGAAGGGTCAGGGAATTTTAGTGTGTGCACACAGGTAGTTGGTTTGTGGAGCCACATGCTTTTTAGTTGAGACAATAATGGTTACTTGTCATTAAATACAGATTCTCTATGTGCCTCTCAGATCATGATTACAGGAGGAGACCCCCGTAACAGTATTGGCATCCCTGGGTGGGTGGAAGCAGATCAGATCCCTATAACAAGTTAGATCAATAGCCAGTCTTGTTTGGCAACAGCAATAGCTTAGGGTGGGACAGGGTTTAAGAGAGTTAAAAGGGTTTAAGCAAAAGAAACGAAACAACCCCGAAACTTGCAGTGCACCAGAGCAATACTACAATTATCTCTAAGACACAGCTCTAGGAAGGTTTACCTAGAACCATCACAGATATTTTAGATATTGGGTGGTATAGTTAGAGCAAAATTTACCTGGCAGTAGTATATTATGTCACGGTATAATCCAAAATGGACAGAAGTACCAACTACAAGATATACGATTTTCATTTAATTAAATATACACAAAAAAAAGAGAAACCACCAACTCTCTACAGCAAGGGTTCCAAACCTGGGGTCCACAAACCCCTCGGTTAATGGTAAGGGTCCATGGCATAAAAAAGGTTGGAACCTTTTACGGAACCCCTGCTCTGTTGCAAGACCCATATCAGGATCAAGCTATTTAGAGCACTCAACTGAAAACAGCAAGAACTGACAGCTGCTGTATTGCGAAATTATAAGATAACTGATACCATGAAAACATTTTGGCATTAAAGTATACTACATCTTGCAATTTCTTACTTCACATTTCAGTCTTTGTGCAGCTATTAATATTCTCTAATTTCTTTCTGAAGTCAACAAGGAACAGGCAGGCTGGTGTTGAGCACTTAGAAAGGCCATCCTTAAAAACGCCGCAGTCAATTATTATATTATCCAGATTTAAATGTAGAGACATCATACAGCAATGTTTTTTTTTTCCTTCAAATTTCAAATTTTAAAATGTTGACAAAAAAATGTTGTGATGGGCTACCACTTTATTTTACATTAAAATACAGCTTTTGTAGTTTCACGAGAAATGGGTTACCTAGGAGCCCCGTCTCATCACTTCTCAGTTTCCAGAGAGCTCTCACTGCTTGGCGAGCTACCCATTCAAAAGTAGAATCCCCAATGAGGCGGCTAAGGATTCCAAACTCCACAAGTAGAGAACCAGCTCCAGCAGTGCAGGTTTCGTTAAGACAACTAGAAGGCACGCCCTTCTTTAGATTCACCTGGGAATTTTTTTTAGAAAGCAGAAAATACTTTATACGATTATTCTTAATCAAGATGAAATACAATTTAAGTCAACAATAGCAGGTGAAAGAAATAAAAAGTAGGCTCATGTTGGAAATATGAAATAGAAACAATAGTGTACATGCCAATTAGTAAGTACCAGTGCTGAGAATTTTGGAATTACACTTCAGGTTGATGACTGTCCTTTGGAATAAGCCAATTCCAATAGAAAGTTTGGTTACCCAAAAATATTGACTGGAATGTTGTCCTAAGGAATACAATGTGCTGTCAGTACATGAGCTGCTGCTCTTTTGCTCTGTATTTCCTTTCTTTCTGATTTTTGTTTCTCTCTCTCCCTGCCTTTAAACAGTTCTTTTCTTATATATCCTTCAGATAGAACCTTCAATGCATTCTCACAGTTGCCACTGGCTCTTACATTATTCAGTGCCATAGCTCTAAGTGCGATTGCAGTCATTTTTGTTCTCTTCACTCTGGTATTATAGCAAATCTGAAGAATCCCACAAGTTGTGATCTTGCAGTGACCCTTCATACATCTCACAAAAGAATACAAAAGCAGCCATGATAATGTATACAAGCCACAGGTTAGTTCGTTGATTGTTCTAATATCTCATGAGCTCTCTAGAACACATCTGTTTTCATTTCTTTCCCTCTCCCATACATTTTCCCCATCCTGCAATTAAGAATCAAGCATATTAAGCTCGCTTTCATCAATAATGTTTGAAGAGATAAAATTTCCTAATTTGACTTCTTGTGGCCTCTGAAAAATAGACAATAATGCTGATCTCCCAAGCAACACATGCACCTTTTGCACCCAACATACAGTAATATAGTTAACAACTAAGAAATATCCTTAAATTCAATACAAGTTATTAAATATAGAAATCCAACAGCATAACATAAAAGATGATAAATAATTTTATAGCTATTTGCAGTTCTAACAAACGATAAGTTAATCATTAAATGGCCCATACCCTTGGATGAGGAATGCCAGTTTTGGTATTTTCAAATGCTGGCAACAATCTTACAGCCAAATCACGAGCTAGATGAAGCAACTCATCATCATAGCCCTCTGGAACCATGTTTCCAAATGGCTGAGCAGGATCTATTATAATCATGTGAGCAGAAAGTAGGCTTCCTAAAATCCTGTAACAAAATAAACATGGTGTTAAACTGCAACTAGAAATAAGTTATGAGAAAAAAAGGAGGCAGATATATGCCTACCCTGGTGCTTGCAATGATTCAAATTCAACAAAAGCAGTAGACATGCATCAAAGGGAAGGAATTTTGATGGGACAAATTCACTTTCAATAATTTCTAGTCAATACTTTTAACCACCGAGCACTAGCTGCCAAAAAGGCTCCAATACTTAAATCCAGTGGTAAGTCTTCATGGAGAAGCCGAGAAACCTAGATACTAACTGCATAAGGTACAGAATGGGACTTCAACCATTGGAATATTAATCTTCAACATAAGCAAACTGAAATGCGAAGGGAAGACATTATAGCAATCCATATAAGGCCATAAGACATAGGAGCAGAATTAGGCCATTCAGCCATCCAGACTGCTCCACCATTCAATCATGCCTGATTTATTTTTCCTCTCAATCCCATTCTTCTGTCTTCTCCCCACAGCCTTTCAAACCTATACTAATTAAGTACCCATCAACCTCCATTTTAAATGCAGCCAATATTTTGGCCTCTGCAGCCGTGTCTGGTTACTTCAGACTTGGACACCACATCTCAAAGATGCGTCCAACTTGAGAGCAATACATAGCAGATCCATCAGAACTACACACGAGGACAAATTATACAGGTAGATTGTGTAACTTCGCCTTGTATTCCAGATTAAGCAATGATCCAGCACTGATCTAATAGATCCACTTAAAATTAGTTGAATTCAATTTCACAGAACAGAAAATCTAATCCTTTGCTTAAGGAAATTAGAATTCAAGGGCATAAAATGAAACTTTATAATTAAATCAGTCAAAGCGTTATTAAATTTGTGTTAAACTGTAACTTACTCTCTGAATGGATTAAGGGCCGACTGAAATTTTAAGATTTAAATTACGTACGTACAGAGATCAGATCTATGGCTTACCTGATAGTTGCTTCAAAGACTTGCACAGTTGAATCTTTATTAAAAGAGACAGTGGTAATCACAAGCTTCACTGCTCTTTTAAATTCAGAAGCATTGCCCAAAACCTACACAGTGAAAAGTTAAATATTGCTGTTGTTTAAAAAGATCATTATGAGTTCTTACTATTCCAAAACAGATTAGAAATGTGCTCCAAATCAATCTTTTCATTTGTGAAGGTCTGTCAAAACAATTCAAAATAAATAGCTGGGAATTTCCATTAAACCTCTTGTTTCTTCGCATATTAAGCGAATCTAGCATTAGGTTGAATATTTTCAAGGGAAAATACAAAACTAATCACATTCAGAATACAGAAGTCATAATAAATACAATCTCATCCATGCAGGCCGCAGGTGGGGATATGCAAGATAAAAGCATTAAGTAAAGGATCTACAAATGATCGATTCGGAGTCAGAGGGCACTTAATATTGTCAACCACCCTAGATAGAAGGATACTTTGGTTTACTTCCAAACCCAACCGGTCTTTACCCACTGTCAAAAGAAAAAGACAGCAAAACTCCTCTTGTAAAGGTGTGGTAATTTGCATAAGTAATAGAACTTGCAAAAACAAAATGCGAGAGCTTAAGTGCATAGAACAAGATTATCCTGTATCAAAATAGAAATAAAAAGATTTCACATAATATGCAGACATTGAAATATTAGCATTCCATCAGATTACTTCTGCAATTATAACCACTGGGTACAACTCAGTGAAATTTCAAATTGACCAATGCATTCAGCTCATAACTTGTTTCCTCCCAAAACTCTCTGCTCAGAAACTTTGACTCTAACATGGCATGTTGTGAAATCCAATAATCCACCAACTATGAATCTGTTCAAAAATCCACAACCAGCATACTTTTCTTTCAGGATGCTTTAATATCACACTACATGGTTCACTTTATTACTCTTGGGGGAAATTACCAGGGGTTATTGTGTCATCAACATGATACATAAGCAAACAACTTACAACTTCAGTTACTGTGGGCATGTCCTGATTGAGGAGTAATGTTTTTAACAGGTCAAAACCACCACAGCCACAAACTTTGCATGCTCAGCTGTGGCAGGAAAATAAGTTGTGTTAATAATAACTGTCACCAACTGGGAAGTGTTTTGACAAAATTAGCAAATACAGATTTTATAAATTTACAAGCCAACAGGTAGGCAATCAACATCTAAACATAAATCTTAAAAGGCTGAACATCTTCATATATTAATTGTTTAATCAGTGAAGGAAGATCTCTGATTTATTATTAACATTAAAAGTTGTTTTATCTTTAAGATAACCAAACTCAATTTCAAAATTCTACAGTTAAGAAACGTGCAATTTCCTGTCTTGGTTGTTTGTAGTTGCCTGGCACAGCCTTAGCTATCAGATGACTGCTTTACTTTTGGGAAAGGGACAAGAAAATAACAAACAAAATTCAGAGACGGGTACCATGGTAGCATCACAGTTGGTGCGACACTATTACAGCATGGAGCAGAGTTCGGACTTCAATTCCAGCACCATCTGTAAGGAGTTTGTAAGTTCTCCCCGTGACTGCGTGGGTTTCCTCTCACAGTCCAAAGGTGTACTGGTTAGTAGGTTAACTGGACACTGCAAAGTGTCCTGTCATTTGGTAGGTGTTAAAATAGGTAGGTTCTTGGCAGTGTGGCTCCTTCACCTCTAAATAGTACAATAACAGATGCCAATTGCTCCCATACTAAAATGTACGTCTCTGCCCCACTGGTGACGCACATACTTCTGAATATGAAGACTGCAGAATCAATTCAAAGTCAGAACTTAACTAACTTCATACTCAGCTTTATCACCATTGAGTATGACCAGACATAGCCCCTCAAAAACACACACCACTCTTTGGAAAGGCAAGCGAGTCACACTTCACATTCCTTAGTCCCCAAGGCAAAGTTATTCAACAACTAAGAATTTATTAACAAGAAATCTCTGTTTCTGTAGTAATTTTCTATGTACAAACTGGCTTGGCTCCTGCATTACAATAATTGATTGTATTCCAAAAGTACAGTATTCACACAAATTGTGAAAAACACTATATAATTAGAAGTCTTCTTTTTAAAGTGGGTTTCCAAAGATAGGTTAATTGGTCATTGTAAATTGTTCTCGCTGCAACAAAAATGCCTATCTGCGTACACTAAATTCAATTTCTGCTGCAGCTCAGACCTTCTGCTTAAACAGTTTGGGCCTTTTCAAAGCAGCATTGTTCTATAAGAATTACACAATCTACAATGCTGCAACTAATAAATACAATGAAATTTGAAAACTGCTCCAGAAAAACTACATTCAGTAAATAAAGCTATATATTCAATTCATAAGGCAGGTTTCCCCAAAGATGACTTGATTCCAGTAATTCTCCTTTGACACTTGTCACCAGAAATTTGCTGTGGTCTCAGGTAGACACTTACCCTGAACCGCTGCTGCCTGCTGCTCACTAACCGGCTGCTTCTAATGCTCAGGTTGGAGCCCCTGCCACTTCAGTAAACTGGATGACCAGGCATCACAAATTAATTATCGCGGCCAGTTATTCCCCCCTTTGGTTCGGCAATAAGAAAGTAATCCTACAATCCAACAAAGACACAAAAAGGAAAAAAAAAACAAGCATCCAAAATATTGCTGTTACATTATTGAAGCATGGTAGGTATGGTTAGCCCTACCAAACATTTTCCTTACACACTAATGTAAATTAATGATTTTCACCTATGCTGTTTCTATTGAAAAATTCAACTAGTTTCACAAAAAATAAGATAATAGAGTCATCTTCAGGTAAAAAAAAAACTAATATTAGCAATTGAAGTTTAAAAAAGAGTCATGAAACAAAACTTAAAAGCTTTCTTCACTCTTGTGCATTCCTGACAAACAAATGACAAAATTTATGGAATTTATTTTTGGAATTAATGAATCATTTAATGATCTATGGCAATGACAGAAAATAGTTTATCCCTAAAGCAGCCAATCACACCGTCACTACTATGGTACTGAGCAAAGGTGCCCTCGGTTGTCAGCCTGTTGAAAATGCCACAAGCTTCATTTACATGTCTGAGAATTTAAAATTATCTACCAAGCATTCAGATTCCTAACTGAGCATAGTGTAATTTCAAAAATGCTCCTAATGAGAAGTTTCAAACATTGCAACCGTACTTGGAGAACCCCACAACTGCTATTTAAAGCCACTATGATTACCTGATCTTCATGGCGTGACTGAAAGATAGCATTTTTCTGATGAACAGACTTGATACAGAATCTACACCGTACTGCCCTATGTGAACACCAGCATTACCTTGCCTTGCTGATACTTCACTTATTAAAGGTTCTCGATTACCCCATTAAATTCACATAAATTTAATAACGTTTCCACAGTTGTCTTCTGCAACAGGGAATGATATTATTTCTGAGGGCCTCTGAAGGCACAGGAGCAAAGTAACAAAGCATTTACAAAGCAGATGAATTAGTAAATATGTACCAACAAAACTGTCACATTTCCATTAAAGGCACTAGAATTTCCATGTAACAAAGTATGCACCCTATGATTATGTAATAACCACAATAACAAGCTGCTTGATTCTTGAGATTTTTTAATCCCATTAAAAGCTGTGAGAAGCACTTAATAAGAAAGAGGGCCGCTCTTAACAAAACACAGATTTTTTTTTTAAAAGGGCTTGGCAAAGTAGATGTTTTACCTGGCAAGAGCACCTGACACCAGGTGTCATTATCTCAAAGTAAGGGGTCAACCATGATGACAACAAGCTGCTTCACCCAAGGGTAATGAATCCTTTGAACTTAAAGCACCAGCTGCTTGGTACATTCAACACAGAGACTGATACAGTTTTAGATGGTTAGGGATTCAAGCCATAGGCTTAGCAGAGGAAAATGGTACGACGGTAAAAACATCAGCCACCATCTTATGCAATTGCTGGGGAAACACAAGGGGCAAAGTAGCCCACTCTTGCTCTTTTTTCTTATGTAACTACAAATATTGAACTAATTATGATTAACACTGTTTTCACAATTAAGCCATTCAACAAGAGATCAACCCAAAACATTACCTTTACTTCTTTCTCCACAAATACTATCTGACCTGCATGTTTCCAACATGTCCTGTTTTTATTTCACATTTCAGAATTCACAACATTTGTTTTTTGAGCAGCATGTTTACACTCAATGAACTAACAGAGATTCAAAGATTGAATACAAGTAACAATTAGGTCTAATTATTCCAAGTAATAGCTTTTTTGAATCAATATTCGTAAGGTTAGCATAATTACTGACTTATGACGAATTTCATTTAGATAAATATGCTTTTAATTAAAGATTTCTGTGAGGAAGATTTGCAAGCGTAACACATTTGGGAGAACTACTTTTAATAATGCCATGTCATTTTCTAGGTGTAACAAATATTTTACTCTTTCAATCTTGAAGATAAAGCACAAAGTTGAAATTCACTCAATTGTTTATGGCAGGCATTACAACCTGACTGATTCAAAACTATGATGTCAATTATCAGATTTGCACTGGAAAACAGCTGCAGTCAGTAACCACTCATCTTGCACCTGAAACCCACAAGCATGTCGCTTTTTAACTATCCCACTCCACTGTACATACTGCAACTTCAAATTCATTCTATCAAACCATTTAACTTAATTTCATTTCACAGTATGCTGTATTGCTAGGGACAATTTGCCTCAAAGCTTCAAACTATTTTTCTAAGTTATCAGAAATTACAATAGTCAATGCCAAGCAGAGCAACGATAAACAAGTCAAACTTGTTTTTCACTTCATACTAGTGGAAAATACAAAACTAATCAGACATATCTAATTATTAACAGAGATCAAAATGACTCCCAAACAGGGTGACTACAAATGAACTCTGCGATTAACCATAAAAGAAAGTAACTACCGCGAACGCACTACATGTTCAGGAGTGATAACATAAGCGAACTCAGCCTTTATTTGAAACACTATAATGGGACAAACAAACCTTCAGTGTAACAAAGCACATAGGTTATAACAAAGCCCTATGATCAAAATACTTCTCAAGATGGGGGGGAACATCTGCATTTTGAGTATTTGCAGTTAAGCATTCAGTGGGACTTTCCAATTCCTGTGTGTGTGGGCTGACAAAAAAAAATATATAGCAACTGGATAAAGAGTCCGTCAGTAAATCAAGTTATATACTCCAGTTACATGGTCAATTTTAATCCATATATAATCAGGCTTACTTATGGTAAATTTGCCAAAGTTGTCCCTAATCCTGCAAATTTAGTACTAATCCTTTGCGTTAGAGACCATCAACACTTACAGGTTTACACAATAAATACTTCATAAAACACAAAGAAAGATACTCAATTAAACTTAAATATATACAGCATCTCTTCAAGATGCACTGCATTATGTCCTCATACATTTTTTTTTAAATCCAGTTAACCTGCTTTCTAGCCTTGAAATCACTGAATTAACATAATTGTAGCAATCATCAAAAATTAGAATTTTTACTTCAACTTTCATATTGCATCAAATTTTTCTCCACAACTGAACACTGAATAGCCAGTCCAATTGCCTATCCTATAATCCTAATAATGTCTAATATTGGGATGAAAGAGAAATTAAGGCTTAAAATAGGCAAAGGGAGACAAAAAAATTAGAACTTAACTTAAAAAAAAATTTGTCAGCCAGCTGAGTCTGTAAACTTTTGTACAAGTCTTTGAGTAGCGACTATTCAAAAGGTGAGTGAGTAGTCTTTGGGGCACTGCAAGTCTGTCTTTATTGATGCTTTGCTGCATGTCTGAGTACCTGGTGGGGGGGCGCCAATGTTTTTTTGCTGGTGGGGGGGAGGGAGAAGTCGCTGACTTGTTGCTGCTTGTGTGTGGAAGGGGGGAGGTGGGGGGCGCTTTGGGGTTCTACATTTAACTGTCATTCATTCTTTGGGGCACTCCTCTGTTTTTGTGGATGTTTGTGTAGAAAAAGTATTTCAGGATGTATATTGCATACATTTCTCTGACATTAAATGTAACAATTGAAATTAAATAATGTATGTGGCATGGTAGATATGATGTTTGCAAGAACTACACAATCTAGCAATTTTCTTGCATTAATTGATATACTATTTGAATAGCATTGTTTTCAAAATATACTAATCTAGGATCTATTACTAAGCATTAGTCTGGTCACAAACCGAAAGTTGGACGGCAAAACTCAATGCAAAAATGCTGCCATTATAACTAAAGAATATATTTAAAACCTATTAGAGTATATAAATAACTCCTACAGAAGTCACCAGAGTTTTAATCATTCCCTTTCTGGGCATCAAAATTGAATACCTTGGCAGAATAAAAAAATGCAATTATCACTATCTTTATGACATTAATTATCAGTGACAAATAGCAATCTAAGATTAACTCATCATTGATACAAACTTAGAAATGATAGGAAATGCAATTAATTTTAATGAATAGACAAAAGTAAACTTCGCAATTTTGCATTCCTGCAAGAGTAATGCAAATCATCGATCAATTGGACTGAGCGAGCTAAATCTTAGCTCCCATCTCTCCTCTGTAATAAACAGGCACTTCCACCCACCAGTAATGGCTGGCACCACACACTCATTGTTTCCAGCAGTTTTTTGCCCATCACCGATTACAATTAGAAACATTATTAGCCCACAAGCATTTAAGCCAGTGAAATCATTGTTTACATATGTGGAACTTCATCACAGAGCAGGATTCTGCAGTTTTAATCATGTTATGGATTCAATAAACAAAACATCATCACTAAACACATAAGAACTTCCATGCAAACACAAACTATTAACCTATTTAGGTCTGTGATAATATACAAGTTTCTAACAGAAAGCAAAAACGGAAATGCTTTGAGTATTCAGTAAGTCAGTCAGCATGTTTGGAGAGAGAAGGAAGTACTATTGTATCCTAACCTAATATTGCATTATAGCCTGTTATGGAACCGACAGTGCCCATGAACAGAAAAAGCACACAAAAAGTGGAGGACACAGCCCAGTCCATCACAGGCAAAGCCCTTCCAAGCAATGAGCACATTTTTTTCTTTTAGACATTGGTTGTTTGTCAGTGTGTGTGTGTGTAGGTTTTCATTGATTTTATTGCATTGTAAGTAATAAATTTACTTTCAACAATTCAAGTTGATGCCTTTTCAACAGGTGTAACGTTAAATATGTTTTTCCCCTCCAGATGCTATCTGACTTGCTCAGTACATCTATTTTATGTTTCTTTATAGATTTCCAGCAAATGTTTTTTTCCATATGGTGCTAGTTTAATTCATGATAATAAAGTGTGAAGTATAGTTTTTCCATACAACTACATCAATAAAATTCTGTATAAAATGTATCTGGAAAACAAAGAAAATTGGAAAACTAAGGTGAAACTAAGGCACAATAAAAATGAAAAGTCCCACAGAGCAAAGTAATTATTAAATCAAACATCTGTCACTCACCGCCAGGGTATCAAGTGCATCGATCAGTGTTAAAGAATAGTTCCCAAGGACATCATTAATGTTTATGTTTGAACTAGAAGGAAAACAAAATTAATTACAAGTTCCAAAAGCAAAATAACTCAGATTGGGATTAGAATGGAAATACAGTGGATACCGGTTAATTGGGCCATCAGTTAATCAGGGCAGCTGCTTATTTGGAACAACTCTTAAAATACAAAAACTAATCAAGAAAATAGCCAGGATTCCCTCCATTTGTTTGGGACACTATGCTGTTTAAGTTGGGACAGGAGACTTTTACTGAACTGCTTCTAACTAGTGTCAGCCATATGCACGAATGTGACTGTTAAACACTACACAGTGCTTAAAGCAAACACTTTTTAAATTGCGTCAGTTACGTGTGGCTCTTTTCAAACACCAGTGTTTTTTGTCACTGATAGTAAGAAGTAAGTTGTAAGACAATTCAGAACTGTTTTGCTCACTGTAGTTTCAAGTACTCAGACTTGGAGATGCCAGAAACAGCCGGGAGTGCAAATGAAACAATTTCACTTCTTCAACAAGTTAGGGACCACAAAGAATTTGAAGGTATCAAAAATCATCCTGAATGTTATAATAAACATGAAGATTCAGAAGATGCATTGTAAGAAGGCAGTGCATTACCTGCACCGATTTTGTTCATTTGCAATCAAAAGAACACAGCAACGTACATTGGATTAATTCCTCCATCAATATATATTAGGAACTAAATATACAGCTTTATAGTACTGTAGTAGGATTTGTAATGCTCTAATTTGACTTGTATTTCATTTAAGTACAAAATCTGTTACTCAGTTAAACGGCAGTTTGCCTTTGCATGCCTGTTTCCATAAAGCCTCACCTTTTAACATCATAAATCAACAAGTTGGTTGTAATGTCTCCTCTCTCCCCATGAAATAGAGAGACCTCTTTTTCTCTTGTTAAGGAGAGAGAGCGCCTGTGGTATGCCTAATTACTGGGTGAACAAATAATCTTTGGGGTACCGCAAGTCTGTGTCTTTACTGATGCTTTGCTGTACGCTTGAGTGCTCGGTGGAGGGCGGATCATTGCTTTGCTGCCGCTTATGCGTGGGAGTGGGGAGCTGCGGGGGCTTTGGAGTTCTAACATTTAACTGTCATTCATTCTTTGGGGTACTCCTCTGTTCTCATGGATGTTTGCGAAGAAAAGAATTTCAGGATGTATATTGTATACATTTCTCTGATATTAAATGTACCTCTGAATTGTGGCAGCCACTTAATTGTGCCAGCCAAGATGTATTGGTCCCAATGCTTCCCAATTAACCGGAATCTACTGTAAATCTGATTAAATGTTCATGGAGATACCCAAATTATCAAAACTCCCTGCTGGTATTAAAGTGACACAGAGATTGCTGTGTCCACTATGTTCAATTAGTTCACAGAGTCATTTATCAACTAAAAAGACATTTAACTGCATGAAGTCCATTTCTGTTATGTAAATACACTAATGCCACGGCAAGTGCTTCAGAGATTGGGGTGGGGGTAAAGTTAGAGAGAGGAATAAAAGACCTTGGTTTCTTTAACATGGAAGAAGAGAACTCTGTTACAATCATGGTGAATGGGATCTAGTAAAATGTTACCAGATCCCATTCAGAATGAACAAAATGGACACAAGAAATTGTACACAAGGTTTTAAACTGCAAATTTAATAACTTGTGCTTGAAGACATGCATAAATTCATTAGGTTGCCTAACAGCAATAACTTAAACTATAAAGATATGAATTTAAAGTAATTTGTAAAACGTATCCCAATTCAATAATATACACCACTCAATGTGAGGTTTGAGAGTTCTTTAGGGTCACTATTAGAACACACATGGTTCACATGGAACTAAAATGCAAGCTACAAGTGCCTTAATGAAGTCAAATGCTTGCTGCTTTCCTGCAGTAGAACTGCAAACAAATTGTTGAAGTTTTTTACTATAGCTGCCTGATACAACAGCTTTACAGGAACATGTGGCAGTGTAAAGTTGGGTTTTCAAGTTATGGCACATGGTCAATAATAATTACTGTTGCTCTGTGGTAACGTTCCAGTTGTGGGTTTGAAAAGAACTAAATCAATAATAAGAAATAAAATAGTAAGCACTGGAAAGAAAGAGACCAACAAAATCAGCAAATTAGATGTGGATCATTCTTCAAATGGGAGATTTTATGAAAGGTCTGCACTTGAGAAGTAAACACATTTATTCACTCCATAGATTCTGACCAACTTATTGAATGTTTCCAGCATTTCCTGTTGTGAGGTTTCCTACTTCTTCACAACTTTAAACCATTCTCATCACTATCTTGTCCATGAACCACTACTATCATCAAATAATGAACAAAGTATATACTTTGTAACTTTGCCTGAATTTTAAGTAGTATCTCTTCTAGGAAAGAAACATATTACATAACTTAATGAGCATAACTTAATAATTTAAATATTCTAAAATCTCCACATGCATTCCAATTATTAATTTGGTTAAATGATATTTTAAATCTATACTTACTGCTGCAAAAACAATAATGAACAGAACTTTCCAATGGAAACATTTTGCTCATTATGCTGGAGGAACTCAGCAGGTTAGGTAGCATCTATGGAGGGGACTAAAGAGTCAAGACTTCAGGCTGAGACCCTTCATCAGGACTGGAAAGGAGGAGGATAGAAGCCTGGTGGTGGTTGGACTACAAGCTGGAAGGTGATATCTGAGACCAGGTGAGGGAGAAAGTGAGTATCTGGGAGAGGATGGTTTGATGTGAAAAGCTGGGAGGTGATAGGTAAAGAGCTAAAGGAGGAATCTGAGAGAAGGCGGCTGTAGACCACGGAGAAAAGGAGAGGTTGTGGAACCAGAGGGAGATGAATGGCAGATCATTACAGTCATGGAGATAAAGGGATGAGAGGGCCATCAGAACTGGGGAAAAACAAAAATGTCCAGGGTGGGGGGGGGGGTGACTCAGAGGATGTATTTATATCTCTCAGTAACAGCATAAAATCTTAATAGAAAATAATTTTTTTTAAAGTTCTAACCTGCTGTATCCCAGACTTTGTATATTGAGCACAGAACTGGGCTACAAAGGATTGTTAGTATCTATGCTCAACAAGAACCATTTCGCCAAACTTAATATGTGTAAATTCTTCTCACTTAGCCAGCAATGCACCAAAACCATGTCACGGTAGCATAGTGGTGAGTAAAACACTATGACAGCTCAGGGCATTCCAGAGTTCAGAGTGCAATACTGGTGCCGTTCAGTAAAGTCTCCGCACGTCGTCCCGTGGGTTTTCTCTGAGTCATCCGGTTTCTTCCCACAATCTAAGTGGGTTAATTGGTCATTGTAAATTGTCCTGTGATGAGGTCAGGGTTAACTGGGTTTGTCAGGGTTGCTGGACCAGCATAGCTTGAAGGGCTTACTCTGCACTTTATCACTAAGCAAACAAGTAAATATTCCTTATGCTTATTTTTTTGCTAATGGATGGCTTCATTCATTTAAACCTTAAAACGTACCATTTTTAACTTTTTGCAAAACAAAAGAATGCCATTGACAGTTAACATATAATCATATCTTACTTAGTTTCTCAAATTCTACAAGATAATGATAAGGCCAATTGCCTGCACATAATAGATCTTAAAAAATGTTGCACACAAAAAGTTGCAAGAGAATAAATCTCCTTAGTTCTGATGGAATCATGGGGAGAAAATTAATTGAATTAAATATGCCAAAATAGGCTTAATAATTAAAAAAAACAATTGAAACCAGTCACTGTCTTTTTGCAACTTCAATAAAAGCAGATTCCAGATTTCTAGATTGTTGACTTTATCCAAACTTTGGAACATAAACAAAATCATTTGCTATGGTAACCACACCTTCATGGTTTTGTAATGAATGGTATTGAAGAGGGCAAATTAAAGTGAAAATTTATTGCCTTCTACCTAGTTATAATGGTACAGAATTAGGATGTCCCACTCAATGGCTGACTTTGATGAGGTTGAATCATTGGTGTTTATAGTGAAGTTGAATGTTACAATGTTTAGAATACTATTATACAGGTATCAATGGAAACACTTGCCAATCAACTTCCAAAACTACTCTCTTAAGTGACTACCTGTAATGAAACTGGCAGCCTGTATTCTTATATGACAATGATGCCTAAGTGTTAGGATTTTAAATGCAAACATGTTTTCCAAGATTGGTTTTACTTGAAGTGAATAACATTTATGGAAGTTTGTCAATATGTGTGGATGTCCATATACTGCGTGTTCATAACCCAAGGACAGACTGCATAATGCAGAGGACATTAGATTATTTCAGATGAAATTAGACTTTTTTAAAAAAATTGATGATTTATATTGCCAGAACTCATTTGACATTCAGTAAGATGGTGTCACTTTCCATCGCAATGGCTTTTTTGAGGCCAACCAAAGGAGTTATAGCCGCAAACACGAGGAATTCTGCAGATGCTGGAAATTCAAGCAACACACATCAAAGTTGCTGGTGAACGCAGCAGGTCAGGCAGCATCTCTAGGAAGAGGTGCAGTTGACGTTTCAGGCCGAGACCCTTCGTTAAGACTAACGGTCCTGACGAAGGGTCTCAGCCTGAAACGTCAACTGCACCTCTTCCTAGAGATGCTGCCTGACCTGCTGCGTTCACCAGCAACTTTGATGAAAGGTGTTGTAGTCTTTTTTTTTATATAAATGTAATTTTTATGATTGGCAAGACCCTTCTGGACATTAAGAACTTTAAGTACTGCAGTTCTAGCCCATCAGTGAGCTGGTCATTGGTGAAGAAACTGGACTTGGTACAAATCATGCTGCTGCCTGCATCAGAGAAGAGTTAGTGTGCAGTCTAACAGCCAGTGATCATCTTTTGATTGCAAGACCCTGTTGAACATTAATAATGTAGAATACTGCAAGTCTGATTCACCAACTCATCGGTAGACAGAGGGGGAGTTGCGTGGCCTTGTTTATTGAGAGGACAAGAGGCCAAGCTGCGGTATCACCTGTTTAGCTCCGCTCAAGAAAGAGATGTCGGAGTCAGTGCGCTCCACCGCAAGCAATGTGGCGCAGCATCCAAGCTGGAGTTGGTGCTGCCGCCCCCCCCCCCACCATGTTTGCTTAGCAGAAGACGAGCCGTATCCTGTTCTACTGCAGATTGCCGCAACATTCATGAGACTTGATCTTGGATTATATTTTTGCATGATTCTATTTTACTGATACCTTATATGTGCTCTACCTGCCTTGTACTGTGCATTACCTGCCAGTTTACTGGGCTTTACACAGTCCTTCCAGGTGAGGCAGCAGTTCACCTGCAAATTTGCTGGGGTCATCTAGTGTATCTGATGCTCCTCATGTGTCCTCCTAGTCCTCCTACATTGGTGAGACCCAGCGCAAGTTGGGAGACCACTTTATCGAGCACCTCCACTCCATCCGTCAAAAGCGGAAATACTTATTGGCCAAGCATTTTAATTTCTTTCCCCATTCCCATCCCAAAATGTTAGTTCATGACCTCCTCTTCTGCCATGATGAGGCCACTCTCCAGATGGAGGAGCAACACCTCATATTCCATCTAAGTAGCCTACAACCTGATACCATGAATATTGAATTTTCCATCCTGTTAAAAAAAATTCCCCTTCCCCTCTTCTATTCCTATCTCTCTAGCCCCTTATCTCTTCTCACTTGCCTATCACCTCCCCCTGGGTCCCCTCCTCCTTTCCTTTCTCCTATGGTCCACCCATCTCTCCTATCAGATTCCTTCCTCTCCAGCCCGTTAGCTTTCCTATCCACCAGGCTTCACCTATTACCTTCTAACCTATCCTCCTTCCACTCCCCCCCCACCTTTTTATTCTGGCATCTTCCCCCTTCCTTCTTGGTCCTGAAGAAGCGACTTGGCCCAAAATGTCGATTGTTTATTCTTTTCCTGACCTGCTGAGTTCCTTCAGGATTTTGTGTGTATTGCTTTGGAATTCCAGAACCTGCAGAATTTCGTGTTAATGTGTCTTGCACCTTGGCCCCAGAGTAAAGCTATTTTCTTTGGCTATATTCATGGGTAATCATGTATGGTTGAATGATAATTAAACTTGAACCTTAATAAAGAACACAGGTTTAAAAAAACTGACATCCAGAATGCTGAATTGAGTAAAAGTAATATTTTCTAACAAAAACATTAAAATTCTTTGCAGCATCTACTGCACAAAAGCCCAGCTGCAAATATTTGCTCCCATATCATACTGCACCTAGCCCAGTCAACTCATATTTATAGATTTTGTATTTTTTTAGTATGTGAAAGAAATTTGTATTTTTCTCTTTCAAATAATGTGGTAAGAACCAAATGACACATTCATGCAAACTAAGGTGAACGTTGGGGTTTACTGACCACAAAAGCGATATCAGTATCAGCTATCTAGTAAAACTAACTTCTTTCAATTAAAATAAGAGGTCATTGACATGAAAGTTAATTTATGTTTCTCTCTCCATGGCTAATAGTTGACTTACTGAGCATTTCAAAATAGAAATAGATGATGGTTGTAGACTATGTCTGTATGAGCTTACAGTGTATTGTCCACCTTTCTGTGTGATTCCCTTAGTGCTCAAGAAATTAACAAACTAAATATTCTCTAACTGCAGGATGCACTGAAAACATTTGTTGTGTTTTATGAACCAATGCGCCAAGATACCTGTATAACACTGATAATTTAAAAATGTTTATTCAAGGACAGCATTCTGCTCTACTTTCTAAAGTTCATAACCATGCTTTGATATATCACACCACTTACAATCTTCTTGGGAAAGTGAGTAGGCAGAGCAGGAGGGATGAAATAAGAAGCTGGGAGGGGAGATAGAAGAAATAAAGGGTGGAAGGACTCTCAGAAGAGAGGACACTGTATTCCATGATAAAAAAGGGGAAGGAGGAGGTGAACCAGAGCAAGATTATGGGCAAGAAGTAAAGGGATTAGAGTGTAACCAGAATAGGAAATGGAAAAAGAGAAGGAAGGAAGGGGAGAAATTACTGGAAGCTCGAGAAATCAATGTTCATGCCATAAAGTTGGAGGCAACCCACAAGTAATGAAATATTGCTCCTCCAGCCTGAGTTTGGCCTCATCATGGCAGTAAAGGTGGCCATGGACAGACTTGTCAGAATGGCAATGAGAAGTCATATTGAAATGCCACCCTCCATTTTGATTCCAAATAAAACAGAAACGTCGACTGCACCTCTTCCTACAGATGCTGCCTGGCCTGCTGCGTTCACCAGCAACTTTGATGTGTGTTCCTCCCTCCCAGCTTCTTACTTCATCCCCCTTCCCAGGTCTCACCTAACACCTACCAGTTTACACTCCCTCCCCCACATTTCTTATTCTGGATGGTTCCCCTTCCTTTCCAATCCAGACGAAGGGTATTAACCCAAAACATCAACTGTTTATTCCCCTTTATAGATGCTGTCTGACTTCCTGAATTTCTCCAGGATTTTGTGTGTTGCTCAAGAATTCCAGCATCTGTAGAATCTCATGTTTAACCTAAACACATAAATGTCTACCTGATGACTACTGGTAACTATCTACCAATCTGAATTTAACCAACCTATTTCCAATCTTTCAGGCAAATGGGATTCATCAACCATGGTTGGTAGCTCATCTAGAAAGAAAACTCTGATCTCAAGCCTCCGCTGCCTTGGAGCTATAACGACTTATTGATAAAGCTTCAGGAGTGAACCCTGAGTAAAAATCCAAAAATGGAGTCCCTCAGGCAGTCCTACATCGAGTTCAATGCTGATTGGCTGACTCCTGTGCCTCTGCTGGTGCCAAACTGTAACTGTCTCTGCCCTGGCTTGTATATCACATAGACAGCTTGGGCACAATATCCATGGTCAACTACGACCAACGGAGGATCTCATTTTCAAATTTTTATCTGTATTTCATTCCGTTCACTACAACTGTTAAAGTTACCTCCATCTCCACAAGTCCTTTCATCTCCTTTATTCATCTTCTGTTATTTCCAGCAATTACATTATTTTGTTTTGGTACTGTTTTCTGCAAACATTTACTTGGCCCTTTTCTAACAACCTAATATGTAACACTACAAATTTTGAAATTGTAATTAATAACTCAAGTATAGACAACTGTGGTTCTAAAATCAAATCTATATGACCTGCAGAAACATCAGTATCCAAAAGAAAAAACTATGGTTAATACTAGGAATGCTATTCACTTGCCCTTTATCAGATGTAAAATGACAATACAAAGCATGTAATTCATTCTGTGTTTATGAGATCTTAGAATTTAATTCCTACAAATTTCTTTTGTGGAATATTGAAAAGCCATTAAAACACTTTATAGATAATAAAAGATAAAAAAGATGCTAACAAGATGTCTACTTTGACTAAGGAGAAGTTTCCTCCTATTCAGAAAGATTTTTAATAACTCAAAATATTTGTTAGTCCAACGTACCCAAAAACTCTAACTCATCACAAGCAATGCACAACCCATCACATTTACTTCACTCCTGCCAAGTCTCATCATTCCTAGTCCAAACTGATTATGATCATCCTCCACTTTATAGCTCGCCCACCTTAAGCCTCTCACCATCAAATTCAAGGATGCCTTCCACTACTTCCTCACCATGACTGCTCTCACCTCATCCTAACCCATTCGCCTTCCCCATCTTGTAGGTTATCTTCCCAACTCTCCTCAGCCATATGGCTACCCGGGCTCCTCCCCATTCCATCTGTGCTTCCCAGATCCTCAAGTAGCGTTTTAAACAATTGGCCAACTCACCCGGTCCTCCCTGGACATCCACCCACACCACTCTCATCCTTTCCGTAGACACCTGCCCTGCCATCTCATCCTCCCCTGAACTCACCCCACACATCATTCCCAATCACCTACCTCGTCCCCATTTTCTCAAGGTATTAGCTCATCTCATTCTGTATTCCCCAGAAACCGCTCACCCAACCCGTCTTCTACACTTTCTCTTAAGCATACACATCACCCTTACCCTCTCCGGACCACTGCCCAGCCCACGCCCTCCAGACTTACGGGTTATCCCGGTCAGGACCCCTGCCCTGGCAGTCGATGGGATTGAGCTCGTCCTGTGGGAAGGCGTGCTCCATGTAGTTCTCATAGCCGAAGTAGAACATGCGCAGGGCGGCCTCCTTCATGCGGCGACGCTGCAGGTCGGGAAAGGCGCTGTACTTGCGGCTGTACTCCCCAAAACTATCCAGGAAATTGTAGCCAGGCCCAGCAGGCCGGGAAGCAGAAGGAGACCGTCTTTTACACACCATCGGGTCCCCTCTTGCCAGGGAGTGGCCACCCGGAGTCTGTCCCCGCACCCAAGTCTGGTCGAACCAAGACGGCTTCTTGACGGCTTGGGCCTCGGCCTGACCCTCGGACTGCCGCACCATACTGAAGCTGAAACGAAAGGGCACGAAGCTCTGGTAGAATCCCAGGCTGGGCCCGAAGCCGAAGAGGAACCAGAGCGTGAGGTGGAGACCCAGCCTCAACAGCAAGAGGCCCAGCACTATCGAGCGCCATTGCATTATCGGATCAACAACACCACAACAGCATTGCTCGGAGGGCCCGACCCCTAGCAGGCCCAGCATCCGCTCGCCCCGCCTTCCCACCACCTGCCGATTGGCCGGAATGCTGACGTGTTAAACATGGATTGGCCTGTGTTCCAGTCAATTTACAATCAAAGCTCCCCCGCCCCTTCTGGCCAATGGGAAGCAGGTAATTGATGACGTCACTCACCTTTGTACACATACCTGCTGCTGCGGGACATGCCCAAACTCGGCACGCTTACGCATGCTGACAGTCCAATTACGTGACTGGAGGCCAGTAACAGGACTTTTCAAACATGGTTAACGTGGCGGAAATCATTAGTAATGAGGAAGTCATTGCACTTGTTTCCACTCAGGCAGTGTAGCCGAAATCGCAATTTACTGAGGTGAAGTCTAGTGAGTTGATTTTTAAATGCTTATTAATTAAACATAGACTCATTATTTACAGATCTCAATTTTAAGGTTCCATATAGCCGTGTCCTTAATTTCCAAAGTTGTTAACCACTTTCGGTCCTCACAAACCTACACCAATAAACCGATAGGCAATGTCTAAGTGTTCATATTCTTTAACGAGGCCTCCAGCTGCTTATTCCATATGCACACAGCTGTTATGTAAAAAGTTGTCACTCAAGTGCCTTTTAAATCTTTCCCCTCTCACTTTAAACCATGTACTCTTGTTTTAGACGCCCCGACCCTAGGGGTTGGCGGGGTGGAGATGCGTCTCCACCAAAGGAAGTTTAAGGCGTTTCTTCTCTCCGCTGGCCTGCAGGTCACCCTTTGTAGAAAAAATTGTCAAGATTGTCAAGAACAATCCTGACATGGAAAGACCATGATCGGCCGCTTCACATGACAGCAATAAGGAACCCTAGGTTATTTACACTTACTATGCCTCCCGTGAATTTTATAAACCTCCATAAAGCTACCCCTCAGAGGAAAACATCCTAGCCTGTCCTTATAATTCAAACCTTTTAATAAAATCCTCTTAATTTTTGGTACCTTTTCCAGTAATGACATAACTTTTCAGCCTTCCTTCACAGGAATGAGTTTGTTAGCTTAAAGTTAAAACCACCACCACCACACCCCCCCCCCACACACACAAACTATTAACATGAAAGATTAAATGATTGCAGCTGTGATCATATTCACGCAGATCTCACTACAGCAACTCAGGTTTTATATTTACAATGACACTGAAGTACCAGATGTGGATAATACTGTAAGCAGAGGACCAAAGGCACTTGCATGGATTTAAAGTACGGTATTTCAAGCAATGAACATTCATGTAAAGTCCTAATCCCTCATTTAACACTTAGGAATTTCTTGTTTCTGAACAATTGGTCATGTGATTATCTGCCACGACATTACAATGATTAAATCCATGGAATACAGAAAAGCATTTCCAATGAGACTGAAGGTTATTATTAATCAACATCCCCTTTCATCTCCCTGTTCAAAATATGATTAAACAGATAGAGCAGCTTTCTGGGATTATTTTAAATGTTCCCCTACAGTAACTCAGATTCAGTGATCAGGAATGGATTTTTTAAAAATCTTGTTTGATAAGTATATTGCCTTACTCTAATCTATATGAAACTCAAGACATTTCAATAGCAATGCACAAAATGCTGGGGGAACTCAGCAGGTCAAACAGCATCTGTGGAGGGAAATAAACAGCTGACATTTGGGCCAAAACCCTTCATCAGGACTGATACTTCTCAGATGTTGTCATCCAGCTCCATAATACTTTGTTTTAAAAAGTGTTTCACTGAGTTTAAGAAATTCCACAACTGATAATAATGATTATTTACCCACCTTGAGATTAGAATACTTTGATCAGACAATCCGCAGATAAAAGCCAGTTTTTATTCTTTTTAAAACAAAAAGATTTGACACTCACTTGACTTAGATTTTTGTGATACCGTTGGTACATTATACAATCAGAAACAGTTAATTGCATCAGTTATGCCCTTCAAAATAATTGCACACAAATGTTAAACACGCAGCTAAATTAAATAGTAAATGCTTAATTCTAATGACAATAGCTGTCATCAGCACTCCGATTTTGGTGCCAAAATGTCAAGAACTCTAGGATTCACACCCAAATTTTCAACCCAGATATCAAGGGCAGAATCACAATGGTGCAGAATCTTTTCAGAATTTAAAATACACATTTTGCCCAAAATGATACATACTAAGTTTTGCTACCTTTCACAGTAGCTCTAAGCATCATCCAGAAGATGCAAGCTGGTATGTTACTTTTCTGGCAGTCTAGGGTATTTGCTGTACTTAGCATGCCCAGAATTTGTTGCAAAGACATGTAATCATGTTAATCCAGCATTAATGACCTTCAGCTGGTGACCTACAGGTAACTGAGCTATTGAAGTCATTTTAAATGTAGTCAAGTCCAAGAGTTGTAAAACTATAAATGGTAGCTGAAGAACCAGACCAACTTCAGTTTAATTATTTTACTTCTGAGATCAACATCCGTTAGCTCAGTTCCAGCAGTCAACGGGAAATCTGGCACTCAGGCTTTGTCAAGTTTAAGTACATAATTTGATCTAACTTCATTCATATCCACAAGTGCGGTTTGGGATTATTTGGGTCTAATGTTCAACACTGTGCAGCAATTTACAGTAAATGGGATTGTATGATCAATTGTGGAGATCTGGAAAGGAAAGCTTCCAAAAGTGGGAGTGTCTTGGACAGGAGGCTGCAGCCTCAGAGCACAAGGACACCATTTTGAACAGAGATCAGGGGGAATTTCTTTTCCAGAAGATAGTGAATCCATGAAATTCATTGCTACAATCAGCTGTGGAGGCCCAGTTATTGGATGTATTTAAAACAGAGGTTGATAGGTTCTTGATTAGTAAGGGTGTCCAGGGTTACAGAAGGACAAAAGAATGGGGTTGAGTAGGATAATAAATCAGCCATGATGGAATTTCAAAGCACAGTTGACAGGCCAAATGGTCTAATTCTGCTCCTATGTCACTACTGGTCATTTTAAACCAGGATATTCAAAAAGGCTCAACTAAGGAGGGAAAACTTGAGTCTTAAAAAAAAAACGAGTTAAATTAAACTCAAATTCAATTACACAGCAGGGACCTTTGATACAAATGTTCCCTATTTTTAAAAGTTACCCTTGAACATATTTTCATTGCACCTCATCGAAAATACTTGAACAAATGACATGACAACAATATGCCCTCATTAACTCCATTTATTTCAACAGAAGTGAGAGGAGAGCACAATTATTCACAAGTCAACTAAATAGAAAAGTAAACTAATTCCACATAATATTTACAATCTTATAATTGGAAGTTTTGCATGCACGTTTACAAGAAGTTCACGTTGCCCAATAGTGCCAAGACTCTTAATGTTGAAGCAGTGTATTCAACCAGCACACCCAAAGTATAAATTTCAATTAAAGCTTAAGTAAACTTAAGTGATGGCCCCAAACTACAACATACATATGCTACTTGTTGAAAAAAGTTCATGTCTTAAATACAGAGACAGTAAACATTTTTTTAAAAAATCCTAGTGACACTGAAATATCTACAGCACCAACACAGAGGGATGCAACACGACATGCTCCATAACGCCATTTGTAAGGACATTAATAGTGTGAGACCAATAAAAGCTATATAAAAAAAAATTACTTGTGATACTGCTGACTCCAAACACGAGGCTGAGTAATAAGCATGATTATTTTCATTGGCTCTTCCTTGTGCTTTTATATCACTGACTTCAACATTTGTCTCAATCATGATTTTTATATAACAGCATTTGTAAAGCAAGTTTGTCTCACAATGAGAACATACTTTTCAACGGTATGCGTCACAAGGGACTTTAAGTATTTCAATATATTCAGAATAGTGTATTTCTGCTTGTTATCCCAGGAAGAATGAATAATGAGTGAAGGACAGTGGCTGCTTACACATTGGTTTTCGCATTAAATTTCAGCTCCTTCTAGATTTTGAATGCTGAATTAGCCATTGCAGAGTGATATCTAAGAAGATAAAACAAAAATGTAAGTTATTTGAAGATGTAGCTTTTTTGGTAACAATTAGCTATACATTCAGTAGCTACTTTATTTGGTGCAGGAGTGGAACCCGGTCAGGATTTTTGTTGCTGTAGCCCATCCACACCAAGGTTTGATGTGGTGTGCACCTAGAGATGCTCTTCTGCATACCACTTGTTATAACATATGGCTATCCAAGCTGTCATCTATCTGTGAGTTTGAACCAGTCTGGCCTCTCACCCACAGAACTGCCATTCACACCATCCTCATCAATCTGACATTCCTTTTCCAAGTCAGCATAAAACGATCAATATACATAAATAATTCATTTTTACCATTAATGAGTTCAGTTGGGAAAGGACAGCAATTTTCCAGGCATTTCCCCAGTAGGTAAAGCCATTTGAAATTTTGTACAAAAATATCTTCATAAATTAATACATTAAATAAATTAAAAGTCATAAATTAAATCTCAATAAATACATAATTTATCAAATTAAACTTATCTGGAAATTATAATACTAAAGGAATGTGGCAAGTTGAATTGCTGTAATAAAGCATTTTGTTCAGTTTATTTTTTTATATAAAGGAATCACCTCTTAGATAAGTTCCAGTAAAACTAGAGTTTACCAAGATGATGCATGAGGGGATAACCAACCATCCTGCATCCTGACTACACAGTTGATGTGCCTTGTAATTATAGTTACGGTGCCTCTGAAACAATGCTGCACACTGGATATTGGGCTCTCCTTTTACCTTCTAAACAAAACATCTATCTGACAATGGGAAACATCATGGTACTGTAATCATGCTCAGATGATTTTTAACCACCATACTCAGTTAAAATTTTTAAAATTACAAAAATACTGATCAAATGCTATATTATATGACTAACACTCATTTCAATTATTGCTTCTTTTTGCAAAACTGTTTTCACAAAATTCAAAGTAAATTTATTATCGAAGTACATACATGAGATTAATTTTCTTGTGGGTATTCACAGTAAATAAAAATAAACAGAATCAATGAAAATCTCCACACAAAGACGGACCATAAGACATTAGAATTACACCATTCTGCCATTGAGTCTGCTTCACCATTCCTTCATGGCTGATAAATTATGTCTCTGAACTCTATTCTTCTGCCTATACCCCAGAACCTTTGACATCCTGACTAATCAAGAACCTCTGCCTTAAATACATCCAATGCCTTGGCCTGCACAGCCGCCACCTGGCTAAAGACATTTTTCTTCATTTCTGTTCTAAATGGATATCCCTCAATTTTAAAGCTGAGCCCTCAGGTCCTGAACTCCCCCACTATAGCAAATATCCTCTCCACGTGCACTCCAATAGGTCTTTCAATGTTCAAGAAGTTTCAATGCTACTACTACTACGTCAACTCAGGCCTAGGGGGCCAGCGTCAGGCACGATGACGGACTCTCCACTTCTCCCTCTCCCTCCCTCATCAGTGTGTTCAGTTCACCTACATTAGCCACGCTGCTGTCTTCCAGGAGCGTGTTGACCATACTCTTGGGAGGGCGCCTAGGGTTTATCCTCCCATGCTTGGGCTTCCACATGATGACTATGCCGGCAGGTAGCTCGGGGTGGCGTAGACAGTGCCCCGCTAGTTGCAGTCTTCTGTTTCAATGAGATCCCCTTTATTCTTCTAAACTCCAGCGAGAACAGGCTGAGAGCCATCAAACACCCCGCCGTATGTTAACCCTTTCATTCCTAGGGTCATTCTCATGAATCTTCTCTCAACTTTCTCAAACATCAGCACATCCTTTCTTAAATAAGGGGCCCAAAGCTGCTCACAATACTCCAAGCGCAGTCTGACTAATGTCTTATAAAGCCTCAGCATTACATCCATGCTTTTATATTCTAGTCTTCCCACAATGAATGCTAACATTGCAATTACTTCTTTACAACCAACCCAACCTGCAAGTTAATCTTTAGGGAATCCAGCACAAGACCTCCCAAGCCCCTTTCAACCTCTAATTTTTGAATTTTCTCCCCATTTAGAAAATAGTCCACGCCTGTATTTCTTCTGAAGTGTATGACCATGCATTTCCCTGCATTATATTCCACTTGCCACTTCCTTGACCATTCTCCCAGTCTAAGTCCTTCTGCAGCCTCCCTGCTTCCTCAACACTACCTGCCCCTTCACCCACGTTTGCATTGGCCGCAAAGCCATCAATTGTCATTGACATATAACGTGAAGAGAAGTGGTTCCAATACCAGTTCTGCAGCATACCACTAGTCACCAGCGGCCAAACAGAAAAAGCTCCCTTTATTCACACTCTTTCCCTCCTGCCCGTCAGTCAGTCTTCTATCCATGCAAGTACCTCTCCTGCAATACCATGGGCTCTCATCTTGTTAGCAGCCTCATGTGTGGCATCTTGGCAAAGGCCTTCTGAAAATCAAAACAAGCAACATCCACTAACACTCCTTTGTCTATTCTGCCTATTATTTCCTCAAAGATTTCTCCTTTAGAAAACCATGATGATTTTAGCCTATTTTATCATGCACTTCTAAGTACCCTGAAACATCATCGTTAATAATAGACTCCAGCATCTTTTCAACCACTGTAGTCAGGCTAACAGGCCTACAAATTTCCTTTCCTCTGCCTCCCTCCCTTCTTGAAGAGTGGGGAGACATTTGCAAATTTCCAGTCCTTTGGAACCATTCCAGAATCTATTGATTCTTGAAAGATCATTACTAATGCCTCCACAATCTCTTCAGCTACCTCTTTCGGAACCCTGGGATCCAGTCCAGGTGACTTACTGACCTTCAGATTCTTCAGTTTCCCAAGCACTTCTTTCTTTAATGGAACACCACTCACTTCTGCCCCTACACACTCATATTTCTGGACGTCTGCCATTTCTTTGCTCCTATTACTACCTCTCCAGCATCATTTTCCAGTGGTTCGATATTCACTCGTCTCTTTTACTCTTTATATAGCTGATAAACTTTGTATCCTCTCATATTGGCTAGCTAACCTTTCTATTTCATCTTTTTCCTCTTTATTGATTTTTTAGTTACCTTGTTAGTTTTCAAAAGCTTCGCAATCCTCTAACTCCCACTAATATTTGCTCTATTATGTGCCCTCTCTTTAGTTTTTATACTGTCTTACTTACTTCCCTTGTCAGCCATGGTTGCTTCACACTCTCTTTAAAATATTTCATCTTTGGTATGTATCTATCCTGTACCTGCTGAATTGCCCCCAGAATCTCCAGCCATTGCCATTCTGCTGTCATCCTTGCTAATGTCCCCCTTGCAGTCAACTTTAGCCAGCTCCTCTCTCATGCCTCTGTAATTCCCTTTACTGACACATCCAAGTTTGCTTCTCCTTCTCAAACTGCATGGTGAATTCTATCATATTATGATCACTGCCTCCTACAGGTGCCTTTACCTTAAGCTCCCTCATCAAATTTTGGTCATTATATAACACTCGATCCAGAATTACCATTCCCAATTCCCATAGTGGGTTCAACCACAAGCTGCCCTAAAAAACCATCACATAAACATTCTATAAATTCCCTATCTTGGGATTCAGCACCAACCTTATTTTCCCAAGCTAGCTGCATATTGAAATCCTCCAAGATTATCACAACATTGCTCTTTCTACATACCTTTCTATCTCCTGCTGTAATTTGTAGCCCACATCTTGGCTACTGATTGGAGGCCTGCATATAACTCCCATCAGGGTCTTGTTACCCTTGCAATATCTTAACCCACAAGGACTCTACATCTACTGATCCTATGTCATGCCTTTCTAAGGATTTGATTTCTTGTTTTAAACCAGAGCCACCCCACCCCCTCTGCCTAGCTGCCTGTCCTATATGATCTTCTGCCAGCCATGAATCAGTGATGTCCAGAACATCATACCTGGTAATCTTTAACTGCACTACAAGTTCATCTACCTTATTCCATACCCTGCACATGTTCAAATATAACATCTCCAGTCCTGTATTTGCCCTTTATATTTTGTTCGCTTTTTATGTTGCAACTCATCCTATTGACTGCAATTCTGCCCAATATCTGCCTGTCTTTCCTCAGTCTCACGACACACTGCATCTAGTTATATACAAATGCCTTATCTTCAGCCCTATCACTTTGGCCCCCACCCCCTGCCAAATTAGTTTAAACCCTCCCCAACCACTCTAGCAAACCTACCCGCAAGGATATTGGTCCCCATCAGGTTCAGGTGTAACCTGTCCTTTTTGTACAGGTCATACCTTCCCCAGAAAGGATCCCAAAGATCCAGAAACCTGAAACCTTGCTCCCTGCACAAATTCTTCAGCCATGGATTCACCTGCCATATCATCCTATTCTTACCTTCACTGGCATGTGACACAGGCAGCAATCCAGAGATTAGTACCCTGAAAGTCTTGCTTTTTAGAAAATGTGCAAAAGATGATAAATTGTTCAAATAAAAAACAAAATAATAAACAAAAACAGAAAGATAGATATCAGAAACATGAGTTCAAGTCTTTAAAAGTGAATCAGTAGGTTGTGGAATCAGTCCACTGTTGGAGTGTGCAAGTTCACCAAAGCGAAAGTATGAAATTTTCATCTAAAGGACCATCCTGTGCAACAGAATTAAATATACAATACATATAGATTAAATGCATGCACCGTTCCAAAATGTAGAAACTTCACAGCAAAGTCATCCATATCTGCCAAAACTTACTCAAACCCTTGTCACCGCTAGTCAGCT
This sequence comes from Mobula birostris, assembly GCF_030028105.1. Lineage (NCBI taxonomy): Eukaryota > Metazoa > Chordata > Chondrichthyes > Myliobatiformes > Myliobatidae > Mobula > Mobula birostris. The sequence continues at coordinate 51,413,210 of NC_092385.1, forward strand.
TTTCAACTTGCCTCAGCTTTTCATTCAATATTCTAAATAAATTCAAATTCTTCCTTCATCTCAAACAAAACCTCCAGACAGTCTTTAATTCCCATTCAATTCCTTACATTGACATTAATCAAACTACAAATGTTACTTTTCCCACTTCATACAAAATATATCCAAGAAATTTAATTTTCATATTTTAACAAGGATACTAAAAGACAAGATTTAATAATGTAAACTGATTTTAGTCCAAGATTTGCCTGTAAAATTACCACAAAATCTTTACAGCAGACCCAACCAAGATTTCAATTTGCATTTTCAGTTGAATCACTTCCGAAATTCTACACAGGATCCCAAGAGTTTGGATTCTATGGTAGTAAGGCATTAGCGACCCACTGCAAATCTATGCTGACTAGTTCAAATAGTTAGTAACATGAGCATACACAAGTCCCAATTAATACTGTACACCCTAGTAGTGTTTTTTCCTCCTCCTTAGGCCAATTTTTCCAAACAGCTTCAAACTTAACTGATATAAAATGGAATAAGCACAATCTTACCTATATTATCCTTCTCTTTGCATGAAATTGAATAGCAGCAGATTTCTCTATCCTGAATAGCAGCCAGATTCCTACAATTACAAAAATGCATTGATATGAGTGCACACAATTTGCTATGAAGTTCAGGGACTAACCACTGAAATATTTTAATTATATTCCACCAGTTATTAAACATGTATTTAACATTGCTTCCCAATAACCAAACTGTATGATAAAATAAATAGTATTCTTAGTAATCAATAATCTAATACAGTTACATAATTCAAGAAATCATCAGTAACAACTGATTACTGTATCAGATTGGTCAGATAAGAAATTTCAAATGTTCATATCTGTTTAGTATTCAACAATAACTCAATCTATATTATGATTCATTGCAAATATTAAAAAAGAAAACAAAAGTACAAGTAGTTTTAGATTCTTAGGAACAATACTAGAACTCTATGAAAAAAGTCTGTTATTAATTCTGTATTATAACAAAGTCATTTGAGTCTGAGAAAAATAGCTGCACAAATACTGATTATACAGCCAGCAAACAATGCATATGGCATCTCTAAAATATTTTAATATGAATTAACTATTTTAGCAAGATGCTTTGGTACATACCTCACAAGTAGTTTTCTAAGATAAAAGGTTAACCAAGATGCTTGTTAGTTCTATGGAATGATACTGTACTATGCTTAGAGAAATTTTTAAGCCAAATAATTTTGTTATTGAGTAAAGCTCACTACACAAGTGCAATACCAAGATTATTTCAAGATTCGCATCAATGGTGCCAAGCTATGTGCAACAGAATTAACATGAGGTTTTGCATCGCTTGTTTGTTCCATTCAAATACCCTGCTGGTGTAAAGCCAGTGTAACAATCCAAGCAGCAAGTGCTTCATAGCAGATGGGGCAACTCACTGGCAATATTTTGCTGAAGTGAAATGAGGTGTGATGCAATGACAATTGAGGATTCGAGATTATCCACTCAAAATTACCAGAGCATGTGTCATTCTAACCTATTCACACCAGACAAGCAGGAAATGCTTTGGATAATGTCTTCAAAAATATGGTTCCTCTATATAAAAATATCACAAAAATGCTGCAAGTTCCAAGACAGCTTGCACTCCAATTAGTTCAGAATCAACAGGACAAGTATATTTTCCATATTTAAAACCCTTCCCTGCTATTTTCCCCACATATTTAAAGTATACATTGGAAACATAGAAAATAGGTGCAGGAGTAGGCCATTCGGCCCTTCGAGCCTGCACCGCCATTTATTATGATCATGGCTGATCATCCAACTCAGAACCCCGCCCCAGCCTTCCCTCCATACCCCCTGATCCCCGTAGCCACAAGAGCCATATCTAACTCCCTCTTAAATATAGCCAATGAACTGGCCTCAACTGTTTCCTGTGGCAGAGAATTCCACAGATTCACCACTCTCTGCGTGAAGAAGTTTTTCCTAATCTCGGTCCTAAAAGGCTTCCCCTTTATCCTCAAACTGTGACCCCTTGTTTTGGACTTCCCCAACATCGGGAACAATCTTCCTGCATCTAGCCTGTCCAATCCCTTTAGGATTTTATACGTTTCAATCAGATCCCCCCTCAATCTTCTAAATTCCAATAAGCATAAGCCTAGTTCATCCAGTCTTTCATCATATGAAAGTCCTGCCATCCCAGGAATCAATCTGGTGAACCTTCTTTGTACTCCCTCTATGGCAAGGATGTCTTTCCTCAGATTAGGGGACCAAAACTGCACACAATACTCCAGGTGTGGTCTCACCAAGGCCTTGTACAACTGCAGTAGTACCTCCCTGCTCCTGTACTCGAATCCTCTCGCTATAAATGCCAGCATACCATTCGCCTTTTTCACCGCCTGCTATACCTGCATGCCCACTTTCAATGACTGGTGTATAATGACACCCAGGTCTCGTTGCACCTCCCCTTTTCCTAATCCGCCACCATTCAGATAATAATCTGTTTTCCTATTTTTGCCACCAAAGTGGATAACTTCACATTTATCCACATTAAATTGCATCTGCCATGAATTTGCCCACTCACCCAACCTATCCAAGTCACTCTGCATCCTCTTAGCATCTTCCTCACAGCTAACACTGCCACCCAGCTTCGTGTCATCCGCAAACTTGGAGATGCTGCATTTAATTCCCTCATCCAAGTCATTAATATATATTGTAAACAACTGGGGTCCCAGCACTGAGCCTTGCGGTACCCCACTAGTCACCGCCTGCCATTCTGAAAAGGTCCCGTTTATTCCCACTCTTTGCTTCCTGTCTGCTAACCAATTCTCCATCCACATCAATACCTTACCCCCAATACCGTGTGCTTTAAGTTTGCACACTAATCTCCTGTGTGGGACCTTGTCAAAAGCCTTTTGAAAATCCAAATATACCACATCCACTGGTTCTCCCCTATCCACTCTACTAGTTACATCCGCAAAAAATTCTATTAGATTCGTCAGACATGATTTTCCTTTCACAAATCCATGCTGACTTTGTCCGATGATTTCACCGCTTTCCAAATGTGCTGTTATCACATCCTTGATAACTGACTCCAGCAGTTTCCCCACCACCGACGTTAGGCTAACCGGTCTATAATTCCCCGGTTTCTCTCTCCCTCCTTTTTTAAAAAGTGGGGTTACATTAGCCACCCTCCAATCCTCAGGAACTAGTCCAGAATCTAACGAGTTTTGAAAAATTATCACTAATGCATCCACTATTTCTTGGGCTACTTCCTTATAATATTTGGAAATTGCTTGTCAGAAGTGAGCAGCTCCAACTTGCCTCCCAGCTTCATTTCGCTATACTTGTTTTTGCCATTTATTTACTTAATGAATATGCTGGAATAATTGAGATATCTAAAGCTTCTGTTTCCATTTTAATCAGATACCACAAAATAATTGTTTACATCCCAGGTTTAATTCCCAGCACCATTAAACATACAGCTTTGAAGTTCTGTAAAGAACCAGAGGAAAAGGTGTGCCATTATTCAGAACAACGACTTACATTTTTTCAATGAGCTGTTTCTCATCCAAAGCATTTGGCAAATCTCTCTTATTTCCAAGAACTAGGACCTGAAAACAAATTTAACAATACATTAAGACATGTTTATCTCTTACCTCAATTATAGCTTTTACTTGGAGATGAAAATAGATTTACACATCACTATTATACCAATTACATTGGTTACTTTCATACTGGTACTCAATAATATAAGAACTTCACCTCTACTTCTACTGAAGTTTCATAAGCACTTCACAACTCATTTAAATTTAAAGATTTTTTCCCCATATGAGAAAAGTTACACAAAATGTGTACAACAACTTAATGACAAGTGAAAGTCCAAATATTCAATGCAAATTCAAAAACCAGCTATACTGTGGGATTTTCCCAGCTAATGGCAACTGCACCTCTTAACCACTAACATTAAATACCACACCAGCCTCTTAACCATCAATATTAGATACCACACCCACACTGGGCTACAGTATGTTGTAAAAATGATATTACATGATTCAGCAATAACAGATGCAGAATATCAGATATGAAAATAGTGGTTGAAAACTTCTCTGCATGCCACGGAAAATAGTACACTAGCGTCTATATCCTGAACTGTCAGTGCTTTCTGTACAATGGTTTCAACTATCTGAAAATATCTGTAACATAACCCAGGCATTTCAAACTCTTATTTCAACTTAACATTATGGGTTCAGACTAATGCACTGCTGTTAGCACTGAAATATACAGTAGTTTCACTGTGTATTAGAAATTGAAAAGGCAGCAATATAACAGGTGCAGCAGCACTACATCAACATTTAATCACCAGTTCTGATGATGGTTAACCTACTTTATTTTAAGAACAACCGCCTCTCCCAATAGCAAAAATTTAAAAAATAGCTCAGAGAAATTGCCGAACCAACTGGACCAGCATAGCCCCTTCAAGTAGCACTGGAATGACATCCAAACTCAAATACAAATAAAAGATTTGGAAGTTGGTGTTCCAGCATGAAACTTCCATTCCTGACCTTGAAAACTAAAAGATTAGCATAGCTTTTCTCACACAAGTACAGAATTTAAAATTAATTTGATTACTGAAGGACACACCTCTGGGTTTGCTAACAAGTAATTAGTTGCATACTTCAAATTAAAGCCAACAGAAGCTTGCAGAAGATATAGATAATTCTCAATTGAAGGGTACAGCAATGGTTCCAGATATCTTCACAAAAACCTGAAGGCAGTAGAGGATTTAATTTTGCAAAATATGACCACAGTCCAATGCACAAGTTCACAGCCTATTCTTTTATTATTGCTAATTAACTCAAGTCACATTGAAGAGTATAGGATCTCTTGGGGACAAATTCTGTACAGTCACATAACACACTTCAATAAAAAGGGGTTTTTTTTCCTATGGAGGACATCTTTCGGACATCTTTTCGTGTAAAAAAAAACCTGAGAATTTACAAGGATTTTTTTTCAAAGGATGAACTACATTAGTAATTTCAACCCAGCCAAGTATAGTTTCATACTCCAATATTTACTTATTGATTGATAGAGATACAGTGCAGAATAGGCCCTACCGGCCATTCAAGCCAAGCTGCCTAGCAATTCCCAATTTAATCTGGAATTGAGAAGTGACTGGGTCTCTGGCACCGAGTTTGGTGCTGTAGTTCAGAAGAGCAGACAGATGAAGAGGAGTGCAGTGTTGATAGGAAACTCCATAGTCAGGAGAACAGAGACAAGGTTCTGTAGGCACAAGAGATGCCCAATGGTACGTTACCTCCCTTGTGCCAGGATCAGGGATGTCTTGATTAGGTCCATGGCATTCTCAAGGGTGAGGGTGCGCAGCCAGAAGTTTTGGTACATATTAGCACCAATGACACAGGTACAGAACGTGAGGAGATCCTGAAGAGAGATTTTAGGGAGCTAGATAGATGAGAAACAGGACCTCCACGGTAGTAATATCTGGATTGCTGCTTGTGCCATGTGCCAGTGAGGGCAAGAATAGGATGATTTGGCAGGTGAATGCACGGCTGAGGAACTGGTGCAATTGGGCAGGTGTTCAGATTTATGAATGAGTGGAATCTCTTCTGGGAAAGGTACCTCCTGTACAAAAGGGACAGGTTACACCTTAACCTGAGGGGGTCTAATATCCTTGTTGGCAGGTTGGTGAGAGTTGTTTGAGTGGGTTTAAACTAATTTGGCAGGTGGATGGAAACCGGAGTGATAGTGCTGAAGATGAGGCAGCTGGTTTACAAACAGAGGCAATATGTAGTGAGACTCCAAGCAAGGCAGACGATAGGGCACAATTACAGTCAACAGGATGAGTTGCAACATATAAGGTGGTCAAAATCGAAAAAGCTGAATACTGGACTGGAAGTGTTATACTTCAATGCATGGAGTATATGTAATAAGGTAGATGAACTTGTAGCACAGTTACAGATTGACATCATGTTCGAAGTTGTAGGAATCACTGAATAATGTCTGAAAGAAGATTATAGCTGGGAGCTTAATGTCCAAGGATACACATTGATTTGAAAGGACAGAAATGGCAGATAGAATAGTGTCAGGAAGTGTATGGGCATGCACTTGGTAGAAGAAATGAAAGGGTTGACTATTTTCTAAATGAAGAGAAAATAGAAAAATCTGATGTGTAAAGGGACTTGGAGACCTTGTACAGGATTCTCTAAAGGTTAATGTGCAGGCTGGGTCCATGGTGTGAAAGGCAAAAGCGATGTTAGCATTCATTTTGAGATGAATATAAAGGCAAGGATGTAATGTTGAGGCTTTATAAAGCATTGGTGAGGCGTCACTTGGAGTATTGAGAGCAGTTCTGGGGACCTTACGTTAGAAAGAATGAGCTGAAACCGCAGACAGTACTAAGGGGGTTCACAAAAATCATTCCACGATTACACAGATTGTCATATGAATATTTGATAGCCCTGGGCCTGCATCACTAGAATTCAGAAGAATGAGGGGTGATCTCACTGAAACCTATTGGAAGCCTTGATAGAGTGGATGTGGAGAGGATGTTTCCTATGGTGGGAGAGTCTAAGGCTAGAGGACAGAGCCTCAGAATAGAGGGACATCCTTTTAGAACAGAGATGAGGAGGAATTTCTTCAGAGAGTGGTGAATTTGTGGAATTAATTGCCACAAGCAGCTGTGAAGGCCAAGTCTAAGTATATTTAAGGCAGAGGTTGGTCAGGTCATGAAGGTGATGGGGGGGGGGCGGGGGGGAGGAGGAAGGTGGAAGAGGCAGGTGATTGAGGCAGAGGGGGGAGGGGGAAGATGGATCAGCCATGATGAAATGGCAGTGTAGACTCAATGAGCCAAGTGTCCTAAATCTGCTCTTATATCAGACCAGCCTAATCATGGGACAATTTACAATGACCAATTGACCTACAGACTGGTATATCTTTGAACTTTGGGAGGAAACCAAAGCAACTGAAGAAAACCCACATGTTCACAGGGAGAACGTACAAACTCCTTACAGGCAGAGGCAGGAATTGAGCCCAGTTGCCTGTACTGTAAAGCGTTGTGCTAACCACTACGCTATCGTGCCACCCTACAGACAGAGTGGCCGACTGAATTACTTATTGTTGAAACAGAAATTCTTTTGCAAGAAGCAACTATTTTGGTATTATCAATCCTCCAATGGAGGACAGTGATGTTGTAGTACATTCATCCAACAAATAAGTATAGTTGCTGCAATAGGATACTTTAGTACCATTGTATGATGCACAACTACTAACAACATAACTAACCATGTTTCATGTTTGGATTAGCGTGTACAAGTTTAGTTTGACCTTTCAAGTTTGCTTGTGGGATGCTTTGCTAAGTGCCACGGTTTAAAAGTGATTAAGTGAAGCTTACATATACCAGAAATATGCAGGTCAGTCATACCTCAAATGGTAGCACTCATTCTAATCATGAAGATCCAAAGTCACGTAGAACAGCAAGATGGAAAAATAATTCGGCTGACATTAGTTCAGTTTTTACAGAGTGTTGCCACCTTTCAGGTGAAATGTTAAATACAGACTTTGATTTCCTCCTACAGGCAAAAGGTTCCCAAAGGTACCAAAGGAGCAGAGCCACCATCCCTTGTGATAGGACAATGCATATCATTCACTGAACAACACAAAAGTAGACTATCTGGACATTTAAATGCATTTTTTGGAGCTTCTAGTGACCATAATGCCATTAGTTTCAAGGTAATTATGAAAAAGGAAAAGAGCTGAGATTCGAAATCAGAGAAATGCCTATTTTGATGATATCAGAAAGAATCTGGGGACTGGGACAGACAGCTTTCTGGCAAAGGTGTACTTGATAAGTGGGAGGCCTCTAAGAAAAATTTTGAGAGCAGAAGGCTTGTATGTGCCTGTCAGAAAAAAAGGCATGGATAACAGGTTTAGGGAACCCTGGTTTCAGAGATATTGAGGCCTGGTTAAGGGGGGGAAAAAAGGAGGTGCATAGCATGTATAGGCAAGTAAGAACAAATGAGGCACTTCAGGAGTACAAGAAATGGAAGAGAAAGAAATCGGAGGGCTAAAAGAGAGCATAACGTTGCTTTAGCAGGCAAGGTGAGGGAGAATCCTAAGGGCTGAGGAGTGCGGTAGAACAAAGGAATCTAGGAATACAGGTCCTTAATTCATTGAAAGTGACATCACAAGTAAACAGGATCATACAGAAAACTTTTGGCACGTTGGCCTTCATAGATTAAAGTATTGAGTACAGGAGTTGGGATGTTATGTTGAAGTTGCATAAGGCGTTGGTGAGGACTAATTTAGAGTATTCTGTGCAGTTTCAGTCACCTATCTACAAAAAGGGTGTAAACAAGGTTGAAAGAGTACAGAGAAAATTTACAAGGATGTTGACTGGACTGGAGGACCAGAGTTATAAGAAAAGATTGAATAGGTTAGATCTTTACTTGCTAGGGCATAGAAGATTGAGGGAAGATTTGATAGAGGGGTATAGATAAAGTTATAAGGTTATAAATTATGAGGGGTATAGATAATGTAAATACAGGCAGGCTTTTTCCACTGAGGATGGGTGGAACTACAACTAGAGGTCATGGGTCAAGGACAAAAGGTGAAATGTTTAAGAGGAACGTGAGGGGAAACTTCTTCACTCAGGTGGTGGTGAGAGTGTGGAACAAACTGCCAGTACAAGTGGTGGATGCGATTTCAATTTCAACATTCGAGAGAAGTTTGGATAGGTACATTGATAGGAGGGGTATAGAGGTCAGGGTGCAGGTCAATGGGACTAGGCAGTTTAAATGGTTTGGCACAGACCAGATGGGCTGAAGGGCTTACTTCTACGCAGTAGTTTTCTATGACTAACTGTGTGATGCGTTTTGGGCAGTCAAACCAGGGTAAGGCATGTACATTGAACACTGATAAGTGTTTTGGAACAGTTTACTGAAGGTAGTCAGCGTGGTGAAGAAGGTGCTTAGCATGCTGGCCTTCAGTCAGGGTACTGAGTTTAGAAGTAGGGACATTACGCTGCAGTGATACAAATTTTAGATGAGACCACACATAGGGTATTGTGCACCGTTTTGGTCATCCTGTTATAGAAAAGTCAATGTCAAGCTGGAGTGAGTGCAGAGAGATTAACAAAGATGCTACCTGCACTGAGTTATAGGAAGGAGGTTGGCCATGCTGCATCTTTATTTCTTGGAACCTTTGAGAGTTGAGGGGGCACCCTTATGAGAGTTTATAAAATGAGGGAAGTGGACAAGGTGAAAGATCACAGACTTTGTCCCAGGGTTGGGGAGTCCAAAACTAGAAGACACAGATACAAGAGGGGAGAGATTTAAAAGAGAACTGAAAGGTAACTTCTTTACATAGAAGGCAGTGAGTACATGGAATGAGCTGCCAGATGAAGTGATTGGGGCAGGTACAAAGGCAACATTTATGGAGCATTTGGAAAGGTACATGGAGGGGGTGGGCTTGAAGGGTTATCGGCCAAACTAGGACTAGCAGAGAGGCTGCTGTGGCTGTCACGGACCCATTGAGGCAAAGGGCTTTTTCCAGGCCGTATTACACTGACTCTATCAATGAATGTTGCATTGTTTGATAAGGTACTTTAGACAAGCACTTGAGATTAGAAAGTCAGTTTAGAAAGCAGATCTGTCCGGTAGCTGCTGCTTCATACCAGGTGGCACGTTCTTCAAAACAATGTACCTATTTAAATACTGCCTTGAGGTTACACAGAAACAGATTTTTTTCTAAAGATGGGTTCTCTTTTGAATTAACTGCTAACCCTATTCCATAATTCGAAAAATTTTATAGTTCTGAACCTAACTTTTCTGTCTTGAAAAGCACTTTAAATATTTATGGGAGAGTTTGCATAATGTCAGATTTCTGCAAGTTGTCTGTAACCTGGTGAGCCCCAGTGGGCACAAAAACCAATATTTCATAAACGCATGAATTCAAAAGCATTGGATAATGTTAGCACCTAAACCAAAAGAAAAATCTGAACAGTAATGCCTAAATGGAAGCTGCAATTACTCAAAACCTGCCTGACATACAGCAACCTCTGCTGTTCCATAAGGCACACTACAATTATTCCAAACTAAATCTAAGTCTAGAAATTATTGAATCATGTGTAGGATCATCTGACCCAATGACCAACTAAGGGACTTTTCACCAGCATATTTTCACTTTTAGTTGGAAGACAAAATAAGAGTAGCTTGCTGACCACCAAACCAGTCACCTTCTGACTGCCAGTTCACCAGCAAACCCAGCCCTCTATCACTGCGCCAGTGGAAGCTGGGAGATCCAGGCTCACCTCTATCATTCAGGGTTCTAGCCCACCAAGTACTTTATTTTGTGCACAGCCGTACAGCTGAAAAGCAGGAAGTCATTAACAGTGAGTAAAAATGGGGGAAACTGAACTTTATAAGCACGCTGCACCCATCTAATTGCTTGTTCAAAGTACTAACCAACAAGGCAAAAGCATTTTGTTGAAGAAGATTGTAGCTGACTTCAATTTCTTTTTCAGCTGTAGGGTTTTGCTAGATCCCTGAATGGTGGGGGGCCCGCAGAGAATCAGTAGCATGGCAAACAATGGCTGGCTTTGCTGGCGAGATGGCTAGAAGCTAGCCAGTTTAAGTGATCTTGCCACTTCCAACCGGGAATAAAAATGGTGGTAAATAATCCCAGTATTGTCATCAATTTTTCCTGACATGATTGACATGGAAATTCAATAGCATTCCTCAGGCATGTGTATTTCAATGAAAGGAGGGAGAAGATAGTGCAAGGGTAAATGGGGTTAACTTCACCCCAGACAACGGCACAGCACAGAAATACCACTGACGTTTCACTGTCAATCATGTGAAAGAAACTGCACTACCAGCACATTGATGCAAAGACCAATCATATAAACTTCCAGGTCACCAGTCAGTGCAGAATTTGTCACAGCTGCAAGATGCCTGATGAAATGATGTAAAGTCAGATGATCCAGTCCTGTGTCAGCATCTTCCATTTTCATCTAACCACAGTCAAGTGTTATAAAACACTATAAATTCACCAGTAGATGAGAAAAGTCGATGCTAAGCTATGACTAGAATCATTCTAAACCCTCAACTGGTTTCAATTGTTTTACTCCAGGTGACCCACATCCAGCAACTCCAATGTTCCCTACACTTACGCACCAACCCTACTGGGAGTAAAATTAATATCAGCGTAGCATAAAGCATACTGAAGGATCACCCCACTATGCCTGCCCACACTTGTATTTGGGTCACACGACTAACAACTGTCACAAGCTACACAATTGCAAAACATATTAGCATCACATTACACAGAATATTACCCTTCAAGAAACGTCACTCTCTGTTAGATTTATGACTTCCCTTTGTTGAGCTTGAGGGTCGCATCTTGTGCATTACCCCCAAGGCCTCTGCAATGCCAGGTACTCCTGCTGTTCTGACCTCCACCTTGGCTCTCTCCTATTCCTGTTTTCCTCCAATAAGGAAACCTTCAAGTGGTCCAGTCTTGGTCACTTTAACCATCTTCTGCGTGTTGCGGCAGGACTAATACTTACAATACAGCCTCACCTCTATTTGCCACATTAATTGTGTATTATAATGTTACTGGGATTGAGTCTCAATTTGATAGAGGAACATTGAATTGAGAGCTCCTGGTAAATAATAAAAATACCCAATTTCTTCCTCAGACCTCACACAGGTATTTTGCTATTTTAGAATAGGTCTCTAGTTATCTCTTATTACCATAGTAACAGTAGCTCCTCAGCCTGTCAGAGGCTTTGGATGCAGTTGGAAGATGTTTTAGGTTGAACCCTCATTTCTCATCTCACTACAACCAAATAGCTACCTCCCAATTAATAAGGCCTCTGTGACTGAGTCTCACTAAGCAAGTTAATTTCCCAACCGTTGGCTGCTGCTTATTGCAAGCAATTATTTATCATCTCATGCTGGACTACTCCATCTCGTGCATTAGGGATACATTAATGCCAGAGATTCACCCCCTTCTATTAAGACACTATCAATCTCCTTACTTATATTTTCTTCACATTTTCAGAATTTCGCACAACCATTAACACTCTTGGCAACTCCTAAATATTGGTTCAAACAGAAGACAATGTGAATATTTCTGCTCTGAGGTGAGCATTTATAACCCTTTGACTACCAAGGCCACAAACATTTTAGCAAGCTCCCCCAAGTTCACCTCAATCAGTGAAAAGATTGTTGAAATTTAAGAATCACAATTTCTGAAGAATTTTTCATTTCTAACTTGAAGTGAAATTTGAATGAAAATCCATTGAGCTTGTTGCATGCACTTTACATGTCAGGTGCATTTGACAAATTTTAAATTATATACTTTTTTTTACAATAAAGGTTTAAATACATTAAATATTAAAACTAAACGCAAAACACAGATTGCAAATTGGGGTAGTGTTATATATTCAAGTACTCACAGGGATTCCTTGGAGCTGTGGTTTGTCTAACAGATTGTGAAGTTCATTTCTAGAAGCCTCTATTTTATCACGGTCTGCAGCATCTACCATGTAACTTTGAAAAGAAAGACAGCACATTATTTACTCTACACAAGTAATCAACTATATTTTGATTAGATTATACATGACAATGGCTTAAGTCATTTACAGTGCCATAGAAACATAGAAAATAGGTGCAGGAGTAGGCCATTCGGCCCTTCGAGCCTGCACCACCATTTATTATGATCATGGCTGATCATCCAACTCAGAACCCTGCACCAGCCTTCCCTCCATACCCCCTGACCCCCGTAGCCACAAGGGCCATATCTAACTCCCTCTTAAATATAGCCAATGAACTGGCCTCAACTGTTTCCTGTGGCAGAGAATTCCACAGATTCACCACTCTCTGTGTGAAGAAGTTTTTCCTCATCTCGGTCCTAAAAGGCTTCCCCTTTATCCTCAAACTGTGACCCCTCATTCTGGACTTCCCCAACATCGGGAACAATCTTCCTACATCTAGCCTGTCCAATCCCTTTAGGATCTTATAAGTTTCAATCAGATCCCCCCTCAATCTTCTAACTTCCAACGAGTACAAGCCCAGTTCATCCAGTCTTTCTTCATATGAAAGTCCTGCCATCCCAGGAATCAATCTGGTGAACCTTCTTTGTACTCCCTCTTTGGCAAGGATGTCTTTCCTCAGATTAGGGGGCCAAAACTGCACACAATACTCCAGGTGTGGTCTCACCAAGGCCTTGCACAACTGCAATAGTACCTCCCTGCTCCTGTACTCGAATCCTCTCGCTATAAATGCCAGCATACCATTCGCCTTTTTCACCGCCTGCTGTACCTGCATGCCCACTTTCAATGACTGGTGTATAATGACACCCAGGCTTCGTTGCACCTCCCCTTTTCCTAATCGGCCACCATTCAGATAATAACCTGTTTTCCTATTTTTGCCACCAAAGTGGATAACTTCACATTTATCCACATTAAATTGCATCTGCCATGAATTTGCCCACTCACCCAACCTATCCAAGTCACCCTGCATCCTCTTAGCATCCTCTTCACAGCTAACACTGCCACCCAGCTTCGTGTCATCCGCAAACTTGGAGATGCTGCATTTAATTCCCTCATCCAAGTCACTAATATATATTATAAACAACTGGGGTCCCAGCACTGAGCCTTGCAGTACCCCACTAGTCACCACCTGCCATTCTGAAAAGGTCCCGTTTATTCCTACTCTTTGCTTCCTGTCTGCTAACCAATTCTCTATCCACATCAATGCCTTACCCCCAATACCGTGTGCTTTAAGTTTGCACACTAATCTCCTGTGTGGGACCTTGTCAAAAGCCTTTTGAAAATCCAAATATACCACATCCACTGGTTCTCCCCTATCCACTCTACTAGTTACATCCTCAAAAAATTCTATGAGATTCGTCAGACATGATTTTCCTTTCATGATTTCACCGCTTTCCAAATGTGCTGTTATCACATCTTTGATAACTGACTCCAGCAGTTTCCCCACCACCAACGTTAGGTTAACCGGTCTATAATTCCCCGGTTTCTCTCTCCCTCCTTTTTTAAAAAGTGGGGTTACATTAGCCACCCTCCAATCCTCAGGAACTAGTCCAGAATCTAACAAGTTTTGAAAAATTATCACTAATGCATCCACTATTTCTTGGGCTACTTCCTTAAGCACTCTGGGATGCAGACCATCTGGCCCTGGGGATTTATCTGCCCTTAATCCCTTCAATTTACCCAACACCACTTCCCTACCAACATGTATTTCGCTCAGTTCCTCCATCTCACTGGACCCTCTGTCCCCTACTATTTCTGGAAGATTATTTATGTCCTCCTTAGTGAAGACAGAACCAAAGTAATTATTCAATTGGTCTGCCATGTCCTTGCTCCCCATAATCAATTCACCTGTTTCTGTCTGTAGGGGACCTACATTTGTCTTTACCAATCTTTTTCTTTTCACATATCTATAAAAGCTCCTACAGTCAGTTTTTATGTTCCCTGCCAGTTTTCTCTCATAATCTTTTTTCCTCTTCCTAATTAAGCCCTTTGCCCTCCTCTGCTGATCTCTGAATTTCTCCCAGTCCTCAGGTGAGCCACTTTTTCTGGCTAATTTGTATGCTTCTTCTTTGGAATTGATACTATCCCTAATTTCTCTTGTCAGCCACGGGTGCACTACCTTCCTTGATTTATTCTTTTGCCAAACTGGGATGAACAATTATTGTAGTTCATCCATGCAATCCTTTAATGCTTGCCATTGCATATCCACCGTCAATCCTTTAAGTGTCATTTGCCAGTCTATCTTAGCTAATTCACGTCTCATACCTTCAAAGTTACCCCTCTAAATTCAGAACCTTTGTTTCTGAATTAACTATGTCACTCTCCATCTTAATGAAGAATTCCACCATATTATGGTCACTCTTAGCCAAGGGGCCTGTCACGACAAGATTGCTAATTAACCCTTCCTCATTGCTCAAAACCCAGTCTGGAATAGCCTGCTCTCTATTTGGTTCCTCGACATGTTGGTTCAAAAAACCATCCCGCATACATTCCAAGAAATCCTTTTCCTCAGCGCCTTTACCAATTTGGTTCACCCAATCTACATGTAGATTGAAGTCACCCATTATAACTGCTGTTCCTTTATTGGACACATTTCTAATTTCCTGTTTAATACCATCTCCGACCTCACTACTACTGTTAGGTGGCCTGCACACAACTCCCACCAGCATTTTCTGCCCCTTAGTGTTACACAACACTACCCATATCGATTCCACATCTTCCCAGCTTATGTTCTTCCTTTCTATTGCGTTAATCTCATCTTTAACCAGCAACGCCACCCCACCTCCTTTTCTTTCATGTCTATCCCTCCTGAATATTGAATATCCCTGAACGTTGAGCTCCCATCCTTGGTCACCCTGGAGCCATGTCTCTGTGATCCCAACTATATCATAATCATTAATAACAATCTGCACTTTCAATTCATCCACCTTGTTACAAATGCTCCTTGCATTGACACACAAAGCCTTCAGGAGCTCTTTTACAACTCTCTTAGCCCTTATACAATTATGTTGAAAAGTGGCCCTTTTTGATGCCTGCCCTGGATTTGTTGGCCTGCCACTTTTACTTTTCTCCTTACTACTTTTTGCTTCTACCCTCACTTTACACCCCTCTGTCTCTCTGCACTGGTTCCCATCCCCCTGTTGTGAACTGACCTCCTCTCGCCTAGCCTCTTTAATTTGATTCCCACCCCCCAACCATTCTAGTTTAAAGTCACCTCAGCAGCCCTCGCTAATCTCCCTGCCAGGATATTGGTCCCCCTAGGATTCAAGTGTAACCCGTCCTTTTTGTACAGGTCACACCTGCGCCAAAAGAGGTCCCAATGATCCAAAAACTTGAATCCCTGCCTCCTGCTCCAATCCCTCAGCCACGCATTTATCCTCCACCTCATCGCATTCCTACTCTCACTGTCGCGTGGCACAGGCAGTAATCCCGAGATTACTACCTTTGCGGTCCTTTTTCTCAACTCCCTTCCTAGCTCCCTATCCGTTCTATTTACCTAGGAGTTCTCCTCCATAATCCTGACTGCAGTTTATAAACTGGCAGCGGCCAACTATAATCATGTGCTTGTGATACTGCATGATGCCGTCTCCAAACAAGAAACAGTCACATTTCAAATCACTGTCAGGAACTTCAACCAGGCTTGTTTGAAGAAATCTCGACCAAATTACCATCAGCATATAACCTGTAGTACCAGAGGTCTCAACATAATAGACCACTATTATACTAAGATAAGCAATGCCTACCATTCCATGCCAAACCGTATTACAGTAAAGCGGATCACTTGGCTGTCCTTCTACCTGAATAATGGCAGAGGCTCCAGAGATTAGGACAACAAAGGGGTGGTCAAGGGAGGCAGAGCAACGGCTATGGAATTGTCTTGAGTCAGTGGACAGGGCCATGTTCAAGAAATCATAAGTGGATCTGAATGAATACACAATGGTTGCAAAGGACTTTATTAAAACAGCTGTAGATAAGTGGGTCTCCACAAAATCATTCAGAGCCTTCACATCTCTGGGGAGGAGGAGTCTAATTGATTTCAGAAGAAGGAAACTAGAGGTCCATGAGCCAATCCTCATTAGAGGATCAGACAGTGTGAGAGAGTGAGAGAGAAACTTTAAATTCCAAATGCATTTATGAAGAAAGTACGGCAGCGCCTTTACTTCCTTAGGAGTTTGCGGAGATTCAGCGTGACATCTAATGTGACTTCTATGAATGTGTAGTGGACAGTATATTGACTGGCTGCATCACAACCTGGAATAGAAACACCAATGCCGTTGAACAGAAAATCCTATAAAAAGTAGTGGATATGGCCCAGTACATCACAGGGAAAGCCCTCCCGATCAGTGAGAACATCTGCATGAAACAGTGTTGCAGCATCCAACATCAGAGACCCTCACCACCCAGAACATGCTCTCTTCTCGCTATTGCCATCTGCAAGAAGGTACTGGAGCCTCAAGACTCTCACCACCAGATTTAAGAACAGTTACTACCCCTCAATCAACAGAGATAACCTCAGTCAACTTCGCTTGCTCCATCATTGAAATATTCCCACAACCCAAGGACTCATCATCTAATGCTCTTGATATTTATTGCCGATTTATTATTATTTCATTTTTCTATTTGCAGTTTGTCTTCTGCAATCTGGAGGAACACCCAAGATGAACTGTCTTTCATTGATTGTTATGGTTATTATTCTATAGATTTACTGAGTATGCCCACAAGAAAATCAATCTCAGAGTTTGTTTATGGTGACACACATGTACTTTAATAATAAATTTACTTTGAACTTCACTTGTTTGCAGTCTTCCAAGTTGCAACCCAAAACAAAGATCCATATACAAAATGTATTCAAGTAATGGAGCTGCTGTGGAAATGACCTCAGGTTGCACCTCAACTCACACTACGTTGATGATTGCATTGGAGCTGCTTCATGCACCCATGCCAAACACTTTCCATCCAACTTCTACCCTATTCTTAAATTCACTTTGTCCATTTCTGACATCCCTCTACCCTTTCTTGATCTCTCTAACTCCATCTCTGGAGACAAACTGTCTGCGGACATATGTTATAAATTACTAACTCCCACGGCTATGTTGAATATACCTCTTCCCAACTTGTCTCCTGTAATATGCTATTCCCTTTTCTTAGACCCTTCATCTCCACTGCATCTGTTCCCAGGATGAGGCTTTCCTTCCAGGACATCAGAGATTTCCTCCTTCAAACAACTAGGTTTCCCTTCCTCCACATTTGATGCCATCCTCACCTGCATCTCCTCCATTTCCCAGACACTAGCCCTCACCCCATCTTCCTGCCACCTTAACAGGGATAGAATTCTTCTTGTCCTCACTTACTACCCCATGAGGCTCTCGATCCATCATCTTTCTCTGAAACTTCCACCATCTTCAACAGGATCCTACCACCAAACAAATCTTTACCTCCCCCCCCCCCCACCTTCTGCAGAGATCATTTTCTTTGTGATTCCTTTGTCCATGTGTCCCTCCCCATTAATCTCCCTCCAGGCACTATTCCTGCAAGTGGAAGTGTTACCCTACCCATTTACCTCCTTCCTCACCTGCATTCAGGGTCCCAAACAGTCCTTCCAGATGAAGCAACACTTCACCAGCTAATCCGTAGATTGGAAGACTGCTTTGCTGAGCACAATCTCTTCATCCACAAATAGCAGGAGTTTCCGGTGGTAAACCATTTTAATTCCAATCCCCATTTCCATTCTGACATGTCAGTCCATAGACTCCTCTACTGCCATAATTAGGCCACTCTCAGGTTGGAACAGCAACACATATTCCATCTGGGTGGCCTCCAACCTGATGGCATGAATATCGATTTTTCGAACTTCCTATTAATTTCTCCCCCTTCCCCTTCTCTCTTCTTCAGTAGCCCACTCTACCTCCCTCTGACCTCTCCTCTTCTCACCTGCCTATCACCTTCCCCTGGTGCCCTTCCTCCTTCCCTTTCTCCTATGGTCCACTCTCCTCTCCCATTAGATTCCTTCTTCTCCACCCTTCATCTTTTCCACCTGCCACCATCCAGTTTCTAACTTAATCCTCTCCTCCCCCACTCACCTGGCTTCACCTATCACCCCCTAGCTTGTAGTCCTTCCCCTCCTCCTACCTTCTTATTCTGGCTTCATCAGGACTGGAAAATAGGAGGGAAGAAGGGTCTATGCCTGAAATGTCAACTATTTATTAATTTCCATAGATGCTGCCTGAACAGCTGAGTTTCTCCAGCATTGTGTGTGTGTGTGTGTGTGTGTGTGTGTGTGTGTGTGTGTGTGTGTGTGTGTGTGTGTGTGTGTGTTGTTCTGTATTTCCAACGTCTGCAGAATGCCTTGTGTTCAGATTGTAAATGCTGTTTTGTGTGTTTTAAAGGCTGGGCTTAGGTGCAGTTTAGCTTAGCTTTCTATATTAAAAAAAAGTTATCAGCATCCTGTGAATGGCAGGAAATCCAGATGCAACTACTTTCATGTCTATTTTAAAATTAAAATGAGTAATACTGTAAGTGGGCATGTAAACTTAATATTCAGACAACAAACAAACATAAATAGATTGTCCATCTATTGCCTGAACTTTAAAGCAGAGGAACAGGCTGCTGAGCACAAATCTGCCCCAACCATGATACTAATCAAAACTAATCCCATCTGCCTACACATGGTCGACATCCCTCTGTCGCCTGCTTGTTCAGGTACCTGCCCTTAAACATTGCTACAGTCCTACCAGCTTCCAGTAGCACATTGCTAGATAAAATAAAGTATGCCTTGCAAATTTCCTTTAACTTTACCTCCACTTCAAACCAAAATTATCCAGGATTTGACATTTCCACCCTGAGGAACAGACTATCTACTGTAGAGTAAGCCAAACCACAGTACATATTTGATTTTATTATAAAGTACATTATATTCATTATAAAATACATTATTGGTTACTGATTTCCATTAAATATTTATACAATGAGCACATGAAGTACAATATTGTACTAGCTTAAAAGCAAGATTTCTTAAAATTTTGGCATTTGAAAAGATACTACTATAACACCAGCGGTTATCAGTGAGCAATTTCAGCATTCCATAAAAATAATTTTCAACTCTTTCTCACTTGTCAGCTACAACATATAGCCCCTTTATCCAAGTATACTAATATCGATTGCAAATAATTGATCTTTGTGGAAATTAACTATAGTTTACCAATCATTGTGTTTCAGACTAATTGTCTGTCCATGTTAAATGATGTTGGTTTGCATTGTACCTTTTCTCATAACTGGGACTGTTTCAAGCTCCTCCGTCATCTACTGTAGATTTTCTCATTCAAAGGTAAATTGCTAGCCACTAATCCTATGGAACAGAAAATACTTCTCAGAAGTCACTGCCATTTCCATATTTCCCATTGCTAATTCACCAGTTTCACCTCAAAGGAAGGAAAGTTTACCTTAGCAATTCAACTACTTTCTATGAACTTCAGGAAGTTGGCTCTTATTTTTGACAGTAATCTATTTTCTGCTGTTTTACTTAGGGCACTCTACTATTTTCAAAAATCCTGATCTTCACTATTAACCATTGCAATACTAATTTTTTCTTCAATTTGATAGAACCCTCACTTTAATTCTGTTAACTACAGATGGCTCCTCACAGCATCTGCCTCAATTGCATACTTATTTTTTTTTTAAAAGCTATTCAATACTTCAGTTACCCAGGCCATTCGAAGCTGTGTCTTCACACCTTTCAGTTCTGTAATCCAAGTTTAAGTTCCAGAACTATATACTGATTACCCTTCTCCAAAAAATACTTTATTAGCTGTTCAATCCTATCTCATTTAACATGATCAGATCTAAAATAACATGTCCCTCAGTTAATTCCACAATGTATTATTAAGTCTCCAACATTCAGATGCCTAAAACTAAATAATCTTAAGAAATCTAATTGTCTTTTTCCAGTAATTGTAAGGTGTATATTGTAATGTATTGCAACTGTGGGAATAAACAAGGGAAGTATAGGTGAGCATGCTCAATTGATATTGGACCATCACAGATCTATATTTAAAAATGAAGCAAGCAAAGTTCGTCACCTGATGAGACAGCAACTATATATTTGTAAAAGGCAAGTCATTCTTGATGAATCCAATTGAGTAATATTTAAGGATATCACTTACATTTTTGATCAAGTCCCAAGCAATCAGAAAAGTAATGTTGAGGCTGAAGGAACTTAACCCTCTTTAGAAAATTAGCTGAGTAATACAGACTGATAGGATAACAAGCAGGTTACTCAAACTTACTAGTGTCCCATTAAAATCCAAACTGGGATCACAACCGCAATCAGCTATTTACAACTATTTCAAAGATGGGTTAGAAAGCCAAATTTCTAAAATTTAGCAATGATAAAAATACACAGCATTACAAAACAGATGGGAACATTAAATAACATGGCCATTAATAAGTTATTTAAAAAGTGGTGTCAGCACTGATTCTTGTGGTACACCACCTCTCAGCTTCTCCCACCAAAGGAGGTGTCCTTTTACTCATTATTGTCCTGAAGCCAGTTAGTTTCTTATTCTATGTATTCTTGACCCCACATGCTTTGACCTATTTATTTGGCATTTTATGGAAGACAGTTTGGAAATCTTTATAGTACACCTATTGCATTAGTCTTATCTATACATGTAAGGATTAAACTCTATTAATCAACCTAGAAATCCTTTGGAACTTCCTGACAATTGTATTGCCAAACATTATATCTTTTTCTCCTTTATGAATTCTATTAAGATACCCAATTACCTTTAAGCTCATTGGCAAAGTTCCTGAGGTTCAAATGGATTATAATACATGCTTTCTCAAATTATCAAACTAGCAAGAACATTTCCATCTTTTTCTGGAATCTTTTAAAAGATGTGAATGTTAAAGGTTCAAGACTGGAGTTTTATTCAGTAAAGTTTGACTGGTTGTGTCATGTAAATCTTAACTTAAGTGAAGTAATGTCTTTGCAAATTTCATCTATCTCACATCCACATGGTTTACCTCTGATGAATTTGGTATATACTTTAGCAAAAAAAAAGCATCAAGAAAAAAAATAACAAGTTCATTAGTATTCTATTTATGCAACCAACTGAAGATTGCTACTGCTGCAATTTTATAACATCATGAGGAATTCGTGCTCCTAGGAAACGGTTGCTATTTTATGTAACCAAAAGCCAGTCATGTACACATGATCAAATGGGAATTGAAATAAAAAGTGCTGATTTAATCAACCCCACTCCCCACACTATTCTCCAAACAAATCCTATGAGAGTGATTTTATTCATATCTCAAATTTTGGTTAGCAATTTGTGAATTCTAATAGGGAAGTTCCTGTAACTCAAATGGCTGTAACACGAGCGTCACTTGTTTAGTGTAATGTAGGGAGTTGGCAAAGGGTAATCTTCTCACAACTTTGGGTAGCTTGGTAACTCATCCTTTAAAAGAACATTTAACAATGCAGCCAAAATGGGAAAGCAAAATTTTCTACGTGAAATGTCCAGCAATCAATATAGTTTGTAATAGTGGACTGGAGATGATAAATTAATAGTTTGCTGTAAATGCTCAACAAGTTTCCTCAAATTTTGAGTATTTTACTATTTCTGCTTATTTATCCATTTTCTTTTATATTTGCACAGTTTGTCTTTTGCACATTAGTTGTTTGCTCATCCTGCTGGATACAATCTTTCATGGATTCTATCATGGCTCTTGGATTTACTGTGTACACTCTCAAGAGAATGAATTTCAGGGTTGTACAAGATGATATATACTGCATGAACTTTTATAATAAACTTACATTGAAATTTCAACAGTGTCTGCAGACCTGCTGAAATGCCATTATGCAGGTACTGAGAACATTACATTCATCTGTAACCATAACTTCAAAGACCACTGATAATAAGGATCTGAGCAGAGGTTTAATTTAAGAAATGGCAAGGTTTTATTAAAATCACCAGCATGTTCAATCCCTTGCACTGGTCTTAATGATTTTTCAATCACAACTGACAGACCTATGCAATTGGCTCCTGAAATGTAGCAAAAGAAATGCAAGATATACTTACACAACTGCATTTACTCCTCTGCAATAACGCTCCCACATACTTCGAAACCTTGGCTGTCCACCAATATCCCAGATCTTTCAAAGGATAGAAATATGAACATTGTTATGAACACTTGAAATTCAACACACTTACAGATGTGCCCAGTTGACTATGCAGGGCTTATTGAACTTTTACAGGAGGAAAGCAATCACACAGCATTCGTTTGTTATGTGCTGTGCCTTATGACATGGGAGATCATGATCTTTTCATGACCATGATTGTTCTTGACAATTTTTTCTACAAAAGTGGTTTACCATTGCCTTCTTCTCGGTAGTGTCTTTACTACAAGACAGGTGGCCCCAGCCATTATCAATACTCTTCAGATGGTCACATAACCAGGATCTGTGATATGCACCAGCTGATCATTCACCACCTGGTCCCATGGCTTCACATGACCCTGATTGGGGGCTAAGCAAGTGCTACACCTTGCCCAAAAAGTGATCTGCAGGCTGGTGGATGGAAGAACACCTTATACGCCTTTTGATAGAGACAAATCTCCACCCCACCATCCACCTCACAGAACAGAGACTGAAATAATCAGTTTCAAAAGTTTCCTCTCAACTCAAGCCAATTCATACTCATAATTTTTAAATAAAAGCCTCATCCCTCCACACACCACTTTTACAGCTACCAAATCGATCCCCCGTTCTTATTCTCCACCCGATTGCACTGAGTTAAGAGGCTGAACGTTAGATTGGTTACATTTATTACTTTCTCTACTTCCCTCTTCCTATTTTGTCACAATCTCCCATTTCCCCTTCATTTTATAGAAACATAGAAAATAGGTGGAGTAGGCCCTTCGAGCCTGCACCGCCATTTATTATGATCATGGCTGATCATCCAACTCAGAACCCCGCCCCAGCCTTCCCTCCATACCCCCTGACCCCCGTAGCCACAAGGGCCATATCTAACTCCCTCTTAAATATAGCCAATGAACTGGCCTCAACTGTTTCCTGTGGCAGAGAATTCCACAGATTCACCACTCTCTGTGTGAAGAAGTTTTTCCTCATCTCGGTCCTAAAAGGCTTCCCCTCTATCCTCAAACTGTGGCCCCTCGTTCTGGACTTCCCCAACATCGAGAACAATCTTCCTGCATCTAGCCTGTCCAATCCCTTTAGGATCTTATACGTTTCAATCAGATCCCCCCTCAATCTTCTAAATTCCAACGAGTACAAGCCCAGTTCATCCAGTCTTTCTTCATATGAAAGTCCTGCCATCCCAGGAATCAATCTGGTGAACCTTCTTTGTACTCCCTCTATGGCAAGGATGTCTTTCCTCAGATTAGGGGACCAAAACTGCACACAATACTCCAGGTGTGGTCTCACCAAGGCCTTGTACAACTGCAGTAGTACCTCCCTGCTCCTGTACTCGAATCCTCTCGCTATAAATGCCAGCATACCATTCGCCTTTCTCACCGCCTGCTGTACCTGCATGCCCACTTTCAATGACTGGTGTATAATGACACCCAGGTCTCGTTGCACCTCCCCTTTTCCTAATCGGCCACCATTCAGATAATAATTTGTTTTCCTATTTTTGCCACCAAAGTGGATAACTTCACATTTATCCACATTAAATTGCATCTGCCATGAATTTGCCCACTCACCCAACCTATCCAAGTTTCCCTGCATCCTCTTAGCATCCTCCTCACAGCTAACACTGCCACCCAGCTTCATGTCATCCGCAAACTTGGAGATGCTGCATTTAATTCCCTCATCCAAGTCATTAATATATATTGTAAACAACTGGGGTCCCAGCACTGAGCCTTGCGGTACCCCACTAGTCACCGCCTGCCATTCTGAAAAGGTCCCATTTATTCCTACTCTTTGCTTCCTGTCTGCTAACCAACTCTCCACCCACACCAATACCTTACCCCCAATACCGTGTGCTTTAAGTTTGCACACTAATCTCCTATGTGGGACCTTGTCAAAAGCCCTCTGAAAATCCAAATATACCACATCCACTGGTTCTCCCCTATCCACTCTACTAGTTACATCCTCAAAAAATTCTATGAGATTCGTCGGACATGATTTTCCTTTCACAAATCCATGCTGACTTTGTCCGATCATTTCACCGCTTTCCAAATGTGCTGTTATCACATCCTTGATAACTGACTCCAGCAGTTTCCTCACCACCAACGTTAGGCTAACTGGTCTATAATTCCCCGGTTTCTCTCTCCCTCCTTTTTTAAAAAGTGGAGTTACATTAGCCACCCTCCAATCCTCAGGAACTAGTCCAGAATCTAACGAGTTTTGAAAAATTATCACTAATGCATCCACTATTTCTTGGGCTACTTCCTTAAACACTCTGGGATGCAGACCATCTGGCCCTGGGGATTTATCTGCCTTCAATCCCTTCAATTTACCTAACACCACTTCCCTGCTAACATGTATTTCGCTCAGTTCCTCCATCTCACTGGACCCTCTGTCCCCTACTATTTCTGGAAGATTATTTATGTCCTCCTTAGTGAAGACAGAACCAAAGTAATTATTCAATTGGTCTGCCATGTCCTTGCTCCCCATAATCAACTCACCTGTTTCTGTCTGCAGGGGACCTACATTTGTCTTTACCAGTCTTTTCCTTTTTACATATCTATAAAAGCTTTTACAGTCTGTTTTTATGTTCTCTGCCAGTTTTCTCTCATAATCTTTTTTCCCCTTCCTAATTAAGCCCTTTGTCCTCCTCTGCTGAACTCTGAATTTCTCCCAGTCCCTGGTGAGCCACTTTCTCTGGCTAATTTATATGCTTCTTCTTTGGAATTGATACTATCCCTAATTTCCCTATTGCCTTTCCAAATCTTACTCTTGGAGAATGATGACAAGATTACAGATAAAATAAACGACTGGGGACGGAACAGCTTCTCAATCTTGTTGGCAATCATTGTTTGGAGACACCGTATCTACGAGGCAAAAACAGACTCTGTAAGGTTCGAGGGGTAAAGAAGAGAGAATTGGGTGTGGTGTGATTAAAAAATCCTTAATTAGCTGGTAGGGGAGGAATGAAGTAAACTTTACTACTTTATTAATTATGAGCAAAGTATGGCCAGAGCCCAAAACCTCCCATATCAACAGGAAAAAAAAACTATTTTCTTGCAAAAACGTTTAGCCTACACAAATTCTATATTATATTAACCATTTTAAGTAAATTTGATATAACGCTAATTATAGTGTAGCCCCCCTGGCCACCCTCAGGGTCGCTAAGGGTAATTTGTAAATACCCCAGGCCAGATTTATAAAAGGAAGAGGTCAGAAATTAAGATATTCATTGATAAGTGCAGCACTGTTCTATTCATAATTCCTTAAAGCAGAGCATCATCGTTAAGATACAAAACCAAACCTATACCTTTGGGCCAACAAAACACTCACACTCAAGAAGGAGGCATTGACCATCACAAAAAGAATCTACTGCTTTCCCACAACATTTGAGTATTCCATCAACTGCAATGACATCCTGATTTGTTGCCAATGAACAACTACACCAGCACACACACTTAAAATCAAACTAGCAAGGCTATGCTGCAGTGTTACTTACCCCAAAAGCCTCACAGTATTCATGATCGCCTACAAGCTTCAAGTCGGAAATCAGAATCCTCTTGTTACAGTACAGCTTCAACAGTTATAGTTCAACACCAAGCAGCAAGTTTGATCAACATGACAATCCCCACTATGAACCATGAAGACTACTGTGCTCAACTTCAACGATATTTTATTCAATCACTTGCCAGACTTTTTTGTAAGTTCTTTGAAAACCTCAATCTTCCAACTCTCAGAAGAATGTGATAGCTGGCAGTTACATAAATATCTCTATTCTCCTCAAAGTCAAACAAAATCCTAACTTGAATATACATTCACAAACAATAGGAAATCTGTAGATGCTGGAAATTCAAGCAACACACACAAAATGCTGGTAGAACGCAGCAGGCCAGGCAGCATCTATAGGAAGAGGTACAGTCGACATTTCGGGCCGAGACCATTCGTCAGGACTAACTGAAAGGAGAGATAGTAAGAGATTTGAAAGGGGGAGGGGGAGGGGGAGATCTGAAATGATAGAAGACAGGAGGGGGAGGGATGGAGCTGAGAGCTGGAAAGTTGATTGGCAAGAAGATACAAGGCTGGAGAAGGGAGAGGATCATAGGACAGGAGGCCGAGGGAGAAAGAAAGGGGGGGAGCAGAGGAAGATATAGTGAGGACAGAGGGAGAAAAAAAGAGAAAGAAAGGGGGAAAAAAATTTTAAATAAATAATTAAATAAGGGATGGGGTAAGAAGGAGAGGAGGGGCATTAACGGAAGTAAGAGAACTCAATGTTCATGCCATCAGGTTGGAGGCTATCCAGACGGAATATAAGGTGTTCCTCCAACCTGAGTGTGGCTTCATCTTGACAGTAGAGGCGGCCATGGATGGACATATCAGAATGGGAATGGGACGTGGAATTGAAATGTGTGGCTACTGGGAGATCCTGCTTTCTCTAGCAGACAGAGTGTGGGTGTTCAGCAAAACAGTCTCCCTGTCTGTGTCGGCGCTCGCCAATATATAGAAGGCTGCACCGGGAGCGCCGGACACAGTATATCACCCTAGCCGACTCACAGCTGAAGCGTCACCTCACCTGGAAGGACTGTTTGGGGCCGTGAATGGTGGTGAGGGAGGAAGTGTAAGGGCAGGCGTAGCACTTGTTCTGCTTACAAGGTTAAGTGTCGGGAGGGAGATCGATGGGAAGGGATGGGGGGGACGAATGGACAAGGGAGTCACCTAGGGAGCAATCCCTGCGGAAAGCAGACAGAGGTGGGGAAGGAAAGATGTGCTTGGTGGTGGGATCCCGTTGGAGGTGGCGGAAGTTACAGAGGATTATATTTTGGACTCGGAGGCTTACGGAGAATTATATGTTGGACCTGGAGACTCCATATATTGTTGTTTCTTATTATTACTGGGCCCAGGAAGGATATTTGTCATGAAATGTTCATGTTCTCATAAGCACCTGAGCAGTTCAATGAAATGGAAGTCTATCGTGAATGCAGGAACTAATTAGACATAGGAGACAAGTATCATTTCCAAGTAAAAAGATAAAAATCAAAGGTAAATTTTAATCACATTTTTGAAGTATCTTTGGGGAAATTCCAATCTACGTAATTTCATATTGGAAATTTCTGCCCAAACCCACAAGGAACTGATGAAATGGATGTGGTTGCCTTCACTACCAATTGTTGTAAACACAGTATGGGTACCTTGCTGTACTGACACATTCACAGTTACACCTGGAAATTTAGTAGGGAAAAAAAAAACTGATTTACAAATATCTGTCACTAGTTTCAGAATCACTAACCCCTCAACTCCAAAAATCAAAATCAGCTTTCCTATTAATTTTAATGAATAGTGGAAATGTGGACCAGTCAAGTCTTTTGCACCTTTCCTTTTAATTCCATTCAGCTCCTTTGTTTCATTCCTCTCAAAACCCTCCAGAAATATCAATTACATTCTGTCAACTCAGTCCATGTTTAAATATTACATGTACAGTCATTCTGTGATCAACAGAACACATGCATTCTTGAAAATGATTTGATTAACAAGATGTTATAACAAAAATGCACTGTGGCTATTTTTGTACACTCTATTTCATGCAGAAAATGCTGCAGTAGTTACTATAATGAAAGATAGCTTTGTCTCGGTCTTTGATTTACAAAGCCAATATTATAAGCACAAAATGTAAATCAAACACATGGAAATTCATAACATACTTCAGGTTCTTATGATATTGAAGTAAATTAAATGGCTAAATCTATAACAGCATCATGGAAACTATTAAGTAAGCTAGAGGAAAAAAAAGGCAACGAAAAGTTGTGTTGCATATGAGAAAGAGGCAGAAATACTCAATAACCATGTATTTTGCTATCCAAATGCATTTCACTTTAGATTTCAAGGTACCTAGAAGCATGCCTGAAATGAAATGATCTACTCCAACTAACTGAGTCTGGTACAAGGCTCCAATCATCCAGCAACATTCTCATGATTTCACCATACTGTAAAGCAAAAAAGTAGGTTCATGTTTCCCCAAGGCATAACTACTCATAACACTAGAGTTATGGGTGTTACATAAAAGTTAAAATTGATTTTAAGTGTATGTGTAGCAGGGTAAAGTTGAAGTAATTTACAATAGAATCTGAACATTTTAAACTGATTTAACTTTGTTAGAACATATTCTGAAATTAAAGTATATAGCAAATATTAACTTCAGCAATTCACTTCAGTAACCAACCTTTAGACCTGAACGTGTATTTTAGATTAAATTTAAAATGCATCTTTGGACAATAGTTGGTCCTGGAGCTGTGGACATCAGTTAATTGAAAACAAGACAATGCAGATTAACATTCATTTTCGGCCTCTGGAATGTGGGTGTAAAGCTGGCGGTGTGAAAATATGTAATTCAAAGGAAGCATTGTAGATGCACTCTAACTGTAGAATTGTCCTTTAATCTTTAACATATAAAATGTCATATAATATTGGGTCAAACAGGCCTCTTCCTTCAGAGAATGGCTCTTTTGGTTGAATAAAAGACTACTTTTATATCTACCAGCTGCGTCTCTCTGGTGACTTTGTCATGTTACTACAAATCTTATTACTCTGCAAAGGGCAAGCTAATAAATGCTTGGAAAGAACCCAATCTGAGTTGCACAAGTAATAACTTATACAATTTTGTTTTGAAATTTAAAATAAGTGAACAGCCGCACTGGGCAAATTTATCCAATGTACATTCCAACTGCAAATTGTGAACACATATTGAACAATACTACATTGATTTGACCATTTTAGTACATACCTTTATTGTTACATTGCCCTTAGTGACCTTTCTCATATTGAAGCCAACTGTCGGAATCATATCTTCACTGAACTGACCACACTGGAAATGAAAATAAATAATTAAAATTATTTACCATGATCACACTAATCATTTCAAATCTTTCTGAAAGTAATGGTAGGACTCATTGCAAAATATTGTCTGTGATCAACAAAGTAAAAATTAAACTCACAGCCATCAGCTAGGTTTAGCGGGAAAGGCCTTACTGCAGTCGACAATTCTCAACTAATTCAAATGTTCCCAGATACCTTTTGGTTACATTTTGAACAGGAATGATTAAAAATTACATCTGGCCTTGACATGATAAACCACACCTGATGAATTACAGGTGACCATTGCATTTTTTTGGGGGGGGGGGTGCCTTTGTAGGATATAGTTGTCTGTAACCAATGTAAATACATAAGCATCAGTTGGAAAAAGAGATCAATTTACTTAAATTTCCATATAAATTCCATGAGTGTGAATCTTATTCCATACCTTAAGCTTTTGCAAATACTAGACAACAGGGTGACCTGTTGGGGCACCCTTTGAGAGAAGGGTAGTGCAGTCTGATGTGACCAGAATGAACATTTAATTTCTCTGAATGCTATTGGTATCACTTTGCTTTGGAAACTGAAGTAGAAAACCTCAGTTTATTAAAGAACAACAACACGTAGCAAAGCAAATATAGCTGCTCCTCGTTTAACGAAGGACACTTTTGATGGCATCATTTCTGGTTTACCTGCCACCCTCGTGCCTCTCGTTGTCATTCTGGAGATGTGCAGTCCTTTCATCTCCCGTCTCTTCATCTCTTCTGCTGTTTGTTCTTTGTCTCTGATCTTGGAGACGTACATGCCTCTCCTCCTCTGTCTCTTCTTCTCTCATCTTTTTTTGTCCTGACTCTTTGATCCTAGAGTCATGCAGCCCTGGCCTCATCCGGTTCTTGTTCTCTCCCTCTCCTTGCCGCTTCCTGATGATGTTTGGCGTCATCTTGACCATAATGTTCCCCTTCCCTTTCCACGCAGCACAATTAGGCTGACCATTTTTTTTTTTACACCCTAATGCTGGATAGAAGATACGAAGCAGTAACACCAAAGGATGCTGATTATTCTTGATGGTGTGGTTGGCGCTCTCCTAAATGGACCTGATATAGTCACCGCTGTCCTTTGACTGCAGCAAAAGGGTTTTATGGGTGTCTCGAAGTACATCATTACAATAAGATTTAATTATCTGTTAATGATGGGTGGCAGTTAGATCTGTCCCAATCCTGCACATGCTGATGGTGATTAGCAGAATGTGACCCTCAAAATAGAGCTGCCCTGCCCTTTTGCTCTGGTAGGTGTCGCTGCTGAGGCTGGCCGTGCACATGCGTCGGGCTGTCGCGTCCCAATTTGCATGATGGCAGATCATCTCTCGGGTCAAAGCGAGCCTGTTGATTTTGGCGAATGAGCAATTTTATACAAATATATAACCCTGAACTTTGCCTGCATTCTGTAAGTTAGCGCATTTTAATTCGATTTAGCCAAAAAAAGTGCTGCTGTAATGCACCATTTTGCACTAATTGGAGGTCACAAACAGACAGACAGAGCACGAGGGTTTTAGTAATAGATAGGCAAGTTCTCTATAGACAAATATACATTAGCCAAACAGACATAACATTGACATTTCCTATATATAAAAGATTGCAACACCATTTCTGATCTATTAAATACTTCGTACTATTTACAATGCCAATAAAAAGCTAATTCATGCTTTGCCTTTCCAAGATGATAAGCATACATTCCATTCTTCACATACATTCCATTCTTCACAGTAAACAATCATTCTAAATTTTAAGCTTGATAATCCAGAAATATAACTTTGAACGCTTTGGTATACAAAAGGCACATAAAGTGCTCAGACTATAATTTGGAATAATAGGAAATTTAAAAAAGCCATTCTAAAGTCCATTGAATACAGATAAATTAAAGGTTTAGAATAATCTCTTAACTATTGATAAAGCTAATGTGAGCTTTGTGAAATCCTGGATTTCTTTTAAAAAGGCGTTTCATTCCATTTATCTACAGCTGTTCACTAAGCATTTTGCAATATACAGGAATAGGCACAATAGAATGATCATCATTTAGGATAGTGCAAATCAAGACCAATACTTCCAGTATTCTAAGTGATACCATGCACCCCTCTAGAAAAGGGTACAAATGACATCCAAATTAATCTCCTTCAAATTTTTTGAGATCCTTCAAGATAAAACCAACCTCCTATCCAGTATTCTCTTTTCTAAAGTAACATACACAGAATGCTAGAGAAACTCAGTAGGTCAGGCTGCATCCATGGAAATGAATAAACAATCAATATTTTGAGCTCTCCATAACCTAGACAAAACATGATGCTATTGTTCTCTCTACTTGTAACCTTTCACGTTGCATCCTCTGCTCTCCCTAAAACAACCAAATCTCCCTCAGTTCTCTTCCATTTCAGCTTGCTATCAGTAAGATTCCAGAAGTACACTAGAGTTCAAACTTGCAGCCATTATACAATGCAATGCTAGGAGGAAATGGTTACACTGAGGAATTTCAGTTCACAATACTCGAAAGGAGGAAGTTGTCAATTAAGCTTAAATTTAGTCAACAGCGACTAAAAAAACTTAAGAAAATTTGATATTAAAATAGGAAAGGGCAAGCCAAAATAAATTGACATGCAAAATTTGGAGGATAGAGAAGAGCAGTGGAAGATTAATGAAAGCAAGTTTTACAAAAGTAGTGACTCCCAAATAGCATCAGCACTGGAATTGAATCTGACATTTCTCTGTGGCACAAAATCGACAAAAAGTGCAGCTTGTAAAAATGTGGAAGTCATACTTCATTAACGAAGTGAATGAGCAGGAATTATTGGTCATAGATTAACATCAAATACACAACTATCATCTGACTAGAAATTACAAGAAATAGATATATATATAGGTATCCGTTAGGCTCGTAAGACCATGAATTTGCGCCTTGGAAGGTTTCCAAGGCACAGGCCTAGGCAAGGTTGTATGGAAGACCGGCAGTTGCCCATGCTGCAAGTCTCCCCTCTCCACGCCATCGACGTTGTCCAAGGGAAGGGCATTAGGGCCAATACAGCTTGGCACTGGTGTTGTCGCAGAGCAATGTGTGGTTAACTGCCTCGCTCAAGGGCACAACATGCTGCCTCAGCTGAGGATCAAACTAGCGACCTTCGGATCACTAGACCGACACCTTAACCACTTCGCCACGCGCCAAGAAATAGATAAGTGATTTGAATACTGTCGCTAATTGGAGAAAAAGAGAACAGTTTACACATTTAACACTGCAAAAAAATCATTTGCATTGATACCTTTCAAGAATCACAACCAAATTTAGTTGTAACAGTGCAATATGGAACATAACACTTACTAAACGTTAGTGATTCATGGTGTATACTCCTGTCAGAGAAAGGAGCATGTTCACTTGGTAGCATTGCCACACAAATCAGTTAAACAAGACAATGCCTAAAAGACACAGGTGGTCAGGCAGATACATGGAAAATATAATCAAGCTTTAATGCTTCTTCTAGGACAGCATGGGCTACAGTAAAGACACTTAGGAGGGTGGAATTTTCCCTTTGGAGTACAGTTGAGGGAAGCTTGAACAAAAGGAGACAAAATGGCACAATGATTCTAATGAGCTGGAATGTACTTCCTCAAAAGAGTGGTGGAATTTCCAAACAATGAAATCTATACAACTTCTATAATCCAACATTCTGGGGACTTTGGTGGTGGTAAACTGGTGGATTTTCCAGACCACTGGATATTTAAGTTTTACACTTTACTAAATATTAAATATATTTTTCAGTGAATCCTGAGTGTTCAAGGGTGCATGGAAAACATGAACTGCTAGGGCAGATGTTGAACCATCTAGATTTAAAAAAAACAAAATAATATGATTGTGGAGTATCAGAGCTTTTTCGTAACCAAAACTAGATTGGGGCACCCTTTGAGAGAAGGGTAGTGCAGTCTGATGTGACCAGAATGAACATTAAATTTTCCTGAATGCTATTGGTATCGCTTTGCTTTGGAAACTGAAGTAGAAAACCTCAGTTTATTAAAGAAGAACGATGCGTAACAAAGCAAATATAGCTGCTCCTCATTTAACAAAGGACACTTTTGATGGCATCATTTCTGGTTTACCTGCCACCCTTGTGCCTCTCGTTGTCATTCTGGAGATGTGCAATCCTTTCACCTCCCGTCTCTCCATCTCTTCTGCTGTTTGTTGTCTGTCTCTGATCCTGGAGACATGCATGCCTCTCCTCCTCTGTCTCTTCTTCTCTCATCTTTTTTTGTCCTGACTCTTTGATCCTGGAGTCATGTGGCCCTGGCCTCATCTGATTCTTGCTCTCTCCCTCTCCTTACCACTTCCCATCGACATTTGGTGTCATCTCTTGAACATAATGTCCCCCTTCCCCTTCCACGCGGCATAATTAGGCTGACCACTTTTTTTATCCTAATGCTGGATAGAAGATACGAAGCACTAACACCAAAGGATGCTGATTATTCTTGATGATGTGGTTGGTGCTCTCCTAAATGGACATGTTATATCACCGCTGTCCTTTGACTGCAGCAAAGAGTTTTACGGGTGTCTCAAAGTACGTCATTACAATAAGATTTAATTACCTCTTATTGATGGGTCTCAGTTTGATCTGTCCCAATCTATGCACATGCTGATGGTGCTTAGCAGAATGTGACCCCTCGAAATAGAGCTGCCCTGCCCTTTTGCTCCGGTAGGTGTCACTGTTGAGGCTGGCCATGCACATGCGTCGGGCTGTCACGTCCCAATTTCCATGATGTCAGGTCGTCTCTTGAGTGAAAGCCAGCCTGTTTATTTTTGGCGAATAAGCAATCTTATACGAATATATAACCCTGACTTTTCCTGCATTCTGTAAGTTAGCACATTTTAATTCAATTCAGCCAAAATAAGTTCCACTGTAATGCACCGTTTGCTAACTGGAGGTCACAAACAGACAGAGCATGAGAGTTTTAGTAGTATATAGATAAGAGGTTCCAAGGGATGAGGCTCTCTATAGTAACCTCTCACAAACCAGTCATGTCTTGACACGCAATGCTATGATTAAAATCTTTTATCTTGTTAAAAAAATTATATTATTATTGAAAAATACAAAATAATGTCAACTGCAAATTTGCTTGGCTGTACATTGCAATTTTTATTGAAGTTTCTGGAGAAAGATCTTCATTCTTAATTTCTGACAGAATTTAATTTCCAAGCAGAAAAAATCCAATCTGTAACTTCGTAGCAGAAGTTTAAATGGCTGGCAGTTAAATAACGTGCTCTCTGGAGGTTGAATGGATTGGGTCTGTTTCCTTTGCAGAGCAAAGAAGTCTTCAAGTTGACATGATATAGGTATATAAAAGGGAGGTATAGAATCTATTTCCCATGATAAGGGTGTCCAGGACTAATGAGTATAGTTTGAGGTGAGAGACAGGAGGTTTAAAGGACATAGAATCTTAGAAAGGTGATTGGGAACTGAATAAGTTCTCAAAGATGGTGGTGGAGGCAGGAAAAGGAACCTAAATGAACAAGGCACAGAGGAAAATGGAATTAATAGAGGCAAACAACAGGAATTCTGCAGATGCTGGAAATTCAAGCAACACACATCAAAGTTGCTGGTGAATGCCGCAGGCCAGGCAGCATCTGTAGGAAGAGGTGCAGTCGACGTTTCAGGCCGAGACCCTTCGTCAGGACTAACTGAAGGAAGAGTGAGTAAGGGATTTGAAAGTGGGAGGGGGAGGGGGAGATCCAAAATGATAGGAGAAGACAGGAGGAGGAGGGATGGAGCCAAGAGCTGGACAGGTGATTGGCAAAAGGGGATACGAGAGGATCATGGGACAGGAGGTCCGGGAAGAAAGACAAGGGGGGGGGGACCCAGAGGATGGGCAAGAGGTATATTCAGAGGGACAGAGGGAGAAAAAGGAGAGTGAGAGAAAGAATGTGTGCATAAAAATGAGTAACAGATGGGGTACGAGGGGGAGGTGGGGCATTAGTGGAAGTTAGAGAAGTCGATGTTCATGCCATCAGGTTGGAGGCTACCCAGACGGAATATAAGGTGCTGTTCCTCCAACCTGAGTGTGGCTTCATCTTTACAGTAGAGGAGGCCGTGGATAGACATGTCAGAATGGGAATGGGATGTGGAATTAAAATGTGTGGCCACTGGGAGATCCTGCTTTCTCTGGCGGACAGAGCGTAGATGTTCAGCAAAGCGGTCTCCCAGTCTGCGTCGGGTCTCGCCAATATATAAAAGGCCACATCGGGAGCACTGGACACAGTATATCACCCCAGTCGACTCACAGGTGAAGTGTTGCCTCACCTGGAAGGACTGTTTGGGGCCCTGGATGGTGGTAAGGGAGTAAGTGTAAGGGCATGTGTAGCACTTGTTCCGCTTACACGGATAAGTGCCAGGAGGGAGATCAGTGGGGAGGGATGGGGGGGACGAATGGACAAGGGAGTTGTGTAGGGAGCGATCCCTGCGGAATGCAGGGGGGGGGGGGGAGGGAAAGATGTGCTTAGTGGTGGGATCCCGTTGGAGGTGGCGGAAGTTACGGAGAATAATATGTTGGACCCGGAGGCTGGTGGGGTGGTAGGTGAGGACCAGGGGAACCCTATTCCTAGTGGGGTGGCGGGAGGATGGAGTGAGAGCAGAATACGTGAATTAATAGAGGCAAGTGGAATTAGTATATATACCGCAGGTAAGACTGTCACAAATAAATTAGTGTACCAGGATCTTTGTGAATGCATGGCTCAACCAACATTAATGCACTGTCTCATCATTATACCACTAAATGAGCTAGTTTCGCTTTGCTTGTGTGGTAACTGCACTCCCTACATTTCAGTGATCCACAAAACGTTTTAGAATGCCTGAAGTTGCAAAATATACCCTATCAATGTAAGTCTTTCTTTTGTCATAGAATGGAGTTATATAATGTTGCGCTACCTGAAAGTCAATTATTCTGCAAAAGTAGTTTTCCTTAGCTCTCCAAACAAACGCCTTAAACGGGACAGAATCCACTAATTCCTCCAACCTGGTCCACATCCACAATCACAGTTTATAATATAATGCCTATACATATTTGGTATAAATAAAAGCCATGCTTGAGGGCACAAAGTATACTGAACTCAGGGTAGAAACCCAGCAGTGGTATTACTTGATGCTGCACAATGAACTGAGCCCACAGACAAAACTTGTCTGAAAGTCAAATGCAATGCATTAAATGGATATGAAAACTTATTGCAAAAGTCTAAGCTAGAGCTGGTGCCTCAGTGCTAAAGACCTAGATTCAATCCTGACCTCCAGTGCTGTCTGCTGTCTCTATAAACACGTGGGTTTCCTCGTGGTGTTCTAGACCCCTTCCAGCATCTCAAACGTGTGGGGGTCAGTTAGCCACTGTAAATTGTTCCGAGAATGTAAGAAATCAAATGTTTTATATTTAAATAATGCATTTTGAATAGTTAATTTATACATACTTGATCCAAACCTGTAAAAGTATGTACAAGGGCTATACA
This sequence comes from Mobula birostris, assembly GCF_030028105.1. Lineage (NCBI taxonomy): Eukaryota > Metazoa > Chordata > Chondrichthyes > Myliobatiformes > Myliobatidae > Mobula > Mobula birostris. The sequence goes on from NC_092385.1 coordinate 51,450,300, forward strand.
TCAAGTACTTTTTTACCTCTTTAGTGAAATAGAAAAACTCTGCCATAGACTGTCCCAAGCTCGGCTGTGAAAGGAGAAGAATTGGGCATGGGACTAGCAACCCCATCCCTTCAAACATCCCATCCGTGAGTAGGGAAGGATATATGATCGGCTACACCTAGGAACAACTTAAAGACCACAAGTCCATAATATAGAAGCAGAATTAGGCCATTCAGCCCATCGAGTCAGCTCCACCATTCTATCATGGTGGATTTATTATCCCTTTCAACCCCATCCTACTGACTTCTCCTCGTAACCTTTGACACCCTAAGCAAGAATCTACCAACCTCTGCTTTAAATACACTGAATGATTTGGCCTCCACAGCCATCCATGGCAATTAATTCCACAAATTCACCACTGCCTGGCTAAAGAAATTCCTTTATCTGTTCTAAATGGATGTCCCTCTTTGCTAAAGCTGTATCCTCTGGTCATAGACTCACCCACTACAGAAAACATCCTCTCCATACCCACTCTAGGCCTTTAAAAATATGAGATCAATGAGATCCCATCCTCATTCTTCTAAACTCCAGCAAGTACAGTCCCAGAGCCAAAATCTCCTCATACATTAACCATTCCCAGAATAATTCTTGTGATCCTCCACTGGATCCTCTTCAATGCCATCATATCCTTTCTTAGATAAGGGACCCAAAACTGCTCATAAATACTCCAAGTCAGGGTTTCGGCCTGAAATCTCGACTGTACTTCTTTCCATAGATGCTGCCTGGCCTTCTGAGTTCCTCCAGCATTTTATGTGCGTTGCTCAAATTTGCAGCATCTGCAGATTTTCTCATTTGTTCATCTACCTTACTCCTTCTCCTGCATGCATTCAAGTATAACACCTTCAGTCCTTTATTCATCACCCTTTTCGATTATGCCCCTATGTTACATTTCAACTCATCCCACTGACTGCAATTTTGCCCTATCATCTGCCTGTCCTTCCTCACTGAACACCAGATTGACTTGTATATCAACTGCTCCATCCTCAGCCTTATCACTCCAGTTCCCATTTTCCTACCAAATTAGTTTAAACCATCCCCAACAGTGCTCGCAAACATGCCCACTAGGATATCAGTCTCCATCAAGTTCAAGTACAATCCATTCTTTTTGTACAGGTCATACCTTCCCCAAAAGAGATCCCAAGGATCCAGAAATTAGAATCCTTACCCCCGTACCATTTCCAGGGGCCTATCTACAGAAAATAGCGCATATGGCAAGCACTGAAATTGCACCCCTGTCCAAACATCTGACACCCATCTTTTAGATAACTTTACCATAATATCAGCTCAAAAATAAAGTCAAGCTCATTAATCTTTTAATTAATTATGGCACTACATGAAAATTCTAACTGCACCTTCCTTGCTTTCACTGATGCAAATTGGTCTATGATGTGATCAAAGTCAGTTTTTTTCAGTTTCTTCTCTTTCTACACTCAGCAGAGCAAGATCACAGAGTCTGCCTTGACCCATGGAGGCTCTCAAATATGAAAGCATTAGCTTTAACTTTCTGAATGATCTCTCACAGCTGGCGATGGAAACTGTGATGGTTAGCATTATCTGAATAGCAATGCGAAGATTGGGGAAAATGCTCTCATCTCCATACTGAACAATAAATTCACGAAGCTCTTCAGGTCTTGATATCTTCATGTTGACCCGCCTTGATAGCAACATCCTGCAATCCAAAATTTCTTCATATATCTACTGTCCATCAACGTCAGAGCTGTACAATGTTACGTACCCGTAACTGGGTTGCCAAACCAGCAGAAATGGATCACTCAGTTGGCATCTGGATTACTAGAACTAAGACAGTTTTTATTACAGAAACAAGCAATACCGTACTTCTAATCAAAAGGATAACAAACGCAACAGTTCAGCAATGATAAACACACATGTACACAGAATTAAGATAACAGGATCAATCAAGCTCTATCGTTGTCTAGGGGTAAATGATCAGTTTCAAAGTGACGCAAAGTTCAGTTCAGTTCGCAGTAATCGTTGCCATGGCGATGGACAGTGGGGGGGAGGAGAGAGAGAACGAAAACGAATGAATATTTAAAACGGCTTCCACACACAGACCTGCGCAGGCAGCCTTCGGGCGAGTCCTTTGTGATGTCACCTGAGGTCACCGACCGTGACCCCTCCTTCAGATGCGGTCGATCCTCTGCAGTGAACCTGGCACCCAGGCAAGGGCGGACACACACCAGGTTCCCGCTGATCGTACCTTTCCACCCTGAGCGTCTAAGGCTTGATCCCGCGATCAGCTGTCCAAAAGCTTCCCACCGACTTGTGAGAGGCGCACCGCTTCCAGGGTCTCGTTACCTCGGGTGTCGTGTGTGTCGCCTTAGCGAACCTGTCCCTTTTTATCCCCCTGCTGGGGTATCGCCTGTCCATCACTTCAAACAGTTCAGGGTTCAAAGGGGGAGCCGCTCTTGACAGCTCTCCTTCCCCTTCATTACACATCTCCAAATGCTGCTCCATTGTTTTCCTTATCTCTCTCTCTCTCTCTCTCTCTCCTGAAGACAGGTGGCAGACCAACTGCTGATCACACAGGACAGCTAACATCTTATCTATGTGTATTCTTGTCACAACAATTCCCCCAAATTTTCACACTTCTTCTTTAGGTCGTTACTGTCGGCGCCATAACACAGTCCCTCGACATCGAGAAGGAACGCAAACTTGGTGTCAGTGTCGTGCAAACGAGCAAACCTTTCGTCCATTTCTCTGTGAAGATGGTCGAGTGTTCCCTTCATGACTCTTTCCATTTCCTCCTTAGCTGTTAACCCAGCGTCTCGAGTTCTCATCAGCCATTTGTTTCTTTCGTCTCTGACGTCTTTCAACTTCAATATTCCATTCTTGACAGAGACAGACTCCTTCTTCGAATGACTCACTGACCAACACTTCTCTTTCATCATAAAGTTGATCTTGGAGGGCTTTCAAATCCAGGGCAGCATCGTGGAAGTTCATGCTAGGATCCTGCAGCCTCTTTTGAATATGGTCAATGCAAATGAATATTTTGTTCCAAAATTCTAGCAAAATCAGAAAATTGTAACTCAACACGTGGTTGTACAGCTGCCTTGCGTCACTTTTTGTTTCACTGGTCTCCTTTTCATTGTTTATCATGTCCTGGAGAACTTGAAGTATCTCCTCAAGGTACTTGTTGACGGGCTTCACTGCTTCTGTCCTTGCACTCCACCTGGTTTCGGATTCCGACTTAACAACCATAGGCACGGCGTTTTTGAGTTTTTCCCAGCGCTGTGTTGAACAAGAGAAAACCACATAGAGAGCTTTGATGGTTCCAAAAAACGTGACCATCATTGTATCCTGCTTGGCTGCATGTACACCCACCAAGTTGAGTGAGTGATTGTCACAATTCACAAACACTGCTAGGTTGTTTTTCTCACTTAATCTTTGATAAACACCACTTCTGTGTTCAGCCATCACATCAGCGTTGTCATTGCACTGTGACCGGCAATCTTGTAGCTCCATTTTGCCCTTCTCTAGCTGTTTCAAGATGTCTTCAACCAAGCTCTCAGCATCCTTCTACCTTATCTGGATAAAACCAAGAAAGGACTCTCTAACACAGACTGTTTTCCTCTCAAAATCAACTTCCATGTACCTCACTACTTCTGACATCTGCTCACAGAGTGCCTGATCAGCAGTCGAGTCGAACATGAGACCATAGTACTTGGCTTTACGAACGCTTCTCAGTAAACTCCGGCGAACAGTGGATGCCACCATGTGGATGAATTCGTTCTGGACACCCGGTGAAAGATAAACGTGGATCCAGGATGACTTTTCAAATGAGTGAGGTGTTCTTTTATGATAGGGTTGAAGATGGCCAGTAGTTTCAGTAAGCCAGGGAAATTTCCCACATTGGAGTCATTATCTAGCTGAAGTGACTTCCTGTGTCCTTGCAATGCCAGGTTCTGGGTCGCACGGAATTTTATGCAGTGAAGGATTCTCGTCAAGTTATCACGCAGCTTCTGCTTTTCCTTCTCAATCCGTGACTGAAATACCGCGTCAATAACTCCTCTGTTTCCAGCTAAGTTTCTTCCCATTTCTTTCCACTTGTGTGAAGCATTCCCAATGATTCTTGGCATTTTCATGAACACTAATCCTTTCAGGTGCTTTCCACCGGTTGAATCCACTTTCCTGCTCCAATGAGGATTGATGGTCTGACCGGGAATAGAGAAGACAACAGATACAAAATGCAGACTTTTTAAGAAGGGGAATAGACCAACCAGGAGCCAGTCACTTCCTCACCACAACCATTTCCCAATTTCCTCTTGAACCGAGTTTTGTTCATTGAGCAGTTATTTGCTGGTAGGAAAGGCTCCTCACTGTTCTGGAAATACTTCAAACCCAGCTTTAGTATTTCTGTTCTTAACGCATCAGGCAGAATTTCTTTTCCAGTATCCTTGTCGAACTTCAGAAGTCCAATGTCATGCTGTTCAATCACTTCTGGTATGACAGTTTGAGGCTCTTTGACACCATCCAGTTCACTAGGTTCAGTGTCGTCAGGTTCAATCTTGTCAGGTAAAATCTCATCAATAAACTCAACATCACCACCACCACCATCGTCTTCCCCTCCTGTCATGTCCACTTTCTCTGTGGCAGCCTCACTCTTAATCTCGTCATACTCGGATTTATCTGACTTGACTTTCTTCTCGGCTTGTGACGCATTTGTACTTGATCCACCTTCGGACTCTAACAAACTTGTAGCAGGTGCAGGCGACTCCATGGAACGTGTCAAACTACTTGTTCTGGGTTTTTCAAAGTAGGGCACAAAGAACTTATTCAACTTCTTGGCTTCCTCCACCTCCAACTTTCGTCTCTTCCGTCCTTCAGCTCCACTTTCCTTCTTCGTGAAGAAATGTTTCATGGTCTTCTTACACAATGCTCTGAAATAAGGCCATCCTAGTGCTTCTGACTCATGATAATCAAAGACAGATCATACATCTGAAGAAAATTCTTTTTTCACTCTCCGAGGATGGCTTGTCTGACTTAAATAGAAACTGCTCAGTGGCGCCCAGGGCACGCGCTATACCTGCCATACCTGATACACCACTGACCACTTCCTCAGCCACTCATTTACCTGCACCATCATCCTCTTCCTGCCCTGACCAGCACATGGCGCTGGGAGTAATCCACAGATTACTACCTTGGAGGTTCTGCTCTTCAGCCTCTTCCCCAACTTCCTGTACTCACTGCACAGGACCTCTTCCCCTTTTCTACCTATGTCATTGGTGCCAATGTGCACCACGACCTCTGGCAGCTCACACTCCCTCATGAGAATCTTCTGCAGCCACTCTGAGACCTCCTGGGCCCGAGCACCTGGAAGGCACCACACCATCCTGCCATCTCTTTCATGGTCACAGAATCTCATCTCCATCCTCCTAACTATCGCTCTGCCTGACTTTACCCTTTCTTGCTGAGCCTCAGAGCTGGACACAGTGGCACTGGCCTGGCTGCTGCTGCTGTGCCCTGATTGGATACCTCTGGGTGGGGGATAACCCAAGGCATGGCTTATTGCTGACAGAAATGGCCACCAAGCAAACCCTGCATACTCCCCTCACTTCTGCTGGTGGTCACCCATCTATCATCTGAAGCCTGCATTCTGGGTGTGACCACCTCAGTAAAAGTCAATGAGGTTTTCAGCCTCTGGATGATCCAGAGTACATCAGCTCCAGCTCCCTGACCTTGTCAGTCAGGAGCTACAGTTGGATGCACATCCTGTAGTCATCAGGGAGTCTGTTGGGTTCCCTGAAATCCCACACCTCACAGGAGGAGGATTCCACTGCCTGAACTACAATGCTGCCTACCCTCTAACTTCTCTAAGTCTGAGGTCTAGCCTGCACCTGTTCTCGCCCCAGCCTTTTGAGCCAAAGCCTGACCACTCAAAAACTGTCCGGTCCACTTACACCTTACTTCTTTTTATTGACCACTACTGTGTGCCTATGAGATCCTTACGATTGCAGCCAGCCAAAAGGTTCTAAAAAGCCTGGAGCTCTTTTTAAACCTTGATCATCCGCTCCAACCAACGACTTCTTGCAATGATTACAGCCCACCAACAGAGGACCCTGGCAAGCTGACAGCAGCCTAGATCCCAATAAGGTGATGGGCTTAAGTTGCAAAATAGAATCCTGCGTTTGACTTACTGATGACTGGCCTCCAATACCAATGAGGGCTAACAGTAGAGACCAAAAGTTCAAGTCTGTTACATAGGGAAGTTGCAAAACTGAAATAAGTTTATATTACCTTACAGCAAAACTGAGAAACTGAAGGGTCTACACTTAGAAATTACTAAGTATTTCCTCTAATTGACAGTGCAGCTGCCTTTCTCTAGCTTTTACGGTTAGACTATCATCTTTAGAAACAAGATAGAATCAGTGTAGTATCACACTACTGCTTTCTCACCCACAGCCTTAGAAATTTTACTTCTAAGATGAATAAACTTTTCTTTCTATAAGAGATTACTGAATCTCAGAGTTTGAGATCATAGTTTACTGCTCAACCTCTAACCACCTAGATCTTGCATTAGATATTTGAACCTATGGTCTCATAATATTGACCTTACCACCTATGGAAATATTTCTTCATTTAAACCAAAATATAGTTTTTAAGATTTTATATAACACACTTTTAATTGTGTTGTTCATTAATTCATTATATGGATTGTTCATTATACTATCATAGTTTACACTTTTGATTTTTAAAACCATCTATGTAACTGAATTCTGTGTTATATTATACAAATGTAAAAGACTTACCATGAGGAGAAAGAATAGTTACAACCTGAGGAATGCTATTCTCCTGACAACCTTTTCATCTATTCTGTTCAAACTTCTTCAGAAAAGATTGTTTTCTCAAGACTCCAAGGTTCACAAAGCATTATTGTCACAAGGTACAGCTACTTGAATATGTTTGTTATTTGCATTTAGGCATATATTTTGTATGTGGTACTCCTACAATGCAATAAGTAGGACCAATAAGTTACTTGCATAGTGGATTCTGGTTAATTGGGCCATCAATAAATTGGGACAGCCACTTATTTGGGACAACTCTTAAAATCTAATCGACAAAATTTCTAGGATTCCCTTTGTCTATTTGGGACACTATGTTGCTTAATTGGGACAGGAGACTATTGCTGAACAGTTTTTTTAAGGACTAACTAATCAGGAGGGATGGACTACAGAGGTATAAATACCATCAGACTAGACACGCCCAGGCGTAATCTCTGATGAAGGGTGGCAGAGTTTGTCATCGAAACGTTGGTTATAATCAATACCTGTACCTGGCTAGAAGCCTGAGAAGGTTATTTGTCATATATGCCAGGAAAGCACTAGATCCTTTTTCAGATTAAATCAGTTTTCAAAGATGTCAGAATTATAGTAGACCATTTGGTCCATCTACTGAATTATTAGCAAAGTGACAAATTGTACTCCTGACTGTGCTGTTAAGTGACACTCAACATAACTTGCTCGCCATTACCCAATTTTTGGTTTAGCCAGGGACACTTTCACTAGACCTCATCACAGCCAAACATGGATTAACAACCTGGCCTTCGATTGCAATGCAACGTTTGACTGAGTGAAACATCACAAGAAGCCCTAGTAAAAATTGTTCATAAACATCAGAGGATTAATAATCCTGTTGCTGGAGCTATGCTATGTGCAATGGAAAATTGTCACAGATGTTGATTAATAACCTTTGCCTATACCAAGAATGCAGAGCTCAGAGTTTCTCATATCATCCTTGGAACTATACAGTGACTCCCAACCACCTTCATAAGGGCAATTGCCTTATTAGCAATGCCAGGTTTTCAGGCTGAGTGATGGCTTGTGAATTGCTGGTTAATCTTTGTTCTCCTTCCTTGTAACCTTAGAAATTTTCCTTTTTAACAACTTTCATTTGGGAATTTAATCTGCTTGTCAGGTTGTTTTCTTAAATATTTTTGAAAAACAGCTACTGATAGATGTTGGATGGTATTTTCCTTTACTTGGTTTATGAACCAACATCCTCATCTATTGCATGGAGTTCAACCAGCTGAAAAATGTCATAAAATGAAGAGTCAAATGGATAATCAAAGTCTGCATTGAATAATTCAGCTTAAAAATCATTGATCCATCACATTATTCCAGAGCAGCATTGATTTTTGTTAGTTGAATTAAAAGTGAATGCCTTGTCAATACAGATTTCTGAAGCAATTTTTTAAAATAATATCTGGGGAAAAATTATTCTTATTCAACCCAGTAACCTAGTATGTTGTTGTCACAAAAAAACTTTGTATGAAAAGTTTCTATCATGATTCTTTCTAAAAGGGAGTGTAATTTTGTCTTTCATGGGCTTCTATTTATCCCTTTTGATTTGTATCACATTGTGTGCTACACCGGTGATTGCCCAACTTTTAATGAAAATAGTTACACAAGTGTACAAATCTCTGGTTTTAAACAGTTGTGGATACTTTTCGTTAGGTGGGGGGAATTCTGGGGATGGTTTCTTCTTCCACATCTAAACATTCTTTACGCTTAACTTTGTCTATCAATGCTTCCTTTGAGGATTTACTTAAACCCTGCTTGTAGTCTGAGGCTAGATTTGATAGAATTGCAATAAAAAAAAACTAATTTCCTTAAAGTGTCAATAATACCTTCCCAGCTGATATTTTACTGATTCAGTTTTCTGCTCATACCTTGAAATGTTGCAAAGTGACAACTTTCAAAATCTTACTTTAAAAACACATTATTAAAGAATGATAAACTTGTTTTTTGTGAATTCTAGGAAAAAGAATAAAGTTATTTAATTTTAAATACATGTTGAAGCTATTTAATTCTTGTTTGTTTTTAACTATTTTAAAATGGTCAGCAAAGTCAAGGTTGCTAATTCATTGTAACTGGGGAACAAGATGGCTCACAGCTGCAAGGGCTTAAGTAGAGAAGCAGGGGTAGGTGGTAGCTTATTTCTCACTTCTCCTTTATGTCTTTTGAGTAATCCAACATCTTAAATGTTTTACACAAAATTGTTTTTCCAAACTCTTTGCTTGCAAAGCATTTACACAAGCCAAATATTCTGAAGCTGTTGCAGGAGGTAGAAGTAGTGAAGACTGTTTTTATACTCAAAGTCTTTTACGTAGTAAGTCCATAAAACATTGATAGGCAGTTGAGGGGAAGAGGTAAGAGATCAGAGTGGGGAATAGAAGAAGAGGGGAAGAAAAATTTTACCATTTTATGAAGTAAATATTTAATATTCAAATATGTAAGAAAAAATGTTTGTTGACTCATCTTTGGATTGTATTATTCGAACAATTATTCACAAGACATCCCAACCCCGCTCAAGATGAGGCAAGAAACATGCATACCCATATGCAAGGTTAGTGATCAGGACTAGGAAAAGGATAAGAGCAATGATAACATGATCAGGTCAGTCCCTGCTCTTCACTCTTCTGGGATTGAGAATGAATCAGAGGAATAGATAAAAGGCAAGTATGAGGCAGTGTATAGCAAAGCAAAGATACAAGAGACAACCCATATTAGCACAGGTCAAGTATGGAGTTAACTAAATCTTAGGAGTGGAGCTGTTATACAAAAGGCAGAAGTCACCAAGCTTCCATCCTCACAGGCTTCAACATCCCAACAAAGCAGGTACAAGAACAATTAATTCCAATGGCTAGGAGAATTGTCCATTGGAAAACTGCAAAGCAAAAATCTTCAAACCAATTTAAAGTAGCTCCAATCCACCCGGGAACTCTGTCTGATGCCGCAGAAGCTAAATATACAACAGCTGGATAGGTCTTAGCTACTGTGTGAGCTACAGCATTAAGCCAGTCAGAGGCTTAGCGCCAGTCTGCAAAAGAAACTCATGAAAGAAGATGCCTCACTCATCCGATTGTATCATTTCAGTTACTCCCGGAAAGCATAGAGAAATATCCTTTCAGTTTGAATGAACTTTTTTTTCTGGCCATTGCTGATGAATATCAAGTCCTTCTAGAACATTCTATGTGGTATCCATCATAAATTGTTCCCTAAAACTGAACTTGCGTTTCTATCTTGAGATCAATATAGATTAAATTATCAAATAACTCCAAGAGTCATTTCCTCTACAAGCCTTAAAAAATGTGCGATCCTCAGATAGTAGTTTGTCTGAATAACTTGTGTCATCAGAAATGTCCACCTTTAGAGTGAACCAAAGGATCACATTAATATTACGAGAGTGAGCACTGTCAATGCGTGGGTGTAAAGGCAGTTTTACTGTAATACTTTTTTTAAATCTTGAAAATTGTTTAGGGCTAAATAGGGATTTTTTTTCCTCTGCCTTTTGATGATACCGTCATTTGACTGAATACAAAGCAATAATTAAAGGTTTGTCTATCTATGTAACAATGTCTATTTAGGAATTATATTATCTGTGTAACCCCAAAATTTAGCTTTTTCAATCAATCTCCAATAGTAAAATTTATCATTGGCTTTTTCCAACTTGTAGTTGAAATCTATCTGAAATGTAATGAAATTCATAAGGACACCAATAGTTCTGATCTAATTTTCATAAAGTATTATTCACACCATAGTAGAAGCTATTTACAGCTGTCAATGGGCAAATTAGAAATCTGGGTAGATACGATAGTCAATGGGACTAAAATTTCCAAAATGCTTCTCGGACTTAACCAATTTCAGTCGACCAGGGTGGAAAACATTTTCGTTTCATCTTAGTTTCTGCCTCAGTGCATCTTTCCATCTCATCTTCCCATGCAAGAACGCAGGGCTTCACTGAACCGTTCAGAACATAACCCAGAAATTTAGAAATTTATCATGCTACTAAGATATGGAATAGTGGCCATAATTGGAGAAATGGAAAAATTGGAGAAGAGATAATATCCATATGACAGGAGGGAGATTGGTGAGGAGGGACAAACGCACAATGGAATCACGGAACGAGCGATTGTTGCATTGAAGATGGCAGAAGTTGCAGAAAATAATGTGCTGGATGTGGATGCTCATGGGGTGGTAGATGAGGACACTGTTATGGCGGCAGGAAGATGCGGTGAGTGCAGATGACCAGGAAATAGAGTGAGGGCAGCATCAATGGAAGAGGGAGGGCAGCACCATTCTTTGAAGGATGATATCTCTGATGCCCTAGAAAGGGAAGCTTCAGCCTGTGAACAGATGCAGTGGAGATGAAGGAACTGAGAAAAAATAGCATTTTTACAGGAGACAAGGTAGGATGAAGTATAGCCAAGGTAACCATAGGAATCGGTAGGTTCATAAAAGATGCGGCTTGCACATATCCCTGCATGCAACACAAATGCTACAACTGCCCATTTGCCTCCTCTCTTACCTCCATTCAAGGCTCCAAATAATCCTTCCAGGTGAGGCAACACTTCACCTATGAATCTGTTGGGGTCGTTTGTCGTATCTGATGCTCCCAATGCAGCTTACTGTACAGGTGAGCCCACATAAATTGGGGAACTGCTTTGTCAAGCACCTCTGCTCCGTCTGCCAAAAGCAGAACTTCCTGGTGGCCAATCATTTTAATTGCTATCCTCATTCCTGTTCTGGCATGTCAGTCTATGGCCTCCTCCTTTGCCATGATGTGGCCACTCTCAAGGTCAAGGAACAACACTCCATATTCCATCTAGGTAGCCTCTAACCTGATGCACTGACATCAATTTCACCTTCCGGTAAAATGTCTCTCCACCCGCCCCCCCCTTCTATTCCCCACTTGGCCTGTTACCTCTTCCCCTCACCTGCCTATCACCTCCCCCCAATTCCCCTCCTCCTTCCCTTCCACTCATGATCCACTCTTATCATATTCCTCCTTCTCCAGCCCATTTCCCACCCACCCGGATTCACCCATCACCTTCTAGCTGGGCCTCCTTCCCCTCCCCCACCTTTTTATTCCAGCATCTTTCTCCTTCTTTTCCAATCCTGAAGAAGGGTCTCGGCCCAAAATGTTGACTGTTTATTTATCTCTATAGGTCCCGCATAACCTGAGTTCCTCCAGCATTTTGGGTGTGCTGCTCTGGATTCCAAGCACTTGCAGAATCTCATGTTTATGCTACCCATTGTGTTTTTTTTGGGTGAATCTGTAATGCAGTTAAACCAAGACTCAAGCATCCTAAACAACAGGGCCCAGAAGGAAGTATTCCAGTTATTCCACAAGGAGTTTGTATTACTGCAGGAAAGCCTTCTGTCCATTGTATTTAATCTATTATTCCATAAGCCTTTGCCATTTTTAAAACTGATTTGTATACAATCTTTCTACACCCATTATTTCTACCTTTCAAATACACAAATCTATACCATTTCAGACCCAGATTAATAAACTAAGTATTGAAGTACATTTACAATAACCCTACCTGTCAATATAAAAGCTGCACTTAATCCTTCAAATTATCCAACCCTCCTTATAAATTGTCCTGCCAATCTTTACATTCAGCAACAAGAAACCCAACTTGATTTTCCAGTTTCTTGGTCAAAAATACCCAGTACAGTAGAAACCAGCCACTTGGTATGGCTCACACTTTACTGAGGTATCAGGGAACCTTCACGTTTATTCTCATGGTTTCTTTGGACGTACATCACAAACTGCAAGCTCATCTTTCTACTTCAATTCTATACTTCAACCAGTGGCCAAGTTTTGCTGATAATGGCTCAGTCTCACTGCTGACAACACGCTGTTTATTGGACACATACTCTGGCAATGGTCAAGCAGAATATTCTGGAAGAGCTGCCACATCGCAAAAGGAAATATGAACAGGCACAAGACAAAAATTGCTGGTAGCACTCAGATCAGGTTGCAATGAAAGGAGGCCGATCTGAGACATTGATCTCGATAGATATTATCAGATGTGCTAAATATTTTTTGCTCTTACTTCAGAGTGGCAGTATTATCATTCTGGAAAGTAGGAACAGAACATTACACTCAGCCTCCAATATTCATTTTACTTTTTCATTGATCACAAGTCTAGTTAAGCACTCTAGGCTGTAGTCCTGGTTATTCTTATATTCAAAAAAGCCTCAGTCATGACAGTTTCAACTGTTACAACATTCACAATGCTTTGAAAGGAAGAAATGTTGAGCTAGACGCCCAAAGTGATACCTGAGTCACTTTAAAGTGACCTGGTTCTAACTGTCCCTCTTCACTTGATTTCTCCAGGAGTAAAGGTTTTCACTAATTAGCCGAACAAGCTTCCATATGCAGAGGATTACAAGTTTTGGTATAGGGGATTAAGAAATCAAAACATTTTAAATGGTCAGCTGCAATCATATTTGGAGTATTTAAAGCATTTGACCAATAGGTTGCTTAAAGTTGCAGGCAGCGTTTTAAAATGAACGTGAGATAACTTAGACAAACTCCTAGAATTTAGCACCAAAAAAATTGAAAGGATGACCAAAGGCAAAATGTTTAAAATTATTAATGTAGAACAAAAAACATCCAGATAAGTAAACTTCGAAGGTTCAACCGGTTCAGTATGGTTACAGAGATAAGGGGCTAGGCCATGCCATGGTTTTAGCAAATTCAAATGAAGGGTACTGGATGGAACAGCAAAACGCAAGTCAGAACGAGTCAGTCCTAAAAAAGATGTGTATGGTAGGTGATAGATGGAAGGCCAGCAGAAGAATATTACAACAGCACATCCTGAAGCTAATAAAGGCTGTGTTCTGGCATGAAACTATGTTGTAGAACAGGGATTCAATTGATTAGTCACCATTTAGACAACATTAAAATAGGGCAATTCTACTAGTGCCCCATAAACAGCACTATGGACAATTCAAATTTTGATCAAAGATCAAGCTTCATACAAATGAAATAATGGAAACTGAAGTTTAAGCACAATTGCACTATTCAAATGATTTTTTTTAAAAACTTCAAGCTAATTTGGTATAAATTCCATTTATACATCTATAGGTTTAATTTAATGTGTTTAGTCAATCATCTAAGAATCATCCGTTTACAGAACTCAGTGAACAAACTAATTGTCACAGTTTGCTTAAATACACATTATTTTAAAAACTTACACCCAAAAAAAAAATCACCTGAAAGAGCCACCTCAAATTAATCAGATGATCAATGGTGGGTGGGGTGGGCTTCTGGAATTTTAATTTGGTACAATACATCATGGCAACTGATTTGCACTGAATCCAAGTTGAACTTGGAATTCTGCAACTTTTAAAAAAATTGATTTATGATTAATTGCACTAGAAATTAAACAGAAGAGCCTAGCATTAACCTTGGGCTCCGCTAAATCCATTTGATATTTCACAAAATGAACAGCCTAAGGTGGCTTGGCTGGTCCTAAAATATCAAACATTAACACGAGTAAGATATTCAACCAAAATTCTTCCCAGTGAAATCTGCACTGCAAAAATCACCTAAGAGACCAGTACATAATTATTACATGGGGCAGAACAAAACCACTAAGATGCAAACCTCACCTCACTTACGCTGGTGACTCAAAGTAGTTTTCTTCAGCAACATTGGTTAAAAATAAATTAGTTTAAATAGGGGATAACATTTGGCAAATGGCAGCCAGAAGATAAAGGAACATAAAGATAGAGATGTTAATTATGCACCCATTTTTTTCCTCCATTGCTCTACTTACTCACCACACAGTTAGATGGCTTGAAAGGATAGAAGTGCTTGATGTTGCCTACATCAATGGGTAAAGCAAAAAAAAAATTCTAGCATACAGATGGAATTATGTGAAGAAAAACTGTAAAGTGCCAGTTTAGACAGAGGTTCTGAGGAAATTGGGAGGAGAAGGACAATGGGACTGAGCACACATTTGAAGTGTCTGCAATGCAAGATGCCTGGGAAGAGTTCTGTTTTCCTATTACACAACGGAAAGCAATGCTTGAAGTCAGCTGCAAATAGCTAGTGTATTTGGTAGTTGGAAGGATACAAAGATGACAACATATCTGTTTCCCCATGTTACATAACCCAGTACAGATTCCAACTGTCATCATACAGATTGAAACTGCTGCAGAAACAGTTCTAATTTTTTTTTTAAATGTAGGAAATTTAATTGCCTGAATTTACCATTACATACAATTATGGTTTTGTTTAGAAAATAAAGAATGAAATTTAACATTTAACGTCATTAATCCAGTAAGTCAAGAGTATTTCTTTGCTGTTCCACAGTCAACTTATGCATTGCTCACTTCAATGAACTATGCCAAAATCTTAACTAAAACTTATCAAATTCTTAGAACCCCAATAAGATACCTGCCTAGATACTTTAGGGCAGCTTGAAATTCCAGAAGAATCACATTCTCCAAATATGAAGGTAACCAGTACCAGCTGAAGCTACAAGAACATTATTCAGAGGGCTGGGAATCTCTTGACTTGGCTGTTATCGCTAGGGAGAGCTGCAGATTTTCACAGCAGTATTTTACAACTCAAGATCGGTGGCGCTTTGGATATCAAATGGTACGCTGTACGTGGAGTTTTCAAATGTTCTGCCACGATCTTGTTAATATGACTTTTTTTTAAATTCATTTACTGCATGTAGCCTTGACTAGGCCAGAATTTATTGCCCACAGGAGTCTGAATAGAACTTCTAGCATTTAGTCCCACCAATGAATGAACACTAAAACTTCCTTGTTAATGTGGCAGGTGGGAGAACAGCACCTGAGAGAGCTCCCTCCTTAACTTCTGCTGCCCTGGTCCCGTTGTTCAGTACAGGTTATAGGATTCAGAATGCTGCTAAAGGAGCCTTGCAATTGCTGAACTGCATGTTGTAAACAGCATACATTGTGCTAAATGCTGGCAACCAAGGAAATTAATGTTTAAGGTAGTGGATGCGGCACCAAATGAGCTGACTACTTATTGTTGAACTTCTTGGAGCTGCACTTAATCAGATAGGCAGCATTCCACTTCATTCTCGACTTAAGTTCTACAAAAAACGGTAAGGTTAAACAGACTCAGGAAGTGAGGACACTCAGTCTCTGCAGCGTTCTGTAAATACTTGTGCATACATCACTGCTCCAGACAGCTTCAAGTTAGTAGATGCAGTTGGTGGAAGACGAGGTGATGTTAATGCCGTTGAACAACTACACACTGTCTTAATGTGGACAGCAATTTCATAGCATTTCTGTGTGGCATGAATGGTATTTGGCACATAGTCACATATGTCTGAAGATCTCACGTCTTCTTGCATTGACCTATAGGACTGCATCATCATGAACTGTTGAAAATCAAAATGTATATCAAAGTCAATATTTCCATTAATATCAAAAATAAAACATGGATGGAGCAGCTGAAGCCGGCTGAGCCGGAACATTGTCCCTTAGAATTCCTTCTGTCACATCCTGGGGCCAGACTGAGGGTATTAGCGGACATCCGTTAGTCTTGCGAGACAATGGATCTGCGCCTGGAAAGTCTTCACTCTCCAGGGCGCAGGCCTGGGCGAGGTTGTATGGAAGACCAGCAGTTGCCCATGCTGCAAGTCTCCCCTCTCCACAACACCAATGTTGTCCAAGGGAAGGGCATTAGGACCCATACAGCTTGGCATCAGTGTCGTCGCAGAGCAATGTGTGATGAAGTGCCTTGCTCAAGGACACAACACGCTGCCTCAGCTGGGGCTCGAACTCACGACCTTCAGGTCGCTAGTCCAATGCCTTAACCACTTGGCCACATGCCCACACACATCCACATCCTATTGATACTAGAGCAGGGGTTCCAAACCTTTTTCATGCCATGGACCCCTGCAGCCGGGGAATGTTTTCCAGTAAACGCTATTTCAATAGCCAAGGAAATTATAATCAACTCTCATATTCAGCTTTGACCCATGTTTGGTCTACTACTGTAGGACTGGAGCACCATAGCAATAATTTAAGGACCTCTTGACAGCAGTGTGATACCACCCACTTTCTTGGTTAACTGCTATGGCAGAGATTAACCAGTTTGGATTTGCACATCCTGGAGGATCTTCAGTGGAAGCACAGTAATTCCAGAGCATGTTTCAAAATGGATTTTGTCAAGGTCAACCGGCTTGGTTGCACCCACTGCTCTCACCCTTTCAGGCAGGGGTTACCACAATTTCTATATGCCATGGACCGAGAGGTTCATGGACCCAGTCTGGGGACCCCTGCTTTCAGGAAATGAAATCGGCTGACACCCAGCTTCTGTGATTCTGGAGGAGGATATTAACGGCTGATTGAAAATGATTTTGAAATACACAGCTGATGACTTGCACTCAGTAAGCAGTCAGCATGAGAATGGGGAAACTCATGGATAATTATTGTTTACTGCTACCTGCTTTTCACTGGTTTGTATCACATTTTAGCTTCACCAGGTTTACAGGATTTTTTGTAATACTCGTCCCATGCTACTTTTAAATTATTCTCCACTAAATCCAACAGTGATCTCTCTGGCTTGCTGTCACTGAATGCAAAATGTGGCTATAAAGTTGCATATCTGGTGCATTGTAATCTACAGATCTACAAGATCCCATGACTGCTCAGCTTATTGCTGTCGAATATGTTCCAAATCTATCCAGTTTAAGATAATGACAATGCCATGCCTCACATTGAGTCAGATCTTCAACATGAGGTCAGCATTTGTAAGGACACTGCTGTTGTCACTGCTAAATATAACAGATGTATGCAGGGTTCTTCTGTACATCGTGCTCAATCAGTAAATGTCACAAAGCCACTCTTGCAGCTCAATCTTTATCAAACAGCTATGCGTCCAACAAGCGCCTGGTCCTGGACATTAACCAACCCTGAGCATGTTCTCCCTCCCTGGTGCCCTTAAGTATTTCTTCCTAATTGCTTTCTGCAAGTTCAGGACCAAGAGTATGCTCCATAGCACAAGATTAGCTTATCAATGCGTACCCTAGTGCTCCGAGACCTCAAAGAGCCAGAGTCAACTTGAGGGCTCCCAAGGCCATTCCTTCCAAATGTATTGTTAATTTTAAACGGGCTTCCCTGCCAAATGGATTTCAGTTCCTGGTTTTACATTGTCTTGAATTTTCAATTTCTAGTGAGCAAACCTACAATACCTACTTTATTGGCACTCTCGTATGCAAGGTATTAAGCTTTAAGCTAGAAAAAGCATAACCACATCACCCACATAATCTGTTTCTCACCGCAACAGAAATGGGGTAACATCTTTAAACTCAGATTCAGACACAAGTCTTGAGGCTCCAATTGAGAATTCACTAGCTGCTTGGGTTGAGACACTGGAGGATGACACACTGAGCCCAGGTTGGAAGAGTAACAAAACAATCCACACAACGAGCTCAATTAACATTTCACAAGCTGCAGAAACCGTAATATAAAGGGTCAATAAATTCAGAGAGCACAACAAAGCAACGGGAGCGTACACTAGAGAGAATAACAAAGCTGCAGGTGGAGGTAAGGGCATCCACTGGCAAGAATAGGGCTTGGTTACTAGGAGGCACTCCAAAACATGCAGTCAAGATTAGAGTTAGAGGAAGAATGAACAGAATGAAAAGGCTGGGGTTAGACAGCTGAAGGTGTTATCCAGAGAAAGAGAGGGGATTTTAAGGAAGAGCAGAGAGCATGGGAGGGGAAAGGAGTTTTTAAACCCAGGGTTAGTGAAATGGGGAAAGAAGATATTGAGTTTGGTCCAGCAGAGGGGAAAATGTAGGGATTAAGAGGGCGGGGTCGGAGTAGAGACAAAGATTGAGCCAGTACAGGGGCACGAACAGCGAGTCAGGGCGGAGAGGCGCTGAGGTGCGAACACTGAACCAGGCAGGGTAAGACATTTTGAGAAAGGGTGGAGAGGAGGATATAGGAGCCTTGAGGTGGAAGGTAATGTGATGAGGGCACTGCGGAAAGGGTGGAAGGGCTAGGGAATGGACGACTGAATCTAAATGGGCTAAAGCGGAGGCCTGAGCGCCTTGGCCGGCGACACTCACCGCGATAACGTTGACGAAGGTGGTCTTGCCAGAGTATTGCAACCCTACTAGTGTCAGCTCCATCTCCTCCTTCCAGAACAACGACTTGATCCAGTCTAGCAACCGGTTGAAAAACGCCAACATCCTGCGTCAGGCGAGGGGGGCGAACAGGAGGGAGAACGGGCCGCAGCCGAGAAACAGGGACCGAGGGCTGGGGCCTCCACACCGACGACAAGCGGCTACTCACAACACCGGAAGTGTTCACGAGTCAGGTGATGGGGAACCAAGAGCGCTGGGATACTGGAGGACCAGGATCCAATCACCTTAGAATACTGTACAGAAATTTGCTATGGCTGATGGGATACTGGAGGAGTTGTCCGCTCAACCTAAGAGAAGTCCTTTTTCAATGACTGGAGAACATGGTTAATTTGAAAAATACTTTATTTGCAAAATCAAACACTGAAACAGAAACATTATCCTTCTTGTCCAGGATGCATTTCCTTGGTTGCTGAATTCATTTATTCTAGCAAGCCAGTGGAATTTATTCTATTTATTCTGCGCTGTCTCTCCCCCAGGGATACACAAGTAGTGCTGCCACTTCAAAAGAGAGGCAGGCAGTTTGCTGGGCGGATCCCTCTACACCCGTTTGATTTAAAATGTATTTATGAAAAATATATATATACGAAAATACAAATAAAAATGGTTCATAGCTCTCTTTACCTTCATAGTCTCGTCTGTCTTATACAGGTTACAAGGTCTAAATATTGGTAGTATTAGTACAGTTACTGTACAAGGCACTATTAACATTCATGGCCTCTTTGGACAATGCACACATCAATTATTGATTGGATCCAACCTCTCAGGGTCCGATGGTAGAAAGACCTCAGTCCCTTCATGAGGCAGCATTCCTTTATTGTCCTGTCATTGCACAGGAGGATGCTGCCTGGACTGGTGAATGGCCAGCACTGCAGGCTGAAGCACAGACCCGAAAGAAAGTCCTCTGACTGATCAAACACTTCACACTGGAGTCATGGAGACATAATATAGAAATAGTCCACACCAACCACACATTCATACCAATCTGACCTTAATCCCGCAAACAACAGGAATTCTGCAGATGCTGGAAATTCAAGCAACACACATTGTGTGTTGCCTGACCTTAATCCCGTCTTTTTTCTTCTCACATTCTCTTCATCATCGTCTCCATCAGTCGCCTGCATCTCAAGTTCAAGTTTATTGTCATTCAACGTACGCATGTATACAGCCATACAAAACAACATTCCTCAGGGACCAACATGCAAAATGCAGTACATCTATAACATACAGCACATACAATGATATTAGCACAATAATACTAACAGATAAAAAATTATTCTGTAGATGTACAAGGTGAAATAAGGTGCATATAACAATACAGAGTTAAATATACAACAGTATAATGCTACTGGCACGTTCAATAATAATGTGTACTAGGTGGTAGCAGGGTGTTCTGAACTCTCACAGCCTGGGGAAAGAAACTATAACCCAGCCTAACAATCCTTATTCTTATACTGTGCTACCTTCTGCCTGACAGTAGAAACACAGAAAACCTACAGCACAATACAGGCCCTTCGACCCATAAAGCTGTGCTGAACATGCCCTTACCTTAGAAATTACCCAGGCTTACCCATAGCCCTCCATTTTTCTGAGCTCCATGTACATGGAGCTGATTGATGAACTGGTTGGCTCCAAGTTGATTGGTGAAAGAGATAAAGGGCTAGAGGATGAGGAATCTGACAGAAGATCATGAAGGAAAGGAAAGGGGGAGGAGCAGCAGAGGAGGGTGATGGGCAGGTAAAGAAATTAGATGAGACAGGGAAATAGGATGGGGAATGGTGGTGGGGAGGCAATCACTGGAAATTCAAGAAATTGATGTTCATGTATGTATTAAGAATCTGATGTCATTTTATTTCCCTTCATGGATCTTATTCAATAATTATTTGACTATTCATATTGTATATTATTGACCTGTTAACTTTCTGACAAAATTAGCTGTGGAGGTATTTCCTTTTTGATGAATAATCATCTGTCCTTATGTAACTGCAGATTTATATAAACGGCTTCAACTACATGAAGGCAAAGATCTTAAAATACAAGTAACAATCATAGAGATTGCAGGATGGAAATCTTGAGCAATACATGCTAAGTTGCTGGAGGAACTCAGCAGGTCAAGCAGCATCTATGGAGGGAAATAAACAGTTGAGGTTTTAGGCCAAGACCCTTCATCAGGACAGAATATTCTGATGAGAAGCAGCAATCAGAAATTTTCATTAAATAAGACTAATCACAGACAATGGTCTGCACAGCTAGGATACACAACAAACAAGGATACATCATTTTAGGTCACCACAGCACATCTCCAGTCAATGCTTTATAGCTGGGGTTTAATCCATTTCCTTTCGCCTTAAAAAAGGGAACAGAATGTGGTTTAGGTTTAACAAAGACAGCATTTGAACTTGTAAAGATTAGGAACAAAAATTAAAGTACTAATGCTTTCATAAGAATTTTATAAGACTGTAAGAGATTGGAGCAGAATTAGGCCATTTGACCCACTGAGTCTGTTCCTCCATTCGGTCGGGTTGATTTATTTTCCTATTCAACCCCATCCTGTCTTCACCCCGTAACCTTTGACACTTTTACTAATTAAGAACAGATCAATGTCTGCCTTAAATATGCCCAATATATTTTTATAGCCTGCTGTCTGTAGCAATGAATTCCACAAATTCACCTCCCTCATGGTTAAAGAAATTCCTTCCTTCCTCCTATCTAGGAATTAAAAAGGCTGTTACAGTCACTAATACCTTCAATACCCCTGTCGATCTTCATTAGCCTTCGGATGATAGTGTCCTTTTTATCACCCTGCCGAATCTCAGTCCTTGTTGCGAAGTGTCCATTTGCTGGCTGGGGATTTACCAAGGATGGGGAAACACCAGGCTCTGTTCGAAATGATCAACAAGATTGTGGGATGGGTGGGGTCCCTGACAATGCGAAGAGCTCTGTGAATGCAGCATTTCTGGCACATGTCCTGGATGGGGGAGGAGGGAAGGGGGTGAGAGAGACCCTGACGATTTTGTCAGCAGTCCTCACAATCCTTTCCAGGGATTTATGTGCCTTGCAGTTCCCATAAAAGACGGTGATACAGCTGATCAGGAAACTCAATGGTGCTCCGGTAGAATATAGTTAGAAGGGGGATGGGGAGCCTCACTCGCCGCAATCTTGTCTGGAAGTGCAGATGCCGTTGTGCTTTCTTGACTAAAGAGGTAGTGCTGGGAGATCGTCCATGATGACACTTCAGGAAACATTGTGCTCCTCACTCTCTCCATGGAGCAGCCACTGATATGTAGTAGGGAGCAGCCAGCCTGCACCTTCCTGAAGTCCACAATCACCTCTTCCGTTTTGTCCATGTTGAGACTCAAGTTGCTGTACTCATTCCAGTCCACACGCCACTCTGCCTCATCTGCGTGCAACGGCTCATCATTGTTGCCGACCAACCGCTGTCATGACAGCAGCGAAGTTAATGCTGCGGGGAGAGCTGGGTCGAGCAGTAGAGTGGTACGTCAACAGTATGAGAGCAGAGGGCTGAGCGGGCAGCCCTGTGGGGCACAGGTGCTCGGTGTTATGGAGCTGGAGATGTTGCTGCCACATGGGCTGCCTGAGGTCTCTCCGTCAAGATCCAGTTACAAAGGAAGGTGTTTTTCCAGTAAGATAGCAGTGGTTTCTATGGGGCCAACCAAATGTGTTATTTTTTTTACAATTGCAAGACCCTGCTAGACAAGAAGAACTTAAAGTACTGCATGTCTACCCCATCAGTGAGTTGCTCGTTGGTGGAGAAACTGAAGGAGCTGGACTTCAGAATCAGATTTATTATCACCGGCATGTGACGTGAAATTTGTTAACTTAGCAGCAGCAGTTCAATGCAATACATAATCCAACAGAGAGAGAAAATAATAATAATAATTGTTGTAATGTGAGCATTATTAAAAGTAAGTTAATACAAATTAGGTTAATGGGGGGGGGGTTCTACTTCCATTCTTTTTACTTGGGGTGGGCTCTGTGTATAGTGTGCCCGCCATGCCGTACAGGTTGTGAAAGCCTCTGTATATTAGATTAGATTATGAGGACACGCAATCCTCGTTTATTGTCATTTAGAAATGCATACACTAAAAAATGATACAATGTTCCTCCAGTATGATATCACAGAAACACAGGACAGACCCAGACTAAAAGTGACAAAAACCACATAATTATAACATATAGTTACAACAGTGCAAAGCAATACCGTAATTTGATAAAGAGCAGACCATGGGCACGGTAAAAAAAAGTCTCTAAGTCCCAATAGCCCCAACATCTCATGCAGAAGGTAGAAGGGAGAAACTCTCCCTGCCATGAGCCTCCAGTATCGCAAACTTGCCGATGCAGCACCCTGGAAGCACCCAACCACAGTCCGACTCTGAGTCCGTCCGAAAACTTTGAGCCTCCGACCAGCCCTCCGACACCGAGCACCGAACACCATCTCTGCCGAGCACTTCGACCCCGCCCCGGCCATCGAGCAACAAGCAAAGCCGAGGACTTGGGGCCTTCCCTTCTGGAGATTCTGGATCACACAGTAGCAGCGGCAGTGAAACAGGCATTTCAGAAGTTTTCCAGATGTTCCTCCATGCTCTCACTTCTGCCTCCATCAAATCAGAATTGTGCATAGCACCCTACTTGACAAATAACAGATATCATCACCGGAGTGGACACGCGCGCTGCGTTGCACCACCATCTTCTCCTCTCCTATCGGTTTTGAAGTTCGACATAAAGTTGTTTCTTTGGCATGAGGTTGTCGAGTGTGCTTTTTTCAAAGTAGAAGTTACTGCATATTTTTGGCGATAAGGTAAACTGGTTTTGTGGACGTGTCGGCACATTTCGAGCGGGAGCAGCAGCGCTGATAAGGGGCCTCACGTTCAGATGTCTACGTTTGGAACTATCGTTGATTTTGTGGATGTGATGGAGGACTGGCCAGAGTATGAGGAAAGGATGGGACACTTTTCCTGTGCTAATGGAATTACTGAGGAGGCTAAGAAGCGCTCTATTCTCCTGAGTGTGTGTGGGGCAAAGACTTACAAGCTAATAAGGAATTTAGCTGCACTGCAGAAACCGGGGGATATTCCATATGACGAAGTAGTCAAGCTCATGGGGAACCACCACAATCTGAAACCTTCTGTGATAGTCCAACGGTGTAAGTTTCACAGCCGTTTCAGGAAGTCAGGTCAGTCTGCGGCCAATTTTGTGGCCGAGCTTCAGCAGCTGGTGAAGCATTGTGATTTCAGAGCAGTGTTGGAAGACATGCTCCGTGATCAATTGGTATGCGGCATTAATAATGACAACATACAACGCCGCCTGTTAGGGGAAACCCCACAACTGACTTTCAAGGAAGCCTTAGAGATTACCAAAGGCATGGAGATGGCTGCTAATAAAACCAAGGATATCCAGAAAGGACATGGGGGGGGGGGGTCGCAGTCGGCGGCAGTGCACCAGGGCAGGAGGGAGACTGGTAAACAGGCAAAGCGGGTGGAATGTTTCTGGTGTGGAGGGTCGCACTGTGCAAATGCTGATGCACTGATTCGACTACCTTTACCTGAGACACCTGGTACTACATATGTGCCTCCAGAGACTGTGTTTTCATCGGAGAGGCTGTCAGAGACACCTGTAAAGGTGACCCAGATCAGGCAGCGGACAGAGAGGGACCCAGTCCTGTCCCAAGTCAAGACTTTTCTTTTACAAGGTTAACCCAGATTCGTGGAAGGAGAGGAACTGAGGCCTTATGCCAAATGCAAGACAGATCTCAGTCTGCAGGATGGCTGCATTTTCTGGGGGGGGGGCGAGGGTCATCGTGCCTCCCCCTGGCCGTTCACAGATTGTGGAGGAAATTCATGAGACTCACCCAGGAGTGTCTCGAATGAAAAGCCTTGCAAGTTCCTATGTTTGGTGGCCAGAAATGGATCTGGATCTGGAGAACAAGGTAAAATCATGCACACAATGTCAGACTAATCAGAATATGACACCACCAGCTCCTTTGCATCCATGGGAATGGCCAGACCACCCCTGGTCTAGGCTACATTTGGGTTTTGCAGGCCCTTTTATGGGGCAGATGTTTCTTGTAATGGTAGATGCGCATTCTAAATGGATCGAAGCTCACATCATGAGCAACATCACAGCCCCCTCAACCATAGACAAACTCAGGCAAGTGTTTGCAGTCCACGGGTTGCCTAACACTCTGGTCACTGATAATGGTCTGACGTTCACCAGTGAGCTGTTCAGTGGGTTCATGCAGCAGAATGGCATTCGTCACATTTGGACGGCCCCTTTCCACCCAGCCTCCAATGGTTTGACTGAGCGGGCTGTTCAGTCAGTGAAGGAAGGACTGAAGCAGATGACAGGGGACTCTCTTAGCATTCAGCTTTCACGTTTCCTGTTTAAATACCGCCTCACGCCACAGACTACGACTGCCCACACCCCAGCAGAGATGCTGATGGGGCGTAGGCCTAAGTCAAGATAGGACCTGCTGCGCCCGGAGATGAAGGCAAAAGTGAGACAGACTACTGCGGAAGCATGTCCACCAGTGACTTTGCCAGAGGGCGAGACACTGGCAGAGGGGTCGGGGTCCCCTGAAATGGACATTCTCACGCAGACACACAGACCCCTCTCATGCCCCCAATACCATATCCACCCAAAACAGCCTCGCCAGCGGTGCCTGCTGGGTCACCAGGGATAGTGCGCAGATCACAGCACACTCGTAAACCTCCTGACAGACTGAATCTTTGACGGGATAGTTCTTTTTTTGTTGTTGTTAGATTGAATGTTGAATCTGTCATGTTTTCCAGATGTTTTGTATTGATAAACTGTTGCTGAGATACTAGTATAAGTTTTCAGGGATACGCAAGTTAATAACACCACTGTTTTTATTTCCTAGTTTTTACATTTGGGAGATGTTGGATTTTAAAGGGTGTTACATACCCTGTAACTGGGTTGCCAAACCAGCAGAAATGGACCACTTAGTTGGAGTCTGGTTTAACAGAAGTTAACAAAGTTTTATTAAAGAAATAAGTAACACAGTACTCTAATCGTAAGGATATAAATGCAACAGGTTAGCAATGATAAAACACACATGTACACAGAACTAGGGTAATAGGAATCAACCAAGCTCTATTGCAGTCTAGGGGTAAAATGATCAGTCTCAAGTGACGCGGAGTTCAGTTCAGCTTAGTACAGTTCGCAGTAATCGCTGTTGTGCCGTTGGAGAGAGAGAGAGAGATAGAGATATTCAAATCTGATTCAGCAGACCTTTGATGTTCTTCGCAGTTAGCTTTCGGGCGAACCCTTTTAATGTCTTCTGTGGTCACCGACTGTGACCCCTCTGTTCCGGATACGACCGTTCTTCCGCAGTGAACCCGGCACCCAGGCAAGGGTGGACACACACACCAGGTTCCCGCCAATCGTACCTTTTCACCCTGTGCGTCTATGGTCGGTCCTGTGACCAGACCTCCAAACTCTCACCAACTTGTGGGGGCACACCGCTCTTCCAGGGTCTCGTTATCTCGTGATCTCGTGGTGTGTGTCATGCCTTAGCGAACCTGTTCTTTTTATCCCTCTGCTGGGGTATCGCCTGTCCATCAAACTTCAAACTGTTCGGGTTCAAAGCAACCGGTCTGTCAATATTCTGAAATGTGTTTCTTTCTTGTTAATCTCTCTCTTCTCTCTAATTAGCATTTTGAATGTTTCTCCATTGTCTCACTTATCTCTCTCATCAGCATCAATCTTCTGATAACTTGGTTTGTCGTCACAAGGGGGAGAAGTGTTGTAATGTGAGCATTATTAAAAGTAAATTAATACTAATTAGGATAATGGGGGGGTTCTACTTCCGTTCTTTTTACTTCTGGTGGGCTTTGTGTATAGTGTGCCAACCATGCTGTACAGGTTGTGAAAGCCTCTGTATATACATATCGGTTTTGAAGTTCAACATAAAATTGTTTCTTTGGCATGAAGTTGTCGAATGTGCCTTTTTCAAAGTACAAGTTACTACAACAATAAATAAAATAAAACATAATAAATAAACAAATAAATCCATTGTGTATATTGAATAGAATTTTTAAAATGTGTAAAAACAGAAATACTGTATATTAAAAAAGTGAGGCAGTGTTCAAGGGTTCAATGTCCATTTGGGAATCGGATGGCAGAGAGGAAGAAGCTGCTCCTGAATCGCTGAGTGTGTGCCTTCAGGCTTCTGTATCTCCTACCTGATGGTAACAGTGAGAAAAATGCATGCCCTGGGTGCTGGAGGTCCTTAATGATGGATGCTGCCTTTCTGAGACACCGCTTCCTAAAGACGTCCTGGGTACTTTGTAGGCTAGTGCCCAAGATGGAGCTGACTAGCTCCTTGCAGTCCTGTGCAGTAGCCCCTCCATACCAGACAGTGATGCAGCCTGTCAGAATGCTCTCCACAGTGCAACTATAGGAGTTTTTGAGTATATTTGTTGACATGCCAAACCTCTTCAAACTCCTAATAAAGTATAGCCGCTGTCTTGCCTTCTTTATGACTACATTATTGTGCTGCTGCCTGTGCCAGAGAGGTACCGGAGGTGTCGGTGTGCAGTCTTGTAGCGAGTGGTCGTCTTAGTCACTTTTCTTGTGATTGGAAGACTCTGTTGGACATTGTTAACGTGGAATGCTGCAAGTCCGATTCACTGATTTATTGGCAGACGGCAGGGACGTAAGGTATGGCCTCAGTCGTAGCGAGGACTAGATTCAAGGCATGGTGTCACCTGTTCACAGCCACCTGGGAGAGTGGCGTCAGAGTTGGTGTGGTCCACTGGAGACTTTGTGGCACAGTGCCCAAGTTGGAGTCGGTGTTGCTCCCCACTGTTCGCTTGGCAAAAGACAAGCCATATTGTGTTTGACTGCAGAGAGCTGCAACATACATTGACTCAGGGTCTTTGAATATATATTTTTTGTGTGATCGTATTTTACTGATATCTTACCTGTGCTTACTATCTGATATGTTCTATATGTGTTTTGTGCCATGTATGACTGTTAGGACATTGTTTGCACCTTGGCTGTATTCATGGTATTTTTGTGTGGTTGAATGACAATTAAACTTGAATTTCAACTTGAGACCCGACAAGGACAGTTTACCCACTAGCATCTGAGGAATAATCGGATTGAACGCCAAACTGAGGACGATGAACAGCTTTCTGATGTAGGAGACACCATACTCAAAGTGGGACAGAACTTAATAGAGGGCTGAGGCTATGGCAACATCAGAAGACCGATTCGGGTGATATGCACACTGGTAGGGGGTCTAATGTAGTGGGAAGGCAAGATTTAATGCAATTCATGAACAGTAGTCGTTTTGGCAGGTTACTGTGGGCCTCTTGACCCTGGGATGATGGTGGCAGCCTTGAAGCCTGCAGGGACAGTAGACATTTTCAGGGAGATGCTCAGGATGTCCGTGGAAGCATTTGCTAGATGGGGACAATTTACATTGGACAGTCAACCCGCCGATCAATACGTTTTCGAGAGCTGGTAGAAACCCACATGGTTGCAGGGAGAACACACTGAGGTGAGGGTCTCTAATGCTGTGAGACTTCACTAGCTTCTCCAGAAGATACTAGTGTAATTGTACACTGCCATCACAGAGCCCATCCTCACATCAGCCATTACAGTCTAGTTCGGTGCGGCATCCTGTCACGATATACAAACACTAAAGCGAACTGTCAGGTCAGCAGAGAAGGTCACTGGTCACAGTCTACCATCATTTCCAGACTTGTATGTGTCCAGGAAAAGTCATTATGGGCATTACTGTTTGTTGGTTATTTTGACACTGTAAATTGGTCCTAATATGTAGTTGAATGTTAGAAGCCAAGTGTAGTTGATGGGACTGTCTGTCCGAGGCCTCCATCGGTCAGAGTTGACCATGGATATTGTGTCCTATCTGTCTAGATACGCAGGCCTGGGCAGTACGATATGGAGAGCAAGCTGTTGCCCATGTAGCAAGCTCCCCCTCTCCATGCATCCGATGAACCCAAAGGAACGGCAGAGACCAACACATCTTGAAACCAATAGCATTGCAGGAGTTACCAATCAGCATTGAACTCAATGTACGTCGGTCTGTCTTAAGGGCTGCAGCTCTGGATTTTTCCCTCGGGGTTTACTCCTGAAGCCTCCCTATGAGTGGGTATAACTGCAATCTGAATCAGAATGGGGTTTATTATCACGAGAAGTTTGTTAACTTAGCAGCAGCAGTTCAATGCAATACATAATATAGAAGAAGGAAAAAATAAAAAGAAAATAATAATCATAATAAATAAATAAGTAATCAATTACAGTATATGTATATTGAATGGATTAAAAATCGTGCAAAAATCAGAAGTAATATATATTCAAAAAGTGAAGTAGTGTTCATGGGTTCAAAGTCCATTTAGGAATCGGATGGCAGAGGGGAAGAAGTTGTTCCTGAATCGCTGAGTGTGTGCCTTCAGGCTTGTGTACCTCCTACCTGATGGTAACAGTGAGAAAAGGGCATGCCCTGGGTGCTGGACGTCCTTAATAATGGACGCTGTCTTTCTGAGACACCGGTCCCTGAAGATGTGCTGGGTACTTTGTAGGCTAGTACCCACGATGGAGCCGACTAAATTTACAACCTTCTGCAGCTTCTTTTGGTCCTGTGCAGTAGCCCCTCCACCCCCCATACCAGACAGTGATGCAGCCTGTCAGAATGCTCTCCACGGTACATCTATAGAAGTTTTTGAGTGTACTTGTTGACATACCAAATCTCTTCAAACTCCTAATGAAGTATAGTCGCTGTCTTGCCTTCTTTATAACTGCATCGATATGTTGGGAACCGGTTATGTCCTCATAAATCTTGACACCCAGGAACATGAAACTGCTCACTCTCTCCACTTCTGATCCTTCTATGAGGATT
The DNA here is from genome assembly GCF_030028105.1 of Mobula birostris. Classification (NCBI taxonomy): domain Eukaryota; kingdom Metazoa; phylum Chordata; class Chondrichthyes; order Myliobatiformes; family Myliobatidae; genus Mobula; species Mobula birostris. The sequence continues at coordinate 51,480,197 of NC_092385.1, forward strand.
GGTATGTGTTCCTTCATCTTACCCTTCCTGAAGTCCACAATCAGCTCTTTCGTCTTACAGACATTAGATGCCAGGTTGTTGCTGTGATGGCACCCCACTAGTAGGCATACATCACTCCTGTGTGCCCTCTCATCTCCATCTGAGATTCTACCAACAATGGTTGTATCATCAGCAAATTTATAGATGATATTTGAGCTATGCCTAGCCACACAGTCATAGGGAATAGAGTAGTGGGTTAAGCGCACACCCCTGAGGTGCACCAGTGTTGATTGTCAGCGAGGAGGAGATGTTATCACCAATCCGCACAGATTGTGGTCTTTCGGTTAGGAAGTTGAGGATCCAATTGCAGAGGGAGGTACAGAGGCCCAGGTTCTGCAACTTCTCAATCCGGATTGTGGGAATGATGGTATTAAATGTTGAGCTATAGTCGATGAACAGCATCCTGACATAGGTATTTGTGTTGTCCAGGTGGTCTAAAGCTGTGTGGAGAGCCATTGATATTGCATCTGCTGTTGACCTATTGTGGTGATAGACAAATTGCAATGGGTCCAGGTCCTTGCTGAGGCAGGAGTTCAGTCTAGTCATGACCAACCTCTCAATGCATTTTGTCACTATAGATGTAAGTGCTGTCTGGCAATAGTCATTAAAGCAGCCCACATTATTTTTCTTAGGCACCTGGTATAATTGTTGCCTTTTTGAAACAAGTGGAAACTTCTGCCCATAGCAGTGAGAGGTTGAAAATGTCCTTGAATACTTCCAATAGTTGGTTGGCACAGGTTTTCAGAGCCTTACCAGGTACTCCATCAGCACCAGAGTACTCCATCAAGCCAGCAGAGGTTTGAGATCAGAGTTTTCCTTCCTAGGTGAGCTGCCAACCACGGCTGACGAGCCCCACCTGCCCGAAGCGACTGGTTTAAGGCACCAGTAACTCGCCTTTGCCCCTTCTCCTATCAGTGGAACCGGTTCCGCTGGGCTTAGTAGCTAAGCCACACATGAAGGCCAGGAGCTGAATTTGATTGTCAGAGGCTATTTGAGGTGCATTTCATTGAGAGCACTTAATAGGGAGTGGGAGTTTGTCCCACCCAGCTATAATAACCCAAGGATCCTTGAATACAAAAGGGGATTAATAAAGGTCTTGTAGGAAAGTGTAAATGAGTGGCTGATAGCAGCACTCGATGGGCTGAAGGGCCTGCTTTCATGCTGTATGTCTGTATTACTCCGCCACTTGTACGCCATAGACAGCAAGTCATCAGCGTGTTCTGGAATTGGAGTTCCGTGGGGGAAGGAGGCATGAGCAGCAGTGATCCCCGAGGTACATGAGTTGGCAGGTCTAGGGTTTGAGGCCTGGATTTCAGATCCTCATCCAGTCTCCCCGTTCATTGTCCCTGGCGAGTCCTGGATCGAATATGAAGATTAAAGCCTGAAGGAAGTCCTGAAGTTGAGGCCCGATGGCTGGAGGCATGAGTCTGTTAGGCCCAGTGTATGAGAATCCATGAGTCCACTAGAGGCTGAAGACGGCCCTTCCTGGGGTTAGAGGACATGTATGTGTGTGGTTGGTTGGAAGGGAGGAACGGGGTTTGATTTACCTTTGCTTTGTTGCCTGCTATGTTCTGTTTTGCTGTGTTCTGCGTTGTTCTGCCAAGGATTGTGGGCATGCTATGTTGGCCACAGAATGCGTGGCTGTACGTGTGGGCTGCTCCCAGAACATTGTTTGGCGTGTTGGTTGTTAACACAAACAGCACGTATCACTGTATGTTTTTATTTACATGTGATAAATGAATCTGAATGTGAATCTGAACAGACGAGCCTCGCCATCATGCTGTGAAGTTGATACTGGCTGCACTCATGCTCTTTGGAACACAGAGCAGTCCAGACTCACTCTGTGTCGGCCAGCAGGCATGTTGTTCTATGGGACATCAATGAGAAGCTTGCTCAATGGATAACACAGCAGCTCCAGTCAAACTTCCTGAAATGTACACCAGCAGTGTTTTCATTCTGTGGAACACTGACCAAACTCACTCCTAGACTGAGGAAAACTAGCCAGTCAGAGGAACTCAAATGAGCAACAGGTTTATCCCTTTGTGGAACATAAAATGGCAGCAATCCCATTCTAGAACAGCTGGATGGACAACAGTCCCATTCTGGGGTATCTGGAAGGTCAACATTCCCACTCTAGAACAGCGGGAAGGTCAGCCTTCCCACTCTGGGGTATCTGGAAGGTCAACACTCCCACTCTAGAACATCTGGAAGGATAGCACTCTGACTCTGGACAGCAGTAAGGTCAACCTTCCCACGCTAGAACAGCTGGAAGGTCTGCACTCCACCTCTAGAACAGCTGTAAGGTCAACCTTCCCACTCTGGAACAACTGGAAGGCCAGCACTCCCACTCTAAAACAGCTGGATGGTCAGCACACCCGCTCCAGAACAGCTGGAAGGCCAGCACTCCCACTCTGGATCAGCTGGAAAGTCAGCACTCCCACTCTGGAACAGCTGGAAGGTCAGTACTCCCACTCTGGAGTATCTGGAAGGTCAGCACTCCCACTCTAGAACAGCTGGAAGGACAGCACTCTGATTCTGGAAAAGCAGTGAGGTCAACCTTCCCACTCTAGAACAGCTGTAAGGTCAACCTTCCCACTCTAAAACAGCTGTAAGGTCAACCTTCCCACTCTGGAACAGCTGGAAGGCCAGCACTCCCACTCTAAAACAGCTGGAAGGCCAGCACCCACTCTGGAACAGCTGGAAGGCCAGCACTGCCACTCTGGAACAGCTGGAAGGTCAGCACAATGCTATCACAATGCACACTAATGCTGCAACATCCCTGTTGTTCACTATGGAGGCCAGCATCACTATCATTCACGGTAACACACACCAGGAGTTACCTCACTCCCCACAATATTGGCCAGTAAGACTCTCTCTACACAATAAGTCCCTTCCATTCTTTCCCTCCCCTTCCCTCCCCTTCCCTCCCCTTCCCTCCTCTTCCCTCCTCTTCCCTTCCCTTCCCTCCCCTCCCCTCCTCTCCTCTGTACTACCATTGGCCTGGAGATACAGGAGACCTGGGTCCCACACCATCAGGGTCAGGAACAACTATTACCTTAGAAAAATCAAGCTCCTGAACCAATGTGGATAACTTTACTCACCTCAACACAGAACTCACTCCAGAACCCATAGAATCACTTTCAATGACCCTACAACTCATGTTTTCATTATTATTTTTTATTTGCACAATTTATCTTACTTTGCACTTTGGACGCTTGTCTGCCTTTGTTTATGTATTGTTTTCATAACTGCTATTGTAATGCATTGTAGTATTCAGGATATGGTGGCATGTACATACTTGCATAATAATTTTCCTTTGACTTTGACTTGAACATTAGCAAACCCTGACCAGCAGCACTGTCCCATAGCACCTCCAATGCCCAGCTCAGAGGACGTTAGCACGCCCCTCCGATTCGCACACTGCAGGAGTATCTCCTGCACAGTTTGTGGAATAAAGCAGCAGCAGCTTTCTGACTGCCCTCGATGACACTGGCCGGCTAGACTGCCAGTGTTATCTGGCAGCTGCCCAATTGCTCTCAACATACTTCAGTGGCATTTAATGTTGCAATCGATTGTGGTTCACCTGGAATACACTGCTGTTTGCAAAGGAGGCAAGTGCCTCATTATAGATTGCATTATAACCCAACCTCAACCATTCCTCCATCTTAGATCAATATCATTCTCACAGATGGCAATATAGCAAGCATTTTTTTTAGATTATGAAGACACTCAGTCCTCGTTTATTGTCACTTAGAAATGCATGCATTAAAAAATGATACAACATTCCTCCAGAATGGTATCACAAGAAAACACAAGACAAACCAAGCCTAAAACTGACAAAACCACATAATTATAACATATAGTTACAACAGTGCAAAGCAATACCATAATTTGATAAAGAGCAGACCATGGGCATGGTAAAAAAAAGTCTCAAAGTCCCGATAGACTCATCATCTCATGCAGACAGCAGAAGGGAGAAACTCTCCCCACCATAAACCTCCAAGCGCCGCCAACTTGCCGATGCCGCAACATTGGAAGCACCCAACCGCAGCAGACTCTGAGTCCGTCCGAAAACTGCGAGCCTCCGACACAGCCTCTCTGAGCACCATCCTCTGCCGAGCGTTTCGACCCCGCCCTAGCCGCTGAGCAACAAGCAAAGCCGAGGACTCAGGGCTTTCTCCTCCGGAGATTCTGGACCACCCAGTAGCAGCAGCAGCGAAGCAGGCATTTCAGAAGTTTCACCAGATGTTCCTCCGTGCTCTCATGTCCGCCTCCATCAAATCAGGATTGTGCACGACACCCTACTTGACAAATAACAGACATCACCACCGGAGTGGCCGCTGCGATCTGCATCACGCCACCATCTTCTCCTCCACAATTAATGTGATATAAACTTTTTGTATGAGAAACCAACTGAAAGTATTGTTTGCAACAACAGAATCCGGTGAAGCTTCCTCTGCATTTGTAGGATATGATATAGATTGTGGGACTGCTTCGTCTCTGCCCAACACAACACGTGTGATTTTCTGGTGGCCACCCAGAGTAATTCTATTTCCATTCCCATTCCAAAATCTCAAAGTTCAAAATTCAAAGTAAATTTATTATCAAAGTATATATATGTCACCATATGCAACCCTGAGATTTGTTTTCTTGCAGGGATTCACAGTAAATCCAAGAAATAGAATAGAATCAATGAAAATCCACATTCAATAGGATGGACAAACAATCAATGTGCAGAGGACAACAACTGTGCAAATATAAAAGATAAATAAACAAACAAACAAATAACAAGAGAGTCCTTGAAAGAGAATCCATAGGTTGTGGGAACAGTTTAGTGATGGGTAAGTGATGTTGAGTGAGACAATTCTCCGGTTTAAGAGCTACTTGTTAAGGGTAATAACTGTTCCTGAACCTGGTGATGTGGGTCCTGAGGCTCCTGTATGTTCTTCCTGAAGGCAGCAGCTAGATGAGAGCATGGCGTGGGTATTGACAACCTTGAAATCTGATGTTAAAAGTTAAAACGCAGTCCTTCTTTGGTGCATAGAGGCAGTGACCTGTTCTGTAATGGAGTCCTGGACTGGCACAGTTGCTGCTAGAATCAGGTAGAAGAGAGCCCTTGGAAGAAATCAGCCAGTCTGTGTTGCTTGGCAAAATTCTCCGGTTTACTGATCATCTGCAAATCAGTAACACAATTGACAGGATGACTTTATTTTTTCCACTCGGGTAGATAGAAGATGTTTAAAATAAACCCAATGAATAAAGTTCCGATGCTACAAATTTGGTCATCCTTACAGAATCATTTAATGCTCAGCACAGTGCACTGCCTGGTAATACCAAACTGAATCTACAGAATGAAAAGGTTAAACTAAAAGGAGTGTTTGATGGTTCCGGGCCCATTCTCGCTGGAGTTCAGAAGAAAGAGAAAGAATATCATTGAAAACCACTGGATATTGAAAGGCCTAGATAGAATGGTAGATGGAGCTCGTCAGCCTGGGAAGGCAGTCCACCTAAGAGAGGGAAAACTCTGATTTCAAACCTCCGCTGCTTTGCAGCCATACCCACTCATGGGAAAGGCTTCAGGAGTAAACCCTGAGGACAAATCCAGAGCTAGAGTCCCTAAGGCAGTCCGACATTGCCTTCAACCTCGTTCTGGCAACTCCTGCTACGACACCGGTGCCAAGCTGTATCAGCCCTTGCCCTTCCCTTGGACAACATTGGTGTCGTGGAGAGGGGAGACTTGCAGCATGGGCAACTGCCGGTCTTCCATGCAACCTTGCCCAGGCCTACGCCCTGGAAAGGACACTCCAGCGTCGCCTCACCGCGACAGACTGAAGCAAGACTTTCCAGGTGCAGATCCATGGTCTCGCAAGACTAACGGGTGCCACCACCAGATAGAATGGATGTGGAGAGGATGTTTCCTGTAGTGGGGAAGTCGAGGACCAGAGGGCACAGCCTTGGAATAAAAGTACGTACATTTAGAACAGAGATGAGGAGGAATTTCTACAGCCAGAGGGTGGTGAATCTGTGGAACTGATCACCATAGATGGCCATGGAAGCTAAATCATTAGGTATAATTAAAACAGAGGTTGATATGTTCTTAATTAATGAGGGTGTCAAAGGTTATGGATAGAAGGCAGGAGAATGGGCTGGCTGAGAGGGATTAAAAAAAAGTCAGCAATGGTGTATTGGCAGAGCAGACTCGATGGGCTGAATGCTTTACAGCAATGTCTTGTTGCCTTTATGGTCTTATGGACAACACTAAAACAGTGACTAAACAATGGATTTCAGGAGAGACACAAAAGAACATTAATAGAGGAAGTGGAGCCAGCCAATTAAATAAGAATTACAAATCGAAGTTTTCACACTAGTTGTTATTTGCCAGTCTTTCTGAGAAATTATTCCTTGTCTTCAATATTGAATGTTTAGTAAATAATCACTGTCCTGCATTTCCCATTTCAGGGGCTCTAGGTAACACACTGATCTTTATTGTTTCAGTAAGGGTGTGCATTTATTTGCCACATTAATCCTTTTGCTTTCTTCATTATTAAATATCGACCTACATGAACTGATGCTTGCCGATCCTGTGCCAGTCAATTAATGTAATAAATGAATGCACTCATTCCCTTTTCCCCACCGGTTATGTACACCCCTGCAAAGCAACCTGAACTCTACACTAATGATTACAGCCATGTCAGACTCCTCTGGATAGCCATGTATCTAATGAGATGTGGCTGAGATTCAAGCACAGAGGTAAAAGATTGATTTCTACTGAACTCCATCTGCATGCGCCTGTTCTGAGGACCTGAGTTGTGGGGAAAGATTGAATAGGTTAGAACTTCATTCCCTGGAGCTTCGGAAAATGTCAGGAGATTTAATAGAGGTATACAAAATTATAAGGGGCATAGGTAGGTTTAATGGGAGCAGGCTTTTTCATCTGAGGTTGGGTGAGACTAGAACTAGAGCTCACGGGTTAGATTATGAGGACACCCAGTCCTCATTTATTGTCATTTAGAAATGCATGCATTAAAAAATGATACAACGTTCCTCCAGAATGATATCACAAGAAAACACAGGACAAACCAAGACTAAAACTGACAAAACCACATAATTATAACATATAGTTACAACAGTGGAAAGCAATACCATAATTTGATAAACAGCAGACCATAGGCACGGTAAAAAAAAGTCTCAAAGTCCCGATAGACTCATCATTTCACGCAGGCGCTATGAACCTCCAAGTGCCGCCAACTTGCCGATGCAGCACCATTGGAAGCACCTGACTGCAGCGGACTCTGAGTCCGTCCAAAAACTTCGAGCCTCCGACCAGCTCCTCCGACAGAGCCTCTCCAAGCACTATCCTTTGCCGAGCGCTTCAACCCTGCCCCGGCCGCTAAGCAACAGGCAAAGCCGAGGACTTGGGGCCTTCTCCTCCAGAGATTCCAGACCACACAGTAGCAGCAGCAGCAAAGCAGGCATTTCAGAAGTTTCACCAGATGTTCCTCCGTGCTCTCACGTCCATCTCCATCAAATCAGGATTGTGCACGGCACCCTACTTGACAAATAACAGACATCACGACCGGAGTGGCCGCTGCGAGCTGCGTCGCATTGCCATCTTCTCCTCCCTTGTTTCTTTTTGTGTGGCTGACTAGGTAGCTTATTAATGAAAATCAAAAAGAAAACTCTGGATGCTGAAAATCTGAAATAAAGCAACAAAAAAAAACACACTGGAAGTACACAACAAGTATTGTGGGCCTACCTACAGGAACTATATCAATAAGATGGAAAGAGTACAGAGAAAATTTACAAGGATTTGGCTGGGACTTGAGGACCTGAATTATAGGGAAAGGTTGAGTAGGATAGGGCAGTGTTCCCTGAGTGTAGGAGATTGACCGAGATTTGATAGAGATATACAAAATTATGAGGGTTGTAGATAAGGTTAATGCAAGCAGGCTTTTTCTACTGAATTTGGGTGAAACTAGAACTAGCGGTCATATGTTCTGGGTGAAAAGTGAAATATTTAAGAGGAATCTGAGGAGGAGCTTTTTCACTTAGAGAGTGGAGAGAGTGTGGGACAAGCTGCCAGAGGATGTGGTGGATGTGGGTTCAATTTCAACACTTAAGAGAAGTTTAGATAAGTTCATGGGCAGGAGGGGTATGGATAGCTATGGTCCAGATGCGCGTTTATGGGACTGGGCAGATTAACAGTTTGGCATGGACTAGATAAGCTGAAAGATCTGTTTCTGTGCTGCAGTGCTCTATGACTCTTCGACTGTAAGTCAGGTAATGTCTTTGTGGAAAACCTTTCTATTTATCAAAGAATCTCAATCTCACACATAACCATCAAACTGTTCAAAGAGAATACAAGGGGTCTTTTCTGATTGGCTGTCAGTGACTAGTGGTCTTCTGCAGGGACAGTGTTGGGACTGCTTTTTTTCACGTTATATGTCAAAGATTTGGAGAATTGGATTGACGGCTTTGTGGCCAAGTTTACAGGCAACACGAAGATAAGTGGAAGGGCAGGTAGTGTAGAAGAAACAGGGAGTCTGCAGTAACTTGGCCAGATTAGGAGAATGGGCAAGGAAGTGGCAGATTAATACAGTGTAGGGAAATGTCTGGTCACGTACTTTCGTAGAAGGGATAAAGGTGTAGGCAATTTTCTAAATGGGAAGCAAATTCAGAAATAAGAGTTGCACAGCGACTTGGGAGTCCTCGTGCAGGATTCCCTAAAGGTTAACTTGCAGCTTGAGTCGGTGGTAAGGAAAGCCTTCATTTTCTATCTGAGAGGACTGTTCGTCCATTGTCGACGTCGATGAGGACCTCGACATCAGATGGTGTCGAGACTAGCGTGTGATTTGGATTTAAGTGAGCGAGAGTTGCGCAGCGTCAGCCTCACTCTCTCTTCCCAATTCCCATCTGGATCCAGTGACAAGACAGAGTCGAGACGGCTGGAGATGGGACTAGGCGCAGTGGATGACCAGGACGTCTTCTGTGTCTTGTCCTGCTCTACACGTTCCACGACGCTTGCAGAGACCGCCTTCTTGACCACTGGACCTTCCATTGGTCTCATCCGCTCAATCCACCGGAGTCTGTCTTCACATGCTGAGGTAGGCAACTCCCTATCTCACCAAGGGTTTGAGACCCGTCGGCTACCCTCACCTGGTTTAGCCGGCTTGTCGAAGCCATTGCCTGGGGTGTGGTCGCCGTCGCATACAAACAGCTACAGGGAGCCACAAGTGAGAGCTGAGTGCCAGGTGGGGACCAAAGGTGGACTAACTGCCTTGAGAGGACTAGAATATACAGTAAAAACAAGAATGTAATGCTAAGGCTTTAGAAAGCATTGGTCACACCACATTTGGAGTATTGCTGGAAGTTTTGGGTCCCTTATCTAAGAAAAGATGCGCTGGCATTGGAGAGGGTCCAGAGGAGGTTCACAAGAATTATTCCAGGGATGAAAAGGAACATGTGATGGCTCTGGGCCTACACTCACTGGAGTTTAGAAGAATGAGGGGAGATGTCATTAAAATCCATTGAATATTGAATGGCTAGACAGAGTGGATGTGGAGGATGTTTCCTATAGTGGGGGAGTCCAGGGCCGGAGGATACAGACTCAGAACTAAGGAATGTCCATTTAGAACAGAGATGAGGAAGAATTCCCATAGCCAGAGTGTGGTAAATCTGTGGATTTCATTGCCACAGTTGGCTGTGGCGGCTAAGTCATTGGGTATATTTAAAGTAGAGGTTGATAGATTCTTGATTAATCAGGGTGTCATAGGTTTCAGGGAGAAGACAGGAGAATGGGGTTGAGAGGGTTAATAAATCAGCCACAATGGAATGGCAGAGCAGACTTGATGGACCGAATGGCTTAATTCTGCTCCTATTTCCTATGGTCTTCTGGTGAAAGCAGAACTGAAATGTTGGTGCCAACAACACATTTCATAGTAATCCCACAATTGCCTTTGCCTATAGCACAGAATCTATGCTTGCCTTTAATAGATACTCAAGTAAAAGTTAATCTACCTATTTAAAAAAAAGACTCAGCACCATCTGCCGAGCTTTTCAATTGGTTCGTACATTTGATTAAACATGGAAGGGCTAATCTAGCTAAAAATGTCAAAGGGTTCATACCCACCTGTCCACGTGGAGGCACAAGAGATTGCAGGTGCTAGAATTGAGAGCAAAATATCAACTGCTGGAAGAAGTCTAGGTCAAGCAGTGTTAGTGGAGGCAGAGAAATGGTCCAGCCCCTGCGTCAGGGCTGAGAGTGTGAGGGGAGCTAGCAAGTGAGAGGGAGGGATTGGTCAGAAACTAGTAGATGATAGCCGGCTAATGATGGACAGGTAGAGCCAAGTAGAGGAGGAGGAGAGGAGGGAATGTTGAGATGGGGAGGTGATTGACAGGTGAAAACAGATAAAGGGAGTTAAATGTTGGAACCAGGTGAGGAAGTGGTGAGATAAGGAAAGGAAGAGACACTGATTGGTGATAGCTGGAAGTTGATAAGGAAGGATGACAGGCAGATGAAGCCAAGTGGGATAAGGGGACATGATAGGAAAGGTGAACCAAAGGAGCAGAAACAGGTGGACAGGTGTGAGGGTGTCAAGCAGGTGGAATCAGGTGAGGAATAGTAACAAGTCTTGGTAATGCGGGAGGGAGAGATGGAAAGGGTGAACAGAGAGAGAGAGAGAGAGAGAGACAGAGAGAGAGAGAGAGAGAGAGAGAGAGAGAGAGAGAGAGAGAGAGAGTATGCGCGTGCCAGGTTGAATAGGGTGGGTAAAGAAACAGGAGGTGTAGGTCCCCGTAAATTGAAAAATGCAGTGTCTGTGCCATTGGGATGTAAACTGCCCAGGTAGAGTATAAGGTGTTGTTCAAGTTTGCATTCAGTCTCACTTTAGCAGTGGAAAAGGCTGACAATGGGCAGGTCAACGCACAGGTCTGTTTAGCTCCTCTCAATTCCCCTTCCCATTTCCATGCTGACCTGTTTATCCTCACCCTCCTCTCCTGCCAGGATGAAGCCCAATGCAAACTGGAGGAACGACACCCTATATTCCACCTTGGTAATCCACAACCCAAAGGCAAGTATATTGAGTCTTCCAATGTTAGCCGACCCACTTTTCCTCTCCCTCCCACTTCTGTCACCATCTCCTTCTGAAGCTCCCATTTTTCTCCCTTCTTCCTTAATCCTCCAGATCCCTCTTCACCCATCTTTGTTCCTCCTGGTTACATCCACCCACTGCACACACACACACAGTTTCCCCCCTCCTCCCAGCTGGTACTGGTTACCAATGCCACTCACCTCTCCCCAAAAGCTGCCCATTCTCAGCTCCATTATTCGTCAGAATCCACTACTTGTGACCTTTGAGCTCCCATTTATTTCCCTCCAGCAGCTGTCTGCAACCTTCACCTTCCCCTCCATCAGTGTTTTTTCCCCTTTTTCCTCTTTTCATTTTCTCTGTCTGTCTCCATCCACCATCCACTTGCCATTGTCTTCCAAGTCCACCCTTGCTCCCTTCGTCAGTCCACTTTGAATTCTCTTCTACCTCTCCCCTTCACCATCCCACCTCTGCACTCTTCGGGATGCAGGGTTTCAACCCCAAGTTTCCTCCCACTGATGCCGTTCAATCCACTGAGGTTATCCAGAAGATTGTTGATTGTATCTACTGCTTTTGAGGGGTGGGTATGTGGGAAGGGATGAGTGGAGAGAATGTCCCTATGGAGACCAAGCATAGACGGGACAAACATTTTGCAGTGCATTTGCATTCTGACTGCAATGGACTTCTTGAGCATCTGGCTGTATGCCATTTCAATTCCCTTTCCAGTTCCCACACTGACCTGTTCTTCTCTGGAAAGCAGAAATGGGGGCCGGCTGGTGGTGCAATGACATCAGCGCCGGACCTGGGAGCGGAGGTTCTCGGGTTCGAGACCAGTCGGGTCCGCTCCCGAGTACGCTTTCCATCCGTGCCGGGTAGAGTATCGAGATCGCAACTCGACCTCGTAAAATAAAAAGGGAAAAATACCGCGAAAATGTCTGTGTGAGGAGTGGCGCATTGTATATATATGCAAAAATAGAGAGAGAGAGAGCAAAAATAATGAGGTAATGTTCAGGGATTCATGTACCATTTAGAAATCTGATCGTCACCAGCCAGCTGCAGTGGCATCAGTGCCAGACTTCAGAGCGAAGGCTCTCGAGTTCGAATCCAGCCGGCTCCCTTGCACGCTTTCCATCTGTGCTGGGTTGAGCATCGAGCTAGCAACTCGGCCTTGTAAAAGTAAGAGAGCCTGCTAAAAAAAAATGGCGTCCCGATGACTCCACTCGGATTGTAGGGCTTTCTTCCTCTTTCTCTTCATACTTTATGCATTACACTCTGCTGCTGCCATAAAACAACGCATTTCAGGACTGTGTGCAGTTTTGGTCTCCAAATTTGAGGAAGGACATTCTTGCTATTGAGGGAATGCAGCGTAGGTTCACAAGGTTAATTCCCGGGATGGCAGGACTTCCATATGTCGAAAGTTTGGAGCGACTGGGCTTGTATACTCCGGAATTTAGAAGGCTGAGAGGGGATCTTATTGAAACATATAAGATTATTAAGGGATCGGACACGCTGGAGGCAGGAAGCATGTTCCCGCTGATGGGAGAGTCCAGAACCAGAGGCCACAGTTTAAGAATAAGGGGTAGGCCATTTAGAACGGAGTTGAGGAAAACCTTTTTCACCCAGAGTGTGGTGGATATATGGAATGCTCTAGGAGGCTGTGGAGGCCAAGTCTCTGGATGCTTTCAAGAAAGAGATGGATAGAGCTCTTAAAAATAGCGGAATCAAAGGTTATGGGGTTAAGGCAGGAACCGGATACTGATTGTGGATGATCAGCCATGATCACAGTGAATGGCAGTGCTGGCTCAAAGGGCCGAATGGCCTACTCCTGCACCTATTGTCTATTGTCTATTGACATAGCTCATTGATAATAAACCTGATTCTGACATGTGACTGCTAGTGGTCTCTGTACATCAATACAAAACATACTCTGCCACTTCTTAAAAATGCAACTGCTTTGCCTATTGAAGGTATCAGTAAAAGACACTTCATTCCTCCTCCACTGAAGAAGAGGAGATGGAGTAGAATCCACCACAGGGCAGGAGCACAAGGAAATGAAGGGAAGACAGAAGCAAGCAGTGCACCAGCATGTGGCCTCACAATGAGTACAAAAGTGGATGAGGAGATAAGATCGGAAGGCCTCATGTTGCCAAGAGACCAAGTAGGCTGCAGTTTTCCTTATCCAGGTGTGGAGGCTCAACCCCAATGGTGGCAGCATAGCGTGGTCCATACGAATGGACTGCCCCTGTTGCCTCTGCATAGAGTGGTCCATACGAATGGGCTGTCCCTGTGGACTCTGCATAGCGTGGTCCATACGAATGGACTGCCCCTGTGGGCTCTGCATAGCGTGGTCCATACGAGTGGACTGCCCCTGTGGACTCTGCATAGCGTGGTCCATACGAATGGACTGCCCCTGTGGACTCTGATGGGGGCCACAACAAGAGTGTTCTGTAACATTGGTGCAAACTCCGATGATGAGCACACTCAACACATTCAGGGTGCATGTTAAGGTAGATGGTGAGAAGTTTTCACTTGTGGGAGAACTTTGACTCAGGAGACATAAGTACAAGATAAGGGACAGCTCATTTAAAACTGGGATGCATTGAAATTTCTTCTTGCAGATGGCCCCCAGAATCTTTTACTCTTGAGAGTTTTGGAGGTCTGAATATTAGAAATATTTAAGGTGAATGTAGACAAATTTTCTTTTAAAAAATCTAGGAATTTATGTCTATAGGAATCTGGAACAGAGGAGAGATTGAATCCTGGGGTAGATCAACAATGATAATATTGAATACTAGGGCAGGCTTGAGGGGCCAAATTTTGTCCATGTGTACATGCTGTTAGACAGAATATGACAAGAGATGTAAAGACGTCCATCTCAAGCTAACCCAGAAGTTCTCTCTGGAGACTGTGAACACACTTTTGCTAGGATTTGGTTCATAGATGTTATAGAGGTACAGATGCAGCCCACTTGAAATCCGATTTTTTTGCCAGACTCCCCCCTGCACAATCAAGGATTTCTGTGCTCGAAGGATCTACCAATATGTCAAAGTCAATTTTTTTTTGTCAAATGCACAAGTACATACAGAAGCTTACTTGCAGCTGCAATCCAGGCACATAGTGTCACATACGTAGCATTCACAGAAAACCTAAATTAAACATGTATTATACACAAGAAGGATCACAATAGTGACAAATGGAAAGTATTGTAGTGCAAAGTAAATTGATTATCAAAGTGCATATATGTCACCATATACAACCCTGAGATTCATTTTCTTGCGGACAATCACAGTAATTTCAAGAAACATGATAGAACAGCGGTCCCCAACCACCGGGCCACAAAGCATGAGCTACCGGCCCGCGAAGAAACATTTCCTCATTCCTTGTCACTCCCACTGTTGAGCCATTACGCACACGAGGTCATTACCTGCGCATCGTCCATGTCAGCGCGGGAAGGAGATCAACTCCTCGAGCTTGCAAGTGACGGTGGGCTGAAAAGTATGTTTGACATAACATCTCTGCCAGCGTTCCGGATCAAGGTCAAGGCTGAATATCCTGAGATAGCCACGAAAGCACTGAAAACTTTGCTTCCATTTCCAACATATCTCTGCAAAGCGAGGTTTTCTGCAATGAATGCAACGAAAACTAAGTTGCGGAATAGACTGGACATTGGGAACCCCCTTCGAGTATCGCTGTCTCCCCTCACCCCTCGATAGGGCCGTCTTGTTGCAGGAAAACAAGCCCAGGGCTCCCACTGATCCAGCGATATTGGCGTGTTGCAATGGTTTTGTATATTCATACGGGAAAAATATGTGCTGTGTGTTTAATATCCAACTGTTACTTAAAATGTTATGATGCTATTGACTTATAAGTGACATACTCTATAACCATATAACAATTACAGCTAGGAATTAGGCAATCTCTGCCCTGCTAGTCCATGCCGAACGCTACTCTCACCTAGTCCCACGAACCTGCACTCAGCCCATAACCCTCCATTCCTTTCCTGTCCATATACCTATCCAATTTTTCTTCAAATGGTAATATCAAACCTGCCTCTACCACTTCTACTGGAAGTTTGTTCAACACTTACTTCAAGCTTCCCTGTCCTCCCCGATAATTGACTTATCACTATATTCATGTGAGGAAAATATGCGCTGTGCGTTTAATATTAAATTTGTTAGATAAACCCTTTTAGAAACGAAATTTGGTGTATTAGCCACTTATCACCGATATTCCAGTCATGATTAACACCCCCCCCCAACAAAATCGGCAAAAACAATTTGTAGAAGGAAAAAATCGGCGCGTACACGCATGCGCACTGGTGCCTGCACAAGGCTTCATGGTCATTGTAGTCTTTCTAGGGGTAAACCCAACGTATTTGACTGCTTCTCTTGTCCGTTGGCAACGCTACCCCCCCCACGCCCCTCAGGTCAGCCAGTCCACAAGAATATTGTCAATATTAAACCGGTCCGCAGTGCAAAAAAGGTTGGGGACCCCTGCAATAGAATCAATGACAGACTTCACCCATCAGGATGGACAACAACCAGTGTGCAAGCTGTGCAAATACAAAAAGAAAGAGGAAAAAAATAATCATAACAATAAATAAATAAGAACAAATGTCGAGAACAATAAATATTATGCACTCTAGTTGATCTTTCGTTGATCCTGTTATAGTTGCTATTCTATAGACTTGCTGAGTATGCCCATAGGAAGATGAATCTCAGGGCTGTATATGGTGACATATTATGTACGTTGATAATAAAATTTACTTTGAACTTCGAACTTTGAACTTTTAAGAATGTGAAATGAAGAGTCCTTGAAAATAAGTCCATAGGTTGTGGGAAAAGTTCAGTAATGGGGTGAGTGAAGTTGAGTGTTGAAAATGGCCATAGTCTTCCTATGCTGAGGAAGTGAAAATGGTTGTGTCAGTTAGATTTAGATTTTGATTATGAGAACACTCAGTCCTCTTTTATTGTCATTTAGAAATGCATACATGCATTAAGAAATGATACAATGTTTCTTCGGTGTGATACCACAGAAAACAGGACAGACCAAAGACTAACACTGACAGAACCACATAATTATAACATATAGTTACAACAGTGCAAAGCAATACTATAATTTGATGAAGAACAGACCATGGGCACAGTAAAAAAAAGTGTCAAGGTCCCCAAGTTGATCAATCCCCGAGTCCCCGATAGCAGGCGGCAAAAGGGAGAAACTCCCTGCCATAAACTTCCAGGCACCGTCAACTTGCCGATACCTTGGAAGCAGCCAACCACAGCCGACACTGAGTCCATCCGTCCGAAAACTTCGAGCTTCCAACCAGCCTCTCCGATACAGCCTCCCGAGCGCCTTCGACCTCTCCCTGGCCACTGAAACATGCAAAGCCGAGGATTTCAGGGCCTTCAGCTCCGGAGATTCTGGTTACCACACAGTAGCAGCGGCAGCGAAGCGGGCATTTCAGAAGTTTTCCAGATGTTCCTCCATGCTCTCACGTCTGTCTCCATCAAATCAGAACTGTGCATGGTCCCCTACTTGACAGATAACAGATATCATCACCGAAGTGGCCGCGCGCGCTGCTGTCCTGCTGCCATCTTCTCCCCCCTCCCAGGAGGATTTGTCCTCAGTTAGTTCAAGAAATGAATGGTTGAAGCGAAGTAGCTATTATTGACTTGGTGGTATGTGACTTCAGGCTTCTGTAACTCCTGCCTGATGGTAGCTGTGAGAAAATGGCATGGCCTAGATGATTGTGGTCTTTGATGATAGATCTTGCCTTTTTGAGGCACTGCTTCCAATGGTGGGGGAGGGATGTGCCTGTGATCGAATGGGTTGAAACAACTAATCTCTACACCTTCTTATGTTCCTGTATACCAGACCATGATGCAACCAGTCAAGATACTTTACCAGTATATCTACAGAATTTTTGTTAGAATTTTCGGTGACGTGCCAAATCTCATTATCTTTCTAAGAAAGTAAAGATGCTGGTGCATCTTCCCTGTGATTGCATCTATATGCTGGACCCAGTAGAGGTCATCTGATATATTGTTCCCCAGGAAGTTAAAGTTGCTTTAAACAAGTTCCTAGAAAGCAGCTTTAAATCCTTGTGGAATGGAGAGATACCCACGCGAGCAGGCTGCTGCCGTCAATTCACACAAAGAGGCTATCCAGAACCAGTCCAGTGTTGTTCACAACAAATAGCAAAAATCTACATCTGCATCTAGCAATTGGGAATACAGATGGCGTATGTGGAGACTCATCTTTATCTACAGAATCATCTTTATCTCCGTGCCCCTCCTGCCTTACCTCTGTGTCAAGAAAGAAGTCCTGCTCTGTACGGAGAGTTAATTCTGATATGAGTGAAGATAGCAGGACCCAGACGCCTCCTGGGCTCTGCCAGCCACTGACTCCAGGTCTACAAGCTGAAATAAAGCCACAGTTATCTGAGCGATAACTAATTGTTCACCTTCGTCTGCCTGGTCCCATGAGAAGCACATGTTCAAGAAAACAATACTCTCTCTCTCACAGGGGCACAAATTCACCTCGCAACACAACCTCTCAGACAAACATACTTAGCTGTGCCCCCATATTCAGCTTTCCTTCTTGGTTGAGGAAGCCAGTCTGAAACCAGTCCACCCAAGCGAGAGCTTCCTGCTGGTCATCAAGGACAATTAGACAGACTCGGTGAAATGGAGCATCCTCCTAGTAGGTAGAATCCACCAATGATAGGCCACTGCAACATGGCACTAGGATCTCCAGATTGACATGTTAGTTGGTGAAACATGCATGAATATTGCACTGGATTCAATACATAACCCCACAAGCTTCCAGGTGAAGTGTTGCCTCACCTGGAAGAATTGTTTGTGGCACTAAATAGCAGCGAGGGAGGGGATGTTGGGGCAGGTATAGCACTTGACACGCTTCCAGGGATAAGTGCCAGGAGGGAGATCAAAGCGGAAGGATGCATGGACAAGGAAGTCACGCAGTGTTTGATCCCCATGCAAAGTCGAGAAAGCGGGGGAAGATGCGCTTGGTGGTAGGATCCCATTGGAGAAGTTGCAGAGAACGATGTGTTGGATACAAAGGTTCGTGTGGTGATAGATAAGGGCAAAGGTAAGCCTTTCCCTGTTTTACCCAGTGGTCAGATGGGTGAAGTGTTACAAAGTGTTGCATTTGGTTGGGAAATGTTACATTACGCCAATCAGATCACTGTATTTAGAGCTGAGTAGATGGTAGAGAAATGAAACATCTCTCACTCACAGTAGCACCTGAAATGGTCAACTTCCAAAGTCTTGAAAGGATCCCTGATTGGAGTCACATGAGGGATTCCTCACTGTGAAAAACTGGATTTAATTGTAGTTCCCTTGAATTCTCTACTTAACTGTTGGACGCCAAACTGGTCATTACACTACCATGTACATGACTATGAACAGCTGAGGGTGAGATAATGCCTTAATGCTTGGGGATGAAGATTTGGAGAGGTGTTGGGAGAGGAGCTAATCCAACGAAAGAGCATCCTGTGCAGAGATCAAACCTTTACAACCTAGTGCCATGTGTCAGGAAGCAGAAATTCTGTACAAAAGTATTTCAGAGCTTGGACCAAGGATTCATTCATTAATGCTATGAGATTAATTAAGGTGGAATTGTATTTGAGGATTTATCATGTATTATGTGAGCTGTATGTAGCTTTGGTTCCAATATGTTGGTGTATGTAATTGTTTTGAACAGAAGACTACTTCATGTATACATGGCTGTTTAAAGGAAGAACCTGTCTATGAGGGAGACCATTATTGCCCTTTAAGTTATGACTTTTGTCCATCACCATTGAGGGAAGATAAGGTGGTGACTCCTGGGAGGAGGGAGAAGATGGAGACGCGACGGCAGCATGCATGGCCACTTCGGAGATGATATCTGTTATCTGTCAAGAAGGGGACCATGCACAATTCTGATTTGATGGAGACAGACGTGAGAGCACGGAGGAACGTCTGGAAAACTTCTGAAACGCCCGCTTCGCTGCCGCAGCTACTGAGTGATAACCGGAATCTCCGGAGCTGAAGGCCCCAAGATCCTCGGCTTTGCATGTTTCAGCAGTCGGGGAGAGGTCGAAGGCGCTCGGCAGAGGATGGCGCTCGGGAGGCTGTATCAGAGAGGGTGGTCAGAAGCTCGGAGTTTTCGGACGGATGGATTCAGTGTTGGCTGTGGTCGGCTGCTTCCAAGGTATCAGCAAGTTGACGGTGCCTAGAGGTTTATGGCAGGGAGCTTCTCCCTTTTGCCACCTTCTATCGGGGACTCGAGAGTCAATCGACTTGGGATTTTGAGCCTTTTTTTTACTGTGCCCATGGTCTGTTCTTCATCAAATTATGGTATTGTTTTGCACTGCTGTAACTATATGTTATAATTATGTGCTTCTGTCAGTGTTAGTCTTTGGTTTGTCCTGTTTTCTGTGATGTCACTCCGGAGAAACATTGTGTAATTTCTTAATGCATGTATGCATTTCTAAATGACAATAAAGGAGGACTGAGTGTTCTCATAATCTAATGACTCCTCTGCAGGCGCTTCACTCAGAGCTCCATCTTTGGTTGCTGCCTCCTCCTCATCCTCCTGCATGTCTCCCAGCTGGTGAGGTCCTTCTTTCTCCAGCACCTGCTGTTGTCTCTAGGTGACACCTCTGATGTCTGCAGCCCAGTGACATTCCTGATGCTTGTGTGGCTGTCGTTGTGTCAGTGCCCTGGTGTCTCTCAGAACTACACCCTTGTGGCGGCATCATTCAGTACAAGGTGAAGCTTATTGTGACCCAACTATACATTGAACCAGCATGAACCCTTTCAGTTTGTAAAAAGGATCAACATACCACGCGCTCCTGCTGCACCATCACACTGCTTACTGATAAGGAAATTCGTAACAGGACCTTAAGAAACAGGGATCACTTCCCACATATCAGCAAAGGCAGGAAGAGGTGATGCAATTCACCATCACCTTCAAAACAGTTCACTGAGGGAAAGTGCATTTTAGGATCAAGATCTCTGACCTGGCACAAAACTCGTGGTCTTCCAGAAGCCAGTTCTATGTACACCTGAAGGGAAACGTCTTCACTCAGAGAAAAGTGTGGGCATGGAGTGAGGTACCAGTTAAAGTGGAGGACGCAGGTTAAATTGTAACATTCAAGAGAAGTTTGGATAGCTGCATGGGTGAGGGGGGAATTGGAGGGATATGGACCAGGTGCAGGTAGATGGGACTGAGCAGAAGATTGGGTCAGCATGGACTAAATAGCCCAAAGGGTCTGCTTCTGGGCTGTAGTACTCTATGACTCTATCACTGTACCAACCTAAAACAGGCAGCCTGCCACATTGGAAAAATAACTTCGATGCTGCCTGCACAAAATCTATCAAATTCACTGAAAGAGGAAGTAATCCATTGTCAGTGTCCCCTCCAAAAGGTCAACAACCCGGCATTGAGGCTTTCGTTTCAAGATAATCTTAGACAAGTTGTCAATTAATGAATTAAAAAGGGATTATGGTGTTCACTACAGAGGGCAATACTGGCATGGATCCCATTACATGTGGCACACTTTCTCGTATGCTTCGACATAGAGAATGTAGAGCACAGAAACAGGTCCTTTGACCTAATTATTCACCCAGCTGCTTATGAGATTCATGAGCCTCCTTTAACCCTTTAATAGACCTCTTGTATATAAGATGGACTCTTGACCTCACAATCTACTTCATTATGAGCTTGCAATTTATTGTATACCTCCATCGCACTTTCTCTGAGCCTCTTCACTTCATTCTCCATCGCTATTATTTTTACCTTGTTCTGCTTGAATGCACTGTGTAATATATTTGAACAGTATGCAAGACAAGGTTTTCACTGTATCTCCGTACATGTGACAATAATAAACCAAAACCAATACCAAGACCGATAACAACGTCATCAGCAAATCCCACAAAACGCTGGACGAATTCAGCAGCCCTGGCAGTATCCATCGAAGAGATTACATTCGATGTTTCGAGCCGAGGCAGGTCTGGAGAAAAAAAGATGAGGAGTGGAGTTAAATGGTGGGGGGAGGGGAGGAAGAAACACAAGGTGATAGGTGAATCCGGGATGGGGAGGGGCGATGTAAAGAACTGGGAAGTTGATTGGTGAAAGAGATACAGGGCTGGAGAAGGGGGAATCTAATCAGAGAGGACAGAAGGCCATGGAAGAAAGAAAAGGGGGGAGAAACACCAGAGGGAGATGATGGGCAGGCAAGGAGATGAGGTGAGAGAGGGAAAGGGACATGGGAAATAGTGAAGGAGGGAGAGGGATTACCAGAAGTTTAAGAAATTGATTTTCATGCCATCAGGTTGGAGGCTACACCGGGAGCACCGGATACAGTAGATGACCCCAACAGACTCACAGGTGAAGTGTCACCTCACCTGGAAGGACTGTCTGGAGCCCTGAACGGAAGTGAGGGAGGAGTGTCAGGAGGGACAAGGGAGTTGTGTAGGGAGTGATCCCTGCAGAAAGCAGAAAGTGACGGCATGGGGGGGGGGGGGGGAGGGAAGGATGTCCTTGGTGGACGGATCCCATTCAAAATGGCAGAAGTTCCGGAGAATTATGTACTGGATGTAAAGGCTGGTGGGGTAGTGGGTGAGGACAAGAGGAACACTAAACACAAAATATTCTGCAAATGCTGGGGTCAAAGCAACACTCACAACAAGCTGGAGAAACTCAGCAGGTCAGGTAGCATCCGTGGAAACGATCAGTCAACGTTTCGGGCCGGAACCCTTCATCAGGACCGAAGAAGGAAGGGGGCAGAGTCCCTATAAAGAAGGTGGGGGAGGATGGGAAGGAGAAGGCTGGTAGGTTCCAGGTGAAAAACCAGCAAGGGGAGAGATAAAGGGGTGAGGGAGGGGAAGCAGGGAGGTGATAGGCAGGAAAGGTGAAGAAGGAATAGGGGAAAACACAATGGGTAGTAGAAGGAGGCGGAACCATGAGGGAGGTGATAGGCAGCTGGGGGAGGCGGCAGAGTGAAATAGGGATAGGGAAGGGAGGGGGAGGGAATTACCGGATGTTGGAGAATTCAATGTTCATACCAAGGGGCTGGAGCTTACCTAGACGGTATATAAGGTGTTGCTCCTCCAGCCTGAGTTTAGCCTCATTATGGCAGTAGAGGAGGCCATGTATGGACATATATGAATGGGAGTGGGAAGCAGAGTTGAAGTGGGTGGCAACCGGGAGATCCTGTCTGTTGTGGCGGACGGAGCGGAGGTACTCGATGAAGCGGTCCCCCAATCTGCGTTGGGTTTCACCGATGTAGAGGAGGCCACACCGGGAGCACCAGATGCAATAGATGACCCCAACAGACTCACAAGTGAAGTGTTGCCTCACCTGGAAGGACTGTTTGGGGCCCTGAATGGTGGCAAGAGAGGAGGTGTAGGGACAGGTGTAGCACTTACGCTGGATAAGTGCTGGGTTGGAGATCCGTGGGGAGGGATGTGTGGATCAGGGAGTCACGGAGGGATCAATCCCTGCAGAAGGCAGGGAGGAGTGGAGAGGGAAAGATGTGTCTAGTGGTGGGGTCCTGTTGAAGGTGACGGAAGTTGCGGAGGATAATTGCTGGGTCCAGAGGCTGGTGGGGTGGTAGGTGAGGACAAGGGGAACTCTGTCCCTGTTGTGGTGACGGGAGGATGGGGTGAGGGCCGAAGTGCGGGAAATGGAGGAGATGCGGGTGAGGGCATCATTGATGACGGCAGAAGGGAAACCACGATCCTTGAAGAAAGATGACATTTGAGACATCCTGGAACAGAAAGCCTCATCCTGGGAGCAGATGCGGCAGAGACGGAGGAACTGGGAACACTATCTCCTCAAACGTCTGGTTATGGCCCTCCCCCTTCATCAGCTCACATCCCCTTTTCCCTCTCTCACCTTATCTCCTTGCCTGCCCATCAGCTCCCTCTAGTGCTCCTCCCCCATTTTCGTTCTTCCATGGCTTTCTGTCCTCTCCGATTGGATTCCCTGTTTTCCAGCCCTGTATCTCTTTCACCAATCAACTTCCCAGTTGTTTACTTCACCTATCACCTTGTGTTTCTCCATCCCCTAACTCTACTCCTCATCTTTTTTTCTCCAGTCCTGCTGAAGGGTCTCAGCTCGAAACGTCGACTGTACTCTTCTTCATAGATGCTGCTTGGCCTGCTGAGTTCCTCCAGCATTTTGTGTGTGTTGCTTGAACTTGCAGCATCTGCAGATTTTATCTTGTTTGTCACCTGCAAATCCTTCTATTCTTTCCTCCTCTATGCACACAATGGATGTCAGCGAGAATCAAGAGGAATGTTTGCTTAAGTCATACTCAACAGAAAGCAAAATGATTCAGCTTGCTGGAGACAAGTCATTTCATTGAGTCCCATATGGGTTCCTCGGGGCCATATCCTAAGTACAGTCTTGTCTTAATTGCTTCACCTTTCTTTAATCACAAGGTTGAAAATGAAATTGTTTGCTGATAACTGTGCAACTCCGGAGCTGAAGAAAAGGCCTTGCCAGCCATGAGAAGTAGCATAGAAGATTGTTGGATTTGAATTAACGTAACCATGCCACCTATCTAGGCTGGCATAGTGGCACAGTTGGTAGAGCTGCTGTCGCAAGCTGGGTTCGATCCCAAGCTGAGGTGCTGTCTGGTTGGACATTTTCACTTGTGTCCTGCATAGCTTTCCTCTGGGTACTCCAGTTACCTCCCACATGTCAAAGACATGCAGTTTGGCATGCACTTTAAATAAGATTTAAGGTTCTTAAGATTGCTTTGTAAATGTCAGACAATGAAAAACTCTTAAACTTGGTTATGATACCTTAATTGAAATTATGATACCTTAATTGAAATAAAACAACATTGTTGGCACCCTAATGATACTATATGAAAGCCAACACACCTTATACCTTCCCAACCACTCTATTAATTTGCATGGCATCTTTGGACTTGTACTCCAAGATACCTCTGTTGTTTCACACTATTAAGAATCCTATCATTAACCTTGTACTCTGCCATCAACTTTGTCCTTCCAAAGTGCATCACTTCACACTTTCCTGAATTGAACTCCATCTGGCATTTCTCAGCCCAGCTCTGCATCCTGTCAATGTTTCCTTTGTAGCCTATACCAACCTTCTGCACTATCCACGACACCGCCAATTTTTGTGGCATCCCCAGTCTTACTAACCCACCTTTCCACTTCCTCATTAAGTCACTTATAAATATCATGCAGAGCAGGAGACCCAGAAATGGATCTCTGCAGAACACCACTGGTCAATGGCCTCCAGGCAGAATACACTCCGTCTACTGCCACCCTCTGGCTTCTGTGAGAATGCCTCTGGGAGAAGAGGGACATGGACAAACTGGTAAATACAGCAGCACTCAGGACATTTTCTTTTATAAGGGGTATCTCAGATGCTGCAAGGCTCCATCTAGTAATCAGTTAAATTATATTACGTGTGGATTGTGGATGCATGCATTTTGGAGAACCCTTGTTTCCCAGTAAATCCCAATGGTCACATTGTCTGCTCCTGTGGTGTGAAGGAAAAGCAGAAGAAGTCTTTCCTCTACTTCCTGCACGTATATAGATTGCAATAACTTTAGCCGTTATTTTCTACCAATCTCTCACTTTCACTTGACCTCTTTCTGAATCTTCCCTTCTCTCTTTGAATCTCTGTTTTGGTCTCAGTCTCACGATAGATGGCTCCTTCGAGGGCTGGAACAGCTTATCTCATGGGCAAGGATGAGCTCTAAACTAGCCAAGTCCAGATCTCTGGTCCTGAAGAAGGGAAGAGTGGCCGACCGGTTCCGCTTTACCCTGGGAGGGATCCAGATTCCAACGGTGACAGAAAAACCAGTCAAGAGCTTGGGCAAGATCTTAGACAGTTCCCTGAAGGACACAGCCGCACTTCAACAAACCAGGAGCGACTTCATAACCTGGCTCACCACGATTGACGAATCGGGGCTTCCAGGAAAATTCAAAGCCTGAGTGTACCAACACAGAGTCCTGCCAAGGCCACCGTGGCCCCTTCTAGTCTACGAGGTACCAATGTCAACAGTGGAGGCTCTAGAGAAGACTATCAGTCAGTCTCTCCGGAAGTGGTTGGGGCTCCCTCGGACCTTAAGCAGCCATTTGACCTGTATGGGCAATCCACCAAGCTGCAGCTCCCCATCAGCGGCCTATCAGAGGAATTCAAAGTCACTGGAACCAGGGAAATTATGATGTACCTTGACTCCTCTGATGTTAAAGTCACTTTGGCAGGAATCCACGTAAAGACGGGAAGGAAGTGGCTGGCACGGGAAGCTGTCGACAGAGCGGAGGCACAGCTGCGGCACAACGTTTTGGTGGGCACTGTGGCGGTGGGGTGGGCAGGACTGGGCTGTTTTCCCAAACCATGCTACGACAAAACCCGTGGAAAGGAGAAGCGTCAACTGGCTCAGGATGAGATACGAGTAGAAGTGGAGGAAGAACAATACAGTAAGATGGCCGGCATGTACAAACAAGGCGCCTGGACTAGATGGGAGCATGCAGAACCTCGCAAGTTCACCTGGACAGAGCTCTGGAGAGCCGAACCATTGCACATCAAGTTTCTTATCCAATCAGTCCATGACGTTCTCCCAAGCCCGGCCAACCTGCACAGGTGGGGCATGGCAAACACTCCAGCATGCCTTCTGTGCCAGAAGAGGGGCACCTTGGAGCATATCCTAAGTTGCTGCCGAAGGCGTTGGGGGAAGGACGATACCGCTGGCGCTATGACCAAGTCCTAAGGTCTATGGCGGATACAATCAACTCAGCGATTCAAGACAGCAAAAATCAGCACGCTCTCAAACAGTCCATCATCTTTATAAGAGTGGGGGAGAAGGCTCAACATCGGCCTAGCTCCCCGGGAGGGCTTCTTGTCACTGCACGAGACTGGCAGCTCCAAGTCGACCTAGGGAGGCAGCGCAAGTTCCCAGAGAACATCGCAGCCACTCCGCTCCACCTGGACATGGTGTTAATATCGGAGTTGACAAAGCCAGTGGTTCTGCTGGAACTTACTGTCCCCTGGGAAAACCGGATTGAAGAGGCCAACGAGCACAAGAGGGCTAGATACACAGATGCAGAATGCTGGAGCAATGGCTGGAGAGCTCGCTGTGAGCCAGTCGAAGCTGGGTGCCGGGGCTTTGCTGGCCATTCAGTACAGCGGACTCAAACTCATTGGAGCTAAAGAACTGCAGTGCAGAAGAGCCACCAAGAACATTCTGGAGGCTGCTGAAAAGGCCTTGCGGTGACTGTGGATCCGGAGGGGGATCCGTGGATTAGACCATAAGACCATAAGACAAAGGAGCAGAAGTTGACCATTCGGCCCATCGAGTCTGCTCCGCTATTTTATCATGAACTGATCCATTCTCCCAGTTAGTCCCATTCCCCCGCCTTCTCACCATAACCTTTGATGCCCTGGCTACTCAGATACTTATCAATCTCTGCCTTAAGTACACCCAATGACTTGGCCTCCACTGCTGCCCGTGGCAACAAATTCCAGGGATTCACCACCCTCTGACTAAAAAAATTTCTTCGCATTTCTGTTCTGAATGGGCGCCCTTCAATCCTTAAGTCATGCCCTCTCGTACTAGACTCCCCCATCATAGGAAACAACTTTGCCACATCCACTCTGTCCATGCCTTTCAACATTCGAAATGTTTCTATGAGGTCTCCCCTCATTCTTCTAAACTCCAAGGAATACAGTCCAAGAGCGGACAAACGTTCCTCATATGTTAACCCTCTCATTCCCGGAATCATTCTAGTGAATCTTCTCTGTACCCTCTCCAACGTCAACACATCCTTTCTTAAATAAGGAGACCAAAACTGCCCACAGTACTCCAAGTGAGGTCTCACCAGCGCCTTATAGAGCCTCAACATCACATCCCTGCTCCTATACTCTACTCCTCTAGAAATGAATGCCAACATTGCATTCGCCTTCTTCACTACTGACTCAACCTGGAGGTTAACTTTGAGGGTATCCTGTACGAGGACTCGCAAGTCCCGTTGCATCTCCGAACTTTCAATTCTTTCCCCATTTAAATAATAGTCTGCCTGTTTATTTTTTCTGCCAAAGTGCATAACCATACACTTTCCAACATTGTATTTCATTTGCACTTGTCTGCCCATTCTTCCAATCTATCCAAGTCTCTCTGCAGACTCTCCGTTTCCTCAGCACTACCGGCCCCTCCACCTATCTTCATATCGTCAGCAAACTTAGCCACAAAGCCATCTATTCCATAATCCAAATCGTTGATGTACAATGTAAAAAGAAGCAGCCCCAACACGGACCCCTGTGGAAAACGACTGGTAACTGGCAGACAACCAGAATAGGATCCCTTTATTCCCACTCTCCGTTTCCTGCCAATTAGCCAACGCTCTATCCACATATGTAACTTTCCCATAATTCCATGGGCTCTGATCTTGTTAAGTAGCCTCATGTGTGGCACCTTGTCAAAGGCCTTCTGAAAATCCAAATATACAACATCCACTGCATCTCCCTTGTCTAGCCTACTGGTAATTTCCTCAAAAAATTGTAATAGGTTTGTCAGGCAGGATTTTCCTTTAAGGAATCCATGCTGAGTTCTGCCTATCTTGTCATATGCCTCCAGGTACTCTGTAACATCATCCTTGACAATCGACTCCAACAACCTCCCAACCACCGATGTCATGCTAACCGGTCTATAATTTCCTTTTTGCTTCCTTGCCCCCTTCTTAAATAGCGGAGTGACATTTGCAATCTTCCAGTCCTCCAGAACCATGCCAGAATCTATCGACTTTTGAAAGATCATCGCTAATGCCTCCGCAATCTCTACAGCTACTTCCTTCAGAACACACTGGTGCATTCCATCTGGTCCAGGAGATTTATCGACCTTTAGACTATGCAGCTTCCTGAGTACTTTCTCTGTCGTCATTGTGACTGCGCACGCTTCTCTTCCCTGCCACCCTTGAGTGTCCGGTATACTGCTGATGTCTTCCTCAGTGAAGACTGATGCAAAATACTTGTTCAGTTCCTCTGCCATCTCCTTACCTCCCATTACAATTTCTCCAGCATCATTTTCTATTGGTCCTATATCTACTCTCACCTGTCTTTTACTCTTTATATACTTGAAAAAGCTTTTAGTATCCTCTTTGATATTATTTGCTAGCTTCCTTTCATAGTTAATCTTTTCCCTCTTAATGACCTTCTTGGTTTCCTTTTGTAAGGTTTTAAAAACTTCCCAATCCTCTGTCTTCTGACTAATTTTTGCTTCCTTGTATGCCCTCTCCTTTGCTTTAACTTTGGCTTTGACTTCTCTTGTCAACCACGGTTGCATCCTTTTTCCACATGAAAATTTCTTTTTTGGCATATACCTGTCTTGTACCTTCCTCATTTCTCGCATAAACTCCAACCACTGCTGCTCTGCCGTCTTTCCCACCAGTGTCTCTTTCCAGTCAACTTTGGCCAGTTCCTCTCTCACGCCACTGTAATTTCCTTTATTCCACTGAAATACCGACACATCAGATTTCGGCTTCTCTTTTTCAAATTTCACAGTGAACTCAATCATGTTATGATCACTGCCTCCTAAGGGTTCCTTCACCTCAATCTCTCCAATCACCTCCAGTTCATTACACAACACCCAATCCAGTACAGCTGATCCCCTAGTGGGCTCAACAACAAGCTGTTCTAAAAAGCCATCTCGCAGACATTCTACAAATTCTCTCTCTCGAGTTCCAGTGCCGACCTGATTTTCCCAATCCACTCGCATGTTAAAATCCCACACAATTATCATAACACTGCCCTTCTGAAAGCCTTTTCTATTTCCAGTTGTAATTTGTAGTCCACATCCCTGCAGCTGTTTGGAGGCCTATAAATAACTGCCATCAGGGTCCTTTTACTCCTGTTATTTCTTAGCTCAACCCATAAAGGTTCTGCACCTTCCGATCCTATATCACCTCTTTCTAATGATTTAATATCACTTCTTACCAGTAAAGCCAAGCCTCCCCCCGCCTACCTTCCTATCCTTCCGATACACCATGTATCCTTGGACGTTCAGCTCCCAGAGACATGCATCCTTTAGCCACGTCTCAGTGATGGCCACAATATCACACCTGCCAATCTGTAGCTGTATGACAAGATCATCCACCTTATTCCTTATGCTGCGTGCATTTAAGTACAACACCTTAAGACCAGTATTTGATACTTTTCGCTTTGATTTCACTGCAACTTTATTGCACTGCAACTCATCCCAATGGCTACAAATTTGCTCCATCACCTGCCTGTCTTTCCTGACATCTTTACTGCTCACTATCTTAGATTTATTTCTGTTTTCCCCTTCCTCCGCTCTGTCATTCTGGTTCCCATCCCCCCGCCAAATTAGTTTAAACCCTCCCTAACAGCTCTATTAAACTTTCGCACCAGGATATTTGTCCTCATCGGGTTCAGGTGTAACCTGTCCTTTTTGAACAGGTCATACTTCCCCCAGAAGAGATCCCAATTATCCAAGAATCTGAAGCCCTGCCCCCTACACCAGTCTCTCAGCCACGCATCCATCTGCCTGATCTGACTATTCTTGCCCTCGCTAGCACGTGGCACAGGTAGCAATCCTGAGATTACCACCCTCGAGGTCCTGCTTCTCAGCTTCCTTCCCAACTCCCAGAAATCTCTCATCAGGACCTCCTCCTTTGTCCTATCTATGTCATTGGTACCAACATGTACCAAGACAACTGGCTGCTCACCCTCCCCCCTTAGAGTATTCAGGACCCGATCCGAGACATCCCGTACCCTTTCAGTACACACAGTATCTTCCCATCTAGAGCAGTTGATTGGAAGATATGTACATACTCAGAATGTGACCTTCTCTTAATGGAGAAACCAAATGACCACTTTTACCTAAGCTTAGTCCACAGACCCCAAATTTCCCATTGCTTAATACCTCAGTTCTTCATACAACTTCCACTCTAAAACGTCTGTCTGTGGCCTGTTTGAAGGAGGTTGTGGTTGTTGGGCTGTCCTGGGTTGATGCATGTCCATGTAAGCCACAAGGACCAGTCACTCGGTGCACTCAGAGTCTGAGTCACAGTATCATGCATCAGCTATTCCAGGGGACAATACCAAAGATCAAAGCCTGAAAGTCGATCGGAAGTCCAGAAAGCGTAGCCTATGGCTGAAGCCCGGAGGCTTGGAGGCCTGGACCGCTGTCCTGGAGTTGGAAGGCTGTCTGTGTTTCCCAGCAGTTCCATGGCATGTGCTAGCTTTACCATGCCTTTCCCACTTTACAGAGCGGAATACTCCATTTCTTTAGTAATGGAGATATGTAAATGTGTATACGTTGTTTGTATACCATATTTAATGCAGAGACTTCCGTTTATTTTGTAATATGATTGCATTTATATTGTGGGCTGCATCATATTATAATTCACGTGTAGTCTTAAGTTAACTTTGTTGGTAATTGAAGATGTCCTAGTGCCTATAAAAAGAGCTTATCGCCCTCAGTAAGACAGAGGCATCAGGAGTTCACACTAGGCAAGAATAAGTACAGACCTATTATTGTGTTTTGTTGTAGATAACTTTTTCACTATTGTATTACCACCATAAATGTTCAATCCCTTTAACACCAGCACATTAGACCATAGGGCACAGGAGCAGAATCAGGCCGTTTGGCCCATCCAGTCTGCTCCACCGTTCCACCCTGGCTGATTTATTATCCCTCGCAGTCCCATTCTCCTACCTTTTCCCTGTAATCTTTGGTGCCCTGTCTAATCAAGAACCTATCAACCTCCACTTGAGATATACCTACCCAATGATTTGTTTTCCACAGCTGTTGTGGCAATGAATTAAACAGCTCCATCACCCTTCTGACTAAAGAAATTCTTCCTCATCTCTGTTCTAAAGGCATGTCATTCTATTCTGAAGCTGTGTCCTCTGATCCTAGATTCACTGTAGAAAGCATCCTCCCCACATCCACTCTATTTAGGACTTTCAATATTCAATAGGTTTCAAAGAGATTCCCCCTTATTCATCTAAACCAGTGAGTAGAGGCCCAGAATCATCAAATGCTCCTCATATGTTAACCCTTTTATTCTTGGGATCATGCTCATGAACCCCCTCTGGACCTTCTCCAATGCAGCACTTCTTTTCTTAGAAAGGGGACCAAAAGTGCTCATAATACTCCAAGTGCAGTCTGACCAATCTCTTATGAAATCTCAGCATTGTGGCTACACTGCAGCAACTTGCCAAGGCTTCTTTAGTATTACCTCCCAAACACCTGACATCAACCATCTGTAAGGGCAGTGGTGACAGAATCACACATACTCCAGCACCTGGAACTTTCCCCAAGAAAACACATACCATAATTTCCACTCATTGTTACTGATCAGGAACCTGGAAATTCCGCTTCAACCGGACTGTGTTGGCTCCTTCACCGAATACTGAAAGCAGCTAATCTCTACTTCCTCAGGTAGAGGTGGGCAAGAAAAGCTGTTCTTACCAGGAATTCATCAAAAGAAAAAATTCTTACCATCCTTCCATTTGGAACAGATACAAAATGCCGGAGGAACTCAGCAGGTCAGGCAGCATCCATGGAGAGGAATAAATAGTCAATATTTTGGGCCGAGGCCCTTCGTCAGGTTGCAAGTGAAGGGGGAAGAAGCCAGGATAAGAAGATAGTAGTGTTGTTCAAGCTCCTTTCCCCATCCTTTCCAGTCCTGATGAAAGGCCTTGGCCTGCAATATCAGCTGCTTATTCCTTTCCATAGCTGCTGCCTGACCCGCTGAGTTCCTCCAGCATTATATATCTGTGACCCTGGATTTCAAACATCTGCAAAATCTCTTGAGTTTATTCTTCTACTTGAGTGCATTTCTGTTTTTCATTGTTTTGGTGCTTGACAGATTCAAACTATTTCCCAGGCAAATAAATATGACCTCCATCTCAATTCCCTAATGTATTTATTGGTGGTCACTTATTTCCCTAGGTAACATCATAAACGGTGTCATCTGTGCTTATTAGGAGCTCAGAATATTCTCATAGAGTGGAATAGGCTTCAGGTGGATGAGAGCAGGAAGACCTGGGTGATGATAATGCCTCCCTGCATGGCTTACTTAAAGTAAGGTAGAAGCTCTTGCTCCTAGATCTCAGGAAATTTACTGTACAATTTAAATTCCAAATGTTTATGTGGTAAACAACAGTATAGATCACTATCCACGCTGCCAGGAGTTAAAGTAGGCCAATTTAATCAGCTAGATTTGTTTTCCAGTTCTGTTTTGTTAGTGTCACTCAATTCACCAGCTGATAATTATTTAGAGACAAAAAATACGTAAAGTCAAATTATAAATACCGATATTCTATGTTCATCTTATAAAGTCATGGATCAGTCCTTCTGGTTGGCTCATATTTATTGGTTTACTCTTTGAATGGTGATATAGAATGCAATGGAACACTTTTTAGCCAATAAGCTTTTCCTGTGGCTGAAATGACAGTATAAAGAAGGGCAAACAAATTTATCAAGTTAAATTATATTATTGTTTTATAGTGTCATCTCAGCTTTCTAATTCTATTGGTCCTTGTTGGTCTCTTAGGCCTCCGCTATACTAGGAGATACTGCAAGTTCCTACCCTAACGAGAAACGCAACAGGAGGTTTCCTGCGTGGGTCCCACAAAGAGCTTGAAGAAGCATCAAGTTTCTCGATGGGAGTTGTTGATTGGAATACTGCGCAGATGCAGCATTCGCGCAGGTCTGACAAAGATTTTCAATGGGAAACACAGTCTCTATAAAGGAGAGGTTCATCGTGAGAGCGGTTGTCATCAGAGTAGTTTGAGTCAGAGTAGAAAGGCTTTGGCTCAAACAGGGCTTTGGCGAGACAGGCAGAGTCTAGGTAAGCTCATTCCTTATTTCTTATTCAACTCTAGAGAGAACAGAGGGTACGTCTACAGAGCCAATGTTCTGCCCTGGGTGCCAGATGCGGGATTTCCAGGAGACTCCCAGCCTCCCCGATGGCCACATCTGTGCCAGGCGCATCAAGATGCAGCTCCTCAGAGACTGAGTTAGGGAACTGGAGCTGCAGTTCGATGACCTCTGGCTTGTTAGGGAAAGTGAGCCAGTGATAGACAGGAACTACAGGGAGGTAGTCACTCCAAGCCTACAGGAGACAGATAAATGGGTGACTGTCAGGAGAGGGAGGGAGAAAGTCAGAAGTGGAGAACCACCACAGTGGTCATCCCCTTCAACAACAAGTACTCCATTTTGAGTACTGTTTGGGGGATGACCTACCTGGCAGAAGCAACAGTGACCGTGCCTCTGCCACTGAGTCTGGCCTTGTGGCTCAGAAGGCTATGGAACTGAACAGGATGGCAGCGGTAATAGGGGACTCTACAGTCAGGGTTCCAGGGTCCAAGAAGTTCCTGGATGCATCCACAATATCCTGAAAAGGGAGGGTAAGCAGGCAGAAGTCAATGTACAAACATACATATTGGTACCAACAACATAGGAAGAAACAACATAGGAAGTCAGGCCACACTTAGGTCCCCTCCAGTTCGCCTACCAGCCCCGACTAGGAGTTGAGGATGCCATCGTCTACCTGCTGAACCGTGTCTATGCCCACCTGGACAAGCCAGCCAGCACTGTGAGGGTCATGTTTTTTGACTTCTCAGTGCGTTCAACACCATCCGTCCTGCTCTGCTGGGGGAGAAGCTGACAGCAATGCAGGTGGATGCTTCCCTGGTGTCATGGATTCTTGATTACCTGACTGGCAGACCACAGTACGTGTGCTTGCAACACTGTGTGTCTGACAGAGTGATCAGCAGCACTGGGGCTCCACAGGGGACTGTCTTGTCTCCCTTTCTCTTCACCATTTACACCTCGGACTTCAACTACTGCACAGAGTCTTGTCATCTTCAGAAGTTTTCGGATGACTCTGCCATAGCTGGATGCATCAGCAAGGGAGATGAGGCTGAGTACAGGGCTACGGTAGGGAACTTTGTCACATGGTGTGAGCAGAATTATCTGCAGCTTAATGTGAAAAAGACTAAGGAGCTGGTGGTAGACCTGAGGAGAGCTAAGGTACCGGTGACCCCTGTTTTCATCCAGGGGGTCAGTGTGGACATGGTGGAGGATTACAAATACCTGGGGATACGAATTGACAATAAACTGGACTGGTCAAAGAACATTGAGGCTGTCTACAAGAAGGGTCAGAGCCGTCTCTATTTCCTGAGGAGACTGAGGTCCTTTAACATCTGCCGGACGATGCTGAGGATGTTCTACGAGTCTGTGGTGGCCAGTGCTATCATGTTTGCTGTTGTGTGCTGGGGCAGCAGGCTGAGGGTAGCAGACACCAATAGAATCAACTTATTCGTAAGGCCAGTGATGTTGTGAGGATGGAACTGGACTCTCTCACGGTGGTGTCTGAAAAGAGGATGCTGTCTAAGTTGCATGCCATCTTGGTCAATGTCTCCCATCCACTACATAATGTACTGGGTGGGCACAGGAGTACATTCAGCCAGAGACTCATTCCACCGAGATGCAGCACAGAGCGTCATACGAAGTCATTCCTGCCTGTGGCCATCAAACTTTACAACTCCTCCCTTGGAGGATCAGACACCCTGTGCCAATAGGCTGGTCCTGGATTTATTTCATAATTTACTGGCATAATTTACATATTACTATTTAACTATTTATGGTTCTATTACTATTTATTATTTATGGTGCAACTGTAATGAAAACCAATTTCCCCCTGGGATCAATAAAGTATGACTACTACTACTACTAAAAGGGAGAAGGTCCTGGAAAAAAAAGTATAGTGAGTTAGGAAGGAAGCTGAGAAGTGGGACCTCAAGGGTAGTAATCTTGGGATTGCTGCCTGTGCCATGTGACAATGAGGATAGGAATAGAATGACGTGGCAGATAAGTACATGGCTGAAGAATTGGAGCAGGGGGCAGGGATTCAGATTTCTGGATCATTGGGACCTCTTCTGGGGCAGGTTGCATTTGAATCCGAGGGGGACCAAAATCCTTGTGGGCGGATTTAATAGAGCTGTTGGGAGTGGTTTAAACCAATATGGCAGGGGGGTTGGAAACCAGGATGACAGAGCTGAGGATGAACCGGCAGGTTTACAAGTAGATGATGGGTGTAACATGAATGTTAGGAAGGGCAAGCCAGTGATTGAGTACAAAGGCAGACAGAACAAAGAATTAAATTGCACCACAGAGGCAAAATTCAAAAGGGCGAAGAATGCAGGGCTGAAGGTGCTGTATTTAAATATGAACAAGAGGATGTCTGCAGATGCTGGAAATCCAAGCAACACACACATTTTGTGTGTGTTGTACTTAAATGCGTGTAGCATTCGGAATAAAGTGGACAAACTCATGGTGCAATTAGAGATTAGTCAGTATGACATTGTGGGCATCACTGATTCATGGCTGAAAGAGGCTATAATTGAGAGCTTACAATCAAATAATTTGTATCGAAAGGACAGGCAGGAAAGCCTAGGTGGTGGTGTGGCTCTGTTGGTAAAAGATGGAATTGCATCTTTAGAAAGAAGTGACGTAGGGTCAGAGAATGTTGCATATTTGTGGGTGGAGTTAAGAAATTGCAGGGGTAAAACAACCATTATGGGAATCATATTTAGGCCTCCAAATAGTAGCCAAGATATATGGTTGAGATTGCAAAGGGAGCTGGAAAAGGCATGTAATAAGGGTAATGATCTAATTGTAATGTGGGACTTCAATATGCAAGGGGATTTGGAAAACTAGGTTGGTGTTGGATCACAAGAGAGGGAATTTGTTGAAGCCCTAAAAGATGGCTTTTTAGAGCAGCTTTTGCTTGAACCTACTCGAGGAAAGGCTATCTTAGATTGGGAGTTGTATAATAACCCAGATCTTATTAGGGAACTTAACATAAAGGAGCATTTAGGAGGCAGCGATCATAATACGATTGAATTCATACTGCAATTTGAGGGGAAGAAGCATAACTCACTTGTATCAGTATCGCAATGGAATAAAGGGAATTACAAAGGCATGAGAGAGGAGCTTGCCCAGGTGGATTGGAAGAGGATACTGGCAGGGATGATGGTAGAACAGAGATGGCTGAGTTTCTGGGAGTATTTCACAAGGCACAAGATAGATATGTCCCACAGGGGAAGATGTTCTCAAATGGCAGGAGTAAGCAACTGAGGCTGACAAAGGAAGTTAAGGACCGCATAAAAGCCAAGGAAAGGCCGTAAAAGGTAACAAAAGTGAGTGGGAATTTGGATAATTGGGAAGCTTTTAAAATCCAACAAAAGGCAACTAAAAAAAGCTATAAGAAGGGAAAAGATGAAATATAAGGGCAAACTGGCCAATAATATAAAGCAAGATACCATAAGTTTTTTCAGTTATATAAAGAGTAAAAAAGGGGTGAGAGTTGATATTGGATCACTGGAAAATGATGCTGGTGTGGTAGTGAAGGGAGATGAAGAAATGGCAGATGAACTTAATGGGTATTTTGCATCTGCCTTCACTGTGGAAGACATTATTAATGTGCCAGAAGTCCATTAGTGCCATTACAATTATGAAGGAAAAAGTGCCAGGCAAACTCAAAGGTCTTAAGATGGATAAGCCACCTCGGCCAGATGGACTGCATCCCAGAGTCCTGAGAGAGGCTGCTGAAGAGATAATGGATGCATTATTCCTGATCTTTCAGGAATCACTTGATACCTCTGGCATGGTCCCGGAAGACTGGATAATTGCAAATGTCATACCACTCTTTAAGAAGGGAAGGAAAGCAAAATAAAGGAAATTATAAGCCAGTTAGCCTAATCTCAGTGGTTGGGAAAGTGTTGGAGTCTATTATTAAGGATGAGTTTTCAAGGTGCTTGGAGACCGATGATAAAATAAGTCAAAGTCAGCATGGTTTCTGTAAAGGGAAATCTTGCCTAACAAGTCTTTTAGACTTCCTCAGGGAAGTATCAAGCAAGGTGGACAAAGGAGAGGCAGTGGATGTCATTAACTTGGATTTTCAGAGGGCGTTTGATAAAGGTGCCACACATGAGGGTTGCTCAACAAGATAAAATCCTATAGTGTTACAGGGAAGATACTGGCATGGATAGTGGAATAGCTGACAGGCAGAAGGCAGAGAGTGAGAATGAAGCAGGCCTTTTCTGGTTGGCTGCCACTAACTAGTGGTGTTCCTCAGGGGTTAATATTGGGATCGCTACTTTTCACATTGTTTGTCAATGATTTGGATAATGGCTTTGTGGCAAAGTTTGCAGATGATATCAAGATAGGTGAAGGGCTAGGTAGTGATGAGAAAGCAATGTGATGGCAGAAGGACTTAGGCAATTTGGAAGGATGGACATTAAAGTGGGAGATGGAATACAGTGTTCGGAAATATATGATAATGCATTTTGGTAAAAGGAACAATAGTGTGGACTATTATCTAAATGGGGAGAAGGTTCAAACATCAGAGGTGCAGAGAGACTTCAGAATCCTCGTGCAAGACCCCCAGAAGGTTAATTTACAGGTTGAGTCTGTGGTAAAGAAGGCAAGTGCAATGTTGGCATTTATTTCAAGGGGAACAGGATATAAAAGCAGGGAGATAATGCTGAGCCTTTATGAGACACTAGTCAGGCCACACTTAGAGTATTGCAAACAATTTTGGGCCCATATCTCAGAAAGGATGTGTTGTCATTGGAGAGAGTCCAGGGAGGTTCATGAGGATGATTCCGAGAATACAGGGGATAACATATGAGGAGCATTTGGCAGCTTTGTGTCATGGTCTGGATCGGGGTCCCTTTAAATTTACCTTGTTTATGTTACGATCTGGACCGTTGATTCCCTGTTTTCCCGTGTCCCTCGACTTTGGTGATTAGAGGTAACTAACACTCGGCTGAACCAGTAGTTTATAGTCTCCGGCTTTCAGCCGTTCGGTGCGGGAGCGTCTGCAAAGTCACGGCGTGCCAATGTCATCTGGCCGGAGCAAGCCTTGTCTCCGCCCAAAGCGAGTGCCGGTAATCCGCCTTTCCTCACCGGAGCAACCCTGTCCAGTTACCTCACCAAAGCGAGCCTGCAAAGTTTCCTCATCAAGGTGGGTCCGTCAGTTAACCCGCCGGAGGGAATCAAGAACCGCTGTCTACTGTTCCCGGGCCGAGTCGAGAGCTCGGCACTACCCGGAGGTTCCAAGTACCACGTCCACGGCCTGGCTCCGGCGGCATCCAAGTACCACATCCACGTCCTGGCCCTGGCGGCATTCAAGTACCACGTCCAAGTCCTGGCTCTGGCGGCATCCAAGTACCACGTCCAAGTCCTGGCTCTGGCGGCATCCCAGTTCCGAGTCAAGTCCTGGCCCTGGCGGTCTGTGATTCCTGTCCTACCCCCTTGTCTGAATCCCTTCTCTGCCCCTCTCACCTCTAGCCCTCGTCTGCAGCCCCTGCCTGCACTTCAGTCTAGTTCCATCACCGGAGCTAGATAGGTACTGTCTGGTGTTCATTCGTGTTGGTCTTGTCTTGTCTTGTCCTCGCCTCCGTGGGGTAAGTCAGGCCATCTTGCCGTTGCCCCGCGGGGGTCATGTCTTGTCGTGTCTTGTCCTCGCCTCCGTGGGGTAAGTCAGGCCATCTTGCCATTGCCCCGCGGAGGGTCATGAGTCCCGGCCCTATGTTCTGTACCCAAGGAGGGGTCCCAGCTACCTGTTCTGTGTGTGAGTCCCGGCCCTATGTCCCGTACCTAAGGAGGGGTCCCGACTCTGTGTTCTGTGTATGTGTCCATGGTTCCATGTACCTGCTGTCCCGAGACCGAGGCTCTGTTTTCCATGTTCCTCCTCTCCGTAGCCCATGTCATGTCCATGCCTGGTTCTGGGGTCCGAGCCCGAGGCAAGACCCAGGTACTGGGTCATTGCCCAGTCTCGGGCTCGGAGTCCATACCCTAACCTCTT
Organism: Mobula birostris; assembly: GCF_030028105.1. Taxonomy (NCBI): domain Eukaryota; kingdom Metazoa; phylum Chordata; class Chondrichthyes; order Myliobatiformes; family Myliobatidae; genus Mobula; species Mobula birostris. The sequence goes on from NC_092385.1 coordinate 51,519,219, forward strand.
CATGTCTCCTCTCGTTCTGGGAGCCGATTCCGAGTCCAAGCCCAGACCCCTGGTCCCGGCCTAGTCGTAGTCCTGAGTCCTTATCCTGTTCGCTATTCCTGCTTCTGTCTTGCTCTCCTGGTATCATACAATAAACTAAACCTAAGTAACCTCTCAAGGTGTGTCTTGCATTTGGGTCCACCCTTGCTCCCAATGCACCCCACAATGTGACACTTTGTGCCTGTACTGACTGGAATTTAGAAGAATGCAGGGGGATCGCATTGAAACCTACCAAATATTGAACGGGCAAGATAGGGTGAATATGGAGAGGATGTTTCCTATGGGGGGGGGGTATCCAGAACTAGAGGGCACAGCCTCAAAATTGAGGGGCGATCCTTTAGAACAGAAGTGAGGAGAAATTTTTTTAGCCAGAGAGTAGTAAATCTGTGGAATACTTTGCCACAAACTGCAGTGGAGGCCAAATCCATGGGTATATTTAAGATGGAAGTTAATAGCTTCCTGATCCATCAGGGCATTGAAGGGTATAGTGAGAAGGTAGGTGTATGGGGTTGAATGGGATCTGGGATCAACCATGATGGAATGGCGGAGCAGACTCAGTGGGCTGGATGACCTAATTCTGCTCCTATGAATTATGGTGTTATGGAGAGTGGGGTGGGGTCAAACTGCAGAGACATTCAAGCAGAAAATAATCACTACCTGAATCTGTTAAAAGTCCCCTCTTGGGAAAACATACCCAGGAGAGGACAAATTGACTTCTCCCATGCTTATCCCACTGAATCCACTTGTTGAAGATTAGGACCATGGAACTAAATTATGGTCTAATCTAAACTATAATCTAAAGAACGGCCTAGTTTCTGCTCCTATATCTTATGGTCTTACGGTCTAAGTACAGTGCAAAATTAAGAGTGGCTCCTCCAAAGAACGTCACACATTCCACATGTACTTGAAACAAAGACTCATCCATGCTATTACAATTACAGGTAGTCTGTGAGTTATTGAATCTGCCTAAAAACTAAGCACTATCCTGCATGGAACACCTCACCCTTTACCAACACTGCCCTTCCTTTGTTGGCTAATTCTCTGCTATGAATGATGAGAATTTCAATCATTGGGTCCCAGATGTAGGACTAATTAAGTAAGATAGGACACAGCTTAGAGTGATAACTAAGGTGTTATGGGAGCTGATTCGTATCAAAGCTGGAGGAAATGAACAGACATTTTCACGCTTCCAACAAAATTGGCTAAATATTGGTTGTTCCAGGCTGAGCTGTTAACTCTTGATATGATGACCTATTTTCACAAGAGTAAAGTGATAAGTGTCAGACCCTTCTGTGAAACTTCTGAAGTAAACATTTAATTTTGAGGGAGAACAGTTAAAATGTTTTCCTAATGTTTCACTGAGTGTGGTTATTTTCCAGTACTGTCACTAGGTGGCGCGAGTGAACTTTGTAGAGATGTTGAAACCAGATCAACACAAGACTAACTATGAAAAATAAATACTGATATACTATCAGCACACATTTCTTTCATGTGATTTTTCATCAGCTGCAGCACAGTGCTGTTTTTGATACTACCTCTTTTTCAAACTCATCTCGTGCTACTGATATCATGGACACACAGAAGAGATTTAATTAAAATTTTATGTTGTGTTTATCACAGACTCTGCGGGTTGAAGGGCCTGTTCCTGTTCTATGTTTTATGTTTACACATCTCACTCATCCTACTCATGTTATGATGTGTAGCCACTTATCATCTTTATTGCCATAGATTTTCCAGAAAACAGATTCAGTCTTAGGTATGTGGCAAGTGAAGGAAGCTTAAGCAGATTGCCGAATGTCTGGGACATTTAATCACGTCTCACTAGGAGGTCCTTTCAGTCAGAAGCAAGTAGCTGCCATGATTCAGTGCCAAAGGTCTTCCAGTAAAGAAAGGGGCTTTTCATTCGATCTGGATGTATCACCCACAATATTCTGCATGGTTCCCTCAGTAGCACCGCTGTGTTACCCATGTTCATGGCCACCCCTCAGAATGCCCAGCTCACATGGTCTCTCTATTTTCACTGCCTTAAGCAATGGACATGGAAGCCCAAAGGCCCTATTTCTATTCTGTGCAATGCCAAAATTCTATGCTTCTCATTCCATTTCTTTTGACGCCGTCCTCAGCTCAAAAATATGCATTTGACATCCATCATTCTCAATTACTTTGCTTTGCAAACTCCCTTTCACCTCTGAAGTCCTTGGATTTTTCATCCTCTCTCAAGTATGTGGCAATCTCTCTAGCAATTCCATATTTAAACATACCCATTTAGGATTCCCTCCAGTTACTGGACTAAAATTGCCTTTATTAAAGGTTTTCCGTAACACTGTGGGGTGGCATGGTAGTGTAGCGGTTCACACAATGCTTTTTGGCGTGCCAGCTGTAAGATCAGGGTTCGATACCTGCCGCTGTCTCTAAGGGGTTGTTCATTCTCCCCGTGACCACATGGATTTCCTCCAGGGACTCTGATTTCCTCCCACATTCAAAAGACACGGTTAGGGTTACTGAGTTGTGGGCACACTGCACTGGCGCCAGAAGCACGGTGAAATTTGTGGGCTGCCCAGCACATTCCTCACTGCTTTGTTGCATTGAAATACAATGCGTTTCACTGTATGCTTCAATGCTTCAATGTACATGTGACAGCTAAGGCTAATCTTTCTCTTTCTCTTAATTAGATTAATTCGGCCTCCTGTCCTCCTCTTTTTCCTCATCCTGTCTAGAATTTACTGTAAGCAGATCAATATTTCTTCTTCATTTGTCTCTTCTCCATTAGCTAGATGGATGGGCTTGTTTTCATCTGTCTCTAATATTATCTATCAGTTATCACCAGAGATCCATCTGCTCTGAGCCACCACCGGCCACTTCTATCTTCTATCTGCAGGCAACTGAATGTCATTACCTCCAGTCCCGATTCTTCCACCATCCAGTAACCCACTCAGTTGAGGATCTATTTCCCAAGCCCGCTCCTGATCACTAATGTATTGCTTTATTAAGACTTGCCGTATGTTGTTGGGCTACTGTTGTACTACTTTAGTGCATTATCCTTTTAAGAACTTGGTGTGGACCTTTCCTTTAGGATAACATGCAAATCTGGATATTCCCTGTTACCTTCAGTGCAGCAGTAAGGAAAAGCAGGCAGATTACTATTGTGTTCAGCTATGGATCTGTGTAATTAATCAAAAGTACAAGGGCTAAAACAGTTTTGGCTGAACTGTCCTTAAATATTAACTATGCAAGAACAATACCACTGTCAAACATTGCCAGCAATTGCTGTCTAGAATGGAATCCATCCAAAGTGTGCACACTGCAGTCCAATAGATTGGAGGTCCTCCATTGTATTTCCTTCATTGGCCTAGTATATAATTTTGTCTGGTGATTCTTCAGAACTCCTGGGAATGTTTTACTCTATTTAAATTAGTACATGAGGAAAAACAATGTTGTAATTGATCAAAGGGTGTACCCCCAAACCTTTGCTAAGCAGCAAATAAACTCCATCAGCTCTGTTTCACATTAGTAACTGAATAATGAGCTATTAAACAATGGAGACATTGTGGCCATGCTATAATAAGCAGCTACTTTCACCAAATTCATCTCAGAACTGAAGGGTGTCTTTAACGTAACCTTTTATAGAGTCACAGAGTACTGCAACACGGAAGCAGACACTTCAGCCCATCGACTCCGTGCTGAACCATTGTTCTACGCAATCTCATCAACATGTAGCTCTCCATAGCCCTCCAATCCATGTATATTCTCTTTTATAGGATTGTTCTTATATTTATATTTATCGTGGTTTTTTTTTAAGGTTATGGCGTCCTTTTACGCCACACCATATCCAGAGTAGCGATCATTTCATTCTCCTTGTGTACTGAAGAATGACAAATAACCAGTCTTGAACCTTGAATCTTTTAAAATATGAAACATTTAGAAATTTCACCAGGTAATAAAACACACTGTTGGCTCTTGAAGCTAACCTGGAACCCAGCGCTACCCTTTGTGCGTAGGAGGAGCAGTGTGTCTTCACAAGCTGATCAGTCTCATGATCACACCAAACCCACAAGAGTCACTTGGCTTAACTTCTAGTACTTTTCCTCGTGAATTGGGAAGTTGTGGTGTCAAGTGCCAGTCCCGGGTTTACAAATTAACTTAGAGTGACATTGTGAGTAAGTGCAACTTTGCTGACCTTTGATCTATGCATTAGCTTAAGAGTTGCCATCTCAGTCAGGGTGTTAACTGTTAACCATGATTCAGTTGGAACATAATTGTTCATAAATTAGTATGCTCCAGAATAAAGTCTTTCTGAGATGTGAGCCATTGATTCAGCTGATGATGATTCAGTATAGTCATGAAGGTAAATTACACTGGGAATGTCATAAGCAACGCAAAGGGAGATCTCTCTGATGACAATAACAGAGTTCATGTCAATTCAAAGATAAGCAGAATCTTATCACATGTTATGAAAGATTATTTAGTCATTTGGTCACAAGGAGTTTGTGCTTTCTTACAGTGCACAGATTAGTTGTTTTTTATCCTACTGTATGTAGAATAGTCAGTAACATGACCAGTCAACAGGCAGAGGAAGCAGTAGTGAATTCATGATGAAGTCAAATCTCCTGGTTGGGACCATGCAAAGGCCACACAAAACATGGTGAAAGAAGCACAGAACCCCCTATATGACCCACCCGTCCAGCCTGTCAAGCACATCCTGCTCCAATCATGGCCTCATTGGCCACCACAGCTCCACAGATCGTCCTCAATCCTGAGAGACTTCCAAAGAAGGAGATCTATTCCAAATTTTACAGAAGTGCACACCATCAAATATTATATTCATTACAAGAAATTATAAAGTTTCAGAATCAGAGTCTGATACTGGAGGGGAAGAAGCTGTTCCTAAAATGCTGTGTGTGTGTGTGTGTGTGTGTGTGTGTGTGTGTGTGTGTGTCTTCAGACTCCTGTACCTTCTCTCTGATGGTAGCAATGAGAAGAGGGAATGTTTTCGATGGTAGGAATCCTTAATGATGGATGACACTTTTTTGAAGATGTCCTTGATAGTTCCCACGATGGATCTGTATGAGCTCACAGCCCTCTGCAGCTTTTTCTGATCCTTTGCAGTGGCCCCTCCATACTAGACGGTGATGCAACCAGCTAAAGCCTTGCAGTTCTTTTTAATTGGAAGAGGAGAGATTGAATCATAAATTCCAGAAGTCATATAATATGGAAACAGGGAATTCAGCTCACCAAATCTATGTTGACTATTGGGAGCCCATCAGTATTAACTCCACTGTCCAGCACTTGATCCTTGGCCTTCTTTGCCTAGGCAATTCAAGAGCTTGTCTAGACGCTTAAGTGCTGTCAACAACATTTCTCCCACCATAATAATAATGTCTGTTGAGTATTTACCAAGATACAGTACATACTTGGTATGTCCCTATAATTGACATAAAGAAAGGTCTGTCAGCTGGTACTCATTTAGTTTCTAAGTTTAGAATTAAGGAGATAAAAAGAAATGTATTTTTTATTGAAAGCTGGGAACATTAACTGATAGATTTTAAACTGTTGGGATGCTTCCTAGGGAAGGTGGAGAGGAGATACTTCCAGATGTGAGTGATGTCGGTCCATGAGTTCATACTTAAAGAGTAGGGAATCAAGGGATACGGAGTCAACGCAGGGAAGTTTTATTGGGGTTAATGATATTATTGAGTGGTAGAGCTAGCAAGAGGATCCAAATTTATTGCGTGAGGATCTGGTCGAAGTCCTGACGAAGGGTTCCGGCCCAAAACGTTGACTGATCGTTTCCATGGATGCTGCCCGACCTGCTGAGTTCCTCCAGCGTGTTGTGAGTGTAAACTTATTGTGTAATTCTCCAACACTGTACACAGAATGCAGCAGAAATTCCCTTACTCACAGACCAGTTAGAATATAGAACTTGCTGTGTTATGGAAGTGGTGAGATAAATGGCTCTGAGATGTTGAAAGGGGAGGAAAATACAGTAAAAGGATAAAAGGAGCATATCACCAGAGTTAGACGGAGAAGTTTGGGAGGAAATACACACCGTGGGCACGTTTTGTTGTCCTTCACTCACTGGTTGAACGCCCAAGTTGCTGCAGTCTTTCATTGATTCTATTATGATTATTATTCTCTTGTGGATTTATTGAGTTTGACCACAAGAAAATGAATCTCAAGGTTGCATATGGGGTCATATAGGAAATTTACTTTGATCTTTATTAGGTACCATCTAGACCTAATAATGAGTGAACACAAAATAATCTGCAGATGCTGTGATCAAAGCAGCACTTTCAGTACGCTGGATGAACTCAGCAGGTCGGGCAGCATCAGTTAGAAACAATGAGTCGACGTTTCGGGCCGGAACCCTTCGTCAGGACTGAAGAATGAAACATGGGGAAGGATTTGAAGAATGCTTGTAGCTTCAGTTGAAAGACCCAGTAATTTGAAAGACAAAGGGGTGGGGGAGGGGAAGCATTGACGTCATAGCCCTGAAAACAATGGATGGTAGAAGAAGGAGGCGGAACCAAGAGGGAGCTGGGGGAGGGGGTAGAGTGAAATAGGGATCCAGGAAGGGAGGGGGAGGGAATTACCAGAAGTTGGAGAATTCTATGCTCATACCAAAGGGCTGGAGACTACCTAGACGGTTTATGAGGTGTTGCTCCTCCAACCTGAGTTTAGCCTCATCATGGCAGTAGAGGAGGCCATGTATGGACATATCTGAATGGGAATGGGAAGCAGAGTTGAAGTGGGTGGCTACCGGAAGATCCTGTCTGTTGTGGCGGATGGAGTGGAGGTGCTCGACGAAGGCGTCCCCCAATCTGTGTCGGGTTTCACCGACGTAGAGGAGGCTGCACCGGGAGCACCAGATGCAATAGATGACCCCAACAGACTCACAAGTGAAGTGTTGTCTCACCTGGAAGGACTGTTTGGGGCCCTGAATGGTGGCAAGAGATGAGGTGTAGGGACAGGTGTAGCACTTATGCTTACAGGGATAAGTGCCAGGTGGGAGATCCATGGGGAGGGACATGCGGATAAGGGAGTCGCGGAGGGACTGATCCCTGCGGAAAGCGGAGAGGGGTGGAGAGGGAAAGATGTGCTTAGTGGTGGGACCCTGTTGAAGGTGGCGGAAGTTGTGGAGGATAATGTGCTGGATCCGGAGGCTGGTGGGGTGGTAGGTGAAGACAAGGGGAACTCTGTCCCTGTTGTGGTGGCGGGAGGATGGGGTGAGGGCTGAAGTGCGGGAAATGGAGGAGATGCGGGTGAGGGCATCATTGATGATGGTAGAAGGGAAACCAGGATCCTTAAAGAAAGAGGACATTTGAGATGTCCTGGAATGGAAAACCTCATCCTCAGAGCAGATGCGGCGGAGACGGAGGAACTGGGAATAGGGAATGGCATTGTTGCATGTGGCGGGGTGGGAAGAGGTATAGTCGAGGTAGTTATGAGAGTCAGTGGGCTTGTAGAAGATGTCAGTGGACAGTCTGTCTCCAGAGATGGAGACTGAGACATCGAGAAAGGGGAGAGAAGTGTCAGAGATAGAGCAAGTGAATTTGAGGGCTGAGTAGAAGTTTGAAGTAAAGTCGATGAGTTTGAAGTAAAGTCGATGCAATTGACGAGCTCAGCATGGGTGCAGGAAGCAGCACCAATGTAGTGGTCAATGTACCGAAGGAAAAATTGGGGAGCAGTACCAGAATAGGTTTGGAGCACAGACTGTTCCACATAACCAACTAAGAGGCAGGTGTAGCTGGGTCCCAAGCGAGTTCCCATAGCTACACCCTTTGTCTGAAGAAAAAGATCTTGGTAGAAGGCAGAAGGGAAACCACAATCTGTGGCACGATCCTTGTCACGATTTGGCAATGGTGACCTTACCAAGAACCAACGCATAAAGCCCTGACTCAAGTCAACATGGCTCTCCAGGTCATTGAGACACTCAACAACTCCAAACCACAACAAGGTGGTGGTCCTCTTGGAGGTCTAGGACTGCTGTATACGAAAATCCCAGGAGATCAGCAGTTGAAGAGATACTCAAATTATCCCATCTGGCACAATTATTCCACAGTCAAAGTCACGTTCTTCCCCATTCTGATGTTTGGCCTGAACAACAACTGAACCTCTTGACCATGTCTGCATGCTTTTAAGCATTGAGTTGTTGCCACGTGTTTGGCTGATTAGATATTTGCATCAATGAGTAGGTGTACAGGTGTACGCAATAAGGGAGAGGGAGGGGAGAGGAGAACGTCGACTCAGACAGACCATGAGAGGCCTGCATTAGGTATTTTCATGCCTTACAAGGTGCAGATTGGAAGTCTGTGTGGGGCGCCACTCCTCGCACAGACACTAGAGCAATGTGTGGTTAAGTGCCTTGCTCAAGGACACAAACATGCTGCTACAGCTGAGGCTCGAACTAGCAACCTTCAGATCACTAGACGGATGCCTTAGCCACTTGGCCAGGTGCCCAACACAGGTGTACGCAATAAAGTGGCCACTAAGTATATGTGTGCACCGAATGAATAACAACATGGGTAAATACCAGTTGAGAAGATTTGCTGAAAGTACTTTCTATTATGTAAATTACGCATTATAACTAAATTAATGCTATGTCCTCATTAAAATGCTATTTATGTCTATAATGAAACAATATCGGCATGCCCAAATGCCTTATCAAACATTCAGCTAAAATAAAGCTAAGTTGCTTTTGAAAGGGGAATTTGCAACATACTTCAGCATCATGAAACTAAAATACCAAAGAATAATTGTTTGGTCACCAATGGGAGAGAGAGGGGGCTATTAATCTTTGTGAGAAGACATCCCTTTGCTGTCTGGAATAAATAACTAGGATCTGGCAAAGGAATGGGAAGAGGTTAAATTTGATTTGGGAGCTTGTAATGAGGGAGATCTCAAATGAATGGGAACTTTGAGTGTTGGAGCAAACAAACTGAACTAGTGAAGTTTAAAGATTTTCATTCCAACCTTATTTTTCTGATTAATTATAATAATTAGTCTGTTCAATATTTCATGCTTTAACACATCATTGAAATCGGTAGCTTTGCACTCCAAAGCTGAACAACCAGCAAACCTTTCCTCTATCAATAAGGTCAGATATAAAGAGTCTCCAGGACACAATAACTAACCTTTACCTGACACTCCTGTATAATCTTAAAAATGAACGTTCAATCGGGAGGACAGAAATAAAACACCAGCAGACAAGACACCTGTTACATTAGGGGTTATAAATGGATGGGAGCGAGTTACAAGATAGTAATTTGATTGAGCAGTTCTGAAATTAAGCAAGCAGAACTCCGAGAATAAATTACTGCCCTCAGCTCACCAACTGATGCTTGCTATTATTATCATTGATTTCTAAAGCGAGATTACTGCTCGGAGCTGCCTGCTGCGTGACTTAATTGTTGGGCCTGAGAATATCTGGTCATTAGGCAGCTCACAGCTAAAATGGTGCATCTGAAAAATGTCATCCAGTTGTAACGCTGCTATTTAAATCAGTTTTATTATCCTGTATAGAGGAGGTGCCAGCCTAACCAAAGATCCAGAAATTCCCAGAATCAAGTTTATTATCACTGTCAGGGTTCCCAATCTGGGATCCACGGAGCCCTTGCTTAATGGTGTTGGTCCATGGCATATAAAAGGTTGGGACCTCCTGGAAGTTTGATGTTTTGTGGTAGCAGTACATTACAAAGACATAAAATTACTATAAATTACAAAATAAATATAGTGCATAAAGAGCAATGATGCATTTAGTGGTCTAGAGCTTCAGAGGTCATGCATGTGTCTCGAAACTGCTGCAACCTTTGCTATCCATTCTTGTGATGTAGTGCAGTTATTATCTATTTCCTGTTGCCCTGTGCAAGTGGTGATAGGACTTCCTGAACTAGTGCAGATCATGTGGTGAAATGCTCTCGTGTGCTGCTGGTGCTCGGCGGAGATACTGTAGTTGTTTTGATTTTGCTGTTCTTGACAATGAAGGGGTAACGATCTATTTCCAAGCCAGGCTGGAATGTGATTTTGGGGGCCGGGGGGGCGAGTGGGGTGGAGGAGAACCTCGTGATGAAGCTATTGTCGTCCTTCTACCTGACTGTGAGTTAATGAGGTTTCATGGAAGCATCTTCGGAGAGTTGTCGCAGAGTCGCCCACGGATAGTGTAAAGTGATAGCCGCAGAATGCCAGTGATGGAGACCCTAGTAGCTGAAATATAACAAAGTACAAATGCATTGTCCTGGGTGGTTCTTTAAGCCAGGGGTAAGCTCCAACTACCTATTAAATGCTCCCAAAGGTGTGCGTCTCAAATAGCCTCTGAAAACCAAGTCCAGCTTCTGACCTTCATGTGTGGCTTGGCTATTAAGCCTAGCAGAACCATTTCTATTGACAGGAGAAGGGTCAAAGTGGATTACCGGCACCTTAAAACCAATGGCTTCGATCAGATGGAGCTCGTAAGCCTTGGTTGGCAACTCATGTAGGAGAAGAAAAACTCTGATCTCAAACCGCCACTTTTGGCCATACCTACTCATTGGAAAGGCTTTGGAAGTAAGCCCCAAGGAAAAATCTGGAGCTGGAATCCCTAAGGCAGACCTACGTTGTGTTCGACGTTGACTGGCAACTTCTGGTGCAAACAGTATTGGTCTCTGCTGTTCCTCTGGATTCGTTGGCTGCACGGAGAGGAGGAGTCTGCTACACAGGCAACAACTTGCTCTCCAAATTGTACTGCCTTGGCTTGCGTTTCGTGGAGACAGCTGGGGTACTACATCCGTGGTCGACCCCGACCAACGGAACACCTCGCTGGGAGGTAACTTGTTCAATATCAAGGAGAGGTTGCTTGGTTTCCGCTCGCAAGGGAGTTCAGTGCCTGGCACCTGCCGGGCAGATATGCCACTTCCCCCAATCAGCCCAGGTCTGATTATCGTCCTGGTTGAACAGTCCGCATTCATGGACCTTCAGATAAATCTTAGGTGGAACTGGATCATCAGCAAACACCCCAGTTTCTGTCCTTATGACAGAAGAAGAAGATCAAGGCAGCAGATGACCTAGGATGCCAATGTTACAGCAGTGTCTTGGGACAGAGAAACAACCACCCAGGGACCAGAACCATTTCCCTGTACAAAGTCTGACTCTGGTCAACAGAACTTCTCCATATTCATGGGGTTTGTAGGCTGAATAATGGCTGTTAGGTGACTTGGAGATAGGCTGCCATGCAAAAATCCAAGAGCATTAATGAGCATGCTTTAAGTACTGTAGAACAGGGGAGATTTGATAAAGGTATACAAAATTATAAGGGGTATAGGTAGAGTAAACACAACCAAGCTTTGAGGTTGGGTAAGACTAGAACCAGATGTCATAGGTTAAGAGTGAGAGGTGAAATATTTAAAAGGAGCCTGAGTGTGAACTTCTTTACTCAGTGGGTGCTGGGAGTGTGAAGCAAGCTGCCAATGGAAATGGTAGATATGGGCTTGATTTCAACATTTAAGAGAAATCTGAACAAGTACATGGATGGGAGGGGCATGGAGGTCTATGGTCCGGGTGTGAGTCAGTGGGACTAGTCAAAATAACAGCTCAGCATGGACTTGTTGGGCCAAAGGGCCTATTTCTGTGCTTTAGTGCTCTACAACTCTATGACACTAATAACAATGTTGTTTGCTCCTTTCATGATCTTCCTGGTCTTTGAGAGTCATCTCTAAAGCAGCCAAATTGGCAGATGGATTTTACCTGATTTCTCTCAATTGAAGTCATGTTTTCAGCACATCTGGAGGTGAATTTAGTGTATCTGGCAGGTAGATTTTCCCTCCAAAGGATCTTATTCCTATTAACAGACCAACACAATTTTAATTCACTTCTTTGTTAGATGCTACATTGTATAACAGTAGAATTCACAGTAAGGAAGAGAGGCGTGGAAACAGGTCCCAATGAGAGGAATGGACGTGTGGGAACCAAGTCCCATGGAGTGGGAAGGAATGGCCACAATTGGGATTCCAGGGATACACCCAAAATGCTGGAGGTACTCAGCAGGCCAGGCAGCATCTACGGTAAAGAGTACAGTCAATGTTTTGGGCCAAGACCCTTCAGCAGGACTCAGTGAGTTTGGATGGGAGCATGGGAACTGAGGCCCCAGCTTGTCAGTGGACAGTGTAGGGACCCAGAGCCCTAGGGAGTTAGGGGAGACTGTAGCAAACAATATCACACAACCAGGATTTCCAATTAGACAGAAAGTAGATTTTTCTGTAATTGTGTTTCCAATATATTTCATGTCCAGATGTGATAAGGCAAGACACTGAGAGTGGCAATCCTCTGAAATTCTTTTTTAAAAGATCACGGAATTGAGTACTGAAATATTCAATCTTCACAAACCTGTGCTAATCAACTGGCTGGAATGTTCACTGATATCTTTAACCTCCTGCTCCATCAGTCTGTAGTACCCCCCTGGTTCAAACAGGCTTCAATTATACTGGTGCCCAAGCAGAACGTGGTAACCTGCATCAATGATTATCATCCACTAGCACATGGTGATGAAGTGTCTTGAGAGGTTCATGATGAAACTTATCAACCCCCACCTGAGGAGTGACCTGGATACACTCCTATTTGCCGACCATCACAGCACGTCAACAGCAGGTGCCATTTCATTGGCTCTTCACTCAACCCTAGAACATCTGAACTGCGAAGGTGCATGCATTAGGATGCTCTTCATTGATTACAGCTCTGCATTCAACACTATCACCCCCTCAAAACTAATCAATAAGCTCCAAGACCTAGGCCTTGTTAGAGTGATTTTTGGGTTCAGCATATTTAACAGATAACTTTGGCCACCAGTCTTCAGATCTGAATTGTGGATTTGATTTTAATGCAACTCTGAACAATAGGTTCACAGAACAGGCAGACCAGGAAACAGGCACTCAGCTGATTGTCTGCATAGTCCAATCAACATTCCATTCCAAGGATGCGACAGTGATTAGCACTTGTTTTGGGTGTGGTGATGGGAAGATTGTAAAATTGCTGTTTGAATCATCCTGACTCTCTTTGAACATGACCACATAAAATGTTTGTAGTGCTGGGCACAGGCAGACCTTCAATCAAAAGTGTCTCCTTATGATGCCTGCTGTATCTTGTTTTGTCAACTACAGAAGATGCTTTATTTCTACCAGTACTTTTCTCCAGTGACTCAATTCCCACAACAGGTTTTGCACCATCGAGCAGATCTTCAGAGTACTAATGCAGGAAAGTAGCATCCATCATCAAAGACCCCCACCATCTATGCCATGCTTTCTTCTCGTTGCTGCTATCAAGAAGAAGATACAGGAGCCTAAGGTCCTATACTACTCAGAACAGTTCAGGAACAGTTATTACCCCTCAACCATCAGTTCTTGAACCAGAGGGGATAACTTCACTCAACCCAACACTGAACTGATTCCACAATCTATGGATTCACTTTCAAGTACTCTACGACTCATGTTCTTGATATTTATTTCTTATTTTATTATTATTATTTTGCTTTTTATTCTCTCCTTTTGTATTTGCACAATTTGCTCTCTTTGGCACACTGGTTGTTTGTCTTTGTTATGTGCGATTTTTCATTGATTCCATTGTGTTTCTTTGTATTTACAGTGAATGCCTGCAAGAAAATGAATCTCAGGGTAGTATATGGTGACACATATGTACTTTGATAATAAATTTACCTTGACTTGACTTGGATTTTGAGGGCAATGGAGAACTAACACAGAGGCCGAGTTGAGGCCTAGTGCAAGTTGGCAATGATCATACTGGCTTGAGAGGCCAAGTGCCATAAAGTGATCACGTAGGCACTTGACAGCATAATATTCATTTGCTTTTTTTTTGTTATTAGGGTAATTGATTTGTTTTCTATTCTACAAAGGTATATGGGGTGTCAGGCAGGGGTAGCACCTCTGGTGGGGGAACATGTCGCGTCCTTTTCAAGGCGGTTAGTCCACCTTTGGTCCCCACCTGGCACTCAGCTCTCACCTGTGGCTCCCTGTAGCTGTTTGCATGCAACAGCGGCCACACCCCGGGCAACGGCTTTGACAAGCCGGCTAAACCAGGTGAGGGTAGCTGACAGGTCTCAAACCCTCGGTGAGATAGGGAGTTGTCTATCCCAGCATGTGAAGACAGACTCCGGCGGATTGAGCGGACGAGACCAATGGAAGGTCCAACGGTCAAGAAGGAGGTCTCTGCAAGCGTTGTGGAACGTGTAGAGCAGGACAAGACACAGAAGACGTCCTGGTCATCCACTGCGCCTAGTCCCATCTCCAGCCGTCTAGACTCTGTCTTGCCACTGGACCCAGATGGGAATTGGGAAGAGAGAGTGAGGCTGACGCTGCGCAACTCTCCCTCACTTAAACCCAAATCACGCGCTAGTCTCGACACCATCATTATGGTGTCGAGGTCCTCATCGACGTCAACGATGGACGAACAAACAACATTCTACAAAAGATTTTAATTAATCCATTTATATACTATATACTATATCAACACCATAACAAACATTGTTATGCATTTCCTGCATTTATGGCAAGTTGTTTGTTTGATAACTCCTTTACTATGGGGGAGGAGGAACAGAAGAGTTTCTTTGTTCGAGTGGGGTCATACCATAGAAATTAATGGCAAGTCTTCCTCTATAGTTTGCTAGGTTAACAGTTGGTTTTATTGTTTTTTTATTTTTTAGAGGTAGTGTAATCATTGATCTATCTAAATATCGGTTTGTAGTTACTGTGAAGTTAAAATGAGACAAATACTGTTCAAAGCATACAATGTTCCAATCTGTATGTTGAATCATCCAATGACAATTTGTTGCAACATCACACCACTTTCCACTCAGGTCACCCCTATCACTAAAGTTTTTGGCAAAAAAAAGGAATTATTAAGTGATTTAGCAAATTAGACCATAAAGGGTAATTTTGAAAACCTGCTTTCTGTGTGAAATATCTGGAGGCCGTTATGAGCACAAAATGAAAGACCTTTCTCTCCACGTGGTCCACACATCATGTACTGGTGCCCAACCTTAGACTTATCAGCTCTGGCTCATTGAAAGCCCTTCCCTATGAATCAGAAGGTTGTGGGTTCTAGTCACACTTCAGAGAGTTGAGTAAAAAATAATCCCAATGGTACTGAGAGAGATATTATCTTCTTAATGAGAAAATAAAATATGTCCCTGCCTATTGTACCAGTGGGGATGTAAATAAATCATAGGTTATTACTTCAATAAGTATTTTAATTAATACTCTATGATTTTCTGACTCCTGTTCACCCCTCAGTCAACATTGACAAAAACAGATAAACTGAGTTATTGCACCCAGTGTGAGTTCACTCTTGAGATCTGTTTCCAGTATTTCTCTACATGAATGATTACACTTCAAAGGTACTTAGCTGGACAATTCTGAAAGGAATGCAAAAGGCCTTCTGTAAGTCCAAGCTTTCTTTTCAGTGCATGAATGTTCTTCAGTTTTACTGGACATCTAGCAAGGCCTCAGAATAATTCTTGTCTTAACTCCCACTTATTCAGTGATGGGTGGTACTTTCCACATATTTACGTATATCTGGCCTTGGAAGGTGTAGCAAATTGGTTATTGTCATTGTCATTTAAAGTTAAATTGGATAGCTATATGGACAGGAAAGGAATGGAGGGTGATGGGCTGAGTGCAGGTCGCTGGGACTAGGTGAGAGTAAGCATTCGGCACGGACTAGAAGCGCCGAGATGGCCTGTTTCCGTGCTGTAATTGTTATACGGTTATATGGTTATCTCTTCCAAATTTCCATTGTAATCTTATTCATATGATCATCCAGCTTGCAGCTGAAGCTGTTCACTAACTGCATTGGTGGACAGTCCAGCAGCTAATCAAAGGAGGATGCTCCAAGGCTATCCCTCTCTTCAATGATAGAAGTGTCCACGTGAGAGCTAGACTCAAGCCTGAAGCGATCACAATTGTGTCCATCCAGAAGAGCCAAATAAATAATCCTTTTAGACTTTCGCTTGAGGTCCCCACTGTCATATCTGGACAATTTGATTCATTCCTGGTGATATTAGGAAACAGCAGAAAGCATGAGATACAGGAAGGACTACAGGACCAGGCAACACAATGGCTCTATATGACTCTCTATAGATAGCTTCAATTACTTTATATGGACTGGTACTTGCATAGATAAGGTTTAGAGGGATATGGGCCAAATAAAGGCAAATTGGACTAGCTCAGGAAAAATTCAAAGTAAATTTTTATCAAAGTACATACATGCCACCATATACAAATCTGTGATGATTCATTTTCTTGCAAATATTCACATTAAATACAAGAAACACAATAGAATCAACAAAAGACCACACCCAGCAGGACAGACAACAACAAATGTGCAAGAAGGAAATCAACAAACTGTGCAAGTACAAAAAGAAAGAGAAAAATAATGATAACGATAAATAAATAAGCAATAAATATTGAAAAGGTTAGGTGAAGAGTCCTTGAAAGTGAGTCCATTGGTTGTAGGAACATTTCACAGATGGGGCAAGTGAAGTTATCGCCTCCAGTTCAAGTGCCTGACAGCAGGGGTAATAACTGTTCCTGAACCCTGAACCTGGCAGTCTGGGTGCTGAGGCTCCTGGAACTTCTTCCTGATGGCAGCAGCAAGCAGAGAGCACGGCCAAGATGCTGGCAATCCTTGATGATAGACGCTGTTTTCCTGTGACAGAGCTCTGTATGAATGCATTAGATGTGGTCAGTGGTGGGGAGGACTGGCCATATCCACTACTTTTCCATACAAGGACATTGGCGTTTCCATGCCAGTACCAGAAGGCACCTAAGTTTTCATGGACGAGTTTGGCCCACTGTATGGTAATATCCAAGTAGTATTACTGAACCCCTTTGCTCCAGAGCGAGTGACACCTTTAGTTAAACTACCATTACAACACCAGTGTTGACCAAACAATGTAGATCAAATGCCCAGGTTTAGGTCCTGCTCTTAATAAACAGGGCCAATCCAATCTCACTAATCACCCAATCTGCGGACACACAACGCTCAGTGAAGTGGTGGAAGCTGGCACCAATAAGTAATCTCCTCACCTAGGTCCAAAGTGTGTCTCACCGGAATCACTCCACACCAGATATCATCACTGCCTTGGCCCTGATGTGGATCGAAGAGCTCGATTGCAGAGGTGAAGTGAGGGTGACTGCCCTTGGCAATAAGACAACACCAGGTAAGGGAAGACTAGGTTTCTTCATTCACTCAAGAGATGTGAGCTTCACAGGCTGAGCCAGCAATTAATTACCTGTCCCAAATTGCCATTAAAAAGATGATACTGAGTTGCCTTGAACTGTCATAGTTCTTGTGGGGTAGATACAGACCCACTTCGTATCCAGGAAATGGGAAACGGTACTGCAGCATAAAAGCCAGGACCAACAGGCTCCGGGACAGCTCCTTCCACCAGGGCATTAGACTGATTAACTCATGCTGATTTGAGTGTACTCTATATTGCATTGACTGTTCCATTTATTATAAATTACTATGATTGCACATTTAGACGGAGCCGTACCCCGTAAAGATTTTCACTCCTCATGTGTGTGAAGGATGTAAGAATTAAAGTCAATTCAATTCAAGTTGAAATTCTGTTAGGGAGGGAGTCCCAGGATTTTGACTCTGGGAAGAAATGCAGTATTTTCAGGTCTGAGGTAGGACATATGCAGGGATTGTGGTGGTGTGGTCTGGCATTTTATTCATAAGGTCAGATTCTTTGAGTACCAATGTGTCAGGTTATTGCTAAACCAGTTTATTAGACTAGAACCTGTCTCCTGGTGTTAGTAAGAACCTGCCCAAGGCTTTTGAGCTCACTGAAGAGTTGTGTCACTCACCCAAAACAAGTTTGAATGCCACCACAGAAAAGTATTTTTACACTCCAGATTTATTTATTTATCACACGTACATCGAAACATAGAGTGAAATGCATAATTTGCATTAACAGCCCACACAAGCTAAGGATGTGCAAGGGGAAGCCCACAAGTGTCACCACACATTCTGGTGCAGAACAATACAGACACAGAGCACAACAAAGCAGAACACAACAAGCAACAAATCAACATCAGCAAAACAAGCCCCCTTCTTCCCTCTCTCCCACCCAGCAACCCACACACAGTCCTCCAATCTCAGAACAGGCCTCTGGGCCTCCAATGGACTCGCAGACAACAGGCCTCGAGCGTCCACAATAGACTTTGGACTTGCATAATCAGGGCTTCTGCCATTGGGCTTCATCTTCCTGGCTTCCCATCGACCTTCGGGCTTTCATCTTCAGTAATGTCCCCAGGACTAGGCGATATGACAGGACCCCAAACACCAGGCCTTGAACACCATGCAACCTCACCAAGAACTGTATAGTGACTCAATAACATGGGAAGGTTGTAGATGCTTTGAAGAGAGTGCAGAAGTTTACCAGGATACTGCTTGGATTAGAGGGCATGAGCTTTACGGAGAGGTTGGACAAACCTGGATTGCTTCCCTGGAGCATCTGAGACTGAGCAGAGACCTGATGGAAGCTTATAAAACTATAACCATATAACAATTACAGCACAGAAACAGGCCATCTCAGGGTATGAGGGGTATAAAAGGGTAGGCAGTCAGAATATTTTCCATCTTTCTTCCAGGATAGAAATGTTGAACACTAGAAGGTAGGTGAGGGGGTAGAAGAAGTCTAAAGAGGTGTTTTACTCAGAGAGTGGTGATGCCTGGAATGGGTTGCCTTGACTGGTGGTGGAAGCAGATGTAATAGAGGTAGAGATGTTCAAGGGGTTATTTTAGCTACATAGATTTGCATGAAGTGGAGGGATACGGAGGTAGAGGGATTAGTTTAATTTGGTATCATGCTCAACACAGATGTCGAGGGTTGTAGGGCCCATATTGCCTGTCATTTATGTCGGGGAGGACCCCCCCCCCTGAGGTTTTAGCTGGGAGTCCCCCACCTTCTGAGATCATGGGCTGAAAAAGCATGGGCTGAGGCAAGATTGATATCAAGCTGATGTCTCACACACTGCTTCAGGCCCAGGGAGATCCTTATCGCAATTTCTTTTCACTGTCGATTGATGTTGGACTTTCAGCTTGAGTCTTGAGTCTTCAGATGAAGAGTTTCGACATACAGCACGGCAACAGGCTCTACCAGCCCAACGAGCCCGCACCACCTAATTACATCCAGGTGACCAATTAACCTATTAACCCTTAAATCTTTGGAATGTGGGAAGGAACCCACTCATTCATGGGGATAACATACAAACTCCTTGCAGACAGCAGCGGCCTGTACTCACTGGAATTCAGAAGAATGCGGAAGGGATCTCATTGGAACCTACTGAATGTTGAAAGGACTGGATAAGATGGGTGTGGAGAGGATGTTTCTTACGATGGGGGTGTCCAAAACTAAAGGGCACAGTCTCAAAATTGAGGGGCGACCCTTTAGAACAGAGGTAAGGATGAATTTTTTTAGCCAGAGAGTAACGACTCCGTGGAATGCTCTGCTGCAGACAGTTCTGGAGACCAAGGTGGTGGGTATATTTAAAGTGAAAAATGATAGAATCCTGATTGGTCAGGGCATCAAAGGTTATGACTGGAAGGCAGGAGTACGGCATAGAGTGGGATCCGGGATCAGCCATAATGAAATAGCAGAGCAGATTCGATGGGCTAAATGGCCTAATTCTGCTCCTATGTCTTATGGTCTAAACCAGGGTCTCTGGCATTGTAATAGCATTACACTAACCACCATGTTACTGTGTTGCCCCAAAGCTGTGAGTCACAGAAGCAGACCCAATAGGAACCATGCCAATATTTATCCAATTCAGACTGAACAATTGTTCCATGTTTATCTCAGTCTCAATCCAGTTTGTCAACAGCAACTGTGGACTGTCCATTATTACTTGAGAATTATTAAGGTAATTTTGCCTCCTGCCAAATTTAGTTGGAAAATATGATCAGAGATAGTGCATGGTTGGCTTCAGATCAGCACACCATGAAAGCAATCTAGTCCAAGGTCATTATGATTAGCATTTGATATGAGTAAACTGTCATGTAAATAGGTGGTTAATTCTTAGGGCTCCACCCAGCCATTAGACAGAACGGTGTAGTTGAGTCAAACAGCTAATAATTCAGAGCAACACACACAAAATGCCGGAGGAACTCAGCAGGCCAGAATGCATCTATGGAAAGGAGTATAGTTGACATTTCGGGCCGAGACCCTTCATAAAGACTGGAAAAAAAAGATGAGGAGTTGGAGTCAAAACGTGGGGGGAGGGGAGGAAGAACCACCAGGTGATGGGTGATACCGGGGGAACGGTGCAGTACAGAGCTGGGAAGTAGATTGGTGAAAGAGATACAGGGCTGCAAAAGGGGAATCTAATAGGAGAGGACTGAAGACCATGGAAGAAAGAAAAGGGGGAGGAGCACCAGAGGGAGGGAGTGATAGGCTGGTGAGGAGATAAGGTGAGAAGGTAATGGGATGGGGAATGGTGAAGTTGGGAGGGGCATTACTGGAAGTTTGAAAAATCAATGTTCATGCCATCAAGTTGGAGGCTATCCAGACAGAACATAAGGTGTTGTTTCTCCAACCTGAGTGCGGCCTCATTGTGACAGAAGAGGAGGTACAGGTTGATGTGTCGGAGTGGGAATGGGAAGTGGAGTTAAAATGGGTGGTCGCTGGGAGATCCCATTTTTTCTGGTGGATGGAGCATAGGTGCTCGGTGAAGCGGTCTCCCAATCCCCATCGGATCTCACCATTTTGCAGGAGGCCTCGCGGTGAGCACTGGACGCAGTATATGAAACCTACAGACTCACAGGTGAAGTGTTGCCTCACCTGGAAGGACTATTTAGGGCTCTGAATGATAGTGATTGCCGGGATGAGGCCACTCTCAGGTTGGAGGAGCAACACCTTATACTCTCTCTGGGTAGCCTCCAACCTGATGGCACGAACATTGATTTCTCGAACTTCCAGTAATGACTCCCCACACTCCACCATTTCCCTGTCTCACATTATCTCCTTACCTACCCATTATCTCAATCAGATGCTCCTCCACTTTTTCCTTCTTCCAAGGTCTTCTTTCTTCTCCTATCAGATTTCCCCTTCTCCAGCCCTGTTTCTCTTTCACCAATCAACCTTCCAGCTCATTACTTTACCTCTCCGATTTCACCTATTACCTTGTTGTTCTTCTTCCCTTCCCTGCACTTTCTTCAACTCCTCATCTCTTCTTTTTTCCTAGTCCTAATGAAGGGTCTGGACCGGAGATGTCGACTGTACTCTTGTCCATTGATGCCTGGCCTGCTGACTTCCTCAAGCATTTTGTGTGTGTTGCTTGGATTTCTAGATTCTGCTGATTTTATCTTATTTGTGATTGGACTAATAATCCAGAGAATGTGAGTGTAAGAATATAAGTTAAAATTCCACCATGGCAACTGAGATTCTGATTTTATTTTTTGAAAAGCTAGGTAAGACCTGAAAATGTTCATGAAGTTGTTGTAACTCCAGTGAAGTCACAAAAGGGTAAATGCAAGCAGGCTTTTTCCACTGAGGTTGGATGGGCCTAGAACTGGAGATCATAGGTTAAAGGTGAAAGGTGAAATATTTCAGGGGAACCTGAAGGGGAATTTCTTCACTCAAAGCATGGTGAGGTGTGAAATGAGTTTCCGGAGGAAGTGCTGGTTGCGGATTCAAGTTGATCATTTAGACAAAATTGTGATAAGTACATTGATGGGGGGGGAGGTATGGAGGGCTGTGGTTCAGGTACAGGTAGACGGTACCAGGCAGTAAAACAGTTCAGCATGGACTAGATGGGCCAAAGTGCCTGTTTCTGTGCTGTAGTGCTCCATGACTCTGTGACTCTACAAAAGGATCTCTTGTGTTGGGGTCTAGGGACTGAAGCTTGTTGCGCTATGGGATGGTGTTCACTGGGTTCTCATGAGCAAGCAGCCAAATGTTTTAAGCAAAAGTCACAAGCACGACTGTGTTGCAGTCCTGTGAGCTAAATAAAAGGTTAACACCAAAGACACATGTGTTGGGGAAATAACATTGCAAGAGGGTCTACACAAAGAGAGGTATAAACTGAGAATTACCACTTCTGTGAGCTTTAGCGTAGAGGAGTATTAGCAGTGCTGAACGAGGGAAAAGTATATGTGCACCATGATTACAAGTCACTGGCTGTGAAGACCCTCCCTAGTACAGACAAAGAGGGCACAGAGCATGCATGTGAAAATGCAGGCAATATGAGATTCAGTGCTCTCTGGGCAAACACATGCCTGTGGCCAGCAAAGACAGCCAAAGCCATCTTGTGCATCTAAGGAAAGTGGGAATATTAAACTTGAGACAATCAAGATGGCTAGACAAATTCCAGTCTTTCAGCCACTGATTCAGGAGATTGGAAAGGTTTCTAGGCAGAAGTTAAAGGGACTGGCTTGTTGTTTTTGTTTCATGTACTGGGCTGAAGCTTTTGTTTATATGTCATCCAGACAGATCATTGCATACATAAATACACTGAGGTAGTAACAAGAAAATAGATTGCAGAATATGATGTTATAGTTACAGAGAAGTTTCTGTGCAGACAGACAAATAAAATACAAGGACCACAATACAGCCAAGAGTTCATCTGTCAATGGAGCAGTGGTCTCTTCAAGGGTCTGATAACAGAGGGATAGATATTGTCCTTGAGTTTGATGGTCTGTGATCTCAGAGGTTTGTGTCCTCTCCCTGATGGGAAAGGAGAGAAAAATGACCATGACTATGTTAGTGTCATAAGGAGGCTGGGGTCTCCAGGCTTGAGGCTAGAGGCTAGAGACTTGGGGCGAGGCTTGGCAGGAGGCAGGAGGCTGGAGACTTCAGGCTTGAGGCTAGGCAGGAGGCTGGAGTCTTCAGGCTTGAGGCTAGGCGCGGTACTCCACCCGACAGCGGTAAGGGACAGGAAGGGACAGAACCAACCGTAGGTAACGGCAAGACGGCCTGGATTACCCGACGGAGGCAAGGGACAGGAAGGGAGCTAGGTACGGGGTGGCTCCAGGACAAGACAGCAAGACAAGGCAAGGCCTCAGGCAATGCAAGGCAAGACAGAACCTCAGGCGAGGCGAGAGTTACTGGAAAGACAAGGCAGGGCTTCAGGCATTGCAAGGCAAAATGAGAACTTCAGGCAAGGTGAGAGTTACCGGCAAGGCTTCAGGCGAGGAAACAGAAGGCAGAGGAAGGGATACAAGGAGTAAGGACAAGAACAATCCAGCAGCCACACCCTGGTTTCTGAAGGTATTTATGCAGCCAGCCCCAACGAGCATCAGCTGCCTCAATTAGAGCTCAACAAGAACAGAAACAGGGTAAACAGGAAAACTGGGAGCAAGGGTCGATGGACCGGACCGTGAACCGGAATACGGACTTCACGGACCGGACCATGACAGTACCTCCCCCACCCCCCCCTCTTACGGGAGCCTCCTGGCAACCAAACAGGGTATCCAGACTATGGACAACCTGGGCAGATGGGAGGGTATTAAACTGAAGGGAACCCCAGGTGGCAAGAGGAAAACGATAGTGTCTGTGTCACTGGGTCCATGGGTGGCTGGATCGTTCTGTCATAAGGGGGTGGCTGGATCGTTCTGTCATAAGGAGGTGGCTAGGAACGGACCCAAGTGCAAGACACAGATACTGAAGTACTAGGGACAGAACTAGGATACAGGGTGATGGCAAGGACATAGACAGGAAAACCAGGAACCTGGAACAGGATTGGACAAGAGAGCTAGGAGTCTGGGTTTGGACTCCGAGCCAGAGACTGGACAAGGACCCAGTACCTGGGTCTTGCCTCTGGCTCGGACCCCAGAACTAGGCAACGACAAGGCTAGGCTGGCAGGCAGGACGAGGCTGGAGTCTTCCGGCTTGAGGCTAGAGACTAGAGACTTGAGGTGAGGCTTGGCAGGAGGCTGGAGACTTGAGACTTGAGGCAATGCTTGGCAGGAGGCTGGAGACTTGAAGCGAGGCTTGGCTGGAGGCTGGAGACGAGACTTGAGGCGAGGCTTGGCAGGAGTCTTCAGGCTAGAAGCTAGAGGCGAGGCTTGGCAGGAGGCAAGAGGCTTGAGTCTTGAGGCTTGAGGCAAGAGGCGAGGCTTGGCAGGAGGCAAGAGGCTTGAGTCTTGAGGCTTGAGGCAAGAGGCGAGGCTTGGCAGGAGGCAGGAAGCTGGAGTCTTCAGGCTAGAGGCTAGAGACTTGAGGCGAGGCTTGGCAGGAGGCAGGAGACTGGGGTCTTCAGGCTTGAGGCTAGGCAGGAGACTGGAGTCTTCAGGCTTGAGGCTAGGCAGGCTCCTCCTGGGCATGGCGCGGTACTCCTGGGCAGGGCGCGGATCTCCACCCGACGGAAGCAAGGGACAGGAAGGGACAGAACCAACCGTAGGTAACGGCAAGACGGCCTGGCTTACCCAACGGAGGCAAGGGGACAGGAAGGGACAGAACTAACTGCAGGTAACAGCAAGACAGCCTGGCTTACCCGACGGAGGCAAGGGACAGAAAGGGAGCTGGGTACAGGGTAGCTCCAGGACAAGACAGCAAGACAAGGCAAGGCTTCAGGCAATGCAAGGCAAGACAGAACTTCAGGCGAGGTGAGAGTTACCGGCAAGACAAGGCAGGGCTCCAGGCATTGCAAGGCGAAAAGAGAACTTCAGGCAAGGTGAGAGTTACCGGCAAGGCTTCAGGCGAGGAAACAGAAGGCAGAGGAAGGAATACAAGGAGTAAGGACAAGAACAATCCAGCAGCCACGCCCTGTTCTCTGAAGGTATTTATGCAGCCAGCCCCAATGAGCATCAGCTGCCTCAATTAGAGCTCAACAAGAACAGAAACAGGGTAGACAGGAAAACCTGGAGCAAGGGTCAATGGACCGGACCGTGAACCGGAATACGGACTTCACGGACCGGACCATGACAGTTGGCTGGTTCCTGAGACAGCTGGAAGTGTCAATGGAGCCAATGGAGGAGAGGCAGGTTTGCATGATAGACTGGGCTGTGTCCACAATTCACTGGGGTCTTGGGTAGAGCAAGTTGCCATACCAAGCTATCATGCATGTAGATAGAATAATGGTGCATCTGTGGAAATTGGGAAGAATTGTGGTCATGCCGAATTTCCTTGATTTTCAAAGGAAGATGAGATGATGGAGATACTGCAGGAGACACTACCGCAGGCCTCTGTACAGACCATACTGAGAGATGGAAGCTATTTCCTATTAGAACTTATCTCACCAGATCTTTGCACCACTGATAGCTGCTAAACACCTGAAACAATTAAACTGCTGACTACAGTAAAGGGATAATTATTGTCCACAGACCAGTATTACAGATCACACGTACGTTATATCACTCCTTTAATAACTAGGGAGAGTTCATGTTCAGAGCTGAAAGGGCAAATGTTTCCTATGAAGGATCAACAGGAACAAGTTCATTAAATCCATATATCTAGAAGTGAGTAGCTGCTTCTGTAGAGTGATAGAAAGTTCTGCTGGAAGGTCATCAATATAAAATTTTAAATCCACATATGCTGCACAACCTGCTAAGTGTTTACAAAACTTTGTGATTTACTTCAGATTTCCTGCAGCTGCTGCTTTTTGCTTTTTGAGAGAACGTATCTGTAAACCAAGGGTGAACAGAGGTAAAGGAGGTATCCGAAATGATGTGCAACATCTGCAGATCTCAAGAAGCAAACCAACCAAAAGAAACTTTCCTTCTGATTAAGTCCTAGACTGACCCTGAGCTAAAATCCAATCAGATCTGTTTCACCTTGTTGGGAAAAATGTGCCTGAGGTAGAGCTACGCTGGCGCTAGAGAGCAGCTTCTTTGAGCTCATCTGTGGAAGCAGCTTAACTTCTACCTTTAATGTCTTTTTTTCCCCCCTTTTCAAGATGGATGGGGTTCTGTCAAAGTCCCTGACCTACAGCTGCACTCAAACGTCAGTTCTTTATGGTGATAGTTCCCGCTCCTGGAGCTTGCCAACAGGCTATTTTTTGGTATTCCGAGGACAGGCCTAGAAGAAGATTGTGCCCTCGGTGTGCTGAGGCTCTGTGGCCCTTGGGACAAGCCGGTTCTTGGCTGATGTCACCGACTGAAGCATTGCAGGACAGAATGGAACATCGGGAGCAGTGGATCAGCTGTCAGAGGTCTCTGTACTTGGATCTCTTTCTCTCGTTGGTGGGGAAAAGTTTGTTGCCAATTCTCAAGTTGGAGAACTTGGAAAAAAAGCGACGTGGCAGACTTTAACATCGTAATCAGTGAGACTATTTTTTTTGTCTGGTTTGTCTCCCCTCTTTACTGTGTGACACTTCTCTCTCCCTTTATCAAGGGGAGAGAGAGAGAGGGCCTGTGGTATGTCAAAGTGTCAGGTGAATGACTAGTTTTTGGTGTACTGCAGTTCATGGTCTTTCTCGGGTGCTTTGCTATTGCTTGCTGGGTGGGTGTAGGGTACTGGTGCTTTTTGCTGAAATAAGTGGGTGAGGGGGAGGGCCGATGTTTTGCTGTTGCTTGTGTGTGGGAGGGGGAAGTAGAGCAGGGCTTTGGGGGCCTCACGTTATTACCGCCACCCAGTTTTTAAGTACTCTTCTGTTTCATGGATGTCTGCAAAGAACAAGAATTTCAAGTTGCATGTTGTATATATTCTGTGATATTAAATGGAACTACTGAACTATTGATGTCAGCTAATTCCCTTTCAAGGAGGAGGTGGGACAAATCATTCAAAGGTTGGAGAGCTGAGGGCTCAGGGGACTGAGTTCAGAGCAAGGCTGAGACCTGGGATAGATCAGCCAGGATTGTATTCAGTGGCAGAGCAAGCTTCGGGAGCTGAGCAACCTGCTCCTGCTCCTATATGTGTTGGGATAAGATCCATTTGTCATTCACAGGCTCAAAGGAAAGCTCATTACATACATTTGCTAGCCATGGACAGCAGACAGCTTTGTGATCTTCCTAAAGGACAGGAGTTGATCACCAGACCACATCACTTCTCTTTCCAGGGGTTGATGAAAAGGCAGAGAACACTGTGAGGACAGATGGAAAACTGCTGAAGAAGGTCAAATCATCACAGTCAGCCTGCTACCCAAGCATACAGCCTTTGGCAATACTCTGACCTAAGGGATGGTGTGAGGGGAGCAGAGAAGACACATTCGGACTCTTCTCCTAAAAACTGACAAGGCAGCCACAACCAGAGAGGCAAAACAAATGTAGAAGGACAAATGGAGGCAGCCAAAATAACTCAAGCACACTAGAGCATCTGAAGTGCCAAAGTCTTGGCATATCAGGACCTTGAAATGGGGAGCAGTTTCAAGTTCCTAGCTGTCGGCACCTCTGAAGATCTATCCTGGGCGCAATATATTGATGCGTTTATGAAGAAGGCACGCCAGTAGATATATTTCATCTTGGTTTGTTACCAAAGACTCCAGAACATTTCTACAGATGTATCATGGAGACAATTTTCACTAATTGTATCACCAGCTGGTATGGAGGGACCAATGCCAAAAATCAAAAATAAAAAGAAGCAGAACGTTGTAGACTCAGCTGGCTCCATCATGAGGACAGACCTCCCCTCCATCGAGGACATCTTCAAAAAACAATGCTTCAAAAAGACGGCATACATCATTATGGCCCCAACCCGCAGGACAAGCCTCTTCTCATTGCTATGTACAGAGAAAAGGCACCAGAACCTGACAACACACACTCAGTGTTTTGGGAACAGATTTCTGAATGGTCAACTACTTCACTGTTCTTGCCCTACTTAGGTTTTTTTCATACATATTTCTTACTGTAATTTATAGTATACGATATGTTATCTGTTACTGTCCTGCTGTCACAAAACAATAAATTTGATGGCATATGCCAGTGCTAATAAACCTGATTTTGATTCAGATTCTGGCTTAGTTTGACCATGCAGCCCATTATCAGATGGACACCCACTTTTGCAGACAGCAATGGTGGCCCAACACTCACTGGGTGACATGACTGAGAAATACATTCCTTATCAGTTCTCTTTAAGGAAGACAACCTAGGATGCTTGTCTTTACTGAAGCAGATGTGGAGGATATATTGCTAAATGTTAAGAGCAAGAACCCTAGCTCGACAGCAGGCCCTTGGAAAAGGCAACCTTAACAACCAGATCATTAGCCCAAGTACCTCGAGGTTCTAGTCACTGGAAGGATGTCATTAAGCAGGAAAGGGCGCAGAAGAAAATTCACAAGAATGTTTCTAGTCCTAGAGGTCTTAACTTATAAGGAGAGGTTCAGTAGGATTGTTTCCGCTGGTGAAGGAGGCTGAAAGAGGACTTCATAAAGGTTTATAAGATTATGAGAGACACAGTAGTGCAGGAGAAAAAGGCTGTGACTGTCTACACTGGAAGACATGGGTTTAAGGGGAGAGGGGAGAGATTAAAAGAGCCCTGAGGACACACAGAGAGTGATGGATACACGGGGCTGCCAGAGGATGCTGTAGAAGCTGGTACAATTATAGCATTTCAAAGAAATCTTGACAGCTAAATTGTTTGGAAAAGTTTTGAGGGATATGGGCCAAATGCAAGCAAGTAGGAGCAGCTCAGAAAGGCACTCTGGTCAGCACGGAGGAGCTGAGCCGAAAGGCTATTTTCCATACTGTGAAACACTGTGACTTAAGTCATCAGAGAGCAGACAGTTATTTGGCTGTTCTGATTTTTGTTCCCTTTAGTTTTCCAGTAATTAAAAAGAATGATGCAACAGATGTCATATATAATATCAGTTTTTAATCATCACTTTAGTTGTTTCATGGGTTTGACAGCTGCTAGTGTTGCAATAGCCTGTGGCAAGGCAAGTTCAAGAGGACACAATTTGAAAGAAAGCAACTGCATAAACATCTGTTTCTGTCAACTGCTTTGTGAATAATGTAACTTTGTTAATAGTTTAATTTAACTTCTATTTCCAGAGAAAGAATGCGGGAGAAAGTGAGTCAGAGTCATAATTACCCAATGAAATAATCTAGTGAAATAACTAAACAGAACAAGGCCAACTACCATTTGCTTAAGCTAATTAGTAAAGGCATCGGAACACAGGAATTTCAGAGCAACGCCTGCAAAGTGCTGGAGAACCTCAGCAGGTCAGGCAGCATCCACGGAGAGGAATAAACACTCTATGTTTCCAGCTGAGACCTTTCATCAGGACTGGAAAGGAAGGGGGAAGAAGCCAGATTAAGAAGGTAGCAGGGGAAGAAGTGGACAGAAAGATGTAGATTCGGGGTCAGATTCTTTTATCATATGTATAGTGAAGTGCATCATTTCTGTCAGCAACCAACACAAACTAACCATGTGTGGGGGCAGCCCACAAGTTTTGCCACACATTCTGGTGCCAACATAGCAACCCCTCAATACTTGGCAAAACAATACAGAACACAACAAAACAGAGCATAACAAGCAAAAAAAGACAAGAACAACAAAACAAGCTCTGTTTCGCCCTCCAACCCATCCACTCACACATATACACAATCCTCCAACACTAGGACAGGCCGTCTCTAGCCTCCGTCCTGCAGCACGCTTGCAGCTCCTCAGACATTGGGCCTTTGACTTCCCCAGTGGACTCACAGACTAAGGGCTCCAGCCATCATGCCTTGACTTCCAGGCCTCTGATTGTCCTTTGGGCTTCGACCTGCAGTATAAATCCAAGGACTCACCAATGAAAACACACGAGGACCTCAAACACAAGGCCTCAAACTCTAGTGTCACAGACTCGCGTATCTAGGGGTCACCAGGTTATCTCCAGATACCACAGGAATTGAATTTTCTTCAAATATTTACTGAAATCATACGTGATACTGAATTTTCATGGTAAAGATAATGTCATGTGTGACACCAAGCAGAGCTACCAGACGGATGATGCTAATGAGAGATAATGGAAGACAATGGAGAAACATTCAAAATGCTAATATGAGAGATTAGTGAGAAAGAAACACAATTCATGTATTGACAGACCATTTGCTTTGAACCTGAACTGTTTGAAGTTTGATGGACAGGTGATACCCCAGCAGGGGGATAAAAGGAGCAGGTTTGCTAAGGCACGACACGCCACGAGACCCTGGAAAGAGAAGTGTGCCTCCACAAGTTGGTGGGAGTTTGAAGGACTGGTTTGCGGGAACCGATCAGAGGCTCACAGGGTGTAAAGGTACGATCGGTGGGAACCTGGGGTGTGTGTCCGCCCTTGCCTGGGTGCCGGGTTCACCGCGGAAGAACGATTGTATCCAGAATGGAGGGGGTCACAGTCGGTGACCACAGCGGGATCAGAAGACATCAAAACATCTGCCCGAAACCAACTGCATCTCTCACTCTCTCTCTCTCTCTCTCTCCCTCTCTCTCTCTCTCTCTCTCTCTCTCTCTCTCTGTGCCTCTCTCGCTCTCTCTCTCTCTCTCCCCCCAAAGGTACAACAACAGCGATTACTTCGAACTGCACTAAACTGAACTGAACTCTGCTTCACTTAAGACTGATCATTTTACCCCTAGACTGTGACAGAGCTTGGTTGATTCCTATTACCCTATTTCTTTGTATATGTGTGTATTATCATTGCTAACCTGTTACAGTTATATCCTTGTGATTAGTGTACTGTATTACTTACTTCTTTAATAAAACTTTATTAGTAGCTGGTAATCACAGGCTCTAACGAGCATTCCATTTCTGCTGGTTTGGCAACCCAGTTGCTGGGTACGTAACATAAGTGGGGATCTCGTCCGGGATTTCGAATGCCAAAATTGGGACTGGGTAAATTGATTGGGTTAAAATTCCTGAAAGAAAGAAAGGGCAAACAGCAGAAATGGAGATTGAGGAATTTCTAAAGGCGTCAACCTTGGAGGCATTAGAGGATGCCAGGAAATCAGAATTGGCGACTGTTGCCAAACGGTTGAATCTTTATAAGGGGAAGCTGACAATGAGGAGAGTGGAGATGCACAGAGCTATTGTTGAGCGTTATGTATCTAAAAGTGTGTTTCCCCACGGGGAGCTGGAGGTGGTGTCTATGAGCAAACATGGGGGAGAGGCAGTGCAGCTGCAGATGGAAAAATTAAGACTTGAGCACGAAGTTCCGAGTGAAGCAATTAGAACAAGAAGAGAAGCAGTTAGAACAATAAGAGAGAGAGAGAAGGAAAGGGAGTTTGAGCTGGAGAAGTTAAGGATGGCGCTAGAGAGGGGCCAAATGCCGAACCAAGGTGGAGGGTTCAGGGCGACCCAGGAGGTTAGTTGGTTCCCCCATTTGAGGAGGCCGATGTTGATTGGTACTTTCTACATTTTGAAAAAGTCACTGCAAGTCAGGACTGGCCAAGGGATAAGTAGGTTGTTTTGCCTCAGAGCGTACGTAAGGGGAAGGCACAGCAAGCTTACTCAGCATTGTCAGCAGAAGATGCCCAGAGGTATGATGTGGTGAAAGAGGCCATACTCAAGATTTATGAGTTGGTCCTGGAGGCATACCGGCAAAGGTTCCGGAATGTGAGGAAGCAGTGGGGCCGCACGTATTTAGAGTTTGCCCGTGAGATGCAGATGTATGGTGAGCGTTGGTGCGCCTCGAAAGGGGTCACTGGGAATTATGACAGACTGATACAGGTAATACTGATTGAGCAATTTAAAGGTTGTGTCCCTGAAGGTATGAGACCCTATCTAGATGAGAAAGAGGCAGAAACCTTAGCCACAACTGCTAAGTTAGCGGATGAGTACGCGTTAACACGCAAAGCAAAGTTTACCCCGAGTAAGAGCTACCAGATGGGTAGTTGAGAGGGCGGAGAAAGTCCACCAGAAAAACCAGAAAGTAAGCCGGGGACTAGTGAGAAGGATAAGGAAGACAGGAAGCAGTTTGGTAGGAAGTCTCCTGGGGTCGTATGCTATAATTGTGGGAAAGCCGGTCACATTGCGTCCAGGTGTTTTGCCCCAAAGAAGGAGATGGGGAAAGGAAAAACGACGGCTCCGACTGGCTGTATTGAGCTGACAAACAAACCGCTAGGGGAGAAGAGGTCTGATAGAGTTCAGGAAGGGCGCGAGAAGTTTATTTCGGCCGGATTGGTGTCGGTGAAGGAGGGGTCAACCCCAGTTCCAGTACGGATCTGGAGAGACACTGGGGCTTGTCAGTCATTGATCTTAAGGAGGGTGTTAGACTTTAGTGCAGAGACCGAGGCTGGGGAGGTCAGTGGGATAAAAGGCATTGGGAAAGGGACTGAAGCAGTACCTTTGCAACAGATACACCTAAAAAGTGACTTGGTCTCCGGACCGGTCACGATAGGGGTGAGGCCCAAATTACCGATGGAAGACGTGGAGGTCTTACTCGGTAATGACCTTGCAGGTGAAGATGTGTACCCAGCAGTAAAGCTGACGAGCAAGCCTGCCAGGACTGAGGACCCGCCCATGGACTCACAGGTTTATCCCGTTTGCGCAGTGACTCGGCGCATGTCCAGAAAGGCTGCCGAAGCGAATGTAGACTTAGCTGAGACGTTTTTACCAGCCTTGTACCAGGAGGGGTTAGAAAGTGAGAAGAAGGAGCATAGTGGAGCGGAAGGAAGTGAGGGAGTTGAGGGAGATTTATCATTAGCGAGAAAGGAATTTATACAGGCACAGGAATGAGACAAGGAGCTGATGGTTTTGACGGAGACAGCTCTCTCCGAAGCAGAAATAAAAAGGGAACCAGTGGGCTATTGTGTGAAGGAGGGAGTACTGATGAGGAAGTGGAGACCAAGTACCGTGCCCGCAGATGAGGAGTGGGGGGTGTTACTCCAGGTGGTAGTGCCGAAAATTTATAGGGATGAGATTTTTAACCTGGCCCACAAGATACCCCTCGGTGGACATTTGGGGGTGAGGAAAACAGTCGATAGAATTATGAAAGAGTTTTACTGGCCGAACATGAGGAAGAATATTATTGAGTATTGTAGACATAAGCCGACACAGTTAATGCATATTAATATGTTAAAAGCTTACCACAATAAGAAAGCAGATCTAGTCGGTGTTATCACAAAAGTAAATGAGGCTGGGGTGCCAAATGATAAGGGGAAAACCCATCTTGATAAGATAAATATGGTGCCGACCAGATTAGAGAACTCTTTTGTTTTGGCCTACTTTGCCGATAAGGTCTCTCACTTAATCCCTGAACAGAGTGAGCCGCTGATAAAGTTAATTAACCGTCATGCAGATGTATGTCCGGATGTCCCGAGGCGATGCAAGGGGATGATACATAATGTTGTCATTACATCAGATCAGCCTATTAAGCAACATCCCTATAGGATGTACTTGGAGAAGGACAAGCTAGTGGAGAAAGAAATTGAACACATGCTAGCCACAGGTATCATTAGGCCATCCAAATCGGAATGGGCTTCTCCCTGTGTGGTTGTCCCGAAACCCGATGGGAGCATACGATTCAGTACAGACTACAGAAAGGTGAACGCCATCACAAAAACTTATGCTTACCCCATCTCAAGAGTAGACGATTGCATCGATAAAGTGGGGAGCGCTAAGTACATCACAAAGATCGATTTGCTGAAAGGGTACTGGTGTGTTCCTTTAACCGACCGGGCTAGAGAAATCTCAGTATTTGTCACTCCATCGGGGTTGTACGAGTATAATGTTTTACCTTTTGGCATGAAGAATGCCCCAGGGACCTTCCAAAGGATGGTTAATTCAGTGATAAAAAGGTTAAAGAATGCAGAAGTGTATATTGACGATTTTGTGGTCTGGAGTGACACGTGGGAGGAGCACATTGTGGCAGTAGAGGAACTGTTTAAACGGCTGTCTGAAGCCAACCTGACAGTGAACCTCACGAAAAGTGAGTTCAGCCACGCTAAGGTCACTTATCTGGGGTATGTGGTAGGACAGGGGCAGCTGGCTCCGATGCAGGCTAAGGTGCAGGCTATCTCTGAAATTCCCATCCCGACGGACAAGAAAGCCCTGAGAAGGTTCTTGGGGATGGTGGGGTACTATCGGAAGTTTTGCAAAAACTTTGCGGATATTACCCTCCCTCTTACTAAGCTCTTGCCGAAGAATGTGAAGTTTGTGTGGAGTGACCTTTGTCAACAAGCCTTCGAGAGTCTGAAGGCGATTCTGTGTCACCATCCTGTGCTGAATGTGCCTGACTTTTCAAAACCCTTCTCCCTAGCAACAGATGCTAGCGACGAAGCGGCCGGGGCGGTGCTGTTGCAGACAGACAAAGAGGAAATTGAACACCCAGTGGCTTATTTTTCTAAGAAGCTTAATGTCCATCAGAGAAATTATTCCACTGCGGAGAAGGAATTACTGGCAATCAGACTGGGATTACAACATTTTGAGGTTTGTATTTGTCCGGCACAGAAACCATTGATAATTTACACTGATCACAATCCATTAGTGCTTTTGGCCACAATGAAGGATAAAAACAAACGCTTATTAAGTTGGAGCCTGGTATTACAGGAATTTGATATTAAGATAAAACATATAAAAGGAACTGACAATGTGATTGCTCATCATCTGTCAAGGTGTTAAGACTTAAAGTTCTCTGTATTAGCCAAATAGTTGATGACTACTTGTATATTAGTGTGTATCTTATAACGTGAATTCATGCCCATAATTTTTACCCCGGTAAAACTCCGTTTAAGGGTGGGGGTGTCATGTGTGACGCCAAACAGAGCTACCGAACGGATAATGCTAGTGAGAGAGATAACGGAAGACAATGGAGAGACATTCAAAATGCTAATAAGAGAGAAGAGAGAGATTAACGAGAAAGAAACACAATTCAGATATTGACAGACCGTTTGCTTTGAACCTGAACTGCTTGAAGTTTAATGGACAGGTGATACCCCAGCAGGGGGATAAAAAGAGCAGGTTTGCTAAGGCACGACACACCACGAGACCCTGGAAAGAGAAGTGTGCCCCCACAAGTTGGTGGAGTTTGGAGGACCGGTTCACAGGAACCGATCAGAGGCTCACAGGGTGTAAAGGTACGATCGATGGGAACCTGGGGTGTGTGTCCACCCTTGCCTGGGTGCTGGGTTCACCGCAGAAGAATGATCGTATCCGGAACGGAGGGGTCACAGTCGGTGACCACAGCGGGATCAGAAGACATCAAAAGGTCTGCCCGAAACCAACTGCATCACTCACTCTCTCTCTCTCTCTCTCTCTCTCTCCCTCCCCCCCACCCCCCCCAACGGTACAACAACAGCGATTACTTCGAACTGCACTAAACTGAACTGAACTCTGCTTCACTTAAGACCGATCATTTTACCCCTAGACTGTGATAGAGCTTGGTTGATTCCTATTACCCTATTTCTGTGTATATGTGTGTATTATCATTGCTAACCTGTTACAGTTATATCCTTGCGATTAGTGTACTGTATTACTTATTTCTTTAATAAAACTTTATTAGTAGCTAGTAATCACAGGCTCTAACGAGCATTCCATTTCTGCTGGTTTGGCAACCCAGTTACGGGGTACGTAACAATAAGAATAAAGAAAACTCATTAATTTTAACTCATTAACTCATTAAGAGCTGTGTACATACATCTATTGATGCTTCTGGACACATCTTCAGTGATGTTCCTGGAATCATCAGGTGTTTCGGGTCTTTCAACATCATACAACCTCCTCCAGGTGACCCAGCCGGGGCTGATCAGACCCCAGGTTGTGTCCAGATGGCTAACTACTTATGACTCCATGGCTCCCCTCTTTTGAGCCACAGCCATCTTGAGGCCCTCTCTGCCACATCGGTGGTACTGCGGATGGTTCTCCTCTTCCTCTCTCCCTCGATGCCCAAAATGCTGAAGGCTCTAACTAAAGAACGGGCTACGAATCCCCTACAACCAACGTCCACTGGGAGACACCTCGCTCTCCATCCAGCCTGCTGACTGTTGCTGACTAGTCCTGCGTACTTGGAGAGCTTCCTTTCAAAGGCCTCTTCCAAGCTATCTTCCCATGGGACTGTCAGCTCCAGCAGCACCACTTGCTTAGTCGACTCAGACGCCAGGACAATGTCTGGTGGCAGGGTGGTGGCTGCGATATGGTTGGGGAACTTCAGCTGCCCTTCGAGGTCCACCAACAGCTGCCAGTCCTTTGCAGAGGTCAGAATGCCTGCAGATGTTCTTTTGGCAGGTCTTGGCTGCTCCCCAGCTCTGACAAAGGCAATGGGTCTGCTTGGAGGGTCGGGACAGCTTCGCCCACTCAACTACTGCGCTGACGGCTTCAGCGATGG
The DNA here is from genome assembly GCF_030028105.1 of Mobula birostris. Classification (NCBI taxonomy): domain Eukaryota; kingdom Metazoa; phylum Chordata; class Chondrichthyes; order Myliobatiformes; family Myliobatidae; genus Mobula; species Mobula birostris. The sequence goes on from NC_092385.1 coordinate 51,555,414, forward strand.
TCTTCAGGACCTGACCATGCCTCCACCTGTACCGTCCCTCACCAAGTGCCCTTGCACAGCCGCTGAGGATGTGCTCCAGGGTTCCTCGCTTGGAGCACAGTGGGCACGCGGATGACTCTGCCTTGCCCCATGTGTGCAGGTTTGATGGGCTCGGAAGCACATCATACACTGCCTGGATGAGAAATTGGATGCGGTGTGGTTCAGCTTTCCAAAGATCAGCCCAGATCACTTTCCTCTCAACCGCATTCTCCCATCTTTTCCAAGCTCCCTGTTGCTTCATTCCCACTGCCTTGCAGGCTCTCATCTCCTCCACTACTGCCCTCACCTCCTCCTGAACTAGACGGCGCCTTTCCTTCCCTCTGGTGTCCATTTGGGGAGTTGGAAAGGATCCTAGCCCAGCTTGGCCTCATGTGACCACTCCCACCAGCCTCCTGTGACGCAGCCTCGCCTCTGCCTCCTGAACAGCTTCCTCTGCCCTCCACTTCCTGCCAGTACTTACTTGGATCCCTGCTCTAGCCACCTTTGGGTCACTTGAGTCCCTATACTGTAGCACTTCTCTGCCTCCTGTTACCTTGAACTCTTCCTCCAAGGATTTGCACGGCAGTTGCAGTTTGTTGTGGTGGTGTCCATAGAGTGCGATGCTGCTCAGGCTCTTTGGCAGCCCCAGAGAGGAGAGATTTAATAGGAACCTGAAGGGAACATTTTTTTTACCAAGAGTGAGGTCAGGATATAGAACAAGTTGCCAGGGGAAGTGGTTATGGCAAGTATTTTAACATTTCAAAGGTACTTGGAAGTTAGGAACAGGAAGGGGTCAATAACTCTACTGGGCCTTTTTTATAGACCACCCAATAGTAACAGGGACATCGAGCAGCAGATAGGGAGACAGATTCTGCAAAGGTGTAAGAATAACAGGGTTGTTGTGGTGGGAGATATTAACTTCCCAAATATTACGTACATAGAAGCATAGAAAACCTACAGCACAATACAGGCCCTTCAGCCCACAGAGTTGTGCCGAACATGTCCCTACCTTAGAAATTACTAGGCTTACCTATAGCCCTCTATTTTACTCAGCTCCATGTACCTATCTAAAAGTCTCTTAAAAAACCCTATCGTATCCGCCTCCACCACTGTTGCCGGCAGCTCATTCCACGCACTCACCACTCTCTGAGTGAAAAACATACCTCTGACATCTCCTCTGTACCTACTCCCCAGCACCTTAAACCTGCGTCCTCTTGTGGCAACCATTTCAGCCCTGGGAAAAAGCCTCTGACTAGAAGATTGAGGGGGGATCTTATTAAAACGTATAAAATCCTAAAGGGATTGGACAGGCTAGATGCAGGAAGATTGTTCCCGATGTTGGGGAAGTCCAGAACGAGGGGTCACAGTTTGAGGATAAAGGGGAAGCCTTTTAGGACCGAGATTAGGAAAAACTTCTTCACACAGAGAGTGGTGAATCTGTGGAATTCTCTGCCACAGGAAACAGTTGAGGCCAGTTCATTGGCTATATTTAAGAGGGCGTTAGATATGGCCCTTGTGGCTAGAGGGATCAGGGGGTATGGAGAGAAGGCAGGGACAGGGTTCTGAGTTGGATGATCAGCCATGATCATACTGAATGGCGGTGCAGGCTCGAAGGGCCGAATGGCCTACTCCTGCACCTATTTTCTATGTTTCTATGTTTCTATCCACATGATCTATGCCTCTCATCATCTTATACACCTTTATCAGGTCACCTCTCATCCTCTGTCGCTCCAAGAAGAAAACGCTGAGTTCACTCAACCTATTCTCATAAGGCATACTCCCCAATCCAGGCAGCATCCTTGTAATTCTCCTCTGCACCCTTTCTATGGCTTCCACACCCTTCCTGTAGTGAGGTGACCAGAACTGAGCACAGTACTCCAAGTGGGGTTTGACCAGGGTCCTATATAGCTGCAACATTACCCCTTGGCTCCTAAATTCAATTCCACAAAAAAAAAATATTGATTGGCATCTCCTAGAGGGAGGGATTTAGATGGGGAGAAGTTTGTTAGGTGTGTTCAGGAATGTTTTTTGACATGATATGTAGATAAGCCTACAAGAGGAGATGTTGTACTTGATCTGTTATGGAGAAATGAACCTGGTCAGGTGTCAGGTCTTTCAGTAGGAGAGCATTTTGAAGATAGTGATTACAATTCTATCTCCTTTACCATAGCATTGGAGAGGGATAGGAACAGACAAGTGAAGGAAATGTTTAATTGGAGTAAGGGGAAATATGAGGCTATCAGGAAGGAACTTGGAAGCATAAATTGGAAACAGATGTTCTCAGGGAAACATATGGAAGAAATGTGACAAACGTTCAGGGGATATTTGCGTGGAGTTCTGCATAGGCATGTTCCAATGAGACAGGGAAAGGATGGTAGGGTACAGGAACTGTGGTGTACAAAGCCTGTTGTAAGTCTAGTCAAGAAGAAAAGAAAAGCTTATGAAAGGTTCAAAAAACCAGGTAATGATAGAGATCTAGAAGATTATAAGGCTAGTAGGAAGGAGCTTAAGAAAGAAATTAGGAGAGCTAGAAGGGGCCATGAGAAGGCCTTGGCGGACAGGATTAAAGCAACCCCCAAGGCATTCTACAAGTATGTGAACAGCAAGAGAATAAGATGTGAAAGAATAGAACTAATCAAGTGTGACAGTGGAAAAGTGTGTATGGAACCAGAGGAGATAGCAGAGGTACTTAATGAATACTTTGCTTCAGTATTAATGATGGAAAAGGATCTTGGTGATTGTAGTAATAACTTGCAGCAGACTGAAAAGCTTGAGCATGTAGGTATTAAGAAAGAGGATGTGCTGGAGCTTTTGGAAAGCACCAGGTTGGATAAGTCACCGGGACCATAGGAGATGTACCCCAGACTACTGTGGGAGGTGAGGGAGGAGATTGCTGAGCCTCTGCTGATGATTTTTGCATCATCAATGAGGACAGGAGAGGTTCTGGAGGATTGGAGGGTTGCGAATGTTGTTCCCTTATTCAAGAAAGAGAATGGAGATAGCCCAGAAATTATAAATCAGCAAGTCTTACTTCAGTGGTTGGTAAATTGATGGAGAAGATCCTGAGGGGCAGGATTTATGAACATTTGGAGAGGCATAATATGATTAGGAATAGTCAGCATGGCTTTGTCAAGGGCAGGTCTTGCCTTACGAGTCCAATTGGATTTTTTGAGGATGTGACTAAACACATTGATGAAGGTCGTGCCGTAGATGTAGTGTAGATGGATTTCAGCAAGGCATTTGATAAGGTACACCATGCAAGGCTTATTGAGAAAGTAAGGAGACATGGGATCCACGGGGAAACTGGCTTGCCCACAGAAGGCAAAGGGTAGTTGTAGACAGGTCATATTCTGCATGGAAGTCGGTGACCAGTGGTGTGCCTCAGGGATCTGTTCTGGGACCCCTACTCTACGTGATTTTTATAAATGACCTGGATGAGGAAGTGGAGGGATGGGTTAGTAAATTTGCTGATGACACAATGGTTGGGAGTGTTGTAGATAGTGTGGAAGGCTGTCAGAGGTCATAGCAGGACATTGACAGGATGCAAAACTGGGCTGAGGAGTGGCAGATGGAGTTCAACCCAGATAAGTGTGAAGTGGTTCATTTTGGTAGGTCAAATATGATGACAGAATATAACATTAATGGTAAGACTCTTGGCAGTGTGGACAATCAGGGGGATCTTGGGGTCCAAGTCCATAGGAGACTCAAACCTGCTAAGCAGGTTGACTCTGTGGTTAAGAAGGCATACGCCTTTATCAACCTTGGGATTGAGTTTAAGAGCTGAGAAGTAATGTTGCAGCTATATAGGACCTTGGTAAGACCCCACTTGGAGTATTGTGCTCAATTCTGGTTGCCTCACTACAGGAAGGACGTGGAAACCATAGAAAGGGTGCAGAGGAGATTTAGAAGGATATTGCCTGGACTGGGGAGCATGCCTTATGAGAATAGGTTGAGTGAACTCGGTGTTTTCTCCTTGGAGCGATGGAGGATGACAGGTGACCTGATAGAGGTGTACAAGATGATGAGAGGCATTCATCATGTGGATAGTCAGAGGCTTTTTCCCAGGGCTGAAATGGCTAACACGAGAGGGCATAGTTTTAAGGTGCTTGGAAGCAGGTACAGAGGAGATGTCAGGGGTAGGTTTTTTTACACAGAAAGTGGTGAGTGCGTGGAATGGGCTGCCGGCAATGGTGGTGGAGGCGGATACGATAGGGTCTTTCAAGAGACTCCTGGATAGGTACATGGAGCTTAGAAAAATAGAGGGCTATGGGTAAGCGTAGCTAGTTCTAAGGTAAGGATATGTTCGGCACAGCTTTGTGGACCAAAGGGCTTGTATTGTGCTGTAGGTTTTCTATGTTTCTATGTTTCGAAGTACAGTACATGGATAGGAAGGACTTAGAGGGATATGGACGCAAAAAAGGGAAAATGAGGCAAGCATAGATGGGAATCTTGGCTGGCCATGGCCCAGTTCAACTGAAGAGCGCGATTTCATGTTTTATAACTCTACAACTTTATGGCTGTACTGAGGATGCGTTACTGTAACAATAATGCTGCTCAATGCATGGAGAGACAGAGGTTAGTATTTTGGTATGGTGACTTACCTGACGAGTTGATAGTGTGAAACTGCCATCCAAGGAATTATAACTGACATCTCTTACCCAGAATCCCATCTAAATGGCATTCATTTTCTTGAGCTTCACAGCTGAGAATTCTCCTTTGAATATTTTCCAATGACTCAGAGCCTGGTGTGTTTGAGGAACATGACGGCTTCTAATTGCTGATACACTCCTGCCAGTGAGCATTAGGTCGTCACCTGCTTACACTGTTTTAATGATACCTCAACAATTTCCCATCTGGTGGACTGTAGTCACCAGACTGTAGAGCAATGTATTTGGGTTTTAGAACATAGAACATGGAACATAGAAAACCTACAGCACAATACAGGCCCTTCGGCCCACAAAGTTGTGCCAAACATGCCCCTACCTTAGAAATTACTAGGCTTACCCATAGCCCTCTATTTTACTAAGCTCCATGTACCTATCTAACAGTCTCTTAAAAGACCCTATCGTATCCGCCTCCACCACCATTGCCGACAGCCCATTCCAAACACTCGCCACTCTCTGAGTAAAACAATTACCCCTGACATCTCCTCTGTACCTACTCCCCAGCACCTTAAACCTGTGTCCTCTTGTGGCAACCATTTCAGCCCTGGGAAAAAGCCTCTGACTATCCACACAATCAATGCCTCTCATCATCTTATACACTTCTATCAGGTCATCTCTCATCCTCCATCGCTCCAAGGAGAAAAGGTTGAGTTCACTCAACCTATTCCCCTGGATTGGGGAGCATGCCTATTCATAAGGCATGCTCCCCAATCCAGGCAACATCCTTGTAAATCTCCACTGCACCCTTTCTATGACTTCCATATCTTTCCTGTAGTGAGGCGACCAGAACTGAGCGCAGTACTCCAGGTGGGGTCTGACCAAGGTCCTATATAGCTGCAACATTACCTCTCGGCTCCTAAATTTAATTCCACGATTGATGAGGGCCAATACACCGTACGCCTTCTTAACCAGAGTCAACCTGCGCAGCTGCTTTGAGCGCCCTATGGACTCAGACCCCAAGATCCCTCTGATCTTACCATTAATGCTATATTCTACCATCGTATTTGACCTACCAAAATGAACCACTTCACACTTATCTGGGTTGAACTCCATCTGCCACTTCTCAGCCCAGTTTTGCATCCTATCAATGTCCTGCTGTAACCTCTGACAGCCCTCCACACTATCTACAACACCTCCAATCTTTGTGTCATCAGCAAACTTACTAACCCATCCCTCCACTTCCTCATCTAGGTCATTTATAAAAATCACGAAGAGTAAGGGTCCCAGAACAGATCCCTGAGGCACCCCACTGGTGATTGACCTCCATGCAGAATATGACCCGTCTACAACCACTTTTTGCCTTCTGTGGGCAAGCCAGTTCTAGATCCACAAAGCAATGTCCCCTTGTATCCCATGCCTCTTTGCTTTCTCAATAAGCCTTGCATGGTGTACCTTATCAAATGCCTTGCTGAAATCCATATACACTACATCTACTGCTCTTCCTTCATCAATGTGTTTAGTCACATCCTCAAAAAATTCAATCAGACTCATAAGGCACGACCTGCCCTTGACAAAGCCATGCTGACTACTCCTAATCATATTATACCTCTCCAAATGTTCATAAATCCTGCCTCTCAGGATCTTCTCCATCAATTTACCAACCACTGAGGTAAGGCTCACTGGTCTATAATTTCCTGGGCTATCTCTACTCCCTTTTTGAATAAAGGAACAACATTCGCAACTCTCTAATCCTCCAGAACCTTTCCTGTCCCCATTGATGATGCAAAGATCATCGCCAGAGGCTCAGCAATCTCTTCCCTCGCCTCCCACAGTAGTCTGGGGTACATCTCATCCGGTCCTTTCAACTTATCCAACTTGATGCTTTCCAAAAGCTCCAGCACATCCTCTTTCTTAATATCAGTCTGCTGAAAGCCATCACTACATTCACCAAAATCCTTTTCCATAGTGAATACTGAGGTAAAGTATTCATTAAGTACCTCTGCTATTTCCTCCGGTTCCATACACACTTTCCCACTGTCACACTTGATAGGTCCTATTCTTTCATGTCTTACCCTCCAGCTCTTCACATACTTGTAGAATGCCTTGGAGTTTTCCTTAATCCTGCCTGCCAAAGCCTTCTCATGGACCCTTCTGGCTCTCCTAATGTCTTTCTTAAGCTCCTTCCTATTAGCCTTATAATCTTCTAGATCTCTAGCATTATCTAGCTCTCTGAGCCTTTTGTAAGCTTTTCTTCTTGACTAGATTTATTACAGTCTTTGTACACCACGGTTCCTGTACCCTACCATAACTTCCCTGTCTCATTGAAATGCACCTATCCAGAACTCCACACAAATATCCCCTGAATATTTGCCACATTTCTTCCATACTTTTCCCCGAGAACATCTGTTTCCAATTTAAGCCTCCAATTTCCTGCCTGATAGTCTCATAATTCCCCTTACTCCAGTTAAATGCTTTTCTAACTTCTCTGTCCCTATCTCTTTCCAATGCTATTGTAAAGGAGGCAGAATTATGATCACTATCTCCAAAATGCTCTCCTACTGAGAGATGTGACACCTGACCAGGTTCATTTGCCAATACCAGATCAAGTACAGCCTCTCCTCTTGTAGGCTCATCCACATATTGTGTCAAGAAAACTTCCTGAACACACCTAACAAACTCCACCCCATCTAAACCCCTCACTCTAGGGAGATGCCAATCGATATTTGGGAAATTAAAATCTCCCATCACGACAACTCTGTTATTACTACACCTTTCCAGGACCTGTTTCCCCATCTGCTCCTCGATGTCCCTGTTACTATCGGGCGGCCTATAAAAAACAACCAGTAAAGTTATTGACCCCTTCCTGTTCCTATCCTCCGCCCACAGAGACTCCATAGACAATCCCTCCATGGCGTCCACCTTTTCTGCAGTCATGACACTATCTCTGATCAACAGCGCCACGCCCCCACCTCTTTTGCCTCCCTCCCTGTCCTTTCTGAAACATCTAAAACCCAGCACTTGAAGTAACCATTTCTGTCCCTGAGCCATCCAAGTCTCTGTAATGGCCACCACATCATATCTCCAAGTACTGATCCATGCTCCAAGCTCATCTGCTTTGTTCACAACACTCCTTGCATTAAAACAGACACATCTCAAACCTTCAGTCTGAGTGCGTCCCTTCTCTATCACCTGCCTATCCTCTCTCTCGCACTGTCTATAAGCTTTCTCTATTTGTGAGCCAACCTCCTCTTCCCCAGTCTCTTCAGTTCGGTTCCCACCCCCCAACAATTCTTGTTTATAGTCTCCCCAGTAGCCTTAGCAAACCTCTCCACCAGGATATTGGTCCCCCTGGGATTCAAGTGCAACCCATCCTTTTTGTACAGGTCACACCTGCCCCAAAAGAGGTCCCAATGATCCAGAAATCTGAATCCCTGCCCCCTGCTCCAATCCCTCAGCCACGCATTTATCCTCCACCTCACTCTATTCCTATACTCACTGTCGTGTGGCACAGGCAGTAATCCTGAGAATACTACCTTTGCAGTCCTGCTTCTCAACTTCCTTCCTAACTTCCTGTCGTCTTTTTTCAGGACCTCTTCCATTTTCCTACCTACGTCATTGGTACCAATATGTACACAACCTCTGGCTGTTCTCCCTCCCACCGCAGGATGTCTTGGCCACGATCCGAAACATCCTGGACCCTGGCACCTGGGAGGCAAACTACCATCTGAGTTTCTTTCTTGTGTCCACAGAATCGCCTGTCTGACCCCCTAACTATAGAGTCCCCTATCACTACTGCCTTCCTCTTCCCTTCCCTACCCTTCTGAGCCACAGGGCCAGAATCTGTGCCAGAGGCATAGCCACTGTTGCTTCCCCCAGGTAGGCTGTTCCCTCCCCCCCCCCCAACAGTACTCAAACAGGAGTACTTATTGTCAAGGGGTACAGTCATAGGGGTACTCTCTAGCGTCTGAATCTTCCCCTTCCCCCTCCTGACTGTGACCCACCTGTCTGTTTCCCCTGGCCCCGGTGTGACACCTGCCTATTACTCCTTTCTGTCACCTCCTCGCTCTCCCTGACCAGGCGAAAGCACGACCATGGTTATATTTCATTAGAAGTTTGAGGAGATTTGGTTTGTCACCAAAGACACTTACAAATTTCTACGGATGTACAGTGCATTGTAACTGACTGCATCACAGTGCAATAAACACAGGACCAAAATAAGCTGGATAAAGTTGTAAACTCAGTCAGCTCAATCATGAGTTCTAGCCTCCCAAGCATCCAGGACACCTTCAAGGAGAGAAGCCTCAAAAAGGTGGCATCCATCATTCAGGACCCCTGTCACCCAAGACACGCCATCTTCTCATTGTTACCTTCAAGAGCCTGAAGCACACAGTCAATGATTCGGGAACAGCTTCTTCCCCTCTACCATCCAATTTCTGAACGGACATTGAACCCATGACCACTATCTCACTACTTTTTAGCACTACTTATTTAATTTAACTTTTATATATATATATATTTCTTACTGTAATTCAGTTTTTAAAGTACTATGCATTGCAATGTACTGCTGCCACATAACAACAAATTTCACAACATATGCCAGTGATGTTAGACGTGATTCTGATTAATAGTGAAATTCTACACAGGTTTTCATCAACAAGTCTTGGTAGTGCTGTTCTACCTGCTCTTTGTTTTCGCCGAAGCAAATCTGCTATTTGAGCTTTGAGCTTTGATTATTGACAGGGAATGAGTTCTTCAGTTATAGACCACCAAGTCAAGTCAAGTCGCTTTTTATTGTCATTTCGACAATAAACTGCTGGTACAGTACACAGTAAAAATGAAACAACGTTCCTCCAGGACCATGGTGCTACATGAAACAACACAAAACTGAACTAGACTAAGTGAGACAACACAAGGCTACACTAGACTACGTAAGACAACATAAAACTACACGAGACTACAGACCTACACAGGACTATATAGGACTACGTAAAGTGCACAAAACAGTGCAGGGCAGTAATAAACAAGACATTAGACACAGCAGCGGATAGATTACAATATAATAATAAATGATGTAGATGTCAGTCTAGTCTCTGGGTATTAAGGAATCTGATGGTTTGGGGGAAGAAACTGTTGCGCAGTCTTGTTGTGAGAGCCCAAATGCTTCGGTACCTTTTGCCAGATGGCAGGAGGGAGAAGAATTTGTACGAGGGGTGTGTGAGGTCCTTCATAATGTTGTTGGCTTTACGGATGCAGCGTGTAGCATAAATGTCTGTAATGGCGGGAAGAGAGACGCCGATTATCTTCTCAGCTGACCTCACTATCCGCTGCAGGGTCTTGCGATCCGAGACGGTGCAATTTCTGAACCAGGCAGTGATGCAGCTGCTCCGGATGCTCTCGATACAACCTCTGTAGAATTTGGTGAGAATGGGGGGTGGGAGATGGACTTTTCTCAGCCTTTGCAGAAAGTAGAGATGCTGCTGTGCCTTCTTGGCTATGGAGCTGGTGTTGAAGGACCAGGTGAAATTCTTCACCAGGTGAACACCAAAAAAATTGGTGCTCTTAACGATCCCTACGGAGGAGTCGTCGATGTTCAGCACAGAGTGGTTGCTCTGTGCTCTCCTGAAGTCAACAACCATCTCTTTTGTTTTGTTCACATTCGGAGACAGGTTGTTGGCTCTGTACCGGTCTATTCCTTCTCAACATTACGCTCCTTCTCATGCTCCTGCTTTCAATGAGACATTCAGAATTCTTGGTGGCTTGTACCTTTGATTTTTTTTCAAGAATTTGACATTGATAACAAACATCAGGATTATTTTTTCAGACCATCACTGTTTAGACATTGGATCCTCTCATTCTCCTCTTTAAGTCAAAGTCAAGGGCATTCCTCTTTTACTTCCTGGTGTCCAGATGCCAGTGCTGTAACTGAATGTGCTGTCACATGTTGTAGGCAAGGGTTTCTGACCCAAGGGTGATTGTGTACCGCTGAGTTCCTCCAGCATTTTGAGTGTGCTGCTTTGGTTGTGCAATTATTCACATTCACGGCATGTGATAAAGTTCTAATTCACAATGGGGGTGAGAGATCATGTGTACTTCAAAGGACTTAGAGTAGGGGAAATTGGTGAAGATCACCAGGCTGAATGTAGAGTCAACAGACAAGAGTAGGACAAGGGTATGTGGTAAGCTTCTAAATGAGGCAATGGATCTCGATAGAGCATTGTCCATATGAACAGTATATGAAGGGAAAGACAAGAATTGTAGCGTCATAGTCAATGATCTTGAGACACAAAATGTTTGAGGAACTCAACAAGTCAGGTGAAATATATGGAAATGAATAAACAGTTGATGCTTTGGGCCAAGAACAATCATCAGGACTAGTCAAATAATTTCACTGGCCATTCAGCCACCAGGTACACACAGATAGTGGGAACCTATCTACATTAATCCTACTTTTTAGCACTTACCCCATAATCTTCAATGACAAGATTCAAGTGAACACTCAGAAATTTCTTAAATACTGTCAGCAACTCAGCTTCCACCACTCTGTCCAGTGTACATTCAGGTACTCACCACTCAGATCCCCTTGAAATCCCTTTTCTCTTAACTTTAATCTTTGTTTTCTATTTTGGGAAAAAGATACTTGTGACTACCCTATCTACGTGTACACAGCGTCTTTTTTTTGGTATCTCAATCATGCTCCCTCTAACCCCCTTCCTACAAGAATGTGACTGTGACAAGAACTGTTTCCTCTGGGTGCTCTGGTTTCTTTGCATGGTCCAAAGATGTACCAATTACTAAGATAATTGGTCATTTTAAATTGTTCTGTGATTAGGCGAATGTTAAATAGGCGAGTTGCTGGGTGATGTGGCTTGTTGGGCCAGACGGGTGTGTTCTTCCCAGTATATCTAAATAAAATAACTGCACACAGTACTCAATGTTCAAAAGTTCAAAGTGAATTTAATATCAAAGTGCATATATGATACCATATACAACCCTGAGGATCATTTTCTTGCAGGCTTACGCAGTAGATCCAAGAAATACAATAGAATCAATGAAAGACCAGGCCCAACAGGACAGACAAGCAATCAGTGTGCAAAAGATAACAAACTGTGCAAATACAAAATAAATAATAATGATAATAAATAAGAAATAAATATTGAGAACATGAGAGGAAGAGTCCATGAAAGTGAGTCCATTGGTTGTGGGAATAATTCAGTGATGGAGCGAGTGAAATTATCGTCTCTGATTCAAGAGCTTGATGGTTGAGAAGTAATAACTCTTCCTGAATCTGGTGGTGTGGGTCCAGAGGCTCCTTTACCTTCTTCCTGATGACAGCAGCGAGAAGAGATCATAGCCTGGTTGGTGGGGGTCGCTGATGATGGTTGCTGCTTTCCTATGACAGCACTCCATGTAGATGTGCTCAATGGTGGGGCAGACTTTACCCGGGATGAACTGATCGATACCTACTACTTTTTGCAGGATTTTCCTTTCAAGGGCATTGGTGTTTCCATACCAGGCTGTGATGCAGCCAGTCAATATACTCTCCACCACACATGTATAGAAGTCATGCCGAAAGTTCACAAACTTCTAAGGAATTAGAAGTGCTGCTGTGCTTTCTTCATAATGGCACGTGCTGGGCCCAGCTCAGACTCTCTGAAATGGTAACACCAAGGAATTTAAAGTTGCTGACCCTCTCCCTCTCCAGTACTCTTACTGAAATGTAACCAATGTTTTATAAAGTTGGAGCATAACCTCCCTACTCATGCAATAAATGTCCTGACTAATGATGGCCAGTATCCTATATGCCTTCTTGATCATCTTATCTACCAATGCCAACCTCTCAAAGGATTTTGATCTGGGACACCAAGGTTCCTTTCTGTATCATTACTCTCTAGGACCTTACCATTCATGCTCGTGTAGAACACAGAATAGCACAATCTTATGTTCACATCTAAGAGTATCTTAACTGCCTCTTATGTGTCTGCTTCCGCCACCTGGCAGTGCCTTCCAGGCAGACATGACTCTGTATGTAAAAATGTGAGAAAATGCTGCCCCACTTATCTCCTTTGGAATTTTCCCACTTACCTCAAATGCAATGCTCTATCGAATTGTATTTTAGTTCCTTTCAGAATTCAGCCATATGCAAGATACTGAAGTGCTGTGTACAGAGATGAAAGCTATTTTGCATGAAACCTTTGAACAGAATATTTAAGGTCTATCCCAGCAGGAACCTTCCCTCATCACTGGTAGTATTAGGTTGGAATTACATTGGTCTTTGTTTTGTAACTTCAAAACATTAAACTAATTAAAAGGAAGTGATGGAGAGTCTGAAATGTGAGTCGTAGTTTGTGAGGTACACACGTATTACATGGTAGCACCATGACATATGTAATTCATGTATCTATACATATAGACCCTTAATGAATTATACTTTATACTTCATACTTTATTGTCACCAAACAATTGGTACTAGAACGTACAATCATCACAGCAATATTTGATTCTGCGCTTCTCACTCCCTGGATTACAAATATTAAATATTAAAAATAGTTAAAATTAGTAAATATTAAAAAGTTAAATTATAAATCATAAATAGAAAATAGAAAAATGGGAAGTAAGGTAGTGCAAAAAAACCGAGAGGCTTTAATTACTTTTAATTACCTTTAATTACTTATATGAACAACAAATAATTACTTAAATAATCAACAAATATATATATAAGATTCTTCAAATACTGTATTACTGAAATCTTAGATACATAATGCTCCTCCTTACATAGCTATAAACTCCAACTCAATATAGAGTGCATCTCAGCTATACTGTAAAGACAGTATACTATGTAATACAGCTACTATATAGACATCCACAGTGTAGGAAATTTTAAATTGTCCATTCAGACCTGAATACTTGATCACTGTGGAGGATTTCTTACTCTCTTGGAATAATGTCTTTCCTGACAAGGGTTGTCACTCTGCTTGGCTGGTGAGACTTGCGGTTGTGAAACAATCTCAAGTTCTGGGGCCTCCTCTGTGGTGGTTGTAGAAATTGACTCTGAGACTGCAGGAAGTGGTTCTGACAGCTCTGGCCACCTTTCTTCTCTAAGACTTGACTCAGCTCCCCTCAACTGACCAATATGTCACCTCCAGATGATATCAGCCACAACCTCCATTGTGAAGGAGAGCAGTCCAGTTCTGTCCTTAATCATTCTAACTAACTACTTTTGATCTCATCTTCAGTCCCTCACCAGGACTGCTTGTCCATGAGTGAAATATTGAACCTCCTTGTTTGAGGAGTCCTCGATTTGTCTCAGCTGTTTGTCCTGCATCCTCCTACTGAGATAGAGTTTGAGGAGATCCAAGCGTGAACACGCTAGAAGAGCATCACTGGTGAGTTGTTGGTTATGGAATGTGTTGCATTGCGATACTTAAGGAGGAAATTGGTTAGCTTTTAATTCAGTGTCAGTGTGTTGTGTTCTGCTAACATCGCTTGGAGTTCGTGCTTTAGACAAACCTTTCCGCCAGGCCATTTGTAGTTGGGTGACATGGTGCAGATGTGATATGTCTTATTCCATTCATTTTTAGGAATAACTAAAACAGTTCTGCCACAAACTGTGGTCCATTGTCACTGACTAAGTGTTCTGGAACACCAGTCCTTGCGAAGAGGCTGCTCAACACATCAATAGTGTGCGAGGCTGTAGTGGAGGCTGTTGGGAACACTTCCAGCCACTTTGTATCTGCATCCACTATTACCAAGAAATTTGTGCCCATGAATGGTCTGGCAAAATCCACATGCCTTGGTATCCCGGACAGTGCACAGCAAGCTGCTCAATCTGCCGATCTATCCCAGGCCACCAGACAAAGATTCGAGCAACGCTTTCATTTTGACAATGCCTAGGCCAGCAGCATGTAGCCCTTCCAACGCTGTAGCTCTCAGCTTGGATGGTACAACAATGGTAAATGGATGGTACATTTTTCCAGTATCTCCTTTCCCAAGGGTAAACGGGACAATTCATCAGCATCTTCATGATTAAATGTCCTCTTGAATTCAGTCTTGTAATTTGTCCTCCAAGAACTAGAAATGACGTCTGCATTCGTACTGCTACTTTTAGCGGAACTCCCTTCTGTGGATTGAAAATGGACTATAGTGGTTGATGATCAGTAATGAGGGTAAACCCTCTCCCACACAAGTACTGGTTAAAACGTTTTACACCCCAAACCAGACCCAAGGCCTCCCTGGCAACCTGTGCGCGATTTTTCTCTGCAGCAGTAAGGGAACGTGATGCAAAGGCTATGGAGCGTTCATTTCCATCACTCACAACATGAGATATGACAGCACCTACACCATAAGGTGAGGCATCACAGGCAAGCTTCACTGGACAATGTGAAGCGTAATGTGTGAGAACAGTGAACGAAGTCACCATTTCCTTTATCCTTTGGAAAGCCACCTCAAGCTGCTTTGTCCATTGCCATTTCTTCCCAATCTGCAGTAATGAGTTCAAGGGGTGGGGCACAGTGGTCAGGTTTGGCAGGAACCTGTTACAGCAAATAAAAAATCCTAAAAAGTGCTACCTCTGTGTCACATCCATTGGCCTCGGGGCATCCACCACTGCTTGAATTTTCTCAGCACGCCAGTGTAATTCTTGCCGTGTTAGGAGTGTGACAAAGTAAGTGATGCTTGGTTTACACTTGTTCACACTTGTTGCTCTGAGCCCATAATCTTCTAGTGTTTTTTTAACACTGTCTTGATGTCATCTGGGTAACACCGAGTGCCTGGGCAGACTTGCTGCACTTGGCTCATTGCTTTCTGCCAGAGTGCAGGTGCAGATGATTCTCCAAAAATAAGTGTGTTACAGCGATAGAGCATTTTGTGAGTGTTTATAATGATGAACAGTTTGCACTCTTTTTCTGTCTCCATCTTGCAGGTAGGCCTCAGCTAGGTCCACTTTGCTGAGGTGTTTTCCTCTGGAAAGGTTTGCAAAGCGTGTCTATCCTGGGCAGATGGTATTGATTTGCTTTCAGTTCTGGATTGATGGTGACCTTAAAATCACTACAGGTCCTGACAGACCCATTCTTCTTGGCTACTCGGACCACTGGCATTGCCCATGGGCTCCATTCAACCTTGGGAAGAATTCCTTCAGCCTCCATGTGATCTATCTCACTGGTTACTTTATCACAGATGGTATAAGGAACCGGACAGCTGTGCAAAACTTGGGTGCAGCATTTTCATTTAACACAATTTTACCCTTGTTATGTTTGAGTTTTCCAATTCTATCCTCATTGCCACTGTTATGTTTTGTAACTTCAAAGCACTAATCTAATTAAAAGGAAAAGACATAGAGTCTGAAATGAGAGTCTTAGTTTGTTCTTTACATGAGGTGTGCACCTATGATGTGGCAGTGTAATGACGTATGTAATTCATGTATTTATACATACCTGTATGACCAGCAATGAATTGCTAGCCAAGTGGTTAAGGCATTCGGCTAGCGACCTGAAGGTCGTGAGTTCGAGCCCCAGCCGAGGCAGTCTGTTGTGTCCTCGAGCAAGGAACTTAACCACACAGTGCTCCGGTGCCAAGCTGTATCGGCCCTTGCCCTTCCCTTGGACAACATCGGTGTCGTGCAGAGGGGAGACTTGCAGCATGGGCAACTGCTGGTCTTCCATACAACCTTGCCCAGGCCTGTGCCCTGGAGAGTGAAGACTTTCCAGGCGCAGATCCATGGACTCGCAAGACTAACGGATGCCTTATTATAGTAATGAATTATTTAAATGAACAAGATTCTTTAATCAATGAATACACAAGCCACTAGTGTAATGGCATCAGCATCGGACTTAGAAGCGAGAAGTCCTGGGTTTGATTCCAGCTGGCTCCTTGCACGTGTTTCATCTGTGCTGGGTTGAGCATCAGGCTAGAAACTCAGCCTTGTAAAACACAGACACAATACTGTAGAAATGACAAGGCTGCCACCCGATGTGTCACAAGGTACAGAGAGGAACAACAATCAATTACACAACAATTACTCAAATGTTACTGAAAAATTAATTACACAACAGGTAATCAATCCTGAAAATATAAGGGATTGCAAATGATAGATCCTCGAGCAAAAATAAAACAGAAGAACTTGGTGTTTCAAGCAACATATTTGAATGCAAAGGAACAGTTGACATTTCTGGTCGAGCATCATTCCTGCATTGTTATTCTTCCAATTAGTATTTGTGCTGCTTTGACCCAAAACATCATGAACTCCTCTCCCCACTACAGATGACTCATGCTCTCAACCCAATGAACCCCTCCACCAGATTGTTTGTCAAAGTCAAGGCAAATCTATTATCAACGTATATATATGTCACCACATACTACTTTAAGATTCATTTTCCTGCAGGCATTTACAGGAAAATAAAGAAATATAATAGAATTTATGAAAAATTATACATAAAGACTGAAAAAGAGCTGATGTGTAAAAGAAGACAAATCATGCAAAGTTGTGGAGTCAATGGTGAGGAGGGTTTTGTCAGTGATGAACTGGGCTGCATACACCACTCTTTGTAGAGCCCTCCATTTCTGGGCATTGGTATTTCATAGCAGGTGCAGTGCAACCAGTCAGAATTTCCATTTCCAACTTTGGTAGTCTCCTTACTTTCTTAGGTTGGAAGATCCTCATTTGGGAGGAAGATGAGATGGAATGGGAAAATGGCAGGTGGACCAAGAGTGGGACTTGTAATTCAGAATTTCATGATCAGCAGCGACAATCTATCAGCAGAAACTTCTTGTGAAATATCAGCATTTGGAACATGAGGCTAAGAAACTTCAGACAATCAACAATTACTATTTTGTAATGACAATGGATTATTGGTCGGAATTATTGGAGCAAAGTCATCAGTTCAAATAGATTACTTTCTTTTAGCCATCATCATTATGCCATTTTTCTGCAGCAACTAGCATAAATAACAGAGTAACACACAAAATGCTGGAGGAACTCAGCAGATCATGCAGCATCTATGAAAAGGAATAGACAGTCGACGTTTTGGGCTGAGATCCTTTATCAGGACATCTTGAAGTGTCTCAGCCCAAGATGTCAATTGCTTATTCTCCTCCATAAATGTTTGATGAAGGATCTCAGTCTGAAACGTTGACAGTTTCTTTCCCTCTGTAGATGCTGCCTGACCTGCTGACTTCCCCTAGCATTTTGTGTGTGTTGCTCTGGATTTCCAACATCTGTAGAATCTCTTCTATTTAGGATAAATAGCAAACTCCCAAACAAGTTAAATACATTAAGGGGAAGATGGTAGCCATCTAAAGAGTAGGGCTTATTAGGACCTAATTGGGAAACTGTGTGCACAGCTAAAGGAAGAAGGTGGGGTCTCAAGTGAAGAGTTCTCATCCGTGTCCACCATTGAGAAAGATACTGTACTTAGAAAATTCAGGGACTGACAGTGGGATTCTGGAATGACTTACCATTGAAATGGAGAACGCTTAAGATGGCCTTGTACAGGTTCCAAGTTCAGGTTTACTTGTCATTCCACCATTCACATGGATATAGCCAAACAAAACAACGTTGCTCTGGGCCAGAGCACCAACAGTCACAAACAGCACTTAGAGCTCTAGTAATTATGATAGCAGTAATGGCGGATACAGATGAGAACTCTTCACTTGAGATCCCACCTTTTTCCTTTAGCTGTGCACACAGTTTTCCACTTAGGTCCTAATAAGCCCTACTCTTTTGATGGCTACCATCTTCCCCTTAATATATTTATGATAGTTACAAAAAAGTTAAAAATTAATAATAATAATAATGCAGCCCACGTCCCAAGTGGCACGGCCTGTAGATTGATGGTGTGTAGATGTTGTCCTGAAGTCACTTTTCTGCAAGCACAAGCCCACAGCAGTTCTCACCATACACTAGTGCAGCCACAGACAACTGCAATCCAGCTTGTCTTCCATCGAGCAAACACAGGAAGCAGCACCAATGGGAGGGGCCACCACCCAACCCAGTATGGAATCCTTCCCCAGTGGCCATAACAGGCGATCCCCGAGGCATGAAGCCCTGGTTCACGCCACAACGGAGACAGGCAGCTCCCCCACTGCCGGTCTCGCCAATGAACCAATGAATGATACTCACACTATTCTACATTACCAGTGTCCAACAGGGTCTTGCGAGCACTATAAAAATGTCTAAGCCAATCATTTCCACTATGTGTTGGATCATGCACAGCCTCTGATGCCTTCCTCCTTGGGTGGCTGAAACAGGCTGTAACACAGTGCAAGTCAAGTACAGCTCCACCCCATAAACCAACTCACTAGTGTGGGAGATCTGCCGAATTTTATGTCCTTAATATCGAGCAATGTCTTGTGACCATAAAAAATGACATAAAGGACAAACAATTGAACCTTTGTTTGGATCCAGAACGTACTGCCATCTTAATGGATATTCCTTCAAAATCCTGAAATTCCTTGTTGCCTCAAAAGTAGTCAAGGGATTGCTGGGGTTTTGACATCAATACTCATATCTTCTTTGTCCACAGAAGAGGTACAAAGTGACTGCAAGACAGTGAATATGCTATCTTTATTCAAGAAGGCCATTTGGAATAAGCTAAGTAATTATAGACTGGTAAGCCTAATGACAATGACAAGAAGATTACTGGAAAAATTCGAAGGGATTGGATTTAGCTGTATCTTGAGAGGCAGGTATTAATCAGTCTTAATCAGCATGGCCTTGGTAAGGAGAGGACCTCTTCAAGTGACTTGGGGTGAACTAAGGGTAGAGCTGTTGATGTATTTTGTGCAGTTTTTGACAATGTCCCTGCGGAGACTGGTCCAAAAGGTCAGAGTCCATGTGATCCAGGGCAAATTGGTAAATAGGATCCAAAATTGGCTCAGTAATTGGCAGCAGAGATCGACGACTGGAGGTTGCATTTTGCATCTGGAAACCTGTGACAAGTGGTGTACCACAGCAATCTGTGCAGAGACTATTGCTGTTTGTTGGACCCCGTTAGCAATCTGGATATGGATGTCAGAGGTGTGATTGATAAGTTCACAGATGAAACAGAAATTAGTTGTGTTGTTGAGAGTGAAGAGAGTAGTCTTAGGTTACAGAATAAGAGTGATGTGTTGGATAGAGGGGCAGAGAAATAACATGTTGAATTTAATTCTCAAAAATGTGAAGTGTTCCTTTTAGGAAGATTAATAAGGCTGAGTATATATAAAATGAATGGTGGGGCTCCAGGAAGTGTTGGAGAACAAGAGTACAATAATATACAATTCCAATTATATCGGAAGGCAACAGCACAGGTGGATAAGCTGATTAAGAAGATGTACAGGATGGTTGCTTTCATTTCAGGGAATAGAATGTAAGGGCAACGTGGTAAAATGTTAGGCCACAGCTAGAATACTGTATGCAATTCTGGTTATCATTTTAAATGATATGGTATTTAAAAACACAAGGAAGGATATTTTCAAGCGAATGATAGTTAAAATCTAGAACACACTGGCTGGGAGGGTGGTGGTGTCAGATACTCTCAAAGTCTCGCAGCATTTAATTGCCTAGGTGAGCACTTTAAAATGTGATTGATAAAAGGAGATGGGCTAAAGATTGGAGAATGGGCTTTGATGACTGTCAGGGACTCTATGGGTCAGAAAACTGTTTCCATGCTGGATGAATGTATGCATGTATTTATCATTGTTTGCTGAATTTAGGGGCATTGGAGTTTGGGGGACGAGATTAGTACCCGAAAATTCTACTGCCTAACAAAGGACGTAATTAAAATTACTTGATTTACAGTTCAATTCACTCTTGTGTAACATCCCATTCGGAAATGATGAAAAATTAGATGCCAGTCACAACCATGAAAAATTTCATAAGGTTTATTTCATCGGTGAGTATAAAAGGAAGTTAGATTATTCCTAGAACCACGGAACACCATTACACATTGATTTAATTTGCTTGAAAGAACTCTTGAACATTTATTCATAGTTATTTTCATTTCCCCTTTCCAGCTATCATCTGATAATTGCTCAGTTATTTTTGAGCAATTGTTTTGTTACAGACTCAGTTAATCCCCGTGATTTGACAGCACAAAATGAATCTGGTATTCCCCATTCAGGGTGCTAACTAGAAAACAGGAAAGTTGATGAATGCCAAGAATTTAGTGTTTTGTAAGGACCTTAGAGCAAAACCAAGGGAAGGTAAATGTTTGCGGACATATGGCTTCGTGAGCTGCACCAATTGTGGTCCTGAAAACAGAAAACCTTTTCTGGAACATTGAGATAGAAAAAAAATTAATTAAGTTTTACAACAAAACTTCTGGCATGATGCACAGAGTACTAGTGGGATCATATTAAACAGATACACCAGTACAGAAAAGCAAATCTCTTTTTGGCACCATGAACTTCAGTGGTTTTAACTCTTATATTTGTGGTTAATTATACGGATTTATAGCTGAGCATAATGGTAACGTAGTGGTTTCCCTTATTGCCGCTTCAGCACGCTCAATGCTACATACGTTATGCTTAAAGAGGAAACATACACAACGTTCTTCAGAAATACTATAAAGTAGTATAACAAGAAAATAATGACACAATAGATATTTCTTTCTGAATGTTTTCCTATACATCTATTAATCTGGCCATGCATCACACATCATTTACTAGGTGAGGGTCAAGAAGTGTGGGTTACATTTCCTTAAGACCACTTAGAATAACTTCTCTGTAGACTCCTTTGCTTTCATGTTTCAGAAGCATAAGAACTCTTTGCATGTCCACCTCATAATGTACAAAATCAGAGTATCACTTGGCACCTTCTTGAATGAACTACTGCGAATTGTTATCGTGAATATAGGCCCATGGTGCTGTTTCCTAGCAAGTTCCAGGATTTTGATCCATCAATGGCAAAAGGACAGTGAGGCATTACCATGTAAAAATGACATGGAAATTAGAGGGGAAACTGGTCATGAGTAGGGCTCGTGAGCATTCTACCCTTGTCCATCTAGGCAGGAGAAATGGCAGAGTTGGGACGAGTTATCAGAGAAGCTTTGGAGAGATGCTTCAGTGCAGTTCCAAGATGGTGGACACTGCAGCCTCAAAGCGTTGGTTTGGAGGGAGCGAATAATCGTGATGAACCTATCAAGTGACCAGCTTTACCCTGAATGGTGTTGAGCTTCTCAAATTTTGTTGCTGTCCATATGCGGGTGTGGAATATATGGTTGTACTCTACATTCACTGAGGAGTTGAGAATGGAATTGAATGCTGTGGTATAACCAACAAATTTCCCCGTGTAAGTGTCAGATGACAAATGTCAGAGTGGATGAGAACCCCCAGGAGCTAGAGACCTGTCTTGGGGTTGAAGCACATTGTATGTGCAGGGGTGGGAGGAGGAACAAGCTTGTTTTTGCTGTTGTGGTTTGCTGTTTAGTTGTGTTCTGTGTTGTTCTGCTCAGCGTTGTGGGCATGTTACATTACTAGCAGAATGGGTGGTGATATTTGCAGGCTGCCCCCAGCACACGCACTTGGGTGTGTTGTTTGTTAATGCAAATGACACATTTCACTGCATGGTTCCATGTACATGTGGGAAATGAACTTGAATCTTAAACCTTGAATTATTTCTAATCTTATGCTGGAGATGCTCACTCCCTGTACACCACTCTAGGTCACTTCCAGTGCCAAGATCCATAATCTTCACTGCATCCATTATACTCAACTGTTCTTTGTTAATTAAGTCCATCACTCCTACTAGGGCATAGGCTGTGGACAGAAGCTCGCCAGGGTCCTTTGCCTGGGCCAGCCTTTCAAGTTGTCCCCAGGCACAGTCCGTCTTTATGATATCAGCTTCTAGGTCGCATCACCTGGTGTTCTTTGGCCAGCCTCTCTTCTGCTTTCCATGAGGATTCCATGCTAGCACTTGCCTGGTGATGTTGGTACTTGGCTTCCACAGCATGTGTCCTATCCATCCCCATCTGCTTTTCCTTAATTCTTCTTCCACTGCTATCTGCTGTGTTCTCTGCCATTGATCAAAGTTGCTGATGATTGCTGGCCAGCTGATCCGGAGGAATTTTATCAGACAACTATTACTAAAGTAATAGCTTATCCTAACTATCCTAATGATAGTTTTTGTTATGCTCCAAGTCTCTGCCCTGGGCAGAAGAACTGACTTCATTTTGGATCTTAGTGCACAGTGACAGATCCTTGGAGCAACGGATGTCCTTGATCAGGATGAACACTGCTCCAGCCTGGCCAATCCTTGTCTTGGCATACATACCACTGCCACCCTGTCAATGAACCACTCAGGTAGGTGAAAGCCTCTGTCGTGTTACCATGAGTAAATCAAATTGGTTTCCATGATTCTGGGGACCGCAGGAGTTGCCTCGCTTACCCAGCACTTCTAAGACCATAAGGTCATAAGACATTGGAGCAGAATTAAGCCATTCGGCCCATTAAGTCTGTTCTGCCATTCCATCATGGCTGATTTATTATCCCTCTCAACCCCATTCTTCTGCCTTCTCCCCATTAATTTTGACACCCTTACTAATCAAGAATGCATCAACCTCTGCTTTAAATATACCCAATGATTTGGCCTCCACAGCGGTTTGTGGCAATGAATTCCACAGATTCACCAACCTCTGCCTAAAAATAACCTATCATCTCTGTTCGAAAGGGACTTCTTTGTATTTTAAGGCTGTGCTCTCTGGTCATAGACTTCCCTACAATAGGAAACATCCTCTCCACGTCCACTCCATCTAGGCCTTTCAATAGGTTTCAATGTGATTATGTGATTACCTCCTCATTCTTCTAAACTCCATGGAGTACAAGCCCAGAACCATCGAACAATCCTCATTTGTTAATCCTTTCATTCCTTGAACCATTCTTGTGAACCTGCTCTGGACCTTCTCCAATCCTTTCTTAGATAAGGGGTCCAAAACTATTTACAATACTTTGGGAGCAGTTTGACCAGTTCCTTCTGAAGCCTCAGCATAGTATTCTGAAGATAGGCTGTTAACATGAGAAAAATATAACTCTGTTTCTTTCTCCATACATGCTGCCTAATCTGCTGAGTATTTGAACCATTTTCTTTGTTTATTTTACCCACTTTTACAGCACTTCTGGTTGGAGATGGTAGTAAATGCATTATCCTCATCTCTCACACTCATATGCTAAGATTGGGGTATTGTAAATCCTTCTCCTCCTACCATTCATTAATTGTTCGTGACCAGAAGCAAATGAAACCTTTACTAATTGAGACCAGAGAAATCTAATAGATTTCTTTGAGGATATGATTAGTAGAAAAATTAAGGAGGAACCAATAAATGAGGTGTCTGGATTTTCAGAAGGCCCAACACAAGAAATTGACCAACAATGTTTGAGCACATGGAGTTGGGGTAGGATGCTGACATGGACTAGGAACTGGTTATTGGATACAAAGCAAAAATGTGGGAAGAAATGCATCATTCTTGGTTTGGTGGGCTATGATGAGTGGAGTTACTGCTCGCCTGGGCCATTGTACATCCCAATCTATGTCAATGAATTGGCTGAGGTGACAAAGTGTTATATTTCCATGTTTGCTGATGATACAAAACTACGTACCATTGTAAGTTGGAAAGAGAATATAATGAGGTTTCAGAAGGTGACAAACAATTTGCAAAGAACGGGCAAGAATGTGATAGATGGAATAAAGTGTGGAAAATGTGAAGTTAGCCATTCTATTGCACAAAAGAGCAATAGAGTGTTCCATTATATGGTGAGCAATTGGTAATGTTGATGTTCAAAGAAACCTGAGTGTCCTTTATATAAAAGTTGCTAAAATCCAATTTGCAGGTGTAACAGATAACCAGACAGGCAAATGATATGTTGATTTTTTTGTTAAAAGAAAATATGTTTCTGTGAAATCAGTGATGTCATGATCATGACTGCACCTAGCCACATAATCAAGATTACTCATGGCACAACTCAAATACCATCTACTGTATATATTTGCTGGTGACACCTCTAATGTTGATAAAATGTCAGATGGCAAAGCGGGGGCGTATAGGAGTGAAATAGATTGTCTGGTCAAGTCGTGTTGCAACAACAACCTTGCACAATGTTAGCAAAACCAAAGAAATGATCGTAGTATTCAGGAAGGACAAGTAGGAAGGACTCACTTAGTGACGGATGAGTGGTTTCATGTTCCTGGGAGTCAAATCTCTGAGAATCTTCCCTGTGCTCACTATATTGATGCAGTCTTGAATAAAGCACACTAGTGACTATATTTCATTGACAGCTGAGGAAGTTTGCTATGTCATCAAAAACTCGAGCAATTCTTTTACTGTACAAGTGTAGAGTGGAGGGCATTCTGATTGGTTGCATAACTATCTGATATGGAGGTACCAATTTCCAGGCTCCGGAGGGTTGTAGATTCAGCCAGCTCCATCGTGGGCACAACCCTCTCACAGGCTCCTAAAGGCAGTGCCTCAAGAAGGCAGCATCCATCATTAAGGACCTTCACCATCCAACTCGTTACCACCATCAGGGAGAGGTACAGGAACCTGAAGACACACACTCACATTTTAGGAACAGTATCTTCCTCTCAGCCATCAGTTTTCTGTAAAGTCCATGAAGTCATGAACACTACCTCACTCTTCATCTTGGGCACTGTTTATTTATTAATTGTTATTGTAACTTACAGCAATTTGTTATGCCTGTACTGCACCTCCTGCCACAAAACAACAAATTTCATGACTTATCTCAGTGACAATAAAACCTGATTCCAAATCATGAGGTGGTGCTGGTATTGTTAAGTTCAGGTCTAGTCTCCTTATCCATGTGGGGATACCTTATAATCGAGGGAGTACCTCAAAGGTTCGCCAGATCGATGCCTGCGTTGAGGGTTTTGATCTTTGTAGAGAAATTAACAGAACAAGCCAATACTCTCTAGAGTTTGGAAAATAAAAATTGATCTTTTAAAAACATATAAATATCTTATGATGCTTGAGATACCTCCATTGACTAGGGTGAGCTGAATCAATAGGCACTATCTTGAAATAAATGATTGTCCATTCAAGAAAGAGACAACAAGAAAGTTTTTCACTCAGTCCACCTTTCACCTTCTCAGCCCAAGCGGACCCTGATCTCAGACCACTCCATATATTTGAGCAGATTTTGTTTGGATATTAAGAGATTGGGGATGGTGCTGGAAACAGCCACTGCAATAAAAGAGCGGCACGGATCTTATTGAATAAAGAGTCCATGCACGAGGGGCTAAATGGCCTATTCTTGCTTCTGTTTCTACTGTTACATGCCATTCACAACAGGATGTGGCAGGATTGCAGAACATTGATCTGATCTGCCAGGTTGTGGATCTTAACCAATATTTGTGGGGTTGAATCATGAGACCATTTTCTACTCTTTTAGCACAGAAGCTCAGGCACCATTGTTTCTGACGAGTTAACCATTCTTGAGACTTTACCTGGGGAAAGTGCAAGACGAGTGTAAGTTTTTTAACGTTCTTTGTTATGCGGTCGCTATCATCCATGGCTACTCTGCCTTACGTGCAACTGTTCTTCGTAGCTCATCCACTTTCTCTCCTTTATAAAGTATTTGCATTTTCCTAGTCCTCTGACATTGTGGCTTTTTTTTCTGTTTGATGTTCCTGTGTAATAAAAATTGCATTACTGTGAGAAAAATCTCGACAGCCAATCAAATGTTTGCATTCTACCAACTGCTTGCCTCTTACACATTGTAGTGCATAGTGTGACAATACCCTCATCCTGTCTGAGTTCCCACCTTAAGTGAATCTCAAGCAGGGTTTGACTTTGTAAGTCAAGACTGTTAACCATTAGTATTTCATGTGGTTGATAACTGTCGAGTTTGGACCTATTGATAGAATGGTCTCTTACACGTACTTTTGACTCACTTCTGCATTTTTGCATGGCTTTTATATTTCAAACATAAGCAGTTCATCTCTAAAACGTTATGACTTCATCTCTAATATTATCATGTTATTTTGTTGCTTAAAGGTTGATATAGATGTTGTGTATCATGGATGAATCTACAACAGCAACTTACTTTACTCAGGATCTTTAATGGAGTAAATACACTCAGTGTACACTTTATTAGGTAACTCCTGTATCTAATAAAGTGACCATGGAGTGTATGTTCATGGTCTTCTGCTGCTGATGGGCATCCACTTCCAGGTTGGATATGTTATGCATTCAGAGATGCTCATCTGTACACCACTGTTGTAACAAGTGCTTACTTGAGTTACTGTTACCTTCCTGTCAGCTTGAACCAGTCTGGCCATTCTCCTCTGACCTCTCTTTGGAACAAGGCATTTTTGCCCACTGAACTGCCAATCACTGGATACTTTTTAGTTTCTCTCACCAGTCTCTGAAACTTTAGAAAATGTTGTCTGTGAAAATTTCAAGAGATCAGTAGTTTCTGATACTCAAACCACCTGATCTGGCACCAACAATCATTCCATAGTCAAAGTCACTTAGTCACTTAAACGTTTGGCTTG
Source organism: Mobula birostris (assembly GCF_030028105.1). Lineage (NCBI taxonomy): Eukaryota > Metazoa > Chordata > Chondrichthyes > Myliobatiformes > Myliobatidae > Mobula > Mobula birostris. The sequence continues at coordinate 51,582,513 of NC_092385.1, forward strand.
AACAACAACCGACGCTCTTGACCACATGCTGCCGCATGATTGGCTGATTAGGTTTTTGCATTAACGAGCAGGTGTACCTAATAAAGTGGCTACTGAGTGTACATCCAAAGGAATCAAGTACAATTCAACATCAAACCACACAATAAGACAGCTGGTCGAGTGTTGTCCAAACATTGACTCTAGAGAGTATTTTAATGAAAGAAAGAGAGGAGAAGAGCGGTTTGGGAAAGGAATCCAATGCCTTCTGCTGGTGAAGGCATGCTCACCACTGCAGGAACAGGTCCAGCCTTCCAGAGATTTTGGAGGAAGGTTGGGAGGAATGCTAGAAAACCTTACAGACCAAGAAATGGCATCCCAACATTGGGAATTATTACTTAACTAAAAATGAAGACAACCACGATTCTCAGCCAAAATTAAGGAGCCAGCTTTGAGCATTATGGGACTGTTTTATTACTACAAAATGAATAGTACTTTATGCTCAGAATGAATGTGTTGCATGCTACTTTGGGGGCTTTCCTACACCTAAGTAAATCATACTGAGAATGTAATGGTTGCGTGTGGCTTGATATTATCCATTAACCATTTTCTCCAGTGCTTTCACAACCATTCAAATGTGAAAGCACTTTAGGTGACCTGTCAACTGGTTGAAGAGTGACAACCAAGTTCAGTACGTGCACAGATAATTAATAATCCAAATCATCGCAAAGAAGGGAGGAGTCCTATCCTGCTGCTTGTCTTCTTGGTAAGATCACTAATAATCTGACGCACAGCTATCAGGTTGTGAATTATGAGTGCTTTTCCATAGATATTTATTTTTCTACTGATGTTTCATTGAAATTTGAGCTTTTATTTTGCAGAATGGAAATAAAGCAATTGTTAACTCCAGATCAAGTGCTCCAACATGTTTGTCACACGTAAAACCTCTGATTAAAGTGTTACCTTTAATTGGTTACAGCATGAAGCACCAATAGATGGCGACAGTGCCTTCTAATGATAGGTCTCAGCTGACATATAAACTAATAAACATTTTTGGAATTTATATACAGGCTTTACTAAAATAAGAACCCTCATTGACAGAGTAAGGAATCCTGAGATAATTCCTCGAAGCTAAGTCAGTGACTGAGCTAAGGATTTGCGAGGAGAGAAATAAGTGCGAGTATTGTGAATGAATTAAAACAATAAGCAGACGGCCTGGGACAGGAAGAAAGCTCACATGTTGGAACTGGAGGAGCAGATGTCAGAGTTAGTCCGAGAATCAAAGACTGCAATTTGAGAACAGACTTCTGCGCAAGAAGACCCAAAGCCTACCAATGGAGAATCAAGAAATCTGATAGAGACTAGAGATGGAAGTTCTGGATTCAGAAAAGGAAATAACATTCTTGCCGAGCAGGGTGGATGAAATCAGTCTGGCAACGGTGTCAGCTGAGTCCACAGCTCTCGCACTACGTGTCCCTCTGCAGCAGGTGTAGGCCAGATGTCAGCAGGGTTAGCTCCTCCCCCATGGCTACTGACACCATTGACTCATCAGACACTGGTTCTGATCTCTTCCTGGGAACTCTTCTTTGATCTATAAGCCTTGCTTCAATTCGCTGAAGAGGGGTCCAGACCCTTTGAGCTGGGATAGTGTGCCTACAGTGAAAATATTGGTACCTTGCCCTCTTTTGTAAGCCAGCCAGCATCAGGGGAGAGGGAAACAGAATTAATGTTTCAGGTTAGCAGTATTTTGTTGAGTAGGTCAGGAAAGACCCTAGTTGGAAAGTTAGACTTTATGGAGAGTACTAAGGGAATAAAGAGAGGGAGGGAGCTTTGGGAGATGGCAGAGCTGGAGCCTGAGCTGCCATTGCATGTTTGAAAATGTTAACATTAACATTTAGTTTTATTGTCCATTGTCAGATATCTGTGGAAGAATTGCCCTTTCCTTCACTTTCCTGTTTCTCAGCCATTCTGACCTTCCTTTAACTCACTCATTCCACATTGACTGACGACCATTCTGAATTAGCCAAAGGCAGTACGATCTCCCATCTTCTGGCCTGACCAGATGAGACGAGCTGATTACCATCGCCGTCCAATCAACATGATCATCATGCCACCTGCACTTTGGTAGAATAAATTTCTGATACTTCGCATGCCATAGGAATCCAGCCAACAAGTCAAGTATGAGAATTATAGGCAAGGCAGAGATCCAGTCATACTAGGACTCACCCATTTCCTCTTTGAGTTATAAGTGACACTCTAGGTTACCAATGATAAGATCATAATAGTCAATCAGAAATCTCACTCCTAGTCGGTTATTGGACTTAAAAGGGTGGAGCTGAACTTTTTCACCTCCAGTCTCTCTTAACCCCTTCTTATGATTTCTGGGTGTATTTACATGTACACGACCAAAGGTGTGTCCAGGAATTCTAAGCATGCCATCCCAAGTGCCATCTCATTGCCCCTGTAAATTCCAGCAAGAAGAATGGTGGATGGCAGGATTAGGTGCATCTTTTACACTCAGGGGAAGGTCACTGAGAAACAGCCCCAAGAACCTTTCAAACAGCAAATGTAATTTTAAACACAAGAGATTCTGCAGGTGCTAGAAATCCAAAGCAACACACACAAAATGTTGGAGAAACCCAGTAGGTGAGGCAGCATCCATGTAAATGAACAAACAGTTGATGTTTTTGGCCAAGATCCATCTTCAGGGCTCATAAATGGAACTTATTTCATCATAAGGAGAGCTGGAGATACGACAGGAACCAAAGGACTGGCCAGTTCAACTTCAGTGGTAAGAGTGAAACCAAAACCTTTTCCAAATGATAAACGACTAAAAAGAATGAAACCTTACATTTATATAGCTCCTTCGATAAAGCCCCTACCTACTTCACACTAATGAACTACTTTTAAACAGTGGATATACATTCAGCGGCTACTTTATCAGGTACAAGAATGGAACCTGATGTTGTCTTCTGCTGCTGTAGCCCATCCACTTCAAGTTTCAATGTGTTGCACATTCAGAGATCTTCTTCTGTACACTACTATTGTAATCCATGGTTATTTGAGTTACTGTCTCTTTCCTGAACCAGTCTGGCTGTTCTAGTCTGACCTCTCTCATTAACAAGGCATTTTTGCCCACAGAACTGTTGCTCACTGAATGTTTTTTTTCAGCACCATACTCTGTAAGATTGAGTATGAAAATCTCAGGAGATCAGCAGTTTCTTATATACTCAAACCACCCTGTCAGACACCAACAATCATTCCACGGTCAAAGCCAGATAGATCACATTTCTTCCCCATTCCTGAAATTTGGGATGAACAACAACTGAACTTCTTGATCAAGTGACTTGGATTCACTTCAGGTAGCCTACTGCCACAACAGATCAACAGCAGATGTCATTTCACTTTCTCACTCAATCCTGGAAAATATGGACAGTAAAGATACATAGTACGTCAGAATGCTCTTCCTTGACTACAGCTCAGCATTCAATACTATCGTCCCCTCAAAACTAATCAATAAGCTTCAAGATCTAGGCCTCAATAACTTCTTGTGCAACTGGATCCTTGATTTCTTCACTTGCAGACCTCAGTCAGTTCCGATTGGCAACATCTCCTCTACAATCTCCATCAGCACAGGTGCATCACAAGGCGATGTGCTTAGCTCCCTGCTCTACTCACTTTAAAATTATGAGTGGGGCTAAGCATAGCTCCAATGTCATGTTTAAGTTCGCCAACATTAGCGGAGACAAAGGAGGCAATGAATCAGCTTATAGCAGGGAGACTGAGAAACTGTCTGAGTGGTGCTCTCACTCAATGTCAGCAAAACCAAGGAGATGATTTTTGACTCCAGGAGGAGGAAACTGGAGGTCCTTGAGCCAGTCCTCATCAGGGGATCAGAAGACTCTTCATCTAATGTTCTTGATATTTAGTGCTCATTTATTTATTATTATTGTTGTTTGTATTTCTTCTCAACTTGGGTTGGTAAAACATAAGGTACGGGTCTTGCCAAGCATACCCAATTCTCAATTGCTAGGAACTTTCAGACTATTTTAGTGGTGTTTAGTATTGTGGTTTTCTGGAGATTCACATAAATATTGCTGTGTATGTCAAATTGTTTGATGCTATTGTGTAGTATCTTTGGAATGATACCAGTTGTTGATATTACTATAGGGACAATATATACACTGTTCATGTTCCAAAGTCTTTCAATTTCCTCTTTTAATTCAGCATATTTCTGATGTTTTTCACTTATTGATTTCTATATGTTATGTGTGTTTGGAATAGCTACATCTATTAAATAAGTTGTTCTTGCTCGTTTATCTTATATTATTAAATCCAGACAACTATTCTGGATTGTCCTATCTGTAACAACGAATCAGATGCAATAATTTGTGGGACTTTGACTCTAATACTGGATCAGGCTTGTATTTATGGTAAGGTAGAATGTCCTTATGAGTTTGTATTTTAAAGAAAGATTTTGGTGAAAGATGTTTGCCACTTTATTGTACCTTTGTAAGTAATCAGATTGAGTTAAACAGCTACAGGATCCTGTAGTATGCTGGATTTCTTTCTGGTTTCTGTTAGCATTTGCATTATTTATCATCTTGAATTTGTTGGTATTTTATTGTGTATTTTTGATATTTTTTGTGTTAACCACCTGGTCCTGTATTGCCACAAAGAACCCCTCTGTTTCTGTGAAGAGATCTCCAACTCTGAGTCAGAGTTCCTCGTCAACATCTTGTCTGCTCAGAGCATGGTGATGTCTTCCATAGAGTATCTATTTTTTCTCTTTCTTTTTGTATTTGCATAGTTTCTTGTTTTCTTTTTGCATGTTGTTTGCAGTCCATATTGTTGGGTGCAGTCTTTCATTGATTCTGTTGTGCTTCTTGCATTTACTGTGATTGCAGACCAGAAAATTAATAAGCTAAACTTCCAACCAATATTCTTTATTTAGCTTTTGGTTATACAAGGGAGCCAGTCCTCAGTTCTTAATGTAATAACAAGCAATAAGCAGTTTGAAGTTAAAAGGACAGGTTCGCAAATAAGCATTGTCTGGAGCAGGGTTCCTCAACCAGGGTTCCATGGGCCCCCTGGGTTCCACAAGAGATTGTGATTATAAAAGAAACATTGCCTTTTGAACTTTGTACAACACACAATGCTAGTGCTCGCAGTGGTGAGTAGCAGCCGAACAGACCTGTTAGCAATCTCGTTGGAGGTCTCTCAGCCCAATATGGCAGTGCGCAGTAGGACTATGTTCACTCTCAGTTCTTGATGCGAGGTACGGAAGGCCATTGATAAGCAGGGGAGGCCAATAGGCTGATAATTGGTGAACACTGTATTGCACAGAGGGGAAGGTGGTAGGCTGACTAGGAGCATGAAGAGCATTCTCTGAGCATTAAATGGGCTTGCCTAATTTGGGCTGTGACATCAGCCTCACCCTCCCAAATTCGCCAATTGAATTATGGAAGTGAACTAACTCTGCTGGTGTAGTAGAAAATTGGTGGGAAATTTTCATTCTAAAGATGGTCCAGTGTGGTGATCATTGAAGAGAAGGTGTGAGATGGAAGAGGAGGATTCTAGGCCTAGGCCTATGGAGAATTCTGATAAAGTTAATGATGAAAAGTCATTGATGAAGAGGGGTGGGCAGTCGGCCCTGGCAGAGCCCCCGACTTTCCATTGACTAGATCCATGAATGGTCATCTTGGCTAGGCCCAGAAGCAAGCCCACCAGTAGATCCTCCTCGCTCCCCCCCTCGTACTGGGTGTCCATATACAAGGAGCGCGGGGCTGAAGCGCAACCAGAACATGAGCAGCAGCCCCTTCAGATACTCAAACAAGGGCTGCGACCTCACACACTCCATATAAGCGGGGTACACTGACTCCTTCCGGCCACAGAATGGACAGGTGGACATGATGTCAGTGAACCTGCTTAAAAATCTGTTGTATGATACTACCCTATGCAGCACCTTCCACCCAGGTCCCCAATGTACAGGGGAAAGACCCCTGCATAAAGCGATTTCCACTCGGGACCACCTCTGCTGCCAGATGGTAAAGCAAACTGCCAAGGGGAGTCTGGATGGCAGACAAAGGCAAAGAAGTGAAAGATGTGCAAGAGCAGTCCATACAAGAAATGCTTTGGAGCATCACAGAATGGCATGGTGGGCATCCCCGTGAGATGGCTCATGTTGTGTGGGACACTATCCCGCATGGTATCCCAAGGCCTAGGTCAATGATCTGGTCAATGGCTTCTATGGCATCTGGTCACACCCACTTCTTGAAAGTGACAGAGATTACACAGACTTCCCAGAATCGGATGGCTCATAATATCAATGGACCAGACTCCCACAAGGATTCAGAATTGTCTGCATTTATTTTCTGCAGCAGTCATTGAGACTCTGCAGGGAATACCAGACATCTGTGTGTACGCTGATGACATATACGACACAGCCGACATTTAACACAGATTGAGACTGTCATTAAAAGTTCAACAGACAGAGGCTTTGTAATTAACATTAAAAAATCTCATCTATGTTGTATAGAAGTAAAGATCCTAGGCATAGCAACTACCAATCAGGGATATGGTTTAAACCCTGAATTTAGACTGAAAGTCACTCAAGTTGGATATCCAAGGACCCGAATTGCCTTACAGTCAATCCTTGGCCTATTGCATTATGTTAGATCTTTTATACCTGACGATGCTCAAAACCATTATACAACAAATGTACACTGAAAGATGAAAAACATTTTGTTTTTACCTCAGAAGATTATGAGACACTAGAGAAACACAGCCTACACCCTGAGTTAATCAGTGACAACCAGGAAAGACTGGGTGACAACCGCGAAAAGAGTGGTGACAACTGGAGAGTCAGTGACAGCCCGGAGAGCCGGCAACCAGGGCAGAACGGGCTGGCAACCCAATCTGTGTCCTCTGAGAGGAGGACCCCCACAAAAGCTACAAAGAATCTAAGATACCCCCAGGGGTGCCCGAGAGGAGGGGAGGATGAGCACCCCAGTCGGATGGACACAACGACAGCAGACCCAGGCAATGAACAAACGACGATGAGGAAGCAGTGTGCATGTGGCAAAATCTGCAAGAACGATCGCGGCTTGAAGATCCACCAAGCGAGGATGAAGTGTTTGACAGGAGCAGGAGCAGCACAATGCACAGGTGTCCAACCTGGTGAGGCGAAGGAGGGGCCAGGCCCGGAGGCACCCCATAGTGCCCGGAACCTCCAAGTGTTGCAAACTAATCCCTCGAACATGAAGTCGAACAGGAGGCGGATCAAATGGCCTGCAGCTAACATGACTTCACTGTGGAAGCAGTTTGATGAAGATGTTAACCAAATTCTGGAGGCAACGGCGAAGGGAGGGGTTGATAGGAAGCTGCAAGCCATAACAACGATTATTGTTAGTATCGCAGCTGGATGGAGAACGAGGTGCCCCCAGTGGAGGTTGGGTGTAGGGGATTCATAGCCCGTTCTTTAGTTAGAGCCTTCAGCATTTTGAGCATCGAGGGAGAGAGGAAGAGCAGAGCCATCCGCAGTACCACCAATGCGGCAGAGAGGGCCTCAAGATGGCTGTGGCTCAAAAGAGGGGAGCCGTGGAGTCATAAGTAGCTAGCCATCTGGACACAAGCTGGGGTCTGATCAGCCCCGGCTGGGTCACCTGGAGGAGGTTGTACGATGTTGAAAGACCTGAAACACCCGATGATTCCAGGAACATCACTGGAGATGTGTCCAGAAGCATCAATAGATGTATGTACACAGCAAGCAATAGCGATCTGGACAAGAGACTGAACAAATCTCCTGTTCTGCAAATTCATGTTTCTCCAAAAACCATTGTAGCCATCTTCCATAATGTGAGAGAAGAAGCACAAGCCCCTGTACACTGTGCCTCATAGGATTTCACCTCAACAGAACAGAAACTTACTGCCTTAGATCAATGTATCACTATGGTATTGCACACACTTATTGCAGTAAGACCACAGCAAGAGGATAATCAAATATTAATCAGAGTTTGCGGCTTTGAAAAATGATAGCAAATTACTAAGAAATGAATGGAGATTTACCATAGCTAGATATAGGAAATGGTGAGCACTTTTACAAGATGAATGCCTCAAAATGGGAATACATTCCTGAAAGCTATCATATACAATCCCTACTTGCCATAGAAGATGCAGAACCACCTCATTTACAGGATCCACTCAATTACAGGCAGCAGCAGGAATTATAAAAGGAAAATTTTCATAATTTAGGCTTAGAATTATTTTTAAGGAATTTCTTTTCTTGGACCCAGTCCCTTTTTTGTGGTATCCAAACTTTCTCATCAGGTTCTTTTGTTTTTTCTTGAATTCTCATAAATTACTTCAATTTCTTAGTTAGCAATCAGGGTTGTACTTACGTGGATATTTTACATGAAGAAATAAGTTAGATGGAAGCTTCCCTGTTTCATTACTCAGGTTATCAATGGAAGGGCTGTGGTAATCGAGACTGGGAGGGGAAACGAGACTGTGTGTCTCCATAGAAAATATTAAACATGGTCAGGCCACACTTAGATCCCCTCTAGTTCGCTACCAGCCCCGACTAGGAGTTGAGGATGCCATCGTCTTCCTGCTGAACGGTGTCTACGCCCACCTGGACAAGCCAGCAAGCACTGTGAGGGTCATGTTTTTTGACTTCTCCAGTGCATTCAACACCATACGCCCTGCTCTGCTGGGGGAGAAGCTGACAGCGATGCAGGTGGATGCTTTCCTGGTATCATGGATTCTTGATTAACTGACTGGCAGACCACAGTACGTATGCTTGCAACACTGTGTGTCCGACAGAGTGATCAGCAGCACTGGGGCTCCACAGAGGACTGTCTTGCCTCCCTTTCTCTTCACCATTTACACCTCGGACTTCAACTACTGCACAGAGTCTTGTCATCTTCAGAAGTTTTCGGATGACTCTGCCATAGTTGGATGCATCAGCAAGGGAGATGAGGCTGAGTACAGGGCTACGGTAGGAAACTTTGTCTCATGGTGTGAGTAGAATTATCTACAGCTGAATGTGAAAAAGACTAAGGAGCTGGTGGTAGACCTGAGGAGAGTTAAGGTACCGGTGACCCCTGTTTCCATCCAGGGGGTCAGTGTGGACATGGTGGAGGATTACAAATACCTGGGGATACGAATTGACAATAAACTGGACTGGTCAAAGAACACTGAGGCTGTCTACAAGAAGGGTCAGAGCCGTCTCTATTTCCTGAGGAGACTGAGGTCCTTTAACATCTGCCAGACGATGCTGAGGATGTTCTACGAGTCTGTGGTGGCCAGTGCTATCATGTTTGCTGTTGTGTGCTGGCTGAGGGTAGCAGACACCAACAGAATCAACAAACTCATTCGTAAGGCCAATGATGTTGTGGGGATGGAACTGGACTCTCTCATGGTGGTGTCTGAAAAGAGGATCTGTCTAAGTTGCATGCTATCTTGGTCAATGTCTCCCATCCACTACATAATGTACTGGTGGGCACAGGAGTACATTCAGCCAGAGACTCTTTCCACCAAGATGCAGCACAGAGCGTCATAGGAAGTCATTCCTGCCTGTGGCCATCAAACTTTACAACGCATCCTTTGGAGGGTCAGACACCCTGAGCCAATAGGCTGGTCCTGGACTTATTTCCTGGCATAATTTACATATTACTATTTAACTATTTATGGTTCTATTACTATTTATTATTTATGATACAACTGTAACGAAAACCAATTTCCCCCGGGATCAATAAAGTATGACTCTGACTATGACTATGACTAAACCTGCCCCATCAAGATTTATCCCCCCGAATAAGTGGAACCCTCATATTAGACCAATACATAGGTCCACCTCAGAACCCTTACATCCCAATGGGTGGGTGTGGGGGATTGTGAGATGTATTGTAAAGATAAAATGCATGCTTAGATCTAAAAAGAAAGGTAAAAATTCCCGTTCACTTGAGAAACAGTATATCGCCCAGGAATAATATACCCAAAATGTGTTGTTTTCAGAGTAAGGAAGACAAACTCCAGGGAGAAATATTGCTCTTACCATGCTTTACTTTGACTATTTGTGCTTACAACAATGTCATCCAGTGCTGCCTTTCTTACCATTTGCTTTTCCTCACACTAAGTCGCTTTTACTACAGAAATTGTCCTACCTGGCTCAGATACCCCTAAAACTTATTGTTTTAGAGAATATTCGATTAAGGGGATCTGTGACCGATGGTGATTCTAATTTAAATATCAATAATTGGTCCTTACCTCATCATCATATGTGAACTAATACACTGAAACCCTTAATCCTTGCCTTTGGCAAAGTGAACGTTCCCATCCGCTTAAACATTCACTCCAACTGCTTTGCAGATGAAATAAACACAGATACAAGGGAAGGCAAAGAATTACTTGCGGAAATGATTAATAACACCCTTATAAAACTGAATGGTTCCAGCCCAGGAACTGAAGCTCAACTAATAGAGGAATTCTTTGACATGGACCGTTCTGAACATAACTGTCTGAGGTGACATGTATGTACTCTGATAATAAATTTTACATAAAACTTTGAACTTGAACTTTTTCTCTACACTTGAAGAAAAGTAGACACTATTGTTTCATTAAATGATCCCACTCCTGGGGACATGACATCAACAAATTTCATGTGATAATAAACCTGATTCTGATTCTGAAACTGTTAGATTGGAATATTGTAAAAGTCATTTTTAATGAAGACTTCGCTACATTAAACAGATACCTTATTGCACTTTTCCTTTAGGGCCATCAAGTATATGAACATATGTGCTTACCACAAAAATTTTAGGCGTTTCTATTTCTCCAGCTATGGCCACTATTCCATTCTATTGTAAAATGTCATGGTAACATGACAAATTTCTGCATTTCTGGGTTATGTTTTAAATGACTCAGCAAAGTCCTTGATCTGCATTTTTTCATTGGAAGATAAGATGGAAAGATGCACTGAACTGGAAGGTAAGATAAAATGAGAAATGTTTTCCTCTCTGGGCAACCGAAACTGATAAGACCAATAAGCATTCTAGAGACTTTAGTCACATAGGCTATTGTATCTACCCAGATTTCTGATTTGCCCTTAATTAAACAGTTTGTGCCATGGTGTGAATAGTCCCTTACAACAAAAATTAGTTATGAACTATTGGTGTCCTTACAAATCTAATTACATTTCTGATAGACTTCAACTACAAGGTGAAAAATGCGATAAAGAAGCCAATTTCAAATTTTACTGTGGAAACCGATTGATAATAGTAAATTTTGGGTTGCACTGATAACATAACTCTCCAAATAGACAGTGTTACATATACAGACAAATCTTCACTTATTGCTGTGTATTCAGTCGGATAGTTTTAACGTTGTCATGTAAAAGAGAAACAGTTCTACCCTTAACAATTTTCATGATATTTTATTAAAAAATTAGAGTGAAACTTCCCATACAGCCATGCCTAGACAGTGCCTCTCTCTCTTAATAACATTGACGTGATCCTTCCGTTCACTTGGAAGGTAGGAATGTCTGAAGACAAGTTATTCAGACATTACGCAATCAGAAAATCTCCCTCTTTTAAAGGTTTATAAAGGATATGACTCGGAGTAATCTGATCAGTTAATCTATGTTGCGTATCTCAAGTCAGAAACACAAGTCCAGTTTTAAGGAATGATTTATGATAGATGCAGCAAAGAATATTCTAGAACAGGGGTTCCCAACCTGGGGTCCACAAACCTCTCAATTAATGGTAAGGATCCATGACATAAAAAAGGCTGGGAACCCCTGTTCCAGAGGACTTGATATTCAGCAACAGTGGCTAAAAGAAACTCAGTCAAATTAGAAGAGTATTTCTCTTTATGTGACAAGAGTAACTGAACTGACACATTCAAACGAGTGAGGCGCCTTCTTTCACAAGTTCCCTTTGCAAACTCACACTGAGTCTCTGACTGGTTTAATGCTCCAGTTGAAATAGTAGCTAAGGCTGTTGCACATTTAACTTCCACGGCAGTGAATACAGTCTCCGGGCACTACCTTAAATTGGGGTAAAGATATTCTTTGTGGTTTTCCAATAGACAATTCCCCCTAGCCATTGGAGTTATTATTTTTAGTGCACCTTCTGTTGACCCTTTGAAGACTGCAAGGACTGAAATTTGGAGACTTCTGCTTTTTCTATAATGGCTCCACTTCTAAGACACCATTAACTCCAATACGTGACCTGCACTACTATTGAATATCTCTCATATGTCTGTTTTGCTATACACTGCCTCGTGCTTGCCTTTTACCTCTTCCTCTGGTTCATCCTCAACCCCAGAAGAGTGAAGGGTAGAGACTGCCCTGTTCGTGTTATCCTTGTTCTCCTTTTCCTAGTCCTGATTATTAACATTGCCTAGGAGTATGCATGTTTTCTGCCTCATCCTGGGGGAGAGGGGGGAGTCGGGATGTGTCCATTGTAAATAACACAATCCCACAGAACGATGAGTCGACAAATATTTTTCACTCTCCTATTTGGATCTTACATACTTATTATTTGCAATTAGGTGGTTGGGCCAGGTCAAGCGGCTGGACCAGGGATGCATTCCCAAGGGCATGCTGCATAGTGAGCTGAGTGAGTGTTATCAACCATGGGGATGACCATGCCTCTGCTACAGGGACGTCTGCAAGTGTGACATGAAGCTGGCAGACATCGATACCTCAACACGTGGAAGGACAGCATGGAGGGCCGCAGTCAAAAGCAGTGTGCAACGTGCTGATGCAGCAAGGACCAACCTGCTCATCAACAGGAAAGCCAGAGCTGCCTCACCCAGAGCACCTACCCCCTTCACCTGCAGCCACTGTGAAAGAGATTGTCACTCTAGACTGGGGCCGGACAACCACTCGAGAAAGTGCAAGCAGCCCCAAGTCTGCAACCCCAGAACCATCAGAAAAGGCGTCACACTATCGCCTCTCAAGAAATGCAGATGCCAAAGATTTACTTTCTAACATGAGTAACTTTTTATATAATATGGTTCTTAAGACTTTATATAATGTGCTTTGTAAATATGTTGTTCACTCTCAATTATGGCATTTTACTATTATAGTTCACACACTTGACTTTTATATTCAAAGTAATCTTTCTTATTATATCCGATGTGTTATGTTATGCAATGATAAAAGACTTAACAGCAGAAAGATAGCTGCACCTGGGGATTACTATACTTCTGGTAACCTTTTTACCAATTCTATTGCAACTTCTCTGGAAGTGACAATGTAATCCTCGGGTCTCTGAGGTTTACAAAACATTATATTGTCTCAAGCTAGGAAGGCTTGAATGTGTTTGCATTATTTTGGGTATAGGAATATATACTCTTACAATGCAGCAAGTAGGACTACTTGGTCTACAAATACTGCACTGCTATTTGTGTTATACTTAACGTTACAAGAAGAGTTTGTATATTTGGTCGATAAAATCCCATGGTCTAACAGGACAGATTAGGTAGCGCTTCTTCTCTTAAAGTTTCTGGGAAAACACAAAAGGTGGGAAGATCTGTCAATTCTCCTCAGTCAGGTCCAATCTTTCCATCTTTAACAAAGTAAAGGGAGAAGACTTGGACAATTGTACCCAGAGACCAGAATCAAATGGGAAGAAATTTATGCAGAAGGCATGGTTAGTATCACAATGCAGCATAACAATGGGTGGTCATTCTCAGGTGACATAATCAACCCCTATGTTCTGATATCTTTCTCTGGATGTTCAAAATTAAAAATTCAGACAGAGTTCTCAACAGAACTGTACTCTTCCTTACCTCATTACACGGATAGAGGCAAGTTACCTCTTATAACTGTTTCATTTTCTGTGTATATTACTATCTTGTGAAATCATGTAACTGATGAGTATAAATTAGTATAACAAAATGTAAGATTACTGATCCTTAGACAAAAGAAGACAGCAAAACACAATCAATAACTTGTTTACAAAACTCATTTTCAGAAAACTTGAAAATATCATGCACCATATTAAAAGCAATGCTAATACCCCAAGAAAGAAATGAACTACTTTCAGCTCAGTGAAAAACTGGTGAAAAAGCTTTAGGTTGTTAAAGGAAACATCATTTTCTGATCTGCTCTTGTCCATAGTATTTATACCAAGCTATGTTTAATGTCTAACTAACAATCTAGTCCAAAAATAATTTTATATACAGTGCCTGTAAAAAGTATTCACTCCTCTTGGAGGTTTTCTTGTTTTATTGTTTTAAGACATTGAATCACAGTGGACATAATTTGGCTTATTTGACACTGCTCAACAGAAAAAGACTCTTTCATGTCAAGGTGAAAACAGATCTCTACCAAGTGATCTAAGTTAGTTACAAATATAAAACGCAAAATAATAGATTGCATAAGTATTCACCCCCTTTAATATAACACACCAAATCATCACTGGTGCAGCCAACTGGTTTTAGAAGTCACATAATTAGTTAAATGGAAATCTGTTTTTGGAGACCTGAGTGTAATCAAGGTGTTTCCATTGATTGTAGTAAAAACAGACCTGAATCTGGAAGGGCCAACTGTTGATGAGTCAGTATCCTGGCAAAAAACTACACCACGAAGACAAAAGAACACTCCATGCAACTCCACAAAAAAAGGTTATTAAAAAGCAACAAGTCAGGAGATGGATACAAGAAAATTTCCAAGCCACTGAATATCCCTTGGAGTACAGTTTAAGTCAATCATCAAGGAATGGAAAGAATGTGGCACAGCTGTAAATCTGACTAGAGCAGGCCGTCCTCAAGGAATGAGTGACGGTGCAAAAAGGGAACTGGTAAGGGATGCAACCAAGACACCTATAACTATTCTGGAGGAGTTACAAGCTTCAGTGGCTGAGATGGAAGTGACTACGCATACAACAACTGTCGCCAGGGTGCTTCACCAGTTGCAGCTTTATGGGAGATGGCAAAGGGAAAGCTACTGTTGAAAAAAACTCACATGAAATCTCAGCTAGAGTTTACTAGAAGGCAGGTGGGAGACTCTGAAGTCATCTGGAAGAAGGTTCTATGGTCTGATGAAACCAAAACTGAGCATCTACTAAACACTGACTCAAAGGACACGAATGCTTATGCAATCAATTATTTTGTGTTTTATACTTGCAATTAATTTGTAGAGATTTGTTTTCATTTTGACATGAAAGAGTATTTTTCCATTGATCGCTGTCAAAAAACCCAAATTAAATCCATTGTGATTCAATGTTGTAAAACAATAAAACGTGAACAATTCCGGGGGTGGGGATGAATACTTTTTATAGGTATTGTAGGTGTGTGAAATTCCCAAACAAACAAAATATCCATGTTTTAAAGGGAAACTGAAATGAAGATGTTTATATTTGATATTTTGTCTTTCACCTTCAGTCAAAATTTACAATGATGTTATCAGAATTGAGAAGAAATCATCAAGAAACACTGAGTAGGCTCACCTTCTTTGTAATAGAGAATATTTCAAACTATGAAGAGCTTTGATGTGAAAAATTGATCCTTCGGAAAAATATCAGGTGAAGTCAGAGAGTCATACAGCACAGAAATAATCTCTTTGGTCCATTATTCCCACATTAACTATCAGAAGCCCATCTTTAATAGCTTTAGCATTTATTAGCATTTGTTCTGTAGCATTTTATGTCTTGAAAATCCAAGTGTTCATCTAGATCAAGGGTTCCCAACCTTGTTTATGCCATGGATCCCGACCATTAACTGAGGGGTCCATGGACACCAGGTTAGGTGATCCTGATCTAGATCATTAAATACTGTGAGAGTACAGGCCATCACCACCTCTCAGTCTGTCCATTCCAGGTTGCAAGCACCCTATGGGGGAATAGAGTAGTCCTTTCTATTCCGCTTACTCCTCAACTTAAAGCTCTGACATCTGGTTTCAGATATCTGAGTTACAAAGAAAATTTGCTCACTTCTCAGCTTGTCTATGTCCCTCAAAACCTCATAATCCTCTGTCAGGTGCTCTCTACATTCTCTGCTCCAAGGAAAACAAACCCAGTCTAAATAGTTTCTTCTCATTACTGAAACACTCCATCCTGGTGAATCTCTCTACACCTGCTCCATGTCCTAAAGTGACGTAATATTGCCAATCACAACCAAGTTGGCGATCAAGCAGAGTAGGTTTGAGTACTGAAGAGCCTGCCCTATACCCATGTAGATTAAATATGTACTAAGCTTATTTTGGTGAGAACACCCAAGTGTATTTGAGACAAAACCACATCAAACCACATTAAAATAATTTTTCAAATGGGAGCCATGGTTATGTAGCACTTAGCATGATGCTATTACAGCTCAGAGTTCAGAGTTCAATTCCGGCACCATCTGTAACGAGTTTCTACGTTTTCTCCATAACCGTATGGGTTTCCTTCAGATGGTCTGGTTTCCTGCCACAGTCCAAAGACGTACCAGTTAGTAGGTTAATTAGTCGTTGTAAATTGTCCTGTGATTAGGCTAGGGTTAAATAGGTGGGTTGCTGAGTGGCGCAGATCGTTGGACGAGAAGGGCCTGTTCTGTACCGTATCTCCGAATCAATAGAGAAATAAAATAATGAATTAAAGCAACGCACAAGTGAGATAAAGAATTTAGGAGGAATTTCTCTTCATTTTATGTACTTTCTGCTGAAGTACACCGCACTGGCTCAGTTACGAAAGAGCTCAGTAGAAACATGGGAGAGAAACAAATGAGGTGATGGGGTAAAGGGTAGAAGGGAGTGTGGGAGGAAGCTCAAAGATACGAGAGCTCTGGGTTAAGTAGCCTATTTTGGACAGTAAATTTTCAATATAGTACTACATTATGCTGGAAATCCATGCCACTTCCTTCACTTGTTTGTCTAATCAAGTTCGTCACAAGCTTTATAGAACACATGTTTTTCTGCAATACCGTTTTTGATCTCAGGATGTTGCAAGTAGCTTAAAAACCAATGAAGTACATACACTCAGTGGCTACTCAGTTACGAGGGGTGATTGATGAGTTCGTGGCCTAAGGTAGAAGAAGTCACTTTTAGAAAACCTAGCACATTTGTTTTTCAACATAGTCCTCCCTACATTTAGCACACACAAAATGCTGGTGGAACGCAGCAGGGCAGGCAGCATCTATATGAAAGAGGTAAAGGCGGGAGGAGAAGGTGGCGACGGCCTGTGTGTGCGCAGCCCTCCGGTGAAAAATGATATCATATCTGTTAAATAGGGGCCGTGGACAATTCTGATTTGATGGAGAATGGACGTGAAAGCAGAGAGGAACATCTGGAGAAATTTCTGAAACACCCGTTCGCTGCTGTCGTTACTGTGTGGTCGGGAACCTTTTGGAGGTAGGCCTCGAAAACCCCAGCCTTGCCTGCTTTTGGCGACCAAGAAGGAGGTTGAATCGTTCAGACAGAGATGGCACTCAGTACTCGGTATTGGAGAGTTGATCAGAGCTCAAAGTTTTCGGATGACTCAGAATCGGATTGTGATCGGCATGGCAGGGAGAGTTTTTCTTCCTTCTCCCATCTGCGTGAGATGTGGGACATTTAAGAAACTTTGAATTTTACTGTGCTCATGGACTTCTTCATCAAGTTATGGTATTGTGTACTGTTGTAAATATATGTTATAATTATGTGGTTTTGCCAGTTTTTTCAGTCTTGGTCTGTCCTGTGTTTTGTGATATCACACCGGAGGAAATAATGTATCATTTCTTAATGCATGCATTACTGAATGACAATAAAAGGGGACTACGTGTCTTCATATTGTACAGTCAACGTTTTGGGCCGGGACCCTTCGGAGATGAAAGGTCTCGGCCCGAAACATCGACTGTACCTCTTCCTATAGATGCTGCCTGGCCTGCTGCGTTCCATCAGCATTTTGTGTGTGTTGCTTGAATTTCCAGCATCTGCAGATTTCATCGTGTTTGCCCCTCCTACATTTACACAGTTAGTCCAGCATTGTGGAGCATATGGATCTTGGACCTCCAGAAGGTATCCACAGCAGGGGTGATTGATAAGTTCTTGGCCTAAGGTAGAAGGAGATGAGTTATACAGCTCTCGTTACATGCACGTGCAGTTCAACTCTTTAAGTGATTATGCAGAAAGTTTGAAGTTAATAACTCATCTCCTTCTACTTTAGGCTATGAACATATCAATCACCCCTGATGAGTTACAAACGTATTAACTGATGAGTTATTAACTTCAAATTTTCTGCATAATCACTCAAAGAGTTGAACTGCACGTGCATGTAACAAGAGCTGTATAACTCATCTCCTTCTACCTTAGGCCACGAACTTATCAATAACCCCTGCTGTGGACACTTTCTAGAGGTCCAAGATCCGTATGTTCCACGACCACTGGACTAAGTGTGTAAATGTAGAAGGGGTCTATGTTGAAAAATAAACATGCTAGGTTTTCTAAAATTGACTCCGTCTACCTTAGGCCATGAACTTATCAATCACCCCTCATAGGTACAGCTCTACGCCTGCTTGTTAATACAAATATCTAATCAGCTAATCACATGACAGCAACTCAATACATAAAAGCATGCAAAAATGGTTAAGAGGTTCAGTTGCTAAGGCCAAAACATCACAATGGAAAAGAAATGTGATATTAGTGTCTTTGACCATGGAATGACTTTAGGTGCCAGACAGGGTGGAAAGAGTATCTCAGAAACTTCTGATCTCCTGAGATTTTCATGTACAACAATCTCCAGAGTTTACAAAGAATGGTGTGAAAAAACAGAAAACATCCAGTAAGTGGCAGTTCTCTGGGTATAAATGCTTTGTGTCATGGTCTGGTCCGAAGTCCACATTCTGGTCCACGGACTCCGGACTCCGAGTCTTCCAGCTGTCCCTTATTTCGGTTGGACTTAACCATAAGCACCTGATGTTCATCTTGGGGCTGGGAATATAAGTGGCCCTGGGATCGAGTGTGGTTGCTGGTTTGTCTTGTCAGTCTCCGCTTGGAGGAACCCACTGGTGGAGGGCTAGTGCAGTCATTGAGATATGGATTTGGCTGTTCCATAGCCTGCTGAGGTTACTGGCCGCCTCGAGTCTTGGAGCCACCCTGGATCTAGCTCCCTTCCTGTCCCTTGCCTCTGTTAGATAAGCTAGGCCGCTTGCTGTTACCCTGTGGTTGGTTCTAACCCTTCCTGTCCCTTGCCTCTGTTGGGTAAGCCAGGCCATTTGCCATTACCCTGCGGTTGGTTCTGTCCCTTCCTGTCCCGTGCCTCTGTCGGGTAAGCCAGGCCATTTGCCGTTATCCTGCGGTTGGGTCTATCCTTCCCTGTCCTTGCCTCTGTGGGGTGGGGTCCCGTGTCCTGCCTAGGAGTCCCACGTCCTGTGCAGGAGTTGCCTTGAAGTACCTTTGCCCCATCATGTTCTCATCTAGTCTCCAAGAACCCGAGCCTCATCTCGTCTTCGCCTGGCCTCCAAGAACCCGAGCCTCGTCTCGTCTTCGCCTGGCCTCCAAGAACCCGAGCCTCATCACGTCTTCGCCTGGCCTCCAAGAACCCGAGCCTCGTCACGTCTTCGCCTGGTTTTGGAGTTCCGAGCCCGAGTCAAGACCCAGGTTCTGGGTCCTTGTCCAGTCTCTGGCTCGGAGTCCACGCCCAAGCTCCTTGTTCCCAGTCCCTCGTCCTGGTCCTGCTCCCCTAGCCTAGTCTCTGTTCCTGTCCCACTCCTAGTCTGCGTCCTGTCTCGTCATTTAGTTTTGTCCGTTCCTGTTCCTGGTACTTCAGTGTCTGTGTCTTGCATTTGGGTTCGTTCCAAACACCCCACTGTGTGATGCTTTGTTAAGGAGAGAGGTCAGAGGAGAATGGTCAGACTGGTTCAAGCTGACTGGAAGGCAATAGTAACTCAAACAACCACACATTACAACAGTGGTGTGCAGAAGAGCATCTCCAAATACACAGCACATCGAACCTTGAAGTGGATGGGGTACAGAAGCAGAAGACCACGAACGTACACTCAGTGGCCTCTTTTCCACTCAGTGGAAAAAGAGGAACCTAATAAAATAGCCATGGAGCATATTTACTAATGCAGTCATTTTATTTCATTAATCTCCTGGCCATTCTGCAATGCACTGAGCTGAATGTTAAGTTTACAAACTTTATCAAATTTCCTCTTTCTTTTTCGTTCCCACATTATACTTGTCCCGTCCCTTCTATTTTGGTCCCTCTTTGTTTTTCACACACCTTCTGCGGCCTGATCAAAATAAATGTGGTAAAGCAACAGTTCTCACCTGTTTCCAGCTTCTAAGGGTGTTTGCTATGATCTAATACATTGGCATTTATGATGAACTTTGCATCTATCATAAGATAATAGACTTGTGGCTCTGCTGTTTGCATTTCTGATGAGTTGTTATTTGCAGATGACTGAGAACTCTTTGTAGCATTGGACGTTACTTCTAGTCTTGGGTTATGTTTAGAGACTCAAACCACTTGCTGCTCAGTTCAAAGCCTGGTGTTGGTGATATTTCCTATAAGAGAGTGAATTGCCAATCTCTGTCCCATGTTGCTGTAGAAGAGACCAGTTCCAAAGGGAAGAATCATACCAGTACTGCTCAAAGTTTTCAGATTTCTTTCAGAAGCAACTTCAGAGCTTTTGAAGCTTGTGGAATGCCAACCTGCGCGTCACCGATGTTCGGCAATCTCGCTTCATCTACATATGTATGACGTGGGGTCCACACAGCCAGTCAAAGGACAAGGACGCTCACTTTGGAGATATGATTTGCTGGTCTTACATTGCAGCTTATGTGGGTTCCCAGAATTATTCTGATGGCTTTCAAAGAGGCCATTACTTCCACAAAGGATATGGTTGTCCCCAATCTAAAGGAAACCAGCAAAGGCAAACATGTGAAAGATCAAATCTCACTGAAGCTGCAGGCATGTTGATACGACCAAAGGTAATGGGGGTTGAAATATTTTCATCTGGAAGTAACCAAGAGGATCGAGATCAGGAATCAAGCTCAGGTTCAGGTTCAAGCTTAGGCATAGAGAACAAGGATAGAAATGCATGAAAATCAGCTTTTTGTAGCAGCAGCACAGTACATTACAAACATGACAACACAAATTTCATAATATTACTTTTTATATTACATAAACTTAAATTATACATAACTTACACAACACAATATACAAAAATAATCTTAGTACAACTTGGGCAAGATATTGTCTGAGGTAAGGTTAGGATTTTCAGGTTGGTTTAAGAACCTGATGGCAGTGGGGAAAAAACTGTTATTGAGCCTTGAGGTGCAGGTCTTCAGGTTCCTGCACCTTGTGCCTGAAGGCAACGTGACCCAGAAGGTGCAGATTTGGCAAATGCTGAGAATTCGTCTGCTCTGCTGGCTGCTATTTGTCATCAGAAGTGCACACACTAGCTGTGTTATTAATTTGGCAATGTTTTTTCCACTGAAATACTAAGAAATCATCTCTTATGCAATGTATTATAATGTTAAAACTAAATAAAATATGGTGATGCAATTAACTAGCTATGGCTTCTTAGAAAGTCCCACCCTCTTGTGATTGTACCATCTACCCAAAACAAAGTTGCCTGTGAGTAGTGGTTTTCCTTTGAAACAATCTTTTGTATGGTCTATTTGCCTTTCGACAGTTTAATGCAACAGACTGAGCAGCCAAGGTCAAAATTTGCCCACACTAACAAAATAGCCTTCATTGTCGCAACTTTGAGGAGTGACCCAGCCGGTGACCAGACTGAGTTTAGTATTGAAATGATCTATTCATTGTGGGCTATGCTGCCTACAATGTGAACACAGCTCCCTTTCCCGGATTGGTGCATCCACCAATTCCCTCTTCGTCTTCTGAGAAACGTTGCATCGCTTCTCAGAAGCCAGTACTTCATCCCTGCGGAAATCAGACATCAGTTGACTTAGTCCATTCAGTAAGAAGGGGTTTTTCTGCCCTTTACACATTCTTCTTCGGCAGGTGGCACGTCACATTTCTCAATGAGGCCTCAAGTTGTTCTACGGAATCTAGCTAGAAAAATGACTTAATTACAGAATTCTCCATCACTAATTTCACCATTCTCAACAAAATCATAGCAGGAACATCTCTGTGTCTAAGAGGAGCAAATTTTCTCAGAGCCTCACTGTTAACTTCCCACAAAGGGGATGGATTTGCAGTGTAATTGCAGTCACTGATGATTCATCTTTCTCAATGCCTTCTACCGTCTGCTGAGGCACGCTTTTTATCACCAGAAAGGGCAAGGTACATTTCGGTGCAAAACTTGTTAAAGATATTTTTGTAGCGGTGTTGAACATGTCTCTTGTGGTCAATATAAAATGCAAGTTCTCTCAAAAAAAATCAAAATTCTGTCTTGTGCTGGTCCAAGGAATAGGAACTGCGTATTGTTGTGTGCTGGCAAAATAGAAAACTTGAGTCAGCCCATGTCTTTGTGGCCTTCTGCAGCGGAAATGTGAAAGCACCTGAAGATTTTCACAGCAAAGCACTCCAAGTCAAGTGGAAAACAGCCAACAACTTGTGGACAGACAAAACAAGCACCACAACTGATACCTTCATCAACCTGCAAATTTTGCCATGCATTGCATTTTTTGGAACCACCAAAATCTATACTTGCATCTCATATTTAGTTGCTTTTTAGTTGATTTTTAGGTCTATAGGATGGGTTTATGGAGAGAGAAGGGTAGTAGAGGTCATGTTACGGTTTAGGGTCAGGGATTTGGGGGAAATTAAAGGTCAAGCTGGAGTCTAAGTCTCTGCTTTGCATTCGAAAGCCAGCAACAAGGACATGGGCCATTTGTAGTTGGATACTAGGATGGCAGACCAATGCAGAAGAGGGCTATTGCACTCCCTGCCCTGAGTCAATGATTCAATGAATCAGCGAGCTTTCAGCAGATTCCAGAGTTGGAGTTTCGTGCTGGCAGGAGGAACATGATCTGATGACCCCCCGGATTTGCAAATCTGTGAAGCTGGAGTTCGAGTACTCCCAAAGTTGGTGAGCCTGGATTTTGAGGCCTAGTGTTCGGTGATTGATGGCTCCTGAGGTGAATAGCAGGGCTTGAGGCCCAAGGGCCGGAGCCCAAGACTGCAAATCTCTGCAAGTCCACTCAAGAAGTTGAAGGCCCAATGTCCACTGAAGGCTGAAGAAGATGGTGTGTGTTGGGGCTGGAGGACTATGTGTACGGTGGGTGGGAGGGAGGAAGGAGCTTGTTTTGCTGCTGTTCCTTTGTCACTTGTGTTCTGTGTTGTCCTGCTGAGCATTGTGGGCAAGCTTTCTTGGCGCCGGAAAGTGGGGCAACCATTGCGGGCTGCCCCCAGCACATCCTTGGGTGTGTTTGTTGTTAACGCAAACAACTCATTTCACTGTAGGTTTTGATGTACACCTGATAGATGCATTTGAATCTTGAATGTTGAATCGTGATTCTGGAATCTCGAACCGTAGATGATGAGGCAGCCTACAGAGAGGAGGTGGAGGAACTTGAAGCCTTGTGCCAGGCAAATAACCTCTTCCTTAATGTCAATAAGATAAAGGAGGTGGTTATTGACTTCAGGAGAACACGCACCACTCACACCCCTCTTCACATCGTCAGCACCACATTAGAAACTGCGAGCCGTTTCAAACTCCTGGGAGTGCACATCACACGCAATCTCCCCTAATCTCAGAACACATCCTACATAATCAAGAAGGTTCACTAATGCCTTCACTTTCTCAGGAGGCTGAAGAGAGCTGGACTCTGCACATCCATACTCAGATCATTCTATAGATGTGCAGTAGAGAGCACGCTAACAAGCTACATCGCTGCATGATACAGAAACTACACTGTAGCAGACATGAAGGCTCAATCACGGGTAGTTAAAACTGCCCGATGCATTACTGGCATCGGTCTACCCGCCATCGAGAACATATATACAACAAGGAAGCAGAAAAGGGTCAGTAACATCATGAAGGATCAAAACCCACCCTGATCATGGACAGTTTGTCCCACTCCCATCAAGTAGCATCCACACCAGGGCCACCAGACTCAAAAACAGTTACCTTCCCCAACCGGTAAAGCTGATCAACACCTCTGTCCACGAATTCCACAAATACGTTATTGTTGTGTGTGTGGCCTGGTGCACAACAATGTTATTAATAAAAACGCTGGAGACAGGTGCTAAGGATCATGATTCTTTACTGGCAGAAACCAAACTCGGCACACAGGTACAGATCAATATGCGCCTAATAGCGCATGCTCATTATGCGCCTAACACGTTACTGAAACATAAAGTAGTCCCTTTTTATACTGTCGGCTATATGGTACACTTCTCCCCTTTTATGTTAATAGTGTATCAGCTGTTTTTTTTACTGGGGCACTATGCTAAACAAATATGTTTACAGGTTTCCCCCGCCATCCGAAGGTAGAGCATTCCTATGAAACGATTCGTAAGCCAGAATGTCGTAAAGCGAAGAAGCAATTACCATTTATTTATATGGGAAAATTTTGAGAGCGTTTGCAGACCCAAAAATAACCTACTAAATCATACCAAATAACCCATAAAACCTAAAATAACAGTAACATATAGTAAAAGCAGGAATGATATGATAAATACACAGCTTATATAAAGTAGAAATACTTTTCCACAATCATTGCCTGAACTGTTCTCCATAGCAAAAATCTGATGCAAGCACTCTAGGCAGAAACACGGTGCAAGCGCTCTCCAGTAACCTTTAAACTATGAAGCTGCCAAATCATGCCAAATCATACCAAATAACACGTAAAAATACCCAGCCGATATAAAGTAGAAACAATGTATGTACAGTGTAGTATCACTTACCAGAATTGGGACAGCGCTGAGCACACTGATGGTGGTGTTTTAGACTGAGTCATCGGAGTTTGGGTGGGGCAGTGACCCCCACCCTCCGGGCCATCGACTGATACTGATCCGCGAAGCATGCAGGGGTACAGCGGTAGCCGGGAGGCACACAGCACATCTTTAAGAAAAAAGCCGAAATAAACATGCTAATTAATTAGGTGCCGCCTGGCACGTAATTGTCGGCCCAGATCAGTAGTGATTACCAATTGCATCGCCTCTGATCTGGGCCGACAATTACGTGTCGGGTGGCACCTAATTAATTAGCATGTTTATTTCCGCTTTTTTCTTAAAGTTGTGCTGTGTGTCTCCTGGCTATTGCTGCATTCTCCGCGAAGCGGTACTTGTCCGCGGCCTGGGGGTTGGGGTGGTGGGACACTGGGGTGTCATCTCGTCGTCTGTTTCCATTAGAGCAAGCAGCTCATCTTCTCCTATGACTGCACACCTGGATATCGAAGGTCGAGGTTCGTCGTCTGCTATGGCTGAGGTGGAAGGCTTGCTTGACTGCTGAGTCTCGTGCATTTTTAGATCATACAGTTCTTTGTAAGCACTCAAACCATCCTGCAAATATCCCCTAAACCGACGTACCCTTTCAAAATTAAAGTTGTACTTTATCATTACTCATTCGGTTTCGATTGTTATCCTTTCCCCTTCCAATTGCATCAGCTCTTCATCTATCAGTTCTGGGTCATGGGATGCCAACAACTCTTCAACATCATCTTTGTCAGCTTCCACAAGCCAAACTCACTTAGTCCTTACTTCATTCACCATGATCGAAACGCCTAATTATGTATAGTTTTATGCTAAGTGTAACACCCTTACGAGCTCTTTCAGGCTTTTCCGATACCATAGAACTCATCTTGCAAACGGCTGCTCACAGGCACGTGTTTAAGCAATGCCGGCGAGATTGCCATTCCGAATCCGGGGGAGAGCGGCTGCTCGGGGCGCGCAGCGCGCTGATTTTTTTCGCACACTGCTTTTTTCGTAACAGTGAAAACACCTTCTGTTAGCGAAAACAGGGTACTAATGCAGGTCTTTTGTAACAGTGAGGTTTCGTAAAGCGAACGTTCGAAAAGCAGGGGACACCTGTACCCTTAACACACAAACGCCTACCATTTGTTTACTTGGTAACTTAATAATATCAAATCCTAACAAAGTAACGTAATAATATCAAATTGTAACAAGCCTTTTTTTTATTTTTGGTCTAAGACCCATTTATAACTCAAGTAACTGGTGGGGGGGGGGGTCTTCTCTGCCTCTCCAGGTAACATCTGTCAATAAACTTGTTTGTTTTAATACAGATTTCCATATGAAAGTCATGAAAAGTTTACCCCTGGGCATAGGGAGTTAAGAAGATGTGCGCCACTAGGCAGCAGATCGCCTCCGTATAATGAAGACTCCTCTGTGCAGCTGTCCTAGATATATACGCATCTTTGTGTTATCACTTGTCTTCCTTACCCATATCTCATTTGTTCCAACTGAGCTAATTACACAGCCAATCTTCGTATTCTCCTTAGATTCCAAATAGATAGCCTGACCTTTATGATACCATCTCTTTTCACAATATAACTTTCCATCTTCTATTCATGCTTCATATCTTTGTGCTGGTGTTTCAGCAAGAGTGCTGGGAAGATGTTCAGGAGAAGATGGAGATACTGGTCTTTTCAGAGATTTAAGCTTATTGAGAGTTTGCAGATCTTCCATTATCTGTTCTCTGTTAACAAGTAATTTAACTGCACAGGTGCAGGTTTTGTCTGTAATTGGAACAGGGTCATTAGGCCTCCTGCTTAGTTTCCTAGTCATTATTGGCTTTACCTCCATAGAATCTCCTGTGAGTTCCATTGTTAGCCTCTCATTCTCAATCATCTTTTTTCTTTTCTTCTAACTCAATCTTTTTATCTTCAAATTCCTTCACTGCTGCCTTCTTCTCTTTAATATAATTCCTTTCCACTTGTTCTGTCTCGAGTAGCAGAAAAAGCTCTGCATTTTGTATTCTTCCCTTATATTGTTGATCTAGTTTCTTCATTCTTTTCTGATACTCCTGCAAAGTGCCTTCCTGTAACTGCTGTAGCTGTCTTTTGAGAGATGTCAATTTCTCCTGGTACATCTGCTCTTTTACTTCCAGGTAGTCTTCATCATCCTGCTTATTGGCAATACCTGTCTCCCTTGCGTCCTCTGTATCTTCATCTGAGTTGCTGCCATGGATACTGCATTCGTCCTCATCATCAACGCTGTCTAGCTCCTCCTCATCATTGTAATAGTCAAAAATGGGCGAGAGGAGAGCTGCGGACATCTTCCCTGCCCAGCTGCCCGCCTTTGTTGACACATCTAGTGCCTTGATGGTGTGCCAACCCAAATGGATTTTCCTGAGTCATTCACATCCCAGCAACTGTGGTCCTCCATTTTTCAGTACATAGAAGTTCAGCTGCTGTGTTTTGTCTCCGTGGGTCACTATCACTTTAATTTTACCTTTGGGACACAATTTCTGTCCTGCGTATGTCTTTAGCAGTAGTTTAGTTCATTTCAGAGGTATGTGAGAAAACAGTTGTTTGTAGTCATATACAGAGATCACTGTTAAAGCTGAGCCTGTGTCCAACTCCATTTTCAGTCTCACGCCTGCCACTTGTGGTGTGATCCTTATTACTCTTCGATCATCTGTCTCTTTCACGCTGTGAAGTTGCAGACAAGACAATTCACTTTCGTCTGAGTCGTTTTCATCAGAACTGCTTTCTTCCATTGTGTGTACATTGTTGTGTTTTCCTTTCTGGGGTTTCTTGTTTCTCTGTGTTTTGTCCTTTTTCTGCTGTTTGCTAGCTTTGCATACTCTGCCAGTGTGGCCTTGTTTTCCACAGTTTCGGCATTCTTTGTCTTTAAACCAACAGTCCTCAGGGTCATGTGACATGTTCCCACAACCGTAACATTTCTTTCCTTCATTTCTGTTCAGTGACATTTTATTCATAGCATATTCCAGAGATTTTTGTTGTATCTCTGAAGCACCCTGTGCTGCTGTTTCCGTTGGTATTTCAATGTTCAGCGCCTTCTCTAATGTAAGGTCTTTTTCACACAGGAGCTTCTTCTGTGTGGTTTCACAGTGCATGCCACACACTAACCTATCCGTCAATGCGTCCGATAGACCAGCTCCAAATTGACAATGTTCTGATAATGTGCGCAATTCAGCAAAATATTCGGAAATGCTTTCATTTTTGCTCTGATTCCATTTGTGAAATTTAAATCTTTCATCAATGACTAGTGGTTTGGGGTTTAAATGCTGTTGGAGAGTGTCTACTATTTGCTTGAACATTTTGTCAACTGGCTTTTCAGGGGTTAACAAACTTCGTAGCAGTCCGTATGTTTTTGCTCCCATAATACTGAGTAAGACACTGGCTTTCCATTCATCATTAACACCATTAGCCTCACAATATAACTCCACTCTCTCAGTGTAAGTTGCCCAGTCTTCAATGCCACTATCAAATGCTGTAATGGTTCCAATCATCGCCATCTTTGTTGTGTTAATTTAGCCCCGTTTTCCCCTTGTTTTCTTTTTGATTCATGTGTCTTTTTTTTGCTAGTGCTACGAGTGCACTCCGTCTAGATGCATATGTCGCTCTTTTTTATCTCTCTTCTGGGGCAGGCAGACCCTCAGCCCCTGGGGGTCAGCGCCAGCTGTGGTCTCGGCTGGACGTGCTGCATCTTCATCTCTGTCTCTTGGTCTCCTGATGTTCCTGACCCTGGCTGTGCTCCCGCTTCCTTTCAGACTCGCGGCCTCCCTCTGCCTCCTTCTCCCGCTCCTTGGCTCGTTCCTTGTGCTCTTCTTCCGAGTGTCGTCATCAATTAAAACGTGGTGTTCCGATATGATGTAGGTTCATTAATCTCGTCGCCAATTTGTTGTGTATATGGCCTGGTTACACAACAATGCTATTAATACAAACGCTGTAGACGGGAGCTAAGGTTCATGATTCTTTACTGCAGAAACCAAACTCGGCACACATGTAAAGATCAATACGCGCCTAATAGCGCATGCTCAATATGTGCGTAATAGCGCATTCAACGACGTGTTACTAAAACATAAAGCGGTCCCTTACTATACTGTAGGCTCCTACGGTATAGTTATTATTTCCTCTCAGTCACCTAGTGTCATTTTCCGGACATACAATCCCTCTATTTATATAAGCTATCATATGTATTTATATTTATTGTGTGTTTTATTTTGTTTTTATCTTTTGTGGGATGCTTTTGTGTTTCAGAGTAACAATTATTTCATTCTCTTTACACTTTTGTACAGGAATTAACATTAAACAATTTTGGATCTTGAATCACTAGTCCCAGCCACGGCAAAGGTTAATTTTAATCAATGCAGACTGGCTGGAACTGGTAAAAGCCAACCTTTATACAATGCCCTGTCAAATTCACTGTGACATTGACAGCATGGTGGTTCCAGATAGCCACCAGGAGTAGTATAATAAGCAGGTAATGTGGATTTTTGCTTTGTAGTCGAGGGTTAATTACACATTTCAATCCAAGCACATAATTTCCAGCACCACCCAAACTAGTCCTCTGAGACCTGGCCTTTTGGGCTGATTGAGTTTCAGTGCTATTTTAAGAATGAAATAGAACACAAATGAAATCTCCCCTTCCTAATAAGATCACCTCTAAATGATGAATGGCTCAGGTTTGTGTCCATTTTGTAAATGGTTATCCAAAGTCTGAATGTGCAACAACCCACCAGCTTCTTTCTCAGAAGTCCACACAGGGTCTTTCTTTGCCTGCTCTGATATATACACTCTGGGCTGAGTTTATTAATGATTGGCTTCAATTGAACGGATATGCAGCTCAGGAGAATGCTGGGTTCGGGAATTGACAAGTGAAAACTTAAGTTTTCTTTGTAATGTTGAAATTTGAACTTCAGGATTGATTCCTTCATTAGCTGAGCTTCTGCAATATATCTGCAACAATGGCCACCCATGTGGAATACAATTCCAGGATTGCCCTGTCTAACTAAGCATGGATCAAATCCTGCCTGGTGACTTAAAGTTTCATTAGCAAGAGGATGGGTTTTCAGTATGAAGCAAACTTGGGCAGCACGGTGATATAGTTAGTTGAGTGGCTGTCTCACAATGTTAGATTCCCAGGTTCAGACAGACCGCAAAAGAACACTAATCTCAGGGTGGTATATGGTAACATGCACTCAGTGGCCAGTTTGTTAGATAAAAGGGGTACCTAATAAAGTATATTTCTGTATGTTTGTGTTCTTCTGCTGCTGTAGCCCATTATTTCAAGGTTCAACATGTTGTGCATGCAGAGGAAATCTTCTGCACACCACTGTTGCAAGAACCCGTGGCTATTTGAATTACTGCCAAGTTCCTTTGGCTTGAACCAGTCTGGCCATTTTCCTCTGACCTCACCCATTGACAAGGCATTTTTTGCCTTAGAATTCCCATTCACTGGATGTATTTTCTTTTTTTGCACCCGTCACAGCTACAGACACTGCCGCGGAGTCTGGGTGGCAGCTGAAAGGGGTCGGCAATCATGTTCGTGCATTTCCACGTTCAAGCCATTTAGGGTTTCTTAATGGTGGAATTTAACTCCCTTCCTCTCCTTTCAGTCTTGTCGGGTCTTGTCCAAGGT
The DNA here is from genome assembly GCF_030028105.1 of Mobula birostris. NCBI lineage: Eukaryota > Metazoa > Chordata > Chondrichthyes > Myliobatiformes > Myliobatidae > Mobula > Mobula birostris. The sequence goes on from NC_092385.1 coordinate 51,612,935, forward strand.
ACAGCGATGGCAATGCTCCCTACTTACATTAGTCCACATTCTGGAAAGGTTTGATGCTGTATTAGTTTAGTATTAAGTTATTGCTTTCAAGTTACAGCAATGGCATTAGGTTTGAGTTTGAGAGTTTTAGACAGTGGCCCTGTTGGCCTCACATTTGTTATTTTCCTTTTGTTCAGAACAGCTCTTATTAAAACTCAGTGACCTGTTCATTCTACCTTCTATGTCTCCACCTTTACGTTCGGGCCATCACTGAAGATCGTGTCAGCAAGACCCAACCATCAAAGTGGACTCAGCAGAGACAGAACAGCTGATATTGGCCCAGAGTTTCATTAAGCAGATGGAAGAGAAGTTAAAGTCGGTGGAGGCTGTGATGGCAGAAGTGGCTCATACAATGTGACAGCTTATCTCAGAGCAGCAAACCCAGCCCAAGCAGGAAGAACAGGTATTAGCATTCATTTAACAAGAACAAGTTCCCCTGCAGCCCAGTCTTTTCAGCAATTTGTAGTCAAATTCAAGAGCATGCTTGATCTTTCAGTACAAATGGGAAGAAGGTTCAAACATCAGAGCTGTAGAGGGACTTAAGGAGTCCTTGTGTGCAAGACGACCTGAAGGATAATTTACAGGTTGAGTCTGTGGTAAAGAAGGCAAATGCATTGTTGGCATTTATTTCAAAATTACAAAAGCAAAGAGACAATGCTGAGGATTTATAAGACACTAGTCAGGCTGCATTTGTAGTATTGTCAACAGTTTTGGACCCATATCTCGGAAAGGATGTGTTATCATTGGAGAGAATCCAGAGGAGATTCACAAGGATGTTTCCAGGAATGAAGGGGTTAACATATGAGGAGCATTTGGCAGCTTTGGGCCTGTACTCACTGGAACTTAGAAGAATGCAGGGGGATCTCATTGAAACCTACCGAATGTTGAAAGGACTAGATAGGGTGGATGTGTAGAGGATGACTCCTATGGTGGAGGAATCCAGAACTAGAGGGCACAGCCTCAATACTGAAGGGCAACCTTTCAGAACAGAGGTAAAGAGGATTTTTTTTTTTAGCCAGAGAGTAGTGAATCTGTGGAATGCTCTGCCACAGGCTGTGGTGGAAGCCAAGTCTGTGGGTATATTTAAGGCGGAATTTGATAGCTTCCTGTTTGGTCAGGGCATCAAAGGATGTGGCGGGAAGTTAGATGTATGGGGTTGAGTGGGATCCGAGATCAGCCACGATGGAATGGTGGAGCAGACTCGATGGGCTGAATGGCCTAATTCTGCTCCTATATGTTATGATCTTATGGTCAGGCGGTCGCCCACCAGTTACTGGACCTATCCCAAGGGAAAGGGATGGTGAGGAAGTATGCAGTAAAGCTCTGCACTCCTGTGGTTAAGACCGGTTGGAACAAGAGACCCCTTATCACTGCTTTCCAGCGTGGGCTAAGCATAGAGAATGCCTCCAAGCCTCCTACTCATTAGATCTCCCTCTGTCTTCACCCTGTCTCTCATCAGCAAGCAGTCTGCAGGGGAGCTCATGCAAGTGGGAAACCCGCACCTATCCCAGGAGAGCAAGATCAGTGCAGAAGAACAGTTTGCTGCCGCCACTGGGGCTCTCCAGGACCCTTCCGGGCACCATGTCCGAGGTGCCCACTAAAAGAGTATATCCATCAGCAAGAAGTGGAATTCTGATGGGTTGATTCTCTCTGCAACTATCTTCCCCTATTTGTGTGGTTCTCCCAGCTTCCATGTCATCGGTGGGGTGGGGCAGTGTCAGACCCATGAGCTTCAGGAAGCTGAGAACCTCATGGATATCTCTCTGGCTCAAGGTTGGGGACTACCCATTCAACAATTGGGAGAGAATATTAATGTCAAGGCTCTACAAAGTCAGCCTCTGGGCAGCAGCAGGATCTACCTTTCCACAGCACCCCTCCAACTTGTACTGGAAGGCAAACAGAGAGAACAGCTCCCCTTTCACCTTGTTGATTCACCTGAACTGCTGCTGGTCCTCGGCCTTCCCCGGCTATCTCAACACAACCCACGGATCGACTGGTCCCTAAGTACACTCCAAGAGTAGGGACCGGCATTCCTCTCTGGGTCCATCTCAAGCTGCTGTCATGTATCTCCTCCCAAGTCAACTGCTAGTGTGGACCTGTCTGGTGTTCCAGCTGAATATGCTGACCTTCATGATGTCTTCGGTAAAAAGAAGGCCACTTTCCTTCCTTCACACCAGTCATACGACTGTGCCATTGACCTCTTACCTGATTCTAGTCCTCCCAGCGGCCAGTTCTTGTCGCTCTCTCGTCTTGAAACGATGACCATGACTTTAGGATTCATCTGTCCATCAACCTTGCCGGTGGGGTTGGGCTTCTTTATTGTGAGCAAGAAGGATGGCAAGCTCCATCCCTGCATTGACTATTGACCCTTCAACAACATCATGGTGAAGAACCGCTACCCTCTTCCCCTGCTTGTTTCTGCATGTGAATATCTCCAGGGAGCAACCATATTCTCCAGGATAGATCTGCGCAATGCTTACAAGGTTCACATCAGAGAAGGGAATGAGTGGGAGACAGCATTCAACATCTGCAGTGACCACTATGAGTACCTCGTGATGTCATTTGGTCTGGCCAAGGCCTCTGCTGGTTTTCAGGCCCTGGTCAACGATGTGTTCTGGGACATGTTGAATCAGTTCCATTTCATGTACCTATTATCTACTCTTACCTATTCCCATTCTCACCAGGAACACGTCCAGCATGTCTGGAGGATTCTCAGATGTCTCCTCAAGAACAACCTCCATGCCAAGCCAGAGAAGTGTGAGTGGCACAAAGAGCAGGTGTCATTCTTGGGCTCCATCCACACCCCTGACAGTGCTCCAATGTAAAGTGCAAACAGTCACAGAGTGGCCCAAACCATCAGTCAGTCAAACCGGTGAGGCACTTCATGGGGTTTGGAAACTTTTATCACTGCTTCATCAGAAACTTACATTCCATCGTGGCTCCCATAAATGCACTCGCCAAGAAGACCTCTGCACAATTCCACTGGACAAGAGAATCAGACCAAGCATTCTCAGAACTAAAGTGACGCTTCACCACCGCTCTAGTGTTGCAACATCTAGACTCATCCCGTCCATTCATCATCGAGGTTGATGCGTCAGATGTCAGCAGTGGAACTGTGCTCTCCCAGCACTCTTCAGTGAATAATCAGATACACCCTTATGCTTTTCTTTCCTGTCACTTGACTCCTGCAGGGTACAACTATAATGTTGGAAATTGAGAACTTCTAGCTGTCAAGGAGGCCCTGGAGACATGGCAACACTGGCTGAATAGAGCATAGCACTCCTTTCGCATATGGACATAGCACCAAAACCTCTCCTATATTGGTGACTCAAAGGGATCCAACTCCCATCAAGCCTGTTGGGCTCTCTTCTTCACCCCATTTAATTTCACAGTCACCTACCATCCTAGCAGTAGGAATACCAAGGCCAATGCTCTCTCCCACCAGTTTGACATCTCCGAGGACAATGCCAATCGAGAGCCCAGCTTTCCATGTTCAAGCAAAACTGCTCCAGTGATTTGGAGAATAGAGGCAGAGGTGAGGGCAGCACAACGGACAAGTCCAAACCCAGGTGGGGGACCCTCTAACTGGCTGTTTCTCCCTACCACTGTGCACCTTAGTGTTGGAATGGGGTCACTCTTCTGGTCTGGTTGACCATCCAGGGTTTCAATGGACCCTAGAATTTATAAAGAGATGAATTTGGTGGCTATGTATGGCCCTGGATGTCCACATCTTTGTCTCTACCTGTCCCATTTGTCCCCTGAAAAAGACATCATGCCATGCATCACTGGTCTTTCCTGCCTGCTATCTGTGGCTTAACACCCTGAGAGGGAGAAGCATAAATCACGTATATCAGAATCGCAATGGAAAAAAGGGAATTACAGAGCTTGCCCAGGTGGATTGAAGGGGAATACTGGCAGGGATGATGGCAGAGTAGAGATGGCTGAAGTTTCTGGGAATAGTTCACAAGGCACAGGATAAGATATGTCCCACAGAAGAAGTTATCAAATGGCAGGGGTAGGCAGCTGAGGCTGACAAGGGAAGTTAAGGACTGCATAAAAGCCAAGGAAAGGGCATATAAGGTAACAAAAAGGAGTCGGAAGTTGGATGATTGGGAAGCTTTTAAAATCCAGCAAAAGGCCACAAAAAAGCTGTAAGGGAAATGATGAAATATGAGGGCAGACTAGACAATAATATAAAGCAGAATACCAAAAATTTTTTCAGTTTTAAAAAGAGTGAAAGAGACGTGAGAGTTGATACTGGACCACTGGAAAATGATGCTGATGAGGTAGTAATGGGGGTCAAAGAAATGGTAGATGAGCTTAACGGGTACTTTGCATCAGCCTTCACTGTGGAAGACACTAGCAGTGTGCCAGAAGTCCGTGAGCATCAGCGAACAGGAGCGAGTGCTATTGCTATTACAAGGGAAAAAGTGGTAGGCAAGCTCAAAGGTCTTAAGGTGGATAAGTCACCTGGATCAGATGGACTACATCCCAGAGTCCTGAGAGAGGTTGCTGAAGAGATAATGGATGCATTGGTCATGGTCTTTTAAGAATCACTTGATCCTGGCATGGTCCTGGCGGACTGGAAGATTGCAAACGTTACTCCACTCTTTAAGGAGGGAGGAAAGCAAAAGAAAGGAAATTATAGGCCAGTTAGCCTAACCTCAGTTGTTGGGCAAGTGTTGATCTATTACAAAGGATAAGGTTTCGAGCTACTTGGAGACTAATGATGAAATAAGTCAAAGTCAGCATGGTTTCAGTTAAGGAAAATCTTACCTGACAAATCTGTTAGACTCCTTCGAGGAAGTAACAAGCAGGGTGGACAAAAGAGAGACAGTGGATGTCACTTACTTGGATTTTCAGAAGGTGTTTGATAAGGTGCCACACATGAGGCTGCTTAACAAGATAACATTCTATGGCGTTACAGGAAAGATACTGGCATGGATGAAGGAATGGCTGACAGGCAGGAGGCAGCCAGTGGGAATGAAAGGGGCCTTTTCTGGTTGGTTGCCAGTGACTAATGGTGTCCCTCAGGGGTCAGTATTGGGACCGCTACTTTTCAGATTGTTTGTCAATGATTTGGATAATGGAATTGATAACTTTGTGGCAAAGTTTGCAGATGCTATGAAGATTGGTGAAGGGGTAGGTAGTGATGAGGAAGCAATGCGATTGCAGAAGGACTTAGACAAGTTAAAAGAATGGACAAAAATGTGGCAGATGGAATAGAGTGTTGGGAAATGTATGATAATGTATTTTAGTAAAAGAAACAATAGTGCAGACTGTTAACTAAATGGGGACATCAAAGCTACAGAGGGACTTAGGAGTCCTTGCACAAGACTCCCAGCAGGTTAATTTACAGGTTGAGTCTATGTCAACCAAGGAAAATGCAATGTTGGCATTTATTTAAAAGGGAATAAAATATAAAGCAAGGAATTAATGCTGAGGCTTTATAAAACACCAGTCAGGCCACACAGGATATTGTCAACAGTTTTGGGCCCATATCTCAAAAAGGATGTGTTGTCATTGGTGAGTCTAGAGGAGGTTCAAGAGGATGATTCCAGGAATGAAGGGGTTAACATATGAGGAGCATTTGGCAGTTTGGACCTTTACACACTAGAATTTAGAAGAATGCAGGGGGACCTCACTGAAACCTACTGAATTTTGAATAGACTAGATAGGATAGGTGTGAAGAGTATGTTTCCTATGGTGGAGGTATCCAGAACTAGAGGGCACAGCCTCAAAATTGAGGGGCGACCTTTTAGAACAGAGGTAAGGAGGAATTTCTTCAGCCAAGAGTACTGAATCTGTGGAATGCTCTGCCACAGACTGTGGGTGGAGGCCAAGGCGGAAGTTGATGGTTTCCTGATTGGTCAGGGCATCAAAGGTTTGGCAAGAAGGAGGTGTATGGGGTTGAGTGGGATCTGGGATCAGCCATGATGGAATGGCGGATCAACTCGATGGGCTGAATGGCCAAATTCTGCTCCTATGTCTTATGGTCTTATGGTCCCACCTCTCAGTGGATTTCATCACACATCTACCTCCATTAGATGGGAACACTAGAATTCTGGTAATTGTTAACCAGTTCTCCAAAGCATTCCACTTCATTGCTCCTCACAATCTCGGGACCCACAGCCAGCCCCTCAGCTGGTTTCCCCCTTCAATCAAATGGTCAGACTCAGAGAGCGAATCAGGAAACGGAGGCAATCCTGCGTTGTCTTGTCTCTTCCAACCCCACGTGCTGGAGATCCCAAATGGTTTGGGCAGAGATTGCTCACAATAACCTGCAGCCATCCTCCACTGGCATGTCCCCCTTTGAATGCCAGAAGGGATTCCAGCCACCACTCTTCCCTGACCTAAGGATTGAGAGGGATGTTTCTGCTGCTGAACAGTTGGTCCAACATTACAAACATGTGGAGGTAGGCCAGGGCTTCTCTGCTGCACACTCAGAAACATTATGCCCAGCAGGCTGATCAACTCTGCCAACAGGTGAGGCCTCCCAAACCAGCAGAAAAAAATAGTCTGGCTGGAGTCTGGAGATCTTCTGTTAAGAGTTGAGAGCTACAAGTTGGCACATGTTAGCTCGGACCATTAGTAGTGGAGAAGTGTATCAACAGAGCTTCCTATCGACTTTGCCTACCATCATTTATGAAGATTCACCCAGTATTTCTTGTTTCCCAACTCAACTGGTGGCTTCCTTCCTCCTTGCTCCAGTTGCCCACCCCTCACCCTCTTCCCCACTTGGTGGATGGGTCCCCAGTCTATTCCGGCATCTCGCCAGGTGCGGGACAGTGTCCAGTACCTTGTGGATTGGGAGGGGCACGGCTGGGGAACACTCGGTTTCCAGCTCATGACACCCTGACCAAGTCTCTCATCCAGGACTTCCAGCAGGCACAGGTCTCTGGCACCTCAGAAACTGCACCTAGGGAGGGAGGACCCTGCCTCAACTGCCTTCACTGATGGGCAGCTGGAAGTGGCCAGCATGCACGCTCACGAGTATGCACGTTCTATCCAACTCACGTTTCTTTGTAATCGTATTTAACTCCCTTCCTTTCACTCCAGTCTTATCGAGTCTTGCCCAAAACACACTGATGGCAATGCTCCCTGCTTACCTTACTCCACATTTCAGGAAAGAAGACTGCAATTTAGCTTGACGCTGTAAAGGAGCAGTATTAATTTAGTATTAAGTTATTGCTTCTGAGCCACAGTGACAGCGTTAGATTTTTAGATTGAGAGTTTTAGTTAGTGGCCCTGGTGGTCATCTAGAGTTTATTATTTTCCTTTTATTTTGTACAGTTCCTATTAAAATTTGGTGAACTGTTCAGTCTACTTCTGTGTTTCTCCCTCCACAGAAGGGCCACCATCGAATACCATATCAGTACTGTTCCCTGTAAACTCTGAGACTGTTGTGCGTGAAAATCCCTGGAGATTGGCAGTTTCCGAGATAGTTAAGCCTCACAGTCTGGCACCAACAATCATTCCATGGTCAAAATCACTTAGGTCACATCTCTTCCCCATCCTGATGTTTCATCTGAACAACAACTGAACCTCTTTACCAGGTCTGTATGCTTTTATGTGTTGAGCTGCTGTCACATGTTTGGCTGGTTAGATACTTGCATTAACAAGCAGGTGTACAGGTGTACCTGATAAGGTGCCACTGAGTGTATATGCACATTGATAATAAATTTACTTTGGACCATGAAATGGTCTCTGTGCTCTATCCTCCTCTGAGCACTTGGGTTTCCACCAATTGCTTCAGTTTCCTCCTACATGCAGATCGATAAGCTAATTGGTCATGGCAAATTGCCTTTTGTGTGTAGGTGAGTGGTAGAATCTGGCAAGAGTTGATGGGAATTTGGGGAGAAGAAAATAAGATTAAATTAGGACTGGTGTAAATGAGAGTTTGATGCTCAGTTCTGATCCATTTTTGTGCTCTGTCTTTCTATGGATCCTTGACTCACCAATGAATTGGCATCAAGGTTCAGTCTGGATAACACCAGGATCAGTCAGCTCCCAGGTTCAGTCCATTGGCAGAGTGGACATGGCCACAAGATTCAAGATCAAGAATCGAGATTGTTTATTGATATCCTTCAGTACATGATGTAAAGGAGAGTAAAATGATTGTTATTCCCGATCCAAGCAGCATAAAAACAACAAGCATAAAGAACATAATAAAAGACAAAATCACACAATAAATATATATCTAATAGAAACTCTATAACATATAATGTACAAGTAACTGTTTCATACAGTACGCAGACTGACTGTACAAGCATAGTATTGTGCAAAAGTCTTAGGCACCCTAGATTTTTCAGCTGCTTTCAGATGGTACGGCCACCACAGAGCCCTGATCTCAACATCATCGAGGCTGTCTAGCATTACTTGGAGAGACAGAAGTAAAGCATCCAAAGTTTGCGGAAGAATTGTGTCAAGTTCTCCAGGATGCTTGGAACAACCTACCAGCTGATTTTCTTAGAAAACTGCATGACAATGTACCTAAGAGAATCTGTAGATATTTCTCATGCTCAGAGAATTGATACAGTTTTAAGGGCAAATGGTGGTCACACCAAGTATAGATTTGATTTAGTTTTTGACTGTTTACTGCTCTTTATAGTAATTTTTTGATAATTAGGAACTTTTCATATAATTATTTTGAAAGCACCTTCGCTTTACACAATTTTTTACGTGAGCCTAAGAGACTTGGACAGTACTGTACATAAAGTTATGCACAGTGATGTATATGTAGTGGTGGGATTGGGTTTATGTGTGGAGGTGTTTATCAACCTGACAGATTAACACAGACACAAGAGCCAAATGCTGTGAGTGAAGTAAGAGTCTCAGCAAGGTTCAATCAAATGTTGAAGTTGGGTCAATGAGGAGCATGGGGTCTCAGCAGAGGTATCGGGGGGTAACTCTCCAAAGTCACACTGCTCTGAAAAGTCACTTGTTGCAGGCCAGTTATCTGAATGTGGACCCCAATCCTAATTCCATTATTTACTTGCCACCTATCAGTACCTATGAGGAAAGAAGTGGTGAGCCCTGGGAGGGTTTAGACCCTGTGACAATGGAGGGACTGCAACAATTTTCCAAATCAGTGTGGCTGGCAAAGAGGCGGACGTGGGAGTTACTCACATAGTGGACAAGGCGATTAGCAGCTGTAAATTTTGTAGATGGCACACATTACAGTCACTGTGTGCCAGCGGTGGAGGAAGAGAATGTAAAGGTGGGTGATGGGGTACTGATCAAATAAGCGGCCAAGTCTTGGATGGTATCAAGTTTCTTGACAGTTGTTGGAGCTGACATTGCTCAAATGGAAAGTATTTTGTCACGTTCCTGACATGTGACATGTAAATTGCAAGAAGGCTTCAAGTTGTCGGGAGATGAATCACTTGTCACAAGATACCTAGTCTCTGTCCTGCTGTCTTCTGGACAAGACTTGTGTTGATAATGACTCCCCGCCCCCCCAGGATGTTGATGTTGGGGGATGCGGTAATGGTAATATCCTAAGGCGCCAAGCAAAATGGTTGGACCCTCCCTTTCACCACTACCTGCAGAGGGTGAGATGACCTATGACATACAACCTACTTAAAACCTTTTCTTTCCTCACTAAGCATTAAATCAGGGGTGTGATTCAATACTCTGTACGTGGGTGGGGGTGTATGGGGTAGGCCCAACAGCAGTCAAGGGGCTCCTGAATATGTGGACAATCATCCCTCATCCCCATGAAACATCAACACCTCAACCTCCAATGCATTATATTACATACTCCACCTACTAAATTGTCCGTAGTAGCAACTTGCAATTGCACAGCCTTCACTGCTTGGGAGGAGAAGTGCAGAAGGTGTCCTACAACACCACTGGCAATTTGTCCTCCTCTAAGCCATATGGCATATTCACTTAGAAATAATTTGTGCCAACTTTGCTTGCCACTGGATGAGAATCCAAATAACCACTGCCAGCACTCTGGCAACTTCTTTAATGCAGAGGATTGCAGTAGGCTGTAGAAAGCTGTAGATTCAGCTAGCTCCCTCTCCACCATCAAGGACATCTTCAAGAGGCAGTGAGGTAGACAATATCTATAACTAAGGCCCCTCACCATCTGTGACATGCCCTCTTCTCTTTACTACCATCGGGGAGGAGGTACAGGAACCTGAAGATATACACTCAATGAACGTTTTTTATCACCTTGGGAGATTATACAACTCCGACTGTGTTCTCTCGAGATGCTAAAGCTTTGTTGGATAGCATCAGATGTTATCTTCAATGCTGACCAATTTTGGCATATTTATTCAGGCACCAGACAACAAAAAAACATATTTAGGATAATGTATGTGCAATTACCAATCACACTTCATTTCCTTACTGTTACTTCAGCCTCAGGGTATAAAGCATCCCAATCTGTTTTTACTGAAGCTCCCAAATGTTCCAGAAGCTTTGAGTTCCACATTAAAAGCCTCAATAACAGCTTAAACTGCTGTTGCATGAATTGGATTCTGGTCCACAGGAAAAGGGGGAGTGGGTGGGGGGAGGTGGGTTGGTGAAAAGTTGTGGGCTTGCTGGGCCCTTGTTTCAGTTAATAACTTCAGTTGCAAACACAAGAACGTTATTGGAGACATCAATCTTATTCCTGACATTGTGGTCAGCAGCGTTCTCCACACGGCTGCACATCTTGCCTTGAACATCCTTACCCCAATAAGCTGCCCTGACTTCCTTGTCACAAAGCCAATATCTTGCTCAAGAAAGATAAAGCCACCCTCTTGACAAAGACAGTAAACAGTCCAGGGTCTGCTGTTTCCTTTTGATACTGAAGCTTGTGATGGAATTACAGAATTAGTAACTGTTTGTAGCTGCAGATCTGCACTCTTACATTTAAATCCCAGGTTGGGGTCAAGTCCCACTGCAGCTCCTCAGCCGCAGAAATCTATAATTCTGTAGATGCTGGAAATCCAGAGTAACACACATAGAATACTGAAGGAACCTCGGATGGTCAGTCAGCATCTGTAGAGAAAAATAAAGAGACAACATTTCAGGCTAAGACACTTCATCAGGTTATAGAAATCTATGCTGGTTTTTGGTACATTACCAACAAGAGTGCTGTTCTGTCAGAAATGGTGTGTTTTGTAGGGAGAAATATTAATCCAGATACATATTAACAGTCACACAAGAATGGTATTAGGTACACAAGCAGGACGTTCTGTTCTGGTGAATACTCGCAGTTCATGCTGATCTCCCCTTCCTCAACCACTTTCATTCCCCCTCACCTAGTTTCAGCGATCACTTCCCAAATTGGACTCCTTCCTCTTCCCCCCACCTTCTTATTCTGGCTTCTTCCCCCTTCCTTTCCAGTTCTGATGAGAAGCCACAGCCCAAAACATCAAATTTTTATTCATTTCCTTAGCTGCTGCCTGATGTACAGAGTTCCTCTAATATGTTGTGTTTGTTGCTCTGGATTTCCAGCATTTGCAGAATCTCTTGTGTTGAAAACATTACACTAATATTTTCTAATATTATGGCCGTGTGCGTAGTAAGCTTGTTATTCCCATAAAGCAGACCAAAGGGAAACCAAGGATCCCACATGAATGTGATCTTGAAGCTCTTCGGTAGCCAAAACTTAAAAAAAACATTTCATGATGTGTAGTCCTCTGGTGGACTACATTCAACTTTGATCACAGATTTGTCATAAAAAAGTAAACCAAGATTAACAGCAAAATAGGTCCCTTCCCAATCTAAATGATGTCCTAAGGAGTTTACAATCAACCAAACGCAAATTTACAACACACTTACTTTCCCACATCTCACATCTCTTTTCTGAGCAAAAGGTTTGGGTCAGATTTTGTATATATGGATTCCAAATGAAATTCCATCATTATATTTCAGATACACCACAATTATTATGTGCAGTTCCGGTCACGTACCTACAGGAAAGATATCAATAAGATTGAAAAAGTACAGAGAAAATATACAAGGATGGTGCCGAGACTTGAAGATGTGAGTTATAGGGAAAGGTTGGATAGGTTAGCTTCTTATTCCGTGGAGCATAGGAGAATGTAGGGAAATTTTATAGAGGTATAAAAAAATTATTAGGGATATAGGTAGGGTAAATGCAAGTAGGCTTTTCGCATTGAGGTTGGGTGAGACCAGAGCTAGAGGTCATAGGCTAAGGACGAAAGGTTGAGTGTTTAAGGGGAACGTGAGGGGGAGCTCCTTCACCCAGAGAGTGATGAGAGTGTGGAATGAGTTGCCAGAGGAACTGATGGATGCAAGTTTGATTTCAACGTTTCAGAGAAATTTGTATCGATATCTGGATGGAAGGGGTAAAGAGGGCTATGGCCGGGTCCCTGTGACGCTGCAATTCCCTTTGGGATCAATAAAATATATTTCTATCTATCTAGGTCAATGCAACTAGATAGAATAATAGTTTGGCATGGACTAGATGTGCCAAAGGACCTGTTTCTTTGCTTAGTGCTGTATAACTCTAATTACCAGAATCTCCATGGAATTCAAGGCTCTCCAAACTCTTTCTCATACTGTTTAGTGCTCTTCACCAACAAATTGCTGTAATCACATTCCCCAGCTTCCTTTTCAGCACTGTTGCTCAACACAGGACCACACTTTGTTTCCATCCCACCATTCAAGCTACTTGAACAAAAGAATAAGTTCCTTCCTTTCTGGTTTCAAGTATCCATTCCTGTTTCTTATATTCTGAAACCTGTGTGTTTTTTGATGCCTCCTCTCACTTCACTGTTTCCCAGTGTCCCTACCCATGCATGGACTCATACCATCTCTGGCCTATTTTTCCAATCTGCCCTGGAAACACTACACCATCCTCTAATAATAATGAGACCCTGAAAAACGCTGAACATCTCTCTTGACCAATACCATCCCAAATGCTCCTTCTCCACATTGAGTGGTCATGGGCCAGACATTCTCTCAAGTCAGTGAGGATGTTGCATCTCTTTTCGAGAAAGCTCAGATTTCATCCGTGAATTTTTTTCCTCCTTCCACCTGGTAACCACTTCCTATGGTAGGAGTCAGAACAAGGTGATAGTTTCGGGAGTCTGGTGTCAGACATGCACTGACGTAACTTGTCCAACAGAACTAACTAGAGAGAATGACAGTTTGGAGTTAGCCCTGAAGAGAACATTAACATTGGTCTGCCCATCCCTGCAGCCGAACTGGACGATTTTGCAGAGACACCATTACCGGTACCTTTTCAATGGTCTGAGATTCCTTTTGTAGGCCAGGTCTCAGAAACATAAAGGGAGACAGAGTTCATTGCTGCCCGATATACCCTCAGGTTTGTGCCAAGGTCTGAGATCTTGAAATATCTTTTCCTTCAATCAGCCAAAGGTTGTGCTGAGACATTGAAGGTAATAGTGAATTTCGTCATTGATGTGTTCAAAGTTTTGCAGGGTCTTGGTATTGGAGGGTGGTGTAATATTTCAAAGGCAGGTAGGAAAATTAGACTGATGAGAAGGATCACAGGAGTATAACATGCAAGCTGCTCATTAGCTTCATTACTCTAATCTTGACATTGAACCATAATATCTGAAAATATCTGAAATACCAGGATGACCAATAAGATTGCATCTTGATCTTGTTATTTTTACCCCCTGCCTGCATGCAATGTTATGACTTTGATATCTTCTTGTTACCCCCTCAGATGTCTCACAGGAATAGTAGTCAGTTTGCGCACCATTGTGAACTGCCCTTGTCTGTTTACTAATGATCTCCTGCCTGCTCACAGTCCTACAGGGGTGGTAGCATAGCGGTTAGTGCATTGCTTTACAGATCCAGCTGTAAGATCGGGGGTTCGATTCCTGCTGCTGACTGTAAGGAGTTTGTATGCAACACTCACAACAGGGTGGAAGAACTCAGCAGGTCGGGCAGCATCCGTGGAAAAGATTGACTGACGTTTCGGGTCGGAACCCTTCATCAGGACTGTAGAGGGAAGGGGCAGAGGCCCTATAAAGAAGGTAGGGGGAGGGTGGGAAGGTGAAGGCTGGTCAGTTCCAGGTGAAAAACCAGTAAGGGGAAAGATAAAGGGGTGGGGAAGGTGAAGCAGGGAGGTGATAGGCTGGAAAGGTGAAGAAAGAATAGGGGAAAACACAATGGGTAGTAGAAGGAGGCGGAACCAAGAGGGAGGTGGTAGGCAGCTGGAGGAGGGGGCAGAGTGACATAGGGATAGGGGAAGGGAGGGGGAGGGAATTAGCGGAAGTTGGAGAATTCTATGTTCATACGAAGGGGCTGGAGACTACCTAGACGGTATATGAGGTGTTGCTCCTCCAACCTGAGTTTAGCCTCATCATGGCAGTAGAGGAGGCCATGTATGGACATATCTGAGTGGGAGTGGGAAGCAGAGTTGAAGTGGGTGGCTACCGGGAGATCCTGTCTGTTTTGGTGGACGGAGTGGTCCCCTAATCTGCGTCGGGTTTCACCGACGTAGAGGAGGCCGCACCGGGAGCACCAGATGCACCAGAGTTTGTATGTCCTCCCTGTGACCGTGTGTGAATGTCACCAGTTTCCTCCCACATTCCAAAGACCTAGAGTTGGGGTCAAAGTCAGTGAGTTCTGGGCACCAGAGGCTTGGCGACACCTGCGGTCTGCCCAACACACCTTTGCTGATTTGATACATCTCACATGATGCTTTTCACTCTGTTTCAATGTACATGTGACAGATCAAGCTAATCGAATCAATTCAAGTAAAGCTATCCCTGCACCGTGATGGAAATTGTCTCATTCTTTTTCACTAGTGTTGCCACTTGCACTAAGAGAGGCAATTCTCCTATTGTTCCTCCTGTGTGCCACATCATTTGCATACTTCAAACTGCTGCTGTTGTTCCAACTGTATTTATGCTTAAGTGCACAGACAGAATTTTGTTGTCTCCTATCCAACCCTTACACTGGCTTTAAGGCCCAACAGGATGTGACACGCGTTTCCAGCTCTAAATCTGTTCCTCTGAACAGATGATTCCTCAATCCTGCAGCTAGAGTTCTGGATACTACCTTGAAATAGGCCTCTGATGTCTGGAGTTGCCATTTACAGTCAACAACTTGAGTTCAGTGCGTATTGAATATCAGCTCATCCACCTGTCAGCTCCTAAAAGTCTTGGATCTATCCAATATCTCACTTTGAAGAGGGTTACAGCACTTCTCGAATGTTTTGAGAATGTCCTCTACATCTCATTTGTAGGCCTGATTATATGGCCAAGGCTATATCTCAGTGATTATCAAGGTACAACATTTTCTTCTTCGTTGCTTTTATTTCTCTTTAGCTGCTGGGAACATACAGTAACCTATTCAGCTAGTTACTCATTTTAATGTCAATATTGCAACATCTCTGAAGACCTATCCTGGGTCCAACATATTAATGCAACTACAAAGAGGGTATATCAGTGGCTATATTTCATTAGAAGTTTGAGGATGTTTAGAATGCAATCAAAGACTCTAGCAAATTCTAGCTGTGTAAGATGATGAGAGGCATTGATTGTGTGGATAGCCAGAGGCTTTTTCCCAGGGCTGAAATGGCTAACACAAGGGGACATATTTTTAAAGTGCTTGGAAATAGGTACCAAGGGGATTTCAAGGGTAAGTTTTTCACACAGACAGTGGTGGGTGCGTGAAATGTGCTGCCACCAGCAGCGGTGGAGGTGGATACAATGGGGTCTTTTAAGGACCACTTAGATAGGTACATGGAGCTTAGAAAAATAGAGGACTATGCACTAGGGAAATCCTAGGCAGCCTCTAAAGTAGGTTACATGGTCGGCACAGCATTAGGGCAAAAGGAGATGGCAATGAACGAAATGAGTCATTTGCACCAGTCTTCACTGTGGAAGACATTAGCAGTATGCCTGATGTTGTAGTGTGTGAATGAAGAGAAGTGGGTGCAGTTACTATTACAAGGGAGAAGGTGCTCAAAAAGCTGAAAGGCCTAAGGGTACATAAGTCACCCGGACCAGATGAACTGCATCCTAGGGTTCTGAAAGAGGTAGCATTAGAGATTGTGGTGGCATTAGAAATGATCTTTCAAAAATCATTGAACTCTGACATGGTGCCAGAGGACTGGAAAATTGCAAATGTTACTCCACTCTTTAAGAAAGGAGAAAGGCAACAGAAAGGAAATTATAGACCAGTTAGCCTGACCTCAGTGGTTGGGTAGATGTTAGAATCAATTGTTAAGGATGAGGTGATGGAGTACTTGGTGACACAGGACGAGATAGTACAAAGTCAGCATGGTTTCCTTCAGGGAAAATCCTGCCTGACGAACCACTTAAAACTCTTTTTTTTTTTTGGCGTGTGCCTACGTGCGTGCGAGTCAGTACATGTGCGTCTGTGTGTGCATGCGTGCACGTTTGCGTGTCCGTGTGTGCGTCCGTAATGATGTCTTTTTCATGGCTTTTTACAAGGCGCGGAGCAAGAGTGAGAGACTGTGTGGCGCGCCACTCCTCACACAGACATTTTCGCAGTACTTTCCCTTTATTTTACGAGGTCAGGTTGCAATCTCGACACTCAACCCGACACGGATGGAAACCCGGGAACCTCCAGTCCTGGGTCCGGCACCGATGTCTTTGCACCACCAGCCGGCCCCTGTTGGAATTCTTTGAGGAGATTACAAGTAGGACAGATAAACGGAATGCGGAGGATGTTGTATATTTGGACTTCCAGAAGACCTTTGACAAGGTGCCACACATGAGGCTGCTTATCAAGTTAAAAGCCCATGGTATTACAGGAAAGTTACTAACGTGGTTAGAGCATTGGATGGTTGGTAGGAGGCAGTGAGTGGGAATAAAAGGATCCTTTCCTGGTCGGCTGCCAGTGACTAGTGGTGTTCCGCAGGGGTCAGTGTTGGGACCGCTTCTTTTTATGCTGTATATAAATGATTTAGATGATGAATAGATGGTTTTGTTGCCACGTTTGCAGATGATACAAGGATTGGTGGAGGGGCAGGTAGTGTTGAGGAAACAGGTTAGATGCAGAAGGACTTAGACAGATTAGGAGAATGGGCAAGAACATAGCAAATGAAATACAACGTTGGAAAATGCATGGTCATGCACTTTGATAGTAGAAATAAATGTGTGGACTATTTTCCAAACAGGGAGAAAATTCAGGAATCAGGGATGCAGAGGGACTTGGGAGTCCTTGTGCAGAACACCCTGGAGGTTCACTTGCAGGTTGAGTTGGTGGCGAGAAAGGCAAATGCAATGTTAGCATTCATTTCAAGAGTTCTAGCATACAAGAGCAAGGATGTGATTCTGAGGCTTTATAAGGCACTGGTGAGGCTGTGAACAGTTTTGGACCCCTCATCTTAGAAAAGATGTGCTGGCATTGGATAGGGTCCAGAAGAGGTTCACAAGGGTGATTCCAGCAATGAAAGGGTTATCATACAAGGAATGTTTGATGGCTTTGGGTCTGTACTCGCTGGAGTTCAGAAGGAAGGTGGGGGGATCTCATTGAAACCTTTCGAATGTTGAAAGGCCTAGACAGAGCAGATGTGAAAAGGATATTTCCCATGGTGGGATAGTCTAGGACAAGAGGGCACAGCCTCAGGATAGAGGGGCACCCTTTCAAAACAGAGATTCAGAGAAATTTCTTTAGCCAAAGGGTGGTGAATTTGTTGCCACAGGCAGCTGTGGAGGCCAGGTCATTGGGTGTATTTAAGGCAGAGGCAGGTTCTTGACTGGACATGGCATCAAAGGTTACGGGGAGAAGGCTGGGAACTGGGGTTGAGGAGGAGATTGGAAATGACGGAGCAGACTCGATGGGCCAGATGACCTAATCCTACTCCTATGTCTTATGGTCTTATGGTCTAACACTGTGAGCCAAAGGGGCTATAATGTGCTGTGAATTTCTATGTTCTAGGTTCTGCCAATGTACTGTGGAGGGCAATGCTAACTGGTTGCATCACCATCTGATGTGGAGGAGCCACTGCACAGAATCGGAAAAAGCTGCAGAGACTTGTAAACTCAGTCAGTTCCATCATGGGACTAGCCTTCCCAGCATCAAGGAAATCTTCGAAAGGCGATGCCTCAAAAAGTCAGCATCCATCATTAAGGACCTTTCAAAACATGCCCTCTTTTCATTCTGACCTTGAGAGAGGAGCCGCAGGAGCCTAAAGATACACTCTCAAGCTTTTAGGAACAGATTCTTCCCCTCTGCCATCAGATCACTGAACAGTCAATAAGCCCACGAACGCTATCCACTATATTGCTCTCTTTTTGCACTTCTTAAAATATTTCTTATTGTAACTTTTTATGTATTGCACTGTACTGCTGCCACAAAACAACAAACATCATGATGTACACTCTGTGGCCACTTTATTAGGTTCACCTGTACACCTGATCAATGATGCAAGTATCTAATCAGCCAATCATGTGGCAGCAACTCAATGCATAAAGCATGCAGACATGGCCAAGAAGTTCAGTTGTTGTCCAGACCAAACCTCAAAATGGGGAAGAAATGTGATCTAAGTGACTTTGACCATGGAATGACTGTTGGTGCCAGACCAAGAGGTTTGAATATGTCAGAGACTGCTGATCTTCTGGGATTTTCATGCACTAAGATCTCTAGAGTTTACAAAGAATGGTGCTAAAATCAAAAAAGCAAAACATTCAGTGAGCAGCAGCTCTGAGGGTGAAAGCACCTTGTTAAGGAGAGAGGTTAGAGCAAAATGGACAGACTGGTTCAAGCTGACAGGAAGGCAACAGTAACTTGAATAACCACACTTTACAACAGTGGTGTGCAGAAGAGATTCTCTGAATACACAGCACGTCCAATCTTGAAATGGGTGGACTACAGCAGCAAAAGACCACACTTGTACCTAATAAAAAAAGGAATGTGTCAGTGATAATAAAGCTCATTCTGGGTCTGACTCTGATTCAGTTATTGAGGTAGCTTAATCTGCTCCATCCCCCAATACGTGGTGAATTATCGATTGGACGGAAGCCATGTCTGGTGTCTTCACTCACTTGGCCAAATTCCAGTGTTTTTTCTTTCTGTGGGGTCCAGTTATTGCACTGACAGTACTGTGTTCTAGCAGATGAATCCATGCTCTGTACTGTCCTTCCCCCCACAGTTACATTCGTATTATTTCCCAACAACAAATCTGTTTCAAACAAAACCACACTTAAAGTCAGGTTATCATGCTCAAGCACTTTCCAACATCATGATGCATTATGCAGTGACAAGTAACTGCTCTTTCTCTAAATAACATTTCACAGTAACGTTCTGTCAGTTCTTGATCAGATTGTTTCTGAACCATTCGCGAGCATGCAATGTGTTCACCTTTCATTTTGGAAACAGACCCTAACCCAAAATTGTATTACCATGACATGGTGCGTCCCTTACTCGGAAACTTGAATTTTCCAGTGAGTACTCTCCACACATGGGATACAGTGAGCATGAATTCACAGATCCACCAGGGTTTCCACAATATTGTTCAATTTTTCTATGCCAGCATTTTTTTTTCAGAACACTGCCTTCTCGCACAGTGTTCTCAAAAAGCAATTGTCATTTGCTTTGATTTTCTTAATAATTTAAAAGGGATATAACCATATAACAATTACAGCACAGAAACAGGCCATCTCGGCCCTTCTAGTCCATGCCAAACTCTTACTCTCACCTAGTCCCACCGACCTGCACTCAGCCCATAACCCTCCATTCCTTTCCTGTCCATATAGCTATCGAGTTTAACTTTAAACAACAACATCGAACCTGCCTCAACCACTTCTGCTGGAAGCTCGTTCCACACAGCCACCACTCTCTGAGCAAAGAAGTTCCCTCTCATGTTACCCCTAAACTTTTACCCTTTAACTCTCAACTCATGTCCTCTAGTTTGAATCTCCCCCATTGTCAATGGAAAAAGCCTATCCACATCAACTCTATCTATCCCTCTCATAATCTTAAATACCTCTATCAAGTCCCCCTCAACCTTTTACGTTCCAAAGAATAAAGACCCAACTTGTTCTACCTTTCTCTGTAACTTAGGTGATGAAACCCAGGTAACATTCTAGTAAACCTTCTCTGTATTCTCTCTATTTTGTTGACATCTTTCCTATAATTTGGTGACCAAAACTGTACACAATACTCCAAATTCGGCCTCACCAATGCCTTGTACAATTTCAACATGGAGAAGATATTGTTACAGATAACGCAAGAGTTAACATTGAAGGATGGTAGTTCACAGGCAAACACTGAGGCAATAGTTCATCCAGAGAAAGAAGGAACTAAGTCATCAAAGCTAGAAGAGGATGAACTTCACCATGGATGGTGCCAAAGCTGGCTGTGAGAGGAGAAGGTTAGTAACCACATCCTGTAAAAATCCACAGCTACAGAAACACCAGCAGAAGGTCCAAAGAACTCATCCAAGGAAAGGAAGGATCTTCAAAAAGTGGCTACACCAGGGGACAACTTGAAAGCATTGTTAAGTAGAAGAGTGAGCAGCCAGAGGTCATGGTCCATGTAGGTCCGTGTATGACGTAGATAGGAAAAGGGATGAGGCTCTACAAAGTGAGTTCAGAGAGTTAGGCACTAAGTTAAGGGACCGGACATCCAGGGTTGTGATCTCAGAATTGCTACCCATGCCATGTGCTAGTGAAGGCCAGAAACAGGAAGATTATACAGTTTGCCACATGGTTAAAGAGTTGGTGTAGGAGGGAGGGTGTCAGATTTTTGGATCATTGGGCTGTCTTCCAGGGAAGGTGGGACCTGTACAGAAGAGACGGTTTGCACCTGAACTGGAGGGGTCTAATATCCTAGCAGGAAGGTTTGCAAGTGGTGTGTGTGTGTGTGTGTGTGTGTGTGTGTGTGTGTGTGTGTGTGTGTGTGTGTGTGTGTGTGTGTGTGTGTGTGTGTGTGTGTGTGTGTATGTGTGTGTGTGGAGGGGGTGGTTTATACTGCAGTGTCAGGGGGGTGGGAATGAAAGTCGCAAATCAGATAGTGGAGAGGTTGTGAGACATGTTGTTAAGACCTTGGACAAAGTCAGGAATCAAACAATTGTTCATGGTACAACTGATGTTCTGAGCTGTGTATACTTCAATGCAAGAAGTATCGTAGGAAAGGCAGATGAGCTCAGCACATGGAATTATGGTATTGTAGCCGTTAGTGGGACTTGTTGCAGAAGGGGCAGGACTGGCAGCTTAATGTTCCAGGGTTCCATTGTTTTAGATGTGACAGAGCAGAAGAGATTAAAGGGGGAAGGCTGGCATTATTGGTCAAAGAAAATGTCATGGCAGTGCTCAGTCAGGACAGACTGGAGGAAACATCTAGTGAGGCTGTAGGAAGGAACTGAGGAATAAGAAAGGTATGACCATGTTAATTGGAATATATTACAGACCACCCAACAGTTCATGGGATTTAGAGGAACAAATTTGTAGACAGATTGCAGACTGTTGCAAGAAACACAAGGTTGTTTGAGTAGGTGATTTTAACTTTCCACATATTGACTGGGACTCCATACTGTAAAAGGACTATATGGGATAGAGTTTGTCAAATATGTTCAGGAAAGTTTCCTTAATCAGTGTATACTGTAGAAGTCCAACTGAGAGAGTGTCCTTTTAGAGAATGAGCAAGGACAGGTGACAAATATTTGCGCAGTGAAACATTTTGCATCTCATAGTCATAGTCATAGTATACTTTATTGATCCCGGGGGAAATTGGTTTTCGTTACAGTTGCACCATAAATAATAAATAGTAATAAAACCATAAATAGTTAAATAGTTTTATGTAAATTATCTCAGTAAATTATGAAATAAGTCCAGGACCAGCCTATTGGCTCAGGGTGTCTGACCCTCCAAGGGAGGAGTTGTAAAGTTTGATGGCCACAGGCAGGAATGACTTCCTATGACGCTCTGTGTTGCATCTCGGTGGAATGAGTCTCTGGCTGAATGTACTCCTGTGCCCACCCAGTACATTATGTAGTGGATGGGAGACATTGTCCAAGATGGCATGCAACTTGGACAGCATCCTCTTTTCAGTCACCACTGTGAGAGAGTCCAGTTCCATCCCCACAACATCACTGGCCTTACAAATGAGTTTGTTGATTCTGTTGGTGTCTGCTACCCTCAGCCTGCTGCCACAGCACACAACAGCAAACATAATAGCACTGGCCACCACAGACTCGTAGAACATCCTCAGCATCGTCTGGCAGTGTTCATAATGCCATTAGTTTCAAAATAAATATGGAAAAAGATAGGTCTGGTCCACAGGCTGAGATTCTAAAGGCCAATCTTGATGGTATCAGAATGGATCTGGCAAGCGTGGACTGGGACAGGTTGTTTTCTAGCAAAGGTTTACTTAGTTAGTGGGAAGCCTTCAAAAGAGAAATTTTGGGGAGTACAAAGCTTGTATGTGCCTGTCAGAATAAAAAGTAAAGATAACAGGTCTAGGGAACCTTGATTTTGAGGCCCTAGGGTCAAAAAGAACTAAGGAGGTGCATAGCAGGTATAGGCAGGTAGGAACAAATGAGGTACTTGAGGGGTATAAGAAATGCAAGAGAACACTTAAGAAAGAAACCAGGAGCATTAAAAGAAAGCATGAGGTTGACCTAGCAATCAAGGTGACGGAGAATCCTAAGGGATTCTACAGATATGTTAAGAGCATAATGATTGCAAGGCACAAAATTGGCCCACTGGAAGATCGAAATGGTAATCTATGGGTGGAACTGAAAGAGATGGGGGAGATCTTAAATGGATTTTTTGCGTCTGTGTTTACTTGGGAGAAGGACAAAGACCCTATAGAAGTGAGGCAAAGCAGCAGCGAGGTCATGGACTATATACAGATGTCAGAGGAAGAGGTGTTTGCTGTCTTGAGGTAATTCAGGCTGAATAAATCCCCAGGGCCTGACAAGGTGTTCCCTCAGATCCTGTGGGACTTAAGTGCAGAAAGTGCAGGTGAGGTACTAGAGGACTGGAGGATAGCTAATATTGTTCTGCTGTTTAAGGAAGGCTCTAAAAATAAACCAGGAGCTTATAGGCCTGTAATACACACAAAATGCTGGAAGAACTCAGCAGGCCAGGCAGCATCCATGGAAAAGAATAAGCAGAGGTAAGTGTGAAAGGTGAAATGTAAGAGTGTGGAATGAGGTGCCAGTGCATGTGGTGCATGTGAGCTCAATTTCAACGTTTAAGAGAAGTTTGGATAGGTATGTGGATGGGAGAGATATGGAGACCAGTGGTCCAGGTGCAGATGGATGGGACTAGGCAGTTTAAATGGTTCAGCACAGACTGGATGAGCCTGTTACTGTGCTGTACTTTTCTATGACTCCATGCCTCTATGAATGGACCAGGATAGACGACTCTGGCAGGTTGTTGTCAGCAGCCTATGCCCCAGCGGGGGTGATGGGCGTTAACAAGAAAGAGAAGGATGAGTGAAGTGAGAACTCACAACACTGCAGAAAATTCATGCATATATCTTCCAAGTGCCTTAGAATTTGAAAAAGTATCTGTTACTTATTGTGTGTGGGGGCGGGGGCAAAGAAATGGTGAACAAACTGAATACGCATCAGTCTATAATGTGGAAGATACCAGCAACATGCCAGAAATTCAAGAGTATCAGGAAGCAGAAGTGAATGTAACCTCTATTAATAAGGAGAAGGTGTTATATTTTGTAACTCTAAAATGTAAAATTAGTCGAAAGAAAAACATGGAGCCAGGGATAACTTGTGCATGTTTAGTTTTTACTTTAGTGACACACAAACTTATGGCGTGGTGCTGTAATGACGTATGCCATTCATGTACTTTTACATTTAACCCATAATGAATTGTTTAAACAAAGATAGAATGCTTAATCAATCAATATTAAGAACATTACTCAAATATTACTGAAACAGAAGGTGCCTATGAAGATGAAAGGTGCAGGTAGATAAGTCAACTGGACCAAATAGAATATACCCCAAGGTTCTGAAAGAGATATCTGAAGAGATTACAGAGAGCTTGTTAGTGATCTTTCAAGAATTTCTAGATTCTGTAAAGGTTCCTGAGAGCTGGAAAATTGCAAAACTCACTCCACTCTATAAAAAGAGAGGGAGTCAAAAGACAGGAAATTATAGGCCAGTAATACTCACAAAATGCTGGAAGAACTAAGCAGGCCAGACAGCATCTATGGAAAAGAGTAAGCAGTTGACAACTCGGCCCAAAATGTCGACTGTTTACTCTTTTCCATAGATGATGCCTGGCCTGCTGAGTTCCTCCAGCATTTTGTTTTGTATAACTGTGATTTCCTGCATCAGCAGATTTTCTCTTGTTTGAAATTATAGGCCAGTTAGCCTGAATTCAGTGGTTGGTAAGATGTTAGAGTTCATTATTAAGGATGGCGTTTTGGGATACTTGGAGACACACGATAAGTAGGCTGAAGTCAACATGGTTTCTTTAAGGGAAAATCTTGCCTGACAAATCTGTTGGAATATTTTGAGGAAGTAACATGCAGGATGAACGAAGAAATCAGTCGATGTTGTTTACCTAAATTTTCCAAAGCCTTTTGACAAGATACCAATGTGTGTTTCATAATTTCATTTTTTCAGTGCTGACACCAGTGACTATGTGTGTTGTGTGACCTGCAGTGTTTTACATGGCTGAGGCTTTTTATGGTGCAGTGTCAAGAGAAGGATTATATAACTCCTGAGCAGCTGTTATTTGATGTTACAGCAATCCTTTACATCAGCCTAAATTTCAGGCCAAGTGGCTGCTGCTTCTCTCTCTCTCGACAGAGCGGTAGGGGCAGAGAGGACCGCAGCACAGAAGTAGGCCCAATGGCCCATCTGGTCCATGTTGACCTATTACTCTGCCTCATCCCATTGACATGCACTTGGACCATAGCCCTCCATTAGCCGCACTCCCCCGTCCAAACTTCCCTTGTATGTTGAAATTGACCCCACATCCACCACTTCCATTGGCAACTCATTCCACACTCTCACCATCCTCTGAGTGAAGAAGATCCACCTGATGTTCCCCTGAACCATTTCACCTTTAACCCATAAACACTATTTCTAGTCTCTCCCAAAGGCCTGCTTGCTTTTATTTTGTTTAGCACCCTACCTATGCCCCTCATAATTTTATCAAACCTCCCCTCATTCTCCCATGCTCTAGGGAATGCATTTCTAACCTACTCAACCTTTCCCTATATCTCAGGTACTCAAAGTCTCAGAAACATCCTTGTAAATTTTCTCTGTACCTTTGGTATCTTTTCTGATCTCCTTTCGCTCTCTCTCTCTCTCACTCTTCAAGTCAGTTCCTTAATAATAAAGACAAGCATGCTTTATGTCTTCTTTACTTCCCTATCAACCTGTGTAACTACTTTCAGACAGCTAAGAACTTGAACTCCAACATCTCTCTGCTCATCAATATTCAGTACATATCCCTGAAGAACACCACTAGTCACTGACTTCCAGCCAGAATAAATTCCATCTGCATTCAAGAGGCAAGCCAATTCTGAATCTAAATGGCAATTCCCTGTGGATCGAATATATCTTAATCTTCTGGGTGAGAAGGAATTTAAGTTGCATAGACATCAATGCATATAGAGATATTTGAGTTTCTTGGAACACTGGGATTATGGATACTGTTATAATGTATGTCGAAATCAAAACACTTGAATATAAAATGGCGTTAAGAATTGTTTTGTAATTTTGTACCATTTCATGGTGAAACGTTAGCTTTAGGCATCGAGCATTTCCAGACTCGAGGAGAGTGCCAAAATAAAGAGCAAGTACATTGCAGGCTTGTAAGTAAATGTGAAATAATTTTATGACATGACTCACCAAGGACACGCAAAATGCAGAAGGAATATATTAATTAAAGCCAGTAGTAGTAGTAGCATTGGTGGAATCACGCGAGTTGGGTATGATGTTCTCCCATGGAGGTGTCTATTGTTGGCTGTAGAGGTTGATCTGGAATCGACATATTCTGAGATGTTAGGGTAGATTCCCAGAATGGGGAACATCCGTGCATGATGTTGTTTAATGTGGGAAGGCTAAAGCACAGGCAGCGATCACACAGTCCCTGACAGGTCGGCGTCAGGGTCCAGTGGCATCGAGTGCAAGATGACTGGGGACCCTTCGCTGCTGCATCCTTCCACTCCCTTCACTGCCTTTGTGATGTGTCACGACCACCGTTGATGTCTTGGTTTGGATCGTTCTTTGTCTGGAACCTCTGCCACCCTGGGCCTTACTGCCATGGGTGACTCTATTATGAGCAAAGCAACAGATGGCTAACCGCCAGACAACATCACTCTTGGGATCTCAGGACCTCACAAGCCTCCCCACCATGACAAAGTAACTGCATTCATAGCAAAGTGTCCTTGTTAGCCTGATTTTGATACCCTGGGAATGAATGGTTTTTACTCTGGAGACTGTGAAATGTGACGTGTTTGACATGAAAAATAGAAGGGACATAGGCAGCTTTCACCCAGTTCTTTAATGTTATTGGGACTCCTTAGAAAACACCACTGAGATTTTCACAATTCTCAAGTATTTGCATGAAAGTATTGGTGTAAGATGATATAAGAGCTATTTCATGCAGGTTTATTCCAACCTCTATAAAAAATATTGAAAAGATCATTAAAATCTTGGCACTGGTTCATTCTCCCTGCATTCTCATTAACTCCTCTCCCCTAGATTCCACAGCTCACACACAAGGGGCAATTGATAGTGTGACAATTAACCCACCAACCAACACGTCTTTGGGATCTGGGCTGTAACCGGAGCAACAAGAGGAATCCCACGTGGTCACAGGAAGATTGCAAAGTAGTAGAGCCTCACATCTCAGAGTTGTATGTCCTGGGTCTGGTGATGACTATAACTCCACAAGACCTGCACGGTGGCCACTTCTACCAATACCATTATGGTCCAGTGCACATAGGACAGGTTAATTAGAAAGAATGGGGGTCATGAAGAGTTTTTGCTCAAATCAGTTCTCCAATAACATGCTAATTATGTTCTTCAGGGACTAACCAATCTATCTGTGTCTCGTGGTATTGCCAGAGATTCTGGTGATGAGCAACGAAACCTCCACACCCTGTAGCCTCCTTTTCCTTAGCACTTCTTCCAAGAATGTGAAATAAGGAGGAGTATTGGTTCATCAACTGAGAGATAGCAACAGGGAGCTTCCTTGCACATTGCTGACCCAATCCCATCAAGTGTTACAATAAGTACTTGGATGACAGTGCCTCCAAGTTAACCTTGTCTGGCAGTGGGACAGTGCAAAGAAAAAAATAGAAGATCATGGGATGTTGATTGAAAAGTATAATTCTGAGAGTATAACTTTATATGGTGCCTAATCATATTTCAGGCTCACCGGAGAAATACATCTCCACTAACATGGTTGCCACTGAAATGTTCTATGAAGCTTGTCCCTGATTTGGAAATATAGTCAGGCCAGAACACGTAAGATTTCCATTTGAAAGCCATCAGTGAGCCAAACAGGTCTATAATGTCAAGCCAATCACTTGTTTGTGATATTTGGAATTAAATGTGTGCAATTCCCTACATTCCATTCCATTTTTTTTACCATTTTATCAAATTTATATTGCTTCCTATCCTTATTAGTGAACCATTACTTTCAAGAATTCTGTTCATAAATATAAGTATTAAGATATATTACAAATATAAATATTCCAAATATTGCCCCCCTCCTTTTCTTCACCATTCCCCATTCAAGTTTTTCTCTCTTACCTTATCTCCTTACCTGCCCATCGCCTCTCTCTGTTGCTCCTCCCCTCCTCTATCTTCCATAGTTTTCTATCCTTTCCTATCAGATTCCCCCTTCTCCAGCCCTTTATCTCTTTCCCCGATCAACTTTCCAGCTCTTAACCTTGCCCCCTCCTACTCTCCTGGTTTCACCTATCACCTACCACCTTGTACTTTTTCCTCGCCTCCCCCCCCCCACCTTCTTACTCTGTCTCCTCTTTCTTTCCAGTCCTGAAGAAGCATCTCCGCCCAAACCATTGACTGTACTCTTTTCCATAGATGTTGCCAGCCCTGATGAGCTCCTCCAGCATGTTGTGTATGTTGCTTTGGATTTCCAGCATTTGCAGATTTTCTCTTGTTTTAAATATTCAGATCATTGTTAAAACTATAGTCTAAGTTGTAAGACACGGGTAAGTATAATCAGATTGCTTGACTGAATAGGCATGAATGAATGTCATCTCTGAATGATTAACAGAATAATCCTTCATAAATTACCTCGGACCACAACAAATTTAATCGCACTTCAATCTCAAAGTATATAGAACAACATTTCAGATTAAAAAAAACATGATTGGAAATCAAAGCCATTGGTCAGAGCCATAAGTCTGTCAGTCTCTGCAAGTCCATTGGGGTCATCAAAGGCCCAAGTATGCATCTGAATGCACTGGCTGCTGGGGACCAAAGACAGCCTGTGGAGTTAGGAGACTGTATATATGTGTGTGAGTGGAAAGGAGGAACATGATTTGTTTTGTTGTTGTGGTTTTGTTGCTTGTTGTGTTTAGCGTTGCATTATGGGCATGCTATGTTGGCACGATGACATTTGTGGCTGTGTTAGCTGTTTATGCAAACAATACATTGCAGTGTATATTTCGATGTACACAACTTCAATCTTGATCTTGATAGCAAAATGCAATGGATATAACAACCCTGAAATATAAACAGAAAATGTTGGTGAAACTGAGCAAGTCAGAGAGCAGCTATAGAACATGAAAAGCAGAGTTAAAGGCTGATTCTTGCAAGTTGTGTGATGAAGGGTCTTCAGCTTGAAGAGTTGATTCAGTTTCTTTCTCCACAGATACTGCCTGGCTAGCCAAATATTTCCAGCATGTTCTGTTTGCTTTCAGATTTCCAGCATCTTCCTTTTTATTGTCATTAGTTGTTGCCTGCGGTGCCAAAGGAAATGGCCAGGATTCAGCCATCTCAAAGGAAATAGGTGCAGGAAAGAAATGCACCTATTGAGTGATAGGTGGAAGGTGAAGGAACACAGTCTTGCTGGGTCTCCCTGGAATTCAAATGGGAAAGCGACAAGTGCAACACACAGTAATTTTCAAGGAGGCTTTAGCTTTGCATTCCAGGAAATTAAAGGAAGCGAGAAACAGAAGTGCAGTTTGTTGATGAGAACAATTCCATCGATGCTGAGTCAAATAGGGTTGAAAAGATGCAAATGGGGGAGAGATAAGCATAGATATGGGTTACAACCTGCGTACAGGGTAACCACAAGCAAATTATTTTTAATTTTACCCTCTTTGATGTATAAATTGCTTGAGTTGCAATGTCACCATATACCACAATGAGGTTCATTTCATTGTGGCATTAGTGCGAAGAAAAGGTGTACAATAACTCCGCCATGGACATTCCCAAGCCTGGCTGCAAAAAGAAGAGTGCTGGGCATGGGGCTAGTAACCCCACATAAAACCATCCCATAAAACCCAGAGCTACAGAAACAGCACAGAAGCTCCCAAGACCTCATCCATGGGAGGGAGAATCTTCGAAAGATTGCCCAAAGGACTCTGGTGAGCTGCTGTCAGTGGTCTATGCCCCTGCAGGGGTGATAAGCTTAACTCATTAACTAAAGAAATATGATAGAATGTATGAGAAGCTACACATAAATGAAGGTGGATAAACAACCAATGTGCAACTTATACAAATTACCATTCCGGGTCATTGGTGTTTCCATGCCAGGCTGTGATGCAGCCAGTTAGGATACTCTCCATCGAGCATCATATGGAAGTTCATCCAGGTTCAATTCCTGCCACTGTCTGTAAGAAGTCTGTACATTTTCCTGGTGACCACGCAGATTTCCTCCAGGTGCTCCAGTTTCCTCCCACATTCCAAGGACATACGGTGTAGCGTTAGTAAATTGTTAGTACCGGAAGCGTGGCAGCATTTGTGGGCTGCCCAGCACATCCTTGGACTGTGTTGGTCGTTGACACAAAATGGAAGTTTCCTTTGTATGCTTCCATGTTTTTATGTACATGGGACAAACAAAGCTAATCTTTAAATCTATAGGGTAAGTTTGTCAGTTAAATGGCACTCGTGTAGTACATGAAACATTGAGCAGGGTATGCCCTTTCTCCTAGGATGCTACACCAGACTCTTCCTCACACATCGATCAGACCTCACCCTTCCCTGCACAGTTGTCTGCCAATCTAAGACGTATGGGTTAGAAAGTTAATTGGTAGCGAGCTTGTTATGCTGAAAGGGCCTGTTACTGTGCTGTATTTCTAAATAAAATAAAATCAATCAATAAATAAGACCGCAAAGGGCCGAATGATGGAAGCAGACGAGACATTGCGAACGTTGTGGGAGTGCAGAACAGCAGGGAGATGCTATCCCAGCGGCTCTGTGGACTTGGTGGAGTATGTGGAAAGCTCCGATACGAACGAGTAATTGAATGCAAACCATTACATAGACTGAGTGGAAAAGAAGGCTTGGACACTGTGAGGCCAAGTAGGGTGAGAGGACGCAGTGAAGAGGATGTTGCACATTTCCTTTTTGACTCTTGTTTGTGTAGTTTTGATTGCCCTTGAGAAAATAGCATTGAGCTGCTTTCTGGAACTACTGCTGCCTTTCCAGAGAGTGAACTGTCAGGCAGAGCGTTCCATCATACAGACCCAGAAAAGATGAGCCGCGATATATTTCCGTGCACAGGAGTACAGAAGCCTTAGGTCCCAAAACACCAGGTTCATGAACAGTTGTCACCCTACAGCCGTCAGGCTCCTGAAACACTACTTTGAACTGACTCTATAACCTACAGATTCACAATTAAGGACTCTTTTTCACTGCAGTTTCTCAATATCATTTTTATTCGCAGAGCTTGCCTTCTTTTACACATTCGTTGGTTGTAGTCTTTGTTTATATATAGTTTATTGTAAAACTCTATTGTATTTCTTTTTTTCCTGGAAATGCCCGCAATAAAATGGATCTCAAGTTAGTACATAGTAACATATACTTATTTTAGTAATAAATTTGTTTTGAACTTTGAACTTTGATGTCAGGATGGTGTGCATTTCAGAAGGGAACCTGCAAGTGGTGGCATTCCCAAGCTCTTGCCGTCCTCGTCCTTTCTGATGGGTGAAGATGCAGTTTGGGGAGGAGCTGATAAATAGCCTGGTGAGTAACTGCAGTGCATTTTGTTGGTGAGAACAATTCCAGTGATGCAGAATCAAATAGGATAGAAAAAATGCAAATGGAGGAGAAATAAGCATGGATTTGTGTTGGTAGAAATGCATTTACTCAAGCTGAGTATGATGCTCTCCAAAGGGTTATTCCCTTAATGGCCAGTGCCCTTGCAGGACTTCATTAAACGTGGGGAGGCTGATGCACAGACAGCCACTGCATGGTCCTTGATAGATCAGAGCCAGGGCCCACTGGCATGGAATGCAAAATGACTGGGGACCCCTCACTGCTACAGCCTTCCTCCACCTTCACTGTCATTGTGAAGTCTCATCATCTTCCACCAGCTCCATTGCTGAGGTGTTGGTTGGATTGCTCCCTTTCTGGAATCCCCCCCCCCCCCTTGACCTTACTGCCATGGGTGACTCTACCATGTGCTACGCTCCTGATGGCATCACTCTTGGGATCTCAGGAACTCACAAGATTCTCCACCATGACAAGGTGACAATCCTCAGAGGACCGGAAGACCACAATCTGTGCAGATTGGTAATAGCATCTCCTCCTTGCTGACAATAAACACTGGTGCGCTTAGCCATGACTGTGTAGCTAGGCATAGCTCAAATGCCATCTATAAACTTGCAGAGGATACAACCATTGCTGGCAGAATCTCAGGTGGAGATGAGGGAGTGTACAGGAGCAAGATATACCAGCTAGTTGAGTGGTGTCACAGCAACACTCTTGCACTCAACATCAGTAAGAACAAAGAGCTGATTGTGAACTTCAGAAAGGAGAGGACAAGGGACCACGAACCAATCATCATAGAGGGATCAAAATGGAGAGAGCGAGCAACTTCAAGTTCCTGGATGTCCAGATCTCTGAAGATCTAACCTGGTCCCTACATATCAATGCAGATATGAAGAAAGCAAGACAAAGGCTATATTTCATTAGGAGTTTGAGGAGGTATGATTTGTCACCTAAAACACACAACCTCTATCAGAAAGGCGGGGTATTAAGGACTCCCATCATCCTCTTCTTGTTACATGCACCTGTTAGGGTGCATTCTCCAGTTACCTTATAAGGTAACTATAGCCTTCAGCCAGGAGCAGATGTCATCAGGTGGTTCCCAACCTTCACCGAGTGTTTTGACCCTTAACCACAACACTCTCCAGTTGGTGGGCCGGCAGTGGTGGCCAAATCACTGCTCATCTGCTCCTGGCTTCCAGTTTCCCTCCTCTCGCCTACTCCAATCCAACAAGAGGCTCGTTCTGCCTCTTCCCCCATCCTACGAGCTGCTTGTTTTTTACTCCCTTCGTCCAGGCCCAGGTCTGACAAAAACTGCCATGCTGATTTGGCTGGGAAACCTCTGCAGCCGATCTCCACAGGGAACAACCATGCCTGCCATCCCTTGTCTTTACACTCCTGCACTAAGGGCTGGTACTTCAAGGCCTTTCTCTCGTGGGCCTCTTCTCACCCCTCCTCCCACGGCATAGTCAGCTCAACCGGAATTATTTTCTTGTCTTCGGTTGACCACAGTACAATGTTCAGGCGTAGGGTTGTGTGCACCACATCTGGGAACTGCAACCTCCTTCCCACATCGACCCTCATCTCCCAGGACCTGGCTATTAGCAGCAGATTGGGCTTTGGTTGTTTGGTTACGAAAGGCCTGGCTCCCTCTTTGATGAAGGTAATGGCCCTCCTCAAATCTGTGCCAGCCGTCCTCTTCTTGCATCTCTCCTGCTCTAGTGTGTCAGCAAGAGCCAGAAGCACCTTGTCATGGCGCTACCTATACCATCCTTGAGTCAGAGCTGTTTTACACCCGGACAGTATATGAGCCAGTGTCCCCTTTTGACCACAGAGCTTACAGTTTGGGTCCTCCCTCATCCCCCATGTGTACAGATGTAACGGTTACCATCTCATTGTTACCGTCAGGAAAGAGGTACAGGAGCAATTCAACAACAGCTTCTTCCAGTCCGCCATCCAATTCCTAAATGAATATTGAACCCATGGACACTACCTCACTTCTTCATTATTTCTGTTTTTGCACTATTTTTAATTTAACTACTTTATACTTCATTGTCGCCAAACAATTGATACTAGAATGTACAATCATCACAGTGATATTTGATTCTGCGCTTCACGCTCCCTGGAGTACAAATCGATAGTAGGTATTAAAAATTTTAATTATAAATCATAAATAGAAAATAGAAAAGGGAAAGTAAGGTAGTGCAAAAAAACCGAGAGGCAGGTTTGGATATTTGGAGGGTACGGCCCAGATCTGGGTCGTATACTTAATATACATATATATACTTAATGTAATTGATTTACTTTTTTTAACTTCTTTTCCTATGTTATCATGTAATGCATTGTACTGCTGCTGCTAAGTTAAAAAATTTCATGACACATGCCAGTGATATTAAACCTGATTCTGTTTCAGATTTGGGTTACAACCTGTTTAAGGGTAACCACAAGCAAGTAATTTTTATTTCACCCTCTTTGATCTCCTTGTGCAATTAGATCCTGGATTTCCTCACTTGCGGACCCCAGTCAGGTCAGATTGGCAAAAACATCTCCTCCACAATCTCCATCAGCACAGGTGCACCCTGCTTAGCCCCTGCTCTATATGCTTTACACCTACGGCCCAGTATATCACTGGTAAAGCCCTCCCAAATTTCAAAGGTTCAAAGGTCGAATTTCATGTCAGGGAAATG
Organism: Mobula birostris; assembly: GCF_030028105.1. Lineage (NCBI taxonomy): Eukaryota > Metazoa > Chordata > Chondrichthyes > Myliobatiformes > Myliobatidae > Mobula > Mobula birostris. The sequence continues at coordinate 51,646,751 of NC_092385.1, forward strand.
TATACAATATACATCCTGAAATGCTTTTTCTTCTTGGAATCTCAGGAACTCACAAGATTCTGAGCCTAAAATTTTGAGCACAGCTACATGAAACATCTGGCTGGTGGCGCCGCGACATCAGCGCCGGACTCCAGAGCGAAGCTTCCCGAGTTTGAATCTAGTCAGGCCGCTCCCAGGCATGTTTTCCATCCGTGCCGGGTTGCTTGTCGAGCTTGCAGCTCGGCCTCGTAAAAAAAACTGCGCTGTGAGAAGGACTTGGGGGACCACTAACAGAATCTTTCCTCCAAGAAACCACTTGAAAAGTGGTCGCCGAGGCTCTGGCAGAGTATGGCACACAAAAAAAAACATGAAACTCTGTCATAGAAAAGCAGCATCCATCATCAAAGATCCTCACCACCCAGACCATGCTCTTTCCTCACTGCTGCCATCGGGTAGAAGGTACAAGTGTATCAGGACTCGTACCACCAGGTTTAAGAACAGCTACTACCCCTCAATTATCAGGCTCTGGAACAAGGCTCAACACTCATTCTATTCCTGGTGTTCCCACAGCTGATGGTCTCATTTTAGGGACTCTCTATCTCGTTATTTCATGTTCTCATTATTTATTGCTGTTTATTTATATCTGCATTTTCAGAGTTTGTTGTCCATTGATCCTGTTTACAGTTACTGTTCTATAGATTTGCTAACTATGCCAGCAGAACCTCAGGGTTGTGTGTGGTGACATGTATGTACTCTGATAATAAATGTTACTTTGCACTTTGAACTTTGATCTACATGTGCCTACCAACTTACCGTTCCACAGTTATGCATTACCATCTGCTACTCTTTCTAAAACGATTTATCTATAGGTACCTAAACTATTTATCAATCCTGATTGCAATTGTGCTATTTACCCATAGGTAGGAACACAGGAAGGTCCAATTAAACCTTGCCTCATACAGGCTAATTGGAGAAGCCTTAATACATATCCTGATCAAGACATGACGAACTTAGCTGGCCCTCAGGATTTTATAAAAAGATTAGCTCCAATATTCACTGGATAAGTTCAGGGACCTATCAGTCAATTCAATCTGAGACCCTTGGCCATATGCACATGATTGCTTACAAGTAGGTTTACTAATTTCATTCTGTATCTGGAAGAAAGCATCGAGTAAGAAGAGAGGAAAGATTGATGTATGAATCATTTCAGATCATAGATATAAAATTATCACATTCATCTGCACACATAAAGAAGACCCAAGGGACATCCTGTCTATAGTAATTCAGTTGTACGTTCGAACATAGAACATAATGTAGAGCACAGAATGTTACAGCACATTACAGGCCCTTTGGCCCACGATGTTGTGCTGACCCATTAACCTACTCTAAGTCAGCTCTATGAACTTGCACAGCAACTTTGATGGATCTATGGATGTGGGCCAAAGATTCCACCCTTCCTGAACGTTACTTTATTGAAGCCATAGAATTATCTCCTGCTTCTTTGTGTACTGATTTAGACACCATTCACAACATATTTTGAAGAAAAGAACAATTGACTTTGGAATTGCAGGCTTATGAAAAACAAACAGCTCAAGAATTTACATCACTGCCAGAGAAAAAGAATGAGGCCCATTTTTTGTCCTTACCTTGGATGAGAGAACTAGTTCTGTCTGGGTAGCCTCCAACCTGATGGCATGAACATTCCGGTAAAAGAATCCTACCTCCCTCCCCTCTTCTTCTATTCCCCACTCTGGCCTCTTAACTCTTCTCACCTACTTATCTCCTTCCTCTGGATCCCCTCTTCCTTCCCTTTCTCCCACGGTCCAGTCAGATGGTCCCCTATCAGATTCCTTCCTCTCCAGCCCTTTTACCTTTCCTACCTAACTGGCTTCACCTATCACCTTATAACTATCCTCCTTCCCTTCCCCCTACCTGTTGTAATTCCCCTACTATTCCAGTCCTGAAGAAGGGTCGCAGGCCAAAACGTCGACTGTTTATGCATTTTCATATGTTGAGTTCCTCCAGCATTCTGGCTGTGTTGCAAAGGATGACTTTACCTCTGCTAAATGGGACGCACATGCTTGCTTATTATAGCCTTTAAAAATCTCAAAATACCTTAAAGTTGCTGGAGTACATTCAAAATGTAATCATTGTTGATTTGTGGGAATATAAATAGGATAGTTACCTCCAGGCACTCTGTAGCCATTTTAGTGTTTAGATTACAGAATGACCATACCGTAAAAGTTCTGTATACCAAATGTAGTGAATGTTACATGAGGGAACTTTAAAATTGAGGGCAAATAGCATCTAAAGTGCAAGGCCACCAAACCTTTTAATATTTTTGACAAATAACATGCAAGTTAATTGGCTCTGCTTGGAAATGAATCTCGGTCAACAATACAAAGCCCAGAATTATGACCTCACCCCGTCTACAGTGGCTCTTTTGTATTCCCTGAGTAATTCAAGGCCTTTGTGTAGAGAAAGGGAAAAAAAGAAAAAAAAAGCTCCCCTTTATCAGCAATTAATTTGTCCGATTTGTTTTAGAAGAAATGTTGCAAGGTTCACTCTGCAGTTCTGTGTTTCGCAGTCCCAGCCTGCTCACATTCACTGCAATTCACTATACATTAAAGGAGATTTAGAACATTATTATTATTTGTAGAAACAAAACACCAAGGAATTAAATCAGAGGAGTAGTGAAATCACTGAAGTCAAGTATGATGTTCTCCTAAGGGGGTTGTCTATTGGTGGGTCCACAGTTGGCTGCAAAGGCCAGCCCGGGATCCCCATAGTTTGGTGCAGTTTAGGGTGGGTTAGCTTAATGGGGAACGCCTGCGCATGACTTTGTCTAATCCATGGGGAGTCAACACATGGCCCTTGACAGATCAGTGTCGGGGTCCAGTGATGTGGAATACAAGACAGCTGAGACTTCACTGCTGTTGTGATGTGCCACCATTTTCCGTCAGCTCCGTTGTTGAGGTTTTGATTGGATTGCTCTTTGTCTGGAATCTCCTCATTGACCTTACTGCCGTAGGTGACCCTGCCACAAGCTAAGTTGCAGATGGCTAAACTCGAGGTGACTTTGCTTTTGAGATCTCAGGACCTCGCAGGTCTCTCCACCACAGCAAAGTGACAGTCCTCAGAGAGAGAAATCAGAGTATGAGCCAGGGAAGGGTTGCTACTTCCTAAGTAAGTAAATAAATCACTCAGCATTTTGACCACTGTGTTATAACTCCATAAGATATAGGATCAGAATTAGGCCATTTGGCCCATCGAGTCTGCTCCACCATTTCATCATGGCTGATCCAATTTCCCTCTCAGCCCCAATCTCCTGCCTTCTCCCCATATTCCTTCATGCTCTGACCAATCAAGAATCTATCAACCTGTGCCTTAAATATACATAAAGAGTTGGCCTCCACAGCTGCCTGTGGCAACAATTTCCACAGATTCACCACTCTCTAGCTGAAGGAGTTCCTCCTCATCTCTGTTCTAAAAAGACACCCCTCTATTGTGACGCTGTGTCCTCTGGTTTTAGACACTCCCACTATAGGAAACATCCTCTCCACATCCTCTCTGTCAAGGCTTTTCATTATTTGATAGGATTCAATGAGGCCACCCCTCATTCTTCTGAATTCTAGTGCCATCAAACACTCTTCATATGACAAGCCATTCAACCCTGGAATCATTTTCATGAACCTCCTTTGAACCCTCTCCAGTTTCAGCACATCCTTTCGAAGATAAAGGACCCAAATCTGCTCACAATACTGCAAGTGAGGTCTCACCAGTGCTTGTTGGGCATTCTTAATTGATCATGAAATACTACACATATACATATAATTAATAAGTTTTTATATATATATATTTAAGTGAGAAATCTATATATATATTAATAAAAAATATCCTTCATACCAAATCTCAGCGTAGTTCCTAGTTAGTGGAATACACCATAATTTTTAGTGAACTTTAATTAACTACTGTTTCCAAAACTAAAGCAATTCTTTTGCTTCTGGAGAAAGAGGTGGGGTTAACATTGCAAATTGATGAGCTGCTGCGAGGCTCCAAGATAAACTGGAAAGGCTGGTTATTTTAAGTTTGCGGATTCAGTGTTCGATCCAGTAAGAAAATCAGATCCTGTTCGACAAGACTTTATTTGAAGAATGTTTACCAATGACTTGGACACTGGTATGTGTCTGCAACATGTAAATGATTGGCATCAGAAGGCATGATGGGACTGGCAAGGGGGCAGAGCTCTGTAATAAGTGTTGCGACACTGCTGATGTTCTGCAGCTTCTTGAATGCTGATGAACTGTTTGACATAGACTGCAAGTGAGAGAGGGAAGGAGAGTGAGGGATAGGCCGCAGCAACACTCAGCAATCATCCATTGGAGTATGGGCCACAGAACAAATACGTATAAAAGAGCTTGTATCCGAACAGACACAGACAAGCACAAATTAATTCTTCTCGGGCTTCTAACCAGGTACAGATATCAATTTTAAGCAACATTTCAATGACAAACACTGCCATCTTCATCAGGAATGATGCTTGGGCACATCTAGTGCTCTAGTATTCATACCCCTGTCACCTAACCCTCCTGATTGGTTAGTCCATGTCCAATCAGGTTTCCACTGTCGCACCTTGTTTACAATCGAATTCCAGTTCTTACTTAGAGTGAGGCATTCATCTTTGTTAAAATCTTTTTTCCCTAGTTTTATTTCAATGGCTTCCTTTATCAGGCAGTCCTAAAAGCTATTGGTGCAGCACAGTAGCTTTCTGTCGTTGAAGTCAATCCTATGGCCATTGTGAGTGCAGTGTTCTGGTATCACTGATTTCTCCGGGTAACCCAAACGGATACACCTCCTGTGCTTCTTGATGCGGGTTTCCACTGTGCGCACTGTCTGGCTGATGTATGCTGCTCTGCATTCACAGGGAATCCTGTAAACCTTTGACCCACATAAGCTGTGATTTGAGCTTCCTTACGTGTTTGTGAATGGTATTAAGCCAGTATTTCTTCAGGACTTACTCACATGGACTTATACTTCAGCAATAACCATCACCATCACACTGCCCAACCGTTCTTTCTACTTTGATTAACTGTGCGAAAACTATTCAAACCCAGAGAGTCTCCACAAGGAAGTAAGATGATTACCATGACGTTCCTACAGAATGGCTACAAGCCGAAAGAATTCAATCGGGCCCTTAAAAGGTCTGACGGAAAAACCAGGAAACCAAACAAAGAGGAGGAACCCAATCACAAACAAGAGAAAATCTACACATGCTGGAAATATCAGCAACACACACAAAATGCTGGAGGAACTCAGCAGGCCAGGCAGCATCTATGGTCCTGTTAAAGGGTCTCGGCCTGAAACGTCGACTGTACATTTTCCATAGATGCTGCCTAGCCTGCTGAGTTCCTCTATCATTTTGTGCATGTTTAATGAGGAAGAACACTTCGCTACTGTCTGCCTTCCCTATATTTCCACTGTTTCTGGAAGGATCACCAGTATCCTGAAGAAATACCAGATTAATACTATCCACAGCACGTAAGGGATGGAAGGGGGGGTATATGTACCACTGGGGTAGGCATGCCTAGCCATCATCCCTGATGAAAATGGCAGAGTTTGTCACTGAAATGTTGGTTAAAATCGATATCTGTACCCGGCTGGAAGCCCAAGAGGAATTTATTTGTACATATGTTGGGAAAGCGCTAGATCCTTTTTCACACAATTGCACAATCATACCCATAATATTATGTCAGTACATTCAATTATGCTCCCATTTACATAACTGAATGCACTAACATAATATTGTCATAGCTTCAAAGACCCAGATACAACCTTGGCCTTCCAGCAATGCCTGTGCAGACTTTGCACATTCTCCCAGTAGCCGTTTGAGTTTCCTCCAGGTGCTCTGGTTTCCCACAGGGTCAGGCCATAAAGGGATGAAAGTTGGTAGGATGAGGCCACTGTAAATTACCTGTGGTGTATCCTTGAGTGATTCTACATCCGTGGGGAAATTGGTGGAAATTGGGGCCTGATGATTAGTATGGATTTGGTGGCTTAAAGGAGCTGCTTCAATGCTGTAGGACTTTATGACAGCACATACAAAAAAGGTACACTCAGCAGACTTGATAGGCCATATGGCCTAGTCCTGTTCCCATACCTTATGGTATTAAAAATAATTGCTCTTATAAATATCATAAATGTAAAAAATATACAGTATGTTGTTAGAAATGGTTGGTAGTGCACATGACTAGTAGTTCAGAGGTTTAGAGACATGAGTTAATTTAAATACAAATGAATTAGTAACAATAATTATGAACTTCTTAAAACAAAGTCGTGTTGCTTATTTACATATATTCATTGTTTTACTATTAATACAATTATAACTGAAACAGATTGAAATAAATGAAGCATTTTAGGAAATATATTCAAAAATTATCAACATTATTCTTTTAAAAATACTAATTGAAATACAGTGGATTCCAGTTAATTGGAACACATCAGGACCAGAACATTTTGGCCCCATTAAGCAGTTGCCTCACCTACCACTCACTCTCTGTGTAAATAAAACCTACCTCTCACAGTTCCCCTGGGAAAAAGGTGCTGCCAGGCAACTCAGTCTGTGCCACTTAATCAAGTCCAAAGAGAAACAGGGAAAAGAGGGCTTTTGGATACAGCAGAGTAACTGACATGAAAGCTGAACCCAGCTACTGCATTTTGTTGAATGGTAAGATGTGAGGGGCCAAGTGGCCTATTCTGCTTCTCTTGTCACTGATAAACACCATCGCTTCTGAGCTTACAACAGAGGAGATCATTAAGTAGCTGCTGATGGCAGAGTCCCAAGGTATTGTTTGAAGAGACCGTGCAATGATGCCCTGAGGCTGAGACGACTGGTTTCTAAAACCTTTGCAATCTTCCTCATGCCATGAGGAAGGAGAGCCTAATTCAGTGGAGGCAGTGTACGATGTGCTTCCAAGCCCATCAAACCTGCACACATGGGGCAAGGCAAAGTCATCTGCGTGCCCACTGTGCTCCAAGCGAGGAACCCTGGAGCACATGCTCAGCGGCTGTGCAAGGGCACTTGGTAAGGGACGGTACAGGTGGAGGCATGGTCAGGTCCTGAAGACCATCGCTGAAGCCGTCAGCGCAGGAGTTGAGTGGGCGAAGTGGTCCTGACCCTCCAAGCAGACCATTGCCTTTGTCAGAGCTGGGGAGCAGCCAATACCTACCAAAAGAACATCTGCAGGCATTCTGACCTCTGCAAGGGACTGGCAGCTGTTGGTGGACCTCGAAGGGCAGCTGAAGTTCCCCAACCATATCGCAGCCACCACCCTGCCACCAGACATTGTCCTAGTGTCTGAGTCTACTAAGCAAGTGGTGCTGCTGGAGCTGACAGTCCCATGGGAAGATAGCTTGGAGGAGGTCTTTGAAAGGAAGCTCTCCAAGTACGCAGGACTGGTCAGCAACTGTCAGCAGGCTGGATGGAGAGTGAGGTGTCTCCCAGTGGAGGTTGGTTGTAGGGGATTCGTAGCCCGTTCTTTAGTTAGAGCCTTCAGCAATTTGGGCATCGAGGGAGAGAGGAAGAGGAGAGCCATCCGCAGTATCACCGATGCGGCAGAGAGGGCCTCAAGATGGCTGTGGCTCAAAAGAGGGGAGCCATGGAGCCATAAGTAGCTAGCCATCTGGACACAAGCTGGGGTCTGATCAGCCCCGGATGGGTCACCTGGAGGAGGTTGTACGATGTTGAAAGACCCGAAACACCCGATGATTCCAGGAACATCACTGAAGATGTGTCCAGAAGCATCAATAGATGTATGTACACAGCAGTGTGCATTTTAATTAGCAACTTGATACAACTATGCATTATTTAAATTGGAGTCACAATATTGTGATGCTGGAGACCAGCTGGGTGAATAGGGTCAGATTTCTTCCATCAATGATTTTGTATAAACAATAACTATTTATTTTATGGGCATGTTGTTCCTAATAGATTTTTATTTCATGTTTACTTAAGTAACTAGTGCAGGGTTGGCATGCTCAAGATGACACATGCAAAAGTTCTGTTGGCATGCGACGTGTAGTGCTGCTCCTAGGTTCTTTAAACCCTACCCGGAATCAAAAGAAACATAATAATTACCTTCACTGCCAAATGAAGCAGTAAGTGATTGTTTACAACCAAAGAGCAAAGAGGTGTTTCCATAGGAAACATCTCTGACCATCTTGGCACCAGCTAGACAGTTAAGAGAACGTGACAGTGGATGTCCTCACATTTTACTGGACTGTATTCCACCTGCTGCCTCCTCTCAGATTCACCTAGCCTGTTAATATCCTCCTTTGAATCTCCATCACTGCCACCTGGTTTTGTGGCCTCAGGTAACCTGGGTGGATTTCTTGGTCACATCATCCAGATCACTGAAGTAGATTGGGACCAACTGGGGCCTTTGTCCATGATAGTCTTCCAGTCCAACATCCAGGCGGACATCCCGGCTCATCCCACAGATGTCCCATGTCCACATGCGGAGTGGAGACTTGAGACTTTGGCTAGTCCTCTATTTCTCCTGCATCCCTATTTCTAAACCCCTAACCTGACCAGTAACTCCCCTCTGTCCCCAAAGACCATCAGATGAATCCAAACAAACGCTTGCAAACAACTAAGGCTGAGCTTGCAACTTTGCTCCCTTTTTGTTAATCAAATCTCTGTCCACATGTATATCAGCTGCCAAGGGTCCAGTTCCATTTGGAATTCAGAAAATGAAGTTTTTGTTTGTGATTAGCCTGAAAATCCTAGAAGAGCAAGTTAGAAGATGTCAAATAATACTCAGTTCCTCACAAGTTCCAGGTTTTACCTGTCTTTAGCCGAGAGACAGTCAAACCACTTGCCGTGACATTTCTGTGACCATATCTCTGATGATCAATGTCCCCCAATGGGTCACCATTGATAACAAACTGAACTAGAATGTCTGCATAGATGCTGTGATTTTGGACAAGTTAGAGGTTAGTTACTCTGCAGTGAGTGACTCACCTCCTGATTTCCCTGAAGATTTCCAAAAATGCACAACAATTGTAATCTGAGGACATGATCTTCACTCAGCTGAACTAGTGAACTGTATGATACTCTTTGACGATGTCAAGAATGAAGAATCTCAGTTAATTTGCAGTTACCCACCAACTTAAATGTTGATTCTCTTCACCATTGATGCACCATACCGACCTCTGCAATATTCCCATAAACAATATACTAACATTTCTTTGAGAGAACCTCCTGAAGTCATGGATTCCATAGCCAGGCAGGCACTAGGGAACAACTCCTTTGCAACTCCCTTTCTGTATGCTATAGTACTATTATCATCATCACTATGTGTCATGTCATATGACGTAGGCGATCATGATCTCATGACCATGATTGTTTCTGGCAAAGTTTTCTACAGAAGTGGTTTGCCATTGCCTTCTTCTGGATAGTGTCTTTACAAGATGGGTGACCCCACAGCTATTATCAATACTCCTCAGAGATTGTCTCCCTGAGGTCAGAGGTCATATAGCCAGGACTTGTGATATGCACCAGCTGCTCATATGACCATCCACCACCTGCTCCCATGACCTGATTGGTGGTGTAAGAAGGTGCTGCATCTTGCCCAAGGGTGACCTGCAGGCCAGCAGAGGGAGGGAGCACTTTATACCTCCTTTGGTAGAGACTTGTCTCCAGCTTGTCATCCCTACTATACTATATATAAACTAATATAGAGTACTACAAAGTATATTAACTTGCAAATTTATTGCTGAATTTTTAATGTCCCTGGTTCAAAATCCTGGCACAGTGACGCAGCCGCCTCACAGAGCCTTAGACCCAGGCTCAATTCTAACCTCTGGTGCTGACGCATTTTCCCTGCGACTGCATGAGTTTTACTGTTCCATGTTCAAGTTCTTGAGTGTCAATATCTCTGAAGATTAATCCTGAGATCAACATATTGATGCAATTACGTAAAAGGCATGCCAGCAGTTATATTTCACGAGGAGTTTGAGGAGATTTGGTATGTCATCAAAGACTTTCACAGATTTCTAATTCTAACAAATGTTCAATGGAGAGCATTCTGACTGGTTCCATCACCTTCTGGTATTGAGGCCCAAATGCCAGGTCCATCAATGGCATGAGCTTCCCCACCATCGAGCACATCTTCAAAGGGCAGTGCCTCAGGAAGGCAGCACCCATCATTATGATGCAACACACACAAAATGTTGGAGGAAATCAGCAGGTCAGGCAGCATGCACGACAATGTATAAACAGTCTACGTTTCGGGTCGAGACCCTACATCAGGACAGGAATGGAAGGGGGAAGATGCCAGAGTGGAAAGGTGGGGAGGGGGAGGAGGACAAGCTAAAAGGTGGTAGGTGAGGCCAGGTGGGTGGGAAAGGTAAAAGGTTAAAGAAGAATGAATCTGATAGGAGAGGAGAATGGACCAGGTGAGAAAGGGAAGGAGGAGGGGCACTAGGTAAGGCAGGTGAAGAGGTACGAGGCCTCAGTGGGGAATAGAAGAAGGGAGGGCAGAAAAAAATCTAGAAGGAGAAGTCAGTGTTCATGCCATCAGGTTGGAGGCTACCTAGGCAGATGATGAGGAGATGCTCCTCCATCATGAGGTGGCCTCATCATAGCAGAAGAGGCGACCATGAATTGACATGTCGGAACGAGAATGGGGATAGGAATGAAAATGATGGACTACTGGGAAATTCCACTTTTGACGGATGGAGCAGAGGTGCTCCACAAAGTGGTTCCCCAATTTACAGCATCGTAGAGGAGGCTGCATTGGGAACACTGGATACAGCAGATGACCCCAACAGATTCATAGGTGAAATATTACCTCACCTGGAAGGACAGTCTGGGGTCCTGAATGGAGATGAAGCAAGAGTGAATGGGCAGGTGTAGCATTTCTGTCGCTTGCAGGGATATGTGCCAGGAGGGAGTTAGTGGGGAGGGACAAGGGAATCATGGAGGGAGTGATCCCTGTGGAAATCAGGGAGTCGGGGATCCTATTGAAAATGGTGGAAGTCATGGAGAATGATGTGTTGGATGCGTAGGCTCACGGGGTGGTAGGTGAGGGCAAGAGGAGCTCTATCCCTGTTAAGGCAGCAGCAAGATGTGGTGAATGCGGATATCTGGGAAATGGAAGAGATGCAGGTGAGGGTAGCATCAATGGTAGAGGAAGGAAAACCCCATTCTTTGAAGAAGGAGGACATCTTTGATGTCCTGGAAAAGAAGGCCTCAGCCTAGGAACAGATGCGGTGGAGATGAAGGAACTGAAAAAAAAGAATAGCATTTTCATAAAAGACAGGGTGGGAAGAGGTATAGTCAAGCTAGCCGGGGGTAATTGGTAGGTTTATAAAACATACCAGTAGATAGTTTGTCTCCAGAGAGATTGAAGAAGGGGAGAGAGGCGTCAGAAATATAACCATATAACCATATAACAATTACAGCACGGAAACAAGACATCTCAGCCCTTCTAGTCCGTGCCAAACTCCTACTCTCACCTAGTCCCACCGACCTGCACTCAGCCCATAACCCTCCATTCCTTTCCTGTCCATATAGCTGTCCAATTTAACTTTAAATGACAACATCGAACCTGCCTCAACCACTTCTGCTGGAAGCTCGTTCCACACAGCTACCACTCTGAGTAAAGAAGTTCCCCCTCATGTTACCCCTAAACTTTTGCCCTTTAACTCTCAACTCATGTCCTCTTGTTTGAATCTCCCCCACTCTCAATGGAAAAAGCCTATCCACGTCAACTCTATCTATCCCCCTCATAATTTTAAACACCTCTATCAAGTCCCCCCTCAGCCTTCTACGCTCCAAAGAATAAAGACCCAACTTGTTCAACCTTTCTCTGTAGAAACTTTCTCCACAGAAATGCCCCACCTCCCCCTCGTACCCCATCCGTTATTTATTTTTATACACACATTCTTTATCTCACTCTTCTTTTTCTCCCTCTCTCCCTCTGAATATACCCCTTGCCCATCCTCTGGGTTCCCCCCCACACTTTTCTTTCTCCCTGGGCCTCCTGTCCCATGATCCTCTCATATCCCTTTTGCCAATCACCTGTCCAGCTCTTGGCTCCATCCCTCCCCCTCCTGTCTTCTCCTATCATTTTCAATCTCCCCCTTCCACTTTTAAATCTCTTACTAGCTCTTTCTTCAGTTAGTCCTGACGAAGGGTCTCGGCCTGAAACGTCGACTGTACCTCTTCCTAGAGATGCTGCCTGGCCTGCTGCGTTCACCAGCAACTTTGATGTGTGCTTCTCCACAGATACTTTTTTTTGCTGAGCCAAAGCCTACAACCTTGCATATGAAAATTGATAATCTAATTAGTTAAATCATGACATCTGGTCTCATAATAATGAGGTAATTCAAATCTAAACCATAATACTTCATTGACAAAGATTGTGCAGAAACATTCTGCATCATTAGCTTAAAGCTGTTGGTAATGGTTTTGTACTAGGATGAAAACAATCTGTCCCAGCAATAGTCAATTGTACTAGAACACAAGAGAATCTGAAGAAATGTACCATGTGAATTTAAGGATAGGGTGGAATTCGATTAAATTGAAAAGTTCTCTTGGGTGCACGAAGCAGCACCAATGCAGTCATCAATGTAGCACAGAAAGTGTTAGACAATATTGCCAGAGAAGGCTTAGAACATGCTATTCCACGTAGCTAACAAAAAATGCAGGCACAACTGGCGCCCATGCAGATGGCCAGAGCTGTGTGACAAGTTTGGAGAAAGTGCGAGCGGCTGAAGGAGGAATTATTGAGGATCATTTCTGCCAGGCAGAGGAGGGTGGTGGTGGAGGGAAACTAGCTGGGTCTTTTGTTGAGAAAGAAGTGAAGAGTTTTAAGGCCGCTTAACGCCATCCAGAGCATGCCCTTTTCTTATTACTACCATCAGAAGGGAGGCATGGGAGCCTGAAGCCACTTCTTAGGAACAGTTTTTCCCCTCTGCATTCAGATGTCTGAATGGTCCAAGAACACATGAACACCACCTCATATTTTGCTTTTTTTGCGCTACTTACTTAGTTTTCATGTATTTCACATTGTAACTTACAGTATTTTGTGCCTTGCACTGTACTGCTGCCACTAAACAAATTTCAATAGACAATAGACAATAGGTGCAGGAGTAGGCCATTCAGCCCTTCGAGCCAACACCACCATTCACTGTGATCATGGCTGATCATCCACAATCAGTATCCAGTTCCTGCCTTATCCCCATAATCCTTGATTCCGCTATTTTTAAGAGCTCTATCCATCTCTTTTTTGAAAGCATCCAGGGATTTGGCATCCACAGCCTTCTGGGGCAGAGCATTCCATATATCCACCACTCTCTGGGTGAAAAAGTTTTTCCTCAACTCCGTTCTAAATGGCCTACCCCTTATTCTTAAACTGTGGCCTCTGGTTCTGGACTCACCCATCAGCGGGAACATGCTTCCTGCCTCCAGCGTGTCCAATTCCTTAATAATCTTATATGTTTCAATAAGATCCCCTCTCAGCCTTCTAAATTCCAAAGTATACAAGCCCAGTCGCTCCAATCTTTCAACATATTACAGTCCCGCCATCCCGGGAATTAACCTTGTGAACCTACGCTGCACTCCCTCAACAGCAAGAATGTCCTTCCTCAAATTTGGAGACCAAAACTGCACACAGTATTCCAGGTGTGGTCTCACCAGGGCCCTGTACAGTTGCAGAAGGACCTCTTTGCTCTTATACTCAATTCCCCTTGTTATGAAGGCCAGCATGCCATTAGCTTTCTTCACTGCCTGCTGTACTTGCATGCTTGTATTTCATGACATATATGCCAAGAATAATAAACCTGATTCGGGTTATCTGTCAATATCTCTGCACAACCTTGTGTGTCATCATACATATGTACCTTTGTATGTGTTGTATCTCTAGCATGCACCTGTGTGTGCGTGAGTAATCGAGGTAATGAGTTCAAAAGTCAGCAACTTATGTTGCAGCTGTATAAAACTAGTTAGGCTGCATCTGGAGTATTGCACACTGTTCTGGTCACCCCATTACAGGAAGGACATTGAGGCATTGGAGAGGGTGCAGAAGTGATCTACCAGGATTAAAGGGCATGCGCTATCACGAGAGGCTGGACAAACTTGGGCTGTTTTCTCTGGAGTGGCAGAGGCTGGGGGAGATCTGACTGAGGTTTATCAAATTATGAGAGGCATAGACAGAGGAGACAGGCAATATCTCTTTCCAAGGGTTGAAATGTCTAATACCAGAGGGCATACATTCAAGGCAAAAGGGAGTGAATTCAAAGGAGATGTGAAGACAGGTTTGTTTTTATATACAGAGAGTGGTGGGTGTCTGGCCTGTGCTGCCCAGGTTGGTGGTAGAGGCAGACACATTAAGGATGGTTTGATAGGCACATGAATGGGAGGGTAGTGGAAGAATATTAGACATTGCGTAGGCAGGTTTAGCTGGCCATTTGATTAGTAATTTAATTGGTTCAGCACCACATCGTGGGCCTGTTCCTGAGCTGTACTGTTCTATTATATGTGCTTTTCCACATGCATGACATGCATGTCTCTATGCATGTATATCTGGCTGTATCCCTTTATCAGTGGGTGGGGGTGTGTGTGTGTGTGTGTGTGTGTGTGCAGCTGAGAGAGGGGGAGAGTGTGTGTTTGTAGGTTTATCTCTCCCAGTCTGTCTCTCGCTCTCTCTCTCTTCTTGCCTGTATTTGTATGTGATTGTGTATCCGATGTCTGCCTGCATGGATCTGTGCAAAAACCCGCTTCTCTATGTCTATCTGTGCTTGAATTTCTCTCTCTCTCTCTCTGTGAATTTGCCTTTATAGGTGTGTGGTCTGTATTTCTGTGTTTGCAATTGTTGTGTGTGTGTGTGTTTGTTTTGTCTGTGGTATGTGTCTGCCGCGTGTGCGCGCGCGCGCGTGTGTGTATGTGTGTGTGTGTGTTTGTGGATAAAATATGTGAAGCTAATCTATGTGTCTTTATCGGTGCCAATTTGTATCTACGTGGATGTATCGCGATCTGTGTATCATGTCTGTATCTCAGTGTCTGTGCGTGTTCGAGAGTCTGTCTCGGGGTGCGGGTGTCAGGGCGCGCATATTCGGTTGCTGATGAGGCAGTTTGCTATGTAGCATTAAGGGGATCTTGAAGCTATGCCAGAGCACGCCTTTTTCCAAGAAGCCGAGCCGCGACTTTATTTAGTCGGCCTGCACGTGAAGAAACCGAGCCGGAAACGTGACATTGTCGGGGCAGCGAGAGCGGGTCAGGACAGGGTGAGGCGATGCAACAGCGAAATTAACGAAGGGGGAGAGAGAGAGGCGGGGCGGATGGGCGCTACTAGTCTACTCGGCTGCGAGACCTGGTGCTGCGCTGGCTCTCCTTGTTAATAAATGAAAGGCTGTCTTGCTTAATTATAAGTAGCCACTGTTGATACGTGTAAGGTTGAAGGTGCACGGGTTTATTTGTTGCTGAACGAGGGAAATGTGATACTGTAGTTATTAGAGGAAGGAGGCGGGTCAGATACTAGGGGAAGTGGGCACAGAAGCAAAGCTTGAGGGGCGAAAGGGGGCGTGTACGTCACATCGTGTGTGTGAGTGAGAGAGAGAGAGATGAGGGGCGGGGGTGAGGAGGAAGAGTGATAACGAGAGCAGCAGAGCAGCATCGGCCGGCCCGTGTGGTAATGTCTGGTCTCCAACGGGTGCGGACGTTCCTCTTGTTAGACCCAGATCTCGTTCTGCTCACTCTGTGTGGCAACTATGAGTGATACAATAGTGACCCCCCCCACACACACACATCTCCGCCCCTCAGCACCACCACTTCTTGAAATGATCCACGTCTTTCAGCGCCCTGCGCCGGAGTAAAAGCAAGTCGGGAGGCATCCTTGGGAGGAAAAGTGGAGGCGTTGAGAATGGAAGGAATTTTTTAAAACGTGTAAGATTAATGTAAAAGGGGTAGGATTAATGTAAAAGGGTAGTTGTAAATGGACTTGGCCTGTTTCTGTACTGCACTCTCTGTATGAGTAGAGGTTCCCTAAAGGTTATATACAATATGTTTCACAGTAATACTTGTCTTTGTGGTAACCATTCTATGCAACGTAGACACGAAAGTCTGGTCCTCACTTGCAGCAACTCCGTTTATATAGTGTATTTAGGAAGTTTGCAAGATGCTTCACGGGTAGCAAGCAAACTTCCACACGAGGAGATGTTGAAGACCAAGGAGTTGAGTTTACAGGAGAAGAGAGTCATGAGATTCAAGGGAGAACTCTAAAGCAAGGGGCATTGATAGTGGATGGAAATGCTGTCAGTGATGAAGCAACTCCGTTCAAAGAGAGACCCAGAGGCCGAAATTGGAAAAGCTCATCTATCTCAAGGGGGTTGCAGGGCTAGAAGTGATTACAGAGGTAGGAGTAGCAAGGCTATGGTGGAATTTGAAAACAAGGAAGACAATTCTAAAATTAAACTGTTGTCTAATTGTGAGCCAGGTCAACAACATTTCCCTTATTCTGAACTGCTACAGAATTTTCATAACAAACGTAAATATATTTTCCCCTTGCAAATCAATCTAGATGACACCTGCAAATCACAGTGTCCACACTCTAAGGTTTGCACTGTGGTATTGGCTGTACCTACACTGCTGCCTAGGCTGACTGAAAGAGCAGGAAGTAGTCAGCATCTGAATTTAAATTGTAATAATTAACACGTCGAGGATTCTTTTATAACCTTTTTATATATGTGGCCAAGGATATGGATGATATTAAAATATTCACTCGCACTTTTTAGCGTCGTTGTATTGTTCTGCTGAAAGGGCAGAACAAACTTGTGCTGTTAAATGGTGCCTGACTACTTAACAGTGCACATCATGGGGCAGACTTTAGTTTATTTCTCCTGTAGTTGCTAGAGAACTTCTCCTGTTGCAAGGCACCTGATTTTTCAGCCTTGCCAGGCAAGACACAGGCAACAGAAACTGCTGAAGCAGAACCTTAGGGTTTTAGCTGTGGAGTTAATGACAAACCATCAACAATTCTAAATGGCTGAAGCTTTACTTGGCTAATGAATTTCAATAAATTCCATATTTCATTCATGTAATATGGGTAAAATACATTGTTAACACACATTCCTGTGTTAAATAACTCAAAACACTAATGTTTACAATATGGTCCCACTTCAGAAAGTTTTATTCCTTTAAAGGAACTTTAAAAATTCAAATAACAGGAATTCTGCAGATGCTGGAAATTCAAGCAACACATATCAAAGTTGCTGGTGAATGCAGCAGGCCAGGCAGCATCTGTAGGAAGAAGTACGGTCGACATTTCAGGCTGAGACCCTTCGTCAGGACTAACTGAAGGAAGAGTTAGTAAGAGATCTCACTAACTCTTCCTTCAGTTAGTCCTGACGAAGGGTCTCGGCCTGAAATGTCGACCGTACCTCTTCCTAGAGATGCTGCCTGGCCTGCTGCGTTCACCAGCAACTTTGATGTGTGTTGCTTAAAAATTCAAATTGTCCTTGTTTTTGTAGATCACATTGCGCCAAGACTGGTAGCTTTTTGAACAAGTGGATTATTCCAACAATTAAAATTTTAAGTCTTGAAATTCTACCTCAAGTCTCAGGTTGTGTGAGTTGTTGTTTGAAAACAACAATTATCTGTTACCAAAGAAATCTCTGATAACTCTTGTCATTGTAATTTCCCCTCTCCAACTGCTTTGTCAGTTCTAAAGTTAATGTGAAATTAGCACCTTACGTTATTTATTGTGACAGTGAAGTGGAAACCATGCTGCCATAGTATTGAATTCTTCGGTGTACGACCTGAACCTGGAACTTCAAGGGAGGAGACAAAAATCCTTTCAAAATGGAGTAGAGGAAATGGGCTCCCCAGCCCTGTGCACTGCATGCCCCAATCCATTCCAGATATATGTTTATCTATCCTGTCCAGCTCTCCTTTTTTTGCCAGCATACTAATAAGAACATTGAAAATCCCCATTGTGGCATTGTCCCCAATCAGCTGATAACTGAATTTTTTCACAAGAGGCCAGAGATGACAGTGCAGTGATATATTTAGCTGCCCTTCTTTCCGTTGTTTCAAATCCACTTTTTGTTCTCCTTCATTTTGGCTTTTAAAATCCGTATTATATTTTAAAATTGGAAATAGTCTACACATATAAACTTGAATTATGTTAGCTGCCCTTTTTTATAGCATGATTATGCAATGAGCTAGAAAGTATCCATGTGGAGGATTGAAATAATAGCCCTGGGCATTACAAGATTTTACATTGCCCATGTATGCTTAGTTTTAAATTGATTCATTGACTCAAGATATATAAATTGATATTTAACTGGTAATTTTTACAAGTAATTTGCTTAATTGACCAGTGTGGTGCATAGGTATTGGCTGCCACATTTAACGGTACGTACAAAATTCCACAGGAAAAATATTTTATTAATTGTATTTTTAAATGAATAGTAACATTTATGTATAAACAAAATATGTACAATATTCCATCTGCTGTAAGTTTCCAAAAATAGTCTGTTTACCTCTCCCTATACAAAACTAATCTTCATCTTTTTTTTCAAAACATTACATTCAACCTTCCCATATTATCTGAATTCCATTATTTACACAAATACACGCATTTACCAGCAGATCCATACCAGATATTGAAACCTGAAAGGCAACATCTTTTACGAATGGCAAAGAAAATAAAAAGATTCATTATTTTTAAATACATCTCATTGAAGTACTGTGCGTTAAACAGGCTATCCAGTAATGACTTTGGCATCCTCAAAACCTCAACCAGCTCACCATTCACACGTAACACATCAACATTTACAGCAATTTCTTGCAGTTCTCTCAAACAGTATGCTGATACTTTTAAAAAAAACCACTTCATACATCACTTGTCCTTATTATGGTCACCACTTCCACTCAACAACCCTTTTAAGAGCCTGCAAGGATAGTTACTACTGACTTTTATCAATCCTGCAAAAATACAGGTATATACAGAAGCAGTTACATTTAATATTTGGTGCTTTTAAACTGGGTGGGATCATTTAGCAGCATATCAGTGCTATAGGAAGGGCACAAGTCAGTTCCTTGGCTATTATTACAGCAGAAAGCTTAAGCAGCATCTATAATTTCACCATTTACATTCATTTCACAGACAGTGCGTTTACACCTCTGAAACTATATGAAAGCTTTGGAGGTTTTGTTTAGCTGGGAAATAAGAACGGTGACGGAAAGTTTATTTATTTTTTAATCCATTGCACTTTAAAGCCATTTTTATGCAAAGACTTCACCTCTGAAGCAATCTGCTGTCCATTCCTATAACTGTGAATGAATTATGGTCTCGACAGCCATTTCAAACTGTTTACATTAGCTGAGGCTACAACTGTTGGGAAATGGCGTCAAATCTAAATGTAAACACTAACCAACCTGGGATTACATCATTTTCAAACTAGTTTTAAATTGAGAGATTTTTTTTCATGTAAACACACAAGATCAGTCAAAGTTTCTGTTACGAAAATAAATCAGTCTTTGGGTTCCAAGCTCAGGGACGGGACTTGTTTAGGGACTGGAAGCAGAGCGGATGTGTCCATTGATGGGGAGATGGAGACTGGCGAGGCTCCCCTTTGGGAAATTAAGAGCGGAGAGAGTTTATCGGGGTTCATTAGCCCGGTCAGTGCAGCCGATGCAGGGATCCCAGGGTACAAGACTGGCATGGAGGTTGGGTACCAGCACTTATCCAGCATGGGCATATATGCAGCAGCTGATGGTGGCAACAGGTAAAAAGGCACGCACAAAGGTGGCGGGTGATGACTGAGGAAGCTACCTCCAGCATGGTCACCGTTTGTCATGCGGATATCCTCCTCAGACAGCTCCATTCGAACCTTTTTCATCGGTGGCTCCCCAAATTCTTGTTTAATAGAGACAATCCTCTCCGCTAATGGGTGCTTCAGCTCAGCTTCCCTCTCGGCGCCCTCCAGGTCATGCTTGGAGTCATTTTTATCAGGCTCGCCACCGTACCCGCTGTCAGTGTCGGTATCGCTGCCGCTCTGCTCGCTGCTGGCTGGGCAAGTCCTCTGGATTACAGGCACACAGTTTTTGCCAGGTCCTTCAACCCTGGGCCTGAAATCTCCTTCCAGAAACCGAACTGAGCTCTGCCCTATCCCATGAACATATCCCCCTGTGTGCATGTCTGCTCCCATCTTCTGAAGATGATTTATTAAGTGTGCAGGCTTCACTTCTCTTTGATTTTCATACTTGGCCAAATATTGGAAAACTTCTTTGGCACACATTTGGAATCCAGATTGGAACATCTCATGATTAGACTCCGATGCCTTAGCTGTCTGTTCACCTGAGAAATGGAAAAGAAAATTGCATTAAAACCTGACCTACATAAACTCCATCACAAATGAGACTAATGTTCAGCTACAGTCAAAGGCCACATTTTCTTTCGTTTTAGATTCAATCTTTTTACAGATACTTGATTTGTGGCTCTTGATATTTACAATAATGCATCTGGCAACTAGTTCAGATTCCAGTGAACAGTAAAGTTTTATACATTCTTTATTAATAAAAACAGGATCCTGGAACAACTTGAAAGAATCAAAACAGATTATGTTGAACATGCCAAATAAAATTACCACCATTATGGACTATACCAATCATGTCACTATGACAACAAGTCACTGCACTGGGAATTAAGGTTTCAATGCCAGAATCAAAAGAAATCACAAATCTGCTAACATGCACAGAAAGTTACTAGGTTTGTAACTGAATCTAGAAATGTATTAATATAGGCACATTGTATTGTATTTATGAAGACAAATGTATGCAAAATCCAAACATAGTTCCAGTCTCTGCTTACCAATTTGTAAACCATTCTGCAAGGCTAGTATTTTCTGTTGCTGTTGTTCAATAAGGCCAGTTAATGCCTTCACGTGCTTCAAGGTAAGTTCAAGAACTACAGCCTTTTCCAAATGCCCCAACGTCTGAAATGGAGACAAGTGTGATTAAAACGTGCATAAAATGATGTGGCATCCTGCGAAAAAATATTAAGTGCCTATCCGCCCGTTTAATCAATGGTATCCCACACCCAGCAACGACTTAACAAGTGTACCTGTTTAAGGGATTCCTACAAATTCTAACTAAACAAACAGATTCTAACTAGGCCTATAATTAAGTGTATTGTACCTCATCTTTATAAACGTAATGAATGGAACTAACCATTAAAAAGCAATGAAACTCAATCGCTATTAACATTTAAAGCTCGTATAACTAAATACATCACAATCCCTTGTAACGAACTGTCTGATCATTAAAATCCCGATAGCATCACACTAGTGTTAGGTGTTGGAGTGTGTCCCACCAGTGCGAGTTTTCTGAATACAATGGCGAATTGCTGCTCTTCACATTTAGAAATCTTCCCTGGCGGAATAATTTAACCGATGCTGGTAAGAAACGATACTCCAGAAAGTAACTAGGAAACCCCAGCCGTCTAACACAGAATTTTGCCTCCTCTTCATCACCTACTATCCAAAATACTAGTGAACCCTGCCCGCCCCTCCAAAGGGTTTGCGCTATTTACTCAAACCACCTAATTTTGAATATCTCCATCCCGTCCAAATTAGTGCATTGCCTCTCCAAATAAATACAACCTTAGATTTACTCAAACGCAAGATGATGCCAGATATTTTTATCTTTAAATAAACATTTCCCTCCTCATCTAGGATATCGACACGCAGACAGATGGCGCCTTTAACGCTCAACCTTTAACAGTTATGCCAAAGCACGTTTAATTTCAGCGTCTCTTACCGTCAGTTTGAGATGTTCAGGGAGCATGTCCTTTAGCTGTGCAATGCATTCATTAATCCTGTCACGCCTTTTCTTTTCTATCAGTCGGTGAGGCAGTTTATATGTTTCCTATAATTAAGAAAAGAAAGCTTATTAACTGTTACCTTTTAGCACAGATTTAAATAACAAGTGCTGTTATTTAAATCAGACACCGCTCACAGTTACAACGCACAATCAGTACTGTGCCCAAGAGTATAGCATCAGAGATAAAGCAATACAATATCGGGGTGGGTGGGGGGGGGGAGTTAAAGAGGATTGGTAACAGATAACGAGAAACAATGGCAAAGAATAAAGAAATACAATATACCTTATTATCATCGCCTTTCTTTAGCCCTCTCTTAGTCTTATAAAGAAACATATGAGAAAATTCCATTCTGTGGAGGGAAAGATAAAATAATGGAAGTTGAACTGTGATTTTTTTGTTCTTTTCAAAACCCAACAGTATACGATAAAATATATTTAACAATTAAAATTCAGAAACCTACCCTTGCGTTTCGCTGCTTTCAAAAGTTGGGATTTTCGCCATCCGAGGGGGAGGCTGTGCACTCGAGATCCTTTCCATTTCAGTAAAAATTTACTCTTGCTACTGCTGGTGCTGCTGTTCGGGGTTTCCTTCCCGATCTCTGTCTCGCTATCTGCCTTGCCGACTGATCAGTCGGAGTTTGCTGCACCACACTTGCCTTTAATGAACGTGTGGGTGTTAGAGAGCTACGTGTTAAACCCTGTGACTCCAGGCACGTCTTTGCTCTTACAGTAAAAAAAGAGCTCCAGTCACATGAGACTCACGTGTACAGGAGGCTGCACACATCTCTTGCTCTCCGTAATCTGTCTCTCCAAAACAAGAAGTGATTGGGGGTTGAGAAACGGATCAAATGTTAAAAAAAAATTAAATAGTCAGGTTAGGGAGGATTCATCAGTAACTTGACTGGAATGCCGCATACATAACATATAAAACAAATAAACTAATAACATTCGCGGTGTCAGTGGATAAGCGACCAGGAAATGAGTGATCCGCTGCCGATAAGCTGTTAATGAGTTGATCATAATTCCAGATGTCGATGTATTGGTTCGAGTTTCTGGATACTGTTGTGTGCCATCTGATTTTACTGAGGGGTGGGAGGGTGGAGGATTTGGGGTCGTGTCGCCCTCTGAAGTAACTGCCTTAGAGTCGAGAACAAGACAGGAACGGCGAGGAAAAACCTGGCATGATGTCCTACAAGAATGGGCGCATAAAGTTGCCAGAAGTGCCACCACATTTAGTGTATATGCAGCTATTAATTGCTATTGGGTATGGTCTTGATTAACACAGGGATCGCCCGTTTTGCTATCAAGTGGTGTTTTCTTTTTCTGCACCCCAGTAATTACTGGCCACGTCTTTATTTGATAGAGGTGCTGGTTAAGGGAAGTGTAAGAACGGGTGTCCGATTTGGGCTTTATAAAACCTGGCGAGGGAGTCATTGTACAATGATAGAGGCTCAGACGGCAGTCTAATTCAGTCTGACCGCAGGGTCGTGGATCTGGCAACCTGAGCGCTGCGGGAAACGTGAGAAATTATCATGAAATGTAGTCAGACAGTAAACAGGGGTCACAACAATCAGCCAGGGAGGGCCGTCTCAGGAAACACCGAGGAACAGATTCCCTCCTTCACATCGCACCTTCCGTCTGCTCGGGAGAGCCTTATTCAATTCTATTTTAGGGGATTAGCGGATTGAAACTTTGGAAACTGTTAGGTCAGAGCTGCAAACTGAAACTAGCTTTAATGAAGGGAAGCGCCAATGGTAAAGTGAGCCGGGTGTTACATAACGGCGAGCTCGGGAAGGTGAGCGTATGGAGCGAATGTTTTGAGCTGTTAGGTTTAAACATGCTCGCTGCGCAGTCTGCTCCAGTCTGACCCCGCCCCGCGGCGTGCGGGGTAACGTGAGGTCTCGCCGGCTGCTGGCGAGAGGCGCAGAGGCAGCTGTCGGCGAATCTGACCATGAGGACGCAAACGTGACAGTGGAGGCAGAACGCAGCCCCAACAGAGGACAGCCCCCGCACCACATCAATAACAGGCGGGGATTTCAGAACCTCTTCTCTCCCGAGTAAACACGCACAAAAGAAAAATCCCACGGGGGAACGAAAAGGAAGATGACTTTTAACTATTTAAATACCACACGTCGGCCGTAGCCCCCTATATGAATGTGCAACGCCTTTCCCTTGCTCGCCCTTTCTGCTCTCATGCATGTCGTGTTTACAAGGCTCATTTTCACAAGCTCTCTGCCCCTGCCACCGCTATGCGCAGTATATTTTCAGGGGAATTAATGAAAGGGGGGAAAAGTCCATCTTTAGAAACTCTCGAAAGACTCGTTGTTTCTGCTGTACTGGGGTTCCCCCGTGGGGAATTAATGGAGGGCATGGATATTTTGCATGGAAGATTGTAGTTAATGCTGTGGTTTGAGAGGTAGGCGAAACGGGGGCAAAACGCTAAAAAGCAGAGCCAGTTTTTCTCAACGTTTTACTGTATTTCGGTGTATGAGGGAATAATAGAGCAGAACCAATATATTTCACCTGTTTCCGTAATGAATAAATAATAAACCGACACATTTAACATTTCGTCTATATATTTCGTAAGTAATACTCTGGCACATTTCGTCCCCTTCCCTATTTCAGATTTCCGGGGAAAAGTGGGGAAAGGGCAATCAATCGAGAGAAGGAAAATCGGGGTAAATTCAAAATTCGGGTGGAGGTGCGAATTTCCTCAACGCCCACAGAGGCTATATAAGGACCAGTTGCTGCAAGCTTCCGGCCGCTGCAATTTCGCGCAGCAGTTACCATTAATTTTAATCACGATCCCTGCTCTGGACTGGATCCGGCTACAGCAGAGTGCGTCCGAGGTTGCCAACTCTGATTGGTCATATTCTTGGAAATTACGTCACGTGACTTGCTGTTTCCAATTGCTTCGATGCAGGCAACCGACTCTTCTCCACTCCGTTTATCGTGAATAAACTGGAGTGAATTATTTTAAATGTCTCCCCGATTTATACTTATGGAACAGTGTTTACGAAATTATTCTAAATTCCATGAGAACACTGGAGTTGTACACCCGACTCATGTGTTTTTAGCAGGAGCGCTCGGTCTGCTGGTCTGGGGAAAGTTCAGGGATCAGAATTAGTCTGCACACTGACTGTGAAAGGCGGCGTAATTTATCTCTTTCTCCCTGACCTTTTCTAAAGACCAGCAAATCTCTCCGATGAACCATCTGTCCAATGCCCTGTTAACCGTTCCTATCACGTATCAGCAGCGCCTCAAAAGCAGTGTATTTCAGATCCTATTACTAGGTAAAAATAATCCTAATTTCTCCGCCCAAATGCATGAATTGGGATGTTCCAGTTGCCGCGTCCTGGGTGCATGTCGGTGGGAACGGGTGCAATATAAACAGCAGAGCCGCTGCCTCAGACCTGTGTTAATTCCTGACCCCAGGCAATGTCTGTGCTTTGGCTTCTCCCGCATCGATGTGCCGCCGGTAGGTGAATTGCACCAGTGTATGAGAGCGGTAGAATCTGCGTAGTCTCCTCCGCGGGGAGAATATATTACAATGAGTGCAAGGGTATTACAACGGGGGTTGGGATGTTACGAATGGGGATTGTGAGTGCGTATGGACTCGATGGACCGAAACGCCGCATGGAAATATAGAGCAAAGTATTTCTGGTTCCTTATCTGTCCGCCGCTATACGTATTACACGGCTCCAAATCACGTTATTATGCCCGATTCCGTTTTCACAAGTTTAAACTCGCTGTTAGTTCTAGGTAGTGTTTTCCTCTGAAACTCAGTGGGCAGAACTTTCTGGGGGATTTCCGACACCTACAGTCGTGGCGGGGTCATTATGAAGATTGAGTTATCTCCTCAATTGGCTAGCGCAGTTGTAATCGTGCTATGAATCTTGTATCTCAGTCTCGCTGTCGACCACCCTCCCCATTCGCACAGAAGAACTTAATGCCAAACTCATTTTGTTTTTATTTGTCGCTCGGCAGAATGGGTGGAGCTAGAATTGCTCACCGAAGGCTTTCGAGCTAACGTTTGTCCAGGGATCACATTTCCCTCTCTCGTATACACAACTCAACCTTTTCAGGAACAGCTTCTTTCCCTTCACCATCAGATTTCTGAATGGACAATGAACCCACGAGCGTCACTTCATTATTTATTTCCTTTCTACACTACTTAATTAACACGTTTTTTTATATATAGTTATTGCAAAACAAGAAATTTCGCGACATATGCCAGTGATATTAAACTGGATTCACTATTTCAAGTCCTGTAGACACAACAAACGTTTGTCCGCAATGTTGAGACTACGATGCAAAAATCACTGCTGTGCTTTATTGGCGTGTAACTAACAGGAGTGTAAACAAGTGTCACGAAGTGGCGGGTCCACACGACAAACAGGTCCACAGCCTGGACTCACAGCTCGCATATAGTCACCACGTGAGTCACATTAAAATGACACACGTCAACCTATCAATAATTGGAGTTACTTGTTAACTGACTGGCATATTCCTTACCATTTAAAGAATTGCGCATTGCAAATCTCCCATTTACAGCTTTGGCGGGGAGGGGGGAAACCGATAACAGAGTTCAAAAAGACCAGCTAACAGCCATTTACACGAATCCCACTTTATATTATCCCCACTTTCTCAATAACTCCCCCCAGATTCTTCCACTTACCTGCACACTCGGGGTAAATTACTGTTGCAAATTAACCTAAGCAGATTTTTGGGGGGATGAGATTGGAGACCCCACACAACCAAAGACAAACATGCAAATTCTGCACGGACAGCTCCTGAGGTCAGAACTGAAACCCGGTCTACTAAACTGTGAGGTTGTGGCTCTACCGTGGTCTGTTTCAAAGGGCCCACTAATCATAACCTTAGGGTTAGATGTTATTGTCATCTGGGCAAAATTTCTCTCAGGTGGTTCGTTGAGCTACCGCCTGATAACTATTTTACAGCTCACGAGATCCTATCGAAGCACACGTGAATACCGTGACTGCTGGAGTGTGGCTGAGCACGAGAAACCTGCCCCCAGCAATTCACCTGATCAACGGTAGATCTATGCACATTGTTTTCCACGGATGCAGTATGCAGCGTACATAAAGCACCAGAGCAACCCAGCAATGCCGACAGAATATCTCCCAAACCAGAAGGTCAAGAGCAGATGTATCAATTTTTAAATCACATCAGAGACATTGAAGTATATTCTGACCACACACACAAAATGCTGGTGGAACGCAGCATTTCCTCCACCATCAACTCTGCTCTCAAACGCAGCTGCTCTCATCCCATCCTCACGCCACCCCACAAGGGATATGGTTCCCCTGGTCCTCACCTACCACCCCACCAGCCTCCGGGTCCAATATATTATTCTCCGTAACTTCCGCCACCTCCAACGGGAACCCACCACTAAGCACATCTTTCCCTCCCCCCTCTCTCTGCTTTCCGCAGGGATCGCTCCCTACGCGATTCCCTTGTCCATTCATCTCGTACCACCCCCGCCCCCCATCCCTCCCCACTGATCTCCCTCCTGGCACTTATCCTTGTAAGCGGAACAACTGCCACGCATGCCCTTACACTTCCTCCCTTACCACCATTCAGGGCCCCAGACAGTCCCTTCAGGTGAGGCGAAACTTCACCTGTGAGTCGGCTGGGGTGGTATCCTGCGTCCGGTGCTCCCGATGCGGCCTTCTATATATTGGCGAGACCCGACGCAGACTTGGAGACCGTTTCGCTGAACATCTACGCTCTGTCCGCCAGAGAAAGCAGAATCTCCGAGTGGCCACACATTTTAATTCCACATCCCATTCCGATTCTGACATGTCTATCCACGGCCTCCTCTACTGTAAAGATGAAGCCACACTCAGGTTGGAGGAACAATATCTTATATTCTGTCTGGGTAGCCTCCAACCTGATGGCACGAACATTGACTTACCTAACTTCCGTTAATGCCCCCCTCCCCTTCTTACCCCAGCCCTTATTTATTTATTTGTTTGTTTGTTTGTTTGTTTGTTTGTTTGTTTATTTATTCATTCATTCTCTGTCCCTCTCACAATAACTCCTTGCCTGCCCTCCATCTTCCTCTCATGCTCCCCTCCCCCTTTCTTTCTCCCTGGGCCTCCCGTCCCATGATCCTCTCCCTTCTCCAGCCTTGTATCCCTTTTGCCAATCACCTGTCCAGCTCTTAGCTCCATCCCTCCCCCTCCTGTCTTCTCCTATCATTTCGGATCTCCCCCTCCCCCTCCCACTTTCAAATCTCTTACTATCTCTTCTTTCAGTTAGTCCTGACGAAGGGTCTCGGCCTGAAACGTCGACTGTACTTCTTCCTATAGATGCTGCCTGGCCTGCTGCGTTCCACCAGCATTTTATGTGTGTTGCTTGAATTTCCAGCATCTGCAGATTTCCTCGTGTTTGAGTATATTCTGACTCCTTCATTTCTGCTGGATCTGAATCCTGGAACTTCCTACTTAATAGCAATGTGGAAGTACTAGAAAGTTGTACAGTTAGCAGACCGCAAAGTGATGCTTCCCCTCCTCTGCCTAGGGAATTAGAAGTGGACAATACACACCTATCTTACCAATGACACCAACTTCCAATGTACAGTGCATTGAAAAAGTATTCTGCCCCCACAACAATTTTCACATTTCACTGCCTAATTTTCCAAATTTAAAATATTTGAGCTGATCTACAAAATATTGTACCTCATGTCAAATCAAAAGAAGAATTCCAAAACCTGTCAACAACTTACTAAAAATTAAAAATCAAAATTGTGAGTTTGAGAGAGTATTCATCCCCTTTGTAATTACTGTGCCAGTACTATATTATATTACTATATTAATATAATACTTACCAACTCACCCAAGTTGTTGATGTGGAAAATTGTAGGATCAGCTCTTTTCAGTGAACTTGTAAGAATAAATAATCCCTCTCTCTGTAAGGTCCAGCAGTATGGTGGAGCTTTTAACAGATCAAACCAAAATAAAGACAAAGGAGCATTCAAGGCAAGTCAGCGAATTGATAATAGAGAAGCACAATTCTTGCTCCATCACAGTGTGCAAAACAAATAGAGACTTGTCCAGAAAGACTACTGGCTGTAATGGCTGCGAGAGATGGTTCAACCAAGTACTGAGCAAAGGGAAATGAATACTTTTGGAGCGCTGACATTTCAGGTTTTGAACTTTTAGTTTGTCATGCTTTACAAATTTCCCAATTTTTGGGCTCTACTGTGAACAAAGGAGCATGAAAATTCTCAGTTAAATTGATCAAAATCTCTGGTTGTAATTAATACTCATTTACGTGAACAAAGGGTTGGGGGTTGAATACTTTTACAAGGTACTGTATAGATAAATATAAATAAAAACTGATTTAGTATTGCAGCAAATGTGTTCATCTCTTTCACACTGTAAAGTCTCACAAAGATGAATGAGATGTTGACCAGATAATCTGTTTGCTCATGCGTGATGATTCACTTGAGAATTGGAGTTTCCTACACTGAAAACCTCCAGGAAGTATTGGCCTAGATTCTACGTTTCAGGGTCCTTGAAGTCAGAGTTTACCACCAAACTGCAGTTGTTACTGGTGATGTGTAATCATTTGGTAATGTAACTCTAATCTTAACAGTAGAATATTTTACTTTGTTTTACCCGATTCCTTCTACCAAAAGTCAGAAAGAAGGGGTTATTCTTTGAATATGAAATGGATTGGGATAAGACAATTTCCAACGCAGATCTGATTTATAATTCTATAAGCAATCGCATTGTAACTTAACTTTTCGGTTCTCAACTGAGGATGAGCTACAGGCATCAGCACTACCATGACTTTTGTTTTTCTTTCAGACTATCAGCACCTGAGGCATGGCTCAATCACCCTCAACACTGAGTCAGTCAGGGATTTAAGAATGTTCTAGACACCGTTAAAGTAGTGGACGTTGTCATCGGATTTCGATGGACAGAGAGAGAGAGACAGAGAGACTTGAATATAATGTATATATTGACATTCCAGCACAGTACTGAGAAAATGCTCTAGCAGGACATGTCATCCTTCTGATGAAAAAAATGACTCTTAGGTAAAGTTGAATGGCAGAATTTGATGGTTATCTTAGAAGTTAACATTTTAAGTGGTCTCTGTATGAAAACAGGGTTGAGAGCAGTTTAGGACATCCTAACATTGTGGCAGGCACTATATTCAGGCTTTTCCCTCCATCTACAGTATTTTCCTTTTAGCACAGAGCCGGGTTAGTTCCCCTTTCTCAGCATTGAGCACCTCTGTCAAATCCCTCAAAGAGATAACCACAAAATAAGTTCCAGAAAGGAGGTGGCTGACTATTGACAGAAAGGTCAGGAAGGCAGGGAAGAATGCGAAACATGAAATAAGTTAACCATTTATTTGTTTTGGTTGCTCCGTATTGACTTTATATTCTTGTCTGTCAACAGTGAACTAATAAATGGCCACTTTTTTATTTACCCGTCTAGATGTCAGATATTTAAATTATGTTTCCACAACATGACATCTTTGTAGTTTGACTGCAGATTAACCCTCTAAAGAATTACTGATTTTTCAGTAGGGGCTTCTTATTAAAGTATCCAACAGCTTTAATAAACTGAAAACTTCTACAATATTCTGTTGGTCCCTGTTTTGTTTGTCTACCATCATTCTTTCAAAAGCAGCAATTTGTGCTGGGGTCAGTTTCCACATCCAGGCAGATAAAGTAGTTTTAATAAAGTAAGCAACAGATTTGCAACTCTTCTCTTGACTGGAGTTCCCAAGGTAATAACAGATGAGAAAAGTCTATTTTGGTAACGGCATTCTTCCAGAAAGAGTCCAGGATTCGGAGACACTTCCGGACTACCCCCCCCCCCCCAGTACACCCTTGGTTCTGCTGGTGGTTAATACAAACAGAACATATTTGGACGTACATGTGACAAATAAACTTCAGTCTTGAATAATATTATGGCCTTAAATAATTTCTTCACGCTGTTTCTGGATTTGTGTGTTCTATAGTTTGAGGCTCACTCTGCCATGTCTTCAACAGCCAATATTGTAAACTCTGGAAATCTCTCCAAAAATCTCTCTGACTGCACTTTAATTAAAGTTCTTAATTCTTAACACCTTGATTAAACTTCTGTATACATTTCTTGTCATTTCTTCATGTGTCTCAGTTTTAACTTTTTTTTCTCTTGATAATACTTCTGGAAAGTGTTTGCGCTACTTTGGATAAGCTTGGGTTACATCATGTACTGAATTACTATTGCCCTATGACGTGATCACATTCATTTATCTTTGCAAGATCTCTGCTCGTACATCAACAGAATAGGATGAAAAGCCCAAGTATTTCCCTATATTTTCTCGCATAAGGAACTATTTACTGGTTTTACTTAAATTGTTTTTATTTTCAGAAGTTTATATTGTACTTTGATTTATCAGAGAAAATGATACTGCCCTTATTGTTGTAGCAAGGATAGTTTGCTGGATTTTAATATACCAATGTTCCAGAGGGAAGAGGGATTTGGAATTGCAAACTTAAGTCCTCCATGAATTAGTGTGCAGAGACCAATTACCTTAGGAATTCAGTAATTTTGTTTAAGTCATGCTGGTAATTTTATTTCCAGTACTAGATTCTCAGCTTAGAGATGGTGCCAGAGAAGAAAATGGCAGATAGAGTGATTGTGTGCTCTCAATTTTGAAATTGGTTTTTAGCTTTTTCTTTCTTATTTTGTCACAACTTTGATGCCAGTTTTATATTTTGCTGTATTTTATATTTGCTTACATGATATTAATGTTTTATGATAGCAGGACATTAAATGTATCACAAATGAATGAAGAAGTTCAAGGTATATGGGCATAGTGCAGTTAGTGGCATTGTGATAAATGATCAGATATGATCGTACTGAGTAACCGGGCAGGTACTGGGTTAAATGGTCTACTCCTGTTTCTATTTCTTAGGTCTGTTTTTGACAATATATATATATATACACAATTATTGAAACAGATTAAAATTTTATTTCAGTCTTTGGATGGTTGAAATTAAGATGCTAAAAATATGATTAGGCCAGAATAATTGACATTTTTTTCTCTCTGGCTTCTAGCTATGCTTATTTATTTATATTGTAGAAAAAAAATACTAGATTCCTATGCAAATTGAAGGCTTTTTCTGAATCAATTTTGCCTAGCTCTCAATTAGCCCACATCTTCAGCAGTTTGAACCGGGCATGACTGCACAAGCGCGTGAAGGTTGGCCTGTGAGACAGCAGAAGAGTTTAAAAAGCGAGTAGATTAACAGAGCAGGCATCGTAGGAGCAGGCAATGGAGTAGTGGGGGACAGAGTAGGAAGGCTTTGGCTCGAGAGGCTTTGGTGAGCAAAGGCTGAGGACGAGCTTGCTCCCAGTGAGGTTAGGCCGGGTAAGTTCCTTTAATTCTTTTCTTTCCTTTTTAAATCTTTTTATTAATTTTCCAAAGTTATAAACAGAATAACAATGTTGATACAGAGAGATTGGAATAATCTTATTGTTAATAAGCACATACAAAACAGATTTCAAATAATACAAGTATAATAGACTTCCAAACTCGTGATGTAATTAATCATAGAGAAAAAAGAAATAAAAAGAAAAAAATACAAAGAAAAACCCCAAAAAGAAACAAGAAAAAAGAACAAAATACTAAACCCAAAAAAGCAAACAGAACAAAACAAGGTTATACCATTATCTTAAATTGAACACATTCAATAATGTCGTCAACTCCACTCCTCTATTCATATATTTTATTAATAAGAAGGATTTGGAAAGGTCAAATTACATCATATGAAAATGTTGAATAAATGGTTTCCAAGTCTCTTCAAATTTAACCGAAGGATCACTGAGTGCGACACAGAGCGTCATAGGAAGTCATTCCTGCCTGTGGCCATCAAACTTTACAAGTCCTCCCTTGGAGGGTCAGACACCCTGAGCCAATAGGCTGGTCCTGGACTTCTTTCCTGGCATAATTTACATATTATTATTTAATTATTTAAGGTTTTATATTGCTATATTTATACTCTATTCTTGGTTGGTGCAACTGTAACGAAACCCAATTTCCCTCGGGATCAATAAAGTATGACTATGACTATGACTATGACTAAAAATGTTACTTCTAATTTTTTCTAAATTTAAGAATAATATAGTTTGGGAAAACCATTGAAATGTAGTAGGAGGATTGGTCTCCTTCCAGTTCAATAAAATGGATCTTCTGGCCATTAAAGTAACAAATGCGATCATCCGACAGGCTGAAGAGGATAAAAACCTATGTTCCATCATTGGCAAACCAAAAATTGCCGTGGTAGGATGGGGTGGTAAATCAAAACACAAAACTGTTGAGATAATATCAAAAATATCTTTCCAAAAGAGGACAGGACCAAAACATATGAGTTAAAGAAGCCACCTCAGAGTGACTTCTGTTCCACATAGGGTTTATATGGGAATAAAAACGGGCTAATTTATCTTTAGACATATGGGGCCTATGCACTACTTTAAATTGTATTAGTGTATTTTTAGCACATATAGAGGAAGATCTAACTAATTGAAAAATTTTATCCCATTTCTCTATAGTTAGGCAAAGTTGAAGTTCTCTCTCCCATTCATTTTTAATTTTATCAGATATACCTGGCTGTAATTTCATAATTATATCATAGATAGATGCTATTAATCCCTTCTGAAGAGGATTTAAACCTAAAATTTTATCGATGGTATCAGTAGGGTATGAGGTCGGGAAGGTAGGCAGCATGGTATTTAAAACATTTCTTATATGTAAATATCTAAAAAAAATGGGATCTAGGTAAATCAAATTTCTTAGATAACTGTTCAAAAGACATGAAACAGTTATCCAGAAATAAGTCACAAAAACATGTTATGCCTTTCGTTTTCTGTATCAAAAAGGCTTGGTCCATAACCGAGGATTGAAAAAAATTTGATATAATAGGGCTTGATAATATAAATTTGTTCAAACCAAAAAATTTACGAAATTGAAACCATATTCGTAATGTATGTTTAATATTAGATTAACCATTTGTTTATTCAATTTAGATAATACAAAAGGAAGTGAAGTGCCTAAAATGGAAGCCAAAGAGAACCCTTGTACAAAGTAGCCTTCAAGGTTTACCCAATATGGGCTTGGAATTATATTCCAATCTTGTGTCCAAAATATTAAATATCGAAGATTATTGCCCAGTAATAGAATCTTAGATTAGGCAGTGCTAAACCACCATCTTTCTTGGACTTATGTAAATATTTTTTATTTAATCTGGGATTTTTGTTCTGCCATATATAAGAGGAAATTTTAGAACTGATAGTATCAAAAAAGGATTTGGGAATAAAGATTGGTATCGCTTGAAATAAATATAAGAATTTATGTAAAATAATCATTTTAATAGCATTACTTCGGCCAATCAGTGATAGAGACAATGGGGACCACTTAGTAATCAGTTGTTTAACCTGACTAATTAACAGTAAGAGGTTGAACTTGAATAAATCCTTATGTCTCTTAGTAATTTTAACTCCCACATAAGTAGAATAGTCAGTAATCACTCTGAATGGAGAACATCTATAAATGGGAACCTGCATATTTAATGGAAAAAGTTCACTCTTACCTAGATTCAATTTATAACCAGAAAAACTACTAAATTCCTTTAATTACTCTAATTAACTTAGGAGTAGGTAATGGAGGCAGCAGTTAGGGCAGTCCAGTGCTCCGTTTGCAGAATGTGGGAAGTCAGGGTGAGCACTATTGTCCCTGATGACTACACCTGTAAAAGGTGCATCCAGCTGCAGCTCCTGACAAACCAAGTTAGGGAACTGGAGCTGGAGCTGGAGCTGGATGATCTTCAGATCATTCTTGAGGCAGAGGCAGAAATAAACAGGAGTTTCAGGGAGATAGTCACCCCTAAAAGTCAGGAGGCAGATAACTGGGTGACTGTCAGGAGAGGAAAGAGGAATAGACAGAAAGAACAGAACACCCCTGTGGCCATTTCCATCAACAATAAGTATACCATTTTGGACACTGTTGATGGGGACGACCTACCAGGGACAAGTTGCAGTGGTTGCGTCTCTGGCACCGAGACTGGACCCTCAGCTCAGAAAGGAAGGAGGGAAAAGAGGAGAGCAGTAGTGGTAGGGGATTTCAATAGTTAGGGGGACAGATAGGAGGTTCTGTGGGAGAGATCGAGAATCCCGGATGGTCTGTTGCCTCCCTGGTGCCAGGGTCCACGATATCTCGGATCAAGTTCTCAGTATTCTCAGGAAGGAGGGCGAGCAGCCGGATGACGTAGTCCATGTAGGGACCAATGACGTGTATAGGAAGAAGGAGGAGGTCCTGCAAAGAGAGTTTAGGGAGTTAGGTGCAAAGTTGAAGGATAGGGCCTCCAGGGTTGCTACCCATGCCACGTGCTAGTGAGGCTAGAAATAGGAAGATAATGCAGTCAAATACATGGCTAAGGAGTTGGTGCAGGAGGGAGGACTTCATGTTTCTGGACAATTGGGCCTTGTTCTAGGGAAGGTGGGACCTATTCTAACGGGACGGGTTAGACCTGAACCGGAGGGGGACTAACATCCTTGCGGGAAGGTTTGCTAGTGCTGCTCTGGGTGGTTTAAACTAGATTTGCAGGGGGAGGGGAACCAGAGTGTTAGAGCAAATAGTGAGGTGGAGGAGGATAAAGATCATGCGAGAACTGCAAGTATAGTGCCTGGAGTAAAGACAGATCTAACATATAAAGAGGCTTTGAGGAAAGAGAAGCAGAATAAAGGGTGTAAAGGTAGTAAGGTAGAAGGGCTAAAGTGCGTGTGCTTCAATGCAAGAAGCATCAGGAACAAAGCTGATGAACTGAGAGCTTGGATACATACATGGAATTATGATGTAGTGGCCATTACAGAGACTTGGCTGGCACCAGGGCAGGAATGGATTCTCAATATTCCTGGATTTCAGTGCTTTAAAAGGGATGGGGTGGGGGGAAGGGGAGGAGGGGTGGCATTACTGGTCAGGGATACTATTACAGCTACAGAAAGGGTGGGTAATGTAGCAGGATCCTCTTTTGAGTCAATATGGGTGGAAGTCAGGAACAGGAAGGGAGCAGATACTCTACTGGGGGTATTCTATAGGCCCCCTGGTAGCAGTAGACATACTGAAGAGCAGATTGGGAGGCAGATTTTGGAAAGGTGCAAAAATAACAGGGTTGTTGTCATGGGTGACTTTAAATTCCCTAATATTGATTGGCACCTGATTATTTCCAATGGTTTAGACGGGGCAGAGTTTGTTAAGTGTGTCCAGGATGGATTCCTGTCACAATATGTTGACAGGCCGACTAGGGGGAATGCCATACTAGATCTAGTATTAGGTAACGAACTTTGTCAGGTCACAGATCTCTCAGTGGGTGAGCATCTGGGGGACAGTGACCACTGCTCCCTGGCCTTTAACATTATCATGGAAAAGGATAGAATCAGATAGGACAGGAAAATTTTTGATTGGGGAAGGACAAATTATGAGGCTATAAGGCTAGAACTTGCGGGTGTGAATTGGGATGATATTTTTGCAGGGAAATGTACCATGGACATGTGGTCGATGTTTAGGGATCTCTTGCAGGATGTTAGAGATAAATTTGTCCCGGTGAGGAAGATAAAGAATGGTAGGGTGAAGGAACCATGGGTGACTAGTGAGGTGGAAAATCTAGTCAGGTGGAAGAAGGCAGCATACATGAGGTTTAGGAAGCAAGGATCAGATGGATCTATTGAGGAATATAGGGAAGCAAGAAAGGAGCTTAAGAAGGGGCTGAGGAGACCAAGAAGGGGGCATGAGAAGGCCTTGGCAAGTAGGGTAAAGGAAAACCCCAAGGCATTCTTCAATTATGTGAAGAACAAAATGATGTCAGGAGTGAAGGTAGGACCGATTAGAGATAAAGGTGGGAAGATGTGCCTGGAGGCTGTGGAAGTGAGCGAGATCCTCAATGAATACTTCTCTTTGGTATTCACCAATGAGAGGGAACTTGATGATGGTGAGGACAATACGAGTGAGGTTGATGTTCTGGAGCATGTTGATATTAAAGGAGAGGAGGTGTTGGAGTTGTTAAAATACATGAGGACGGATAAGTCCCCGGGGCCTGACAGAATATTCCCCAGGCTGCTCCACAAGGTGAGGGAGGAGATTGCTGAGCCTCTGGCTAGGATCTTCATGTCCTCATTGTCCATGGGAATGGTACCGGGGGATTGGAGGGAGGTGAATGTTGTCCCCCTGTTCAAAAAAGGTAGTAGGGATAGTCCGGGTAATTATAGACCAGCGAACCTTACATCTGTGGTGGGAAAGCTGTTGGAAAAGATTCTTAGAGATAGGATCTATGGGCATTTAGAGAATGATGGTCTGATCAGGGACAGTCAGCATGGCTTTGTGAAGGGCAGGTCGTGTCTAACAAGCCTGATAGAGTTCTTTGAGGAGGTGACCAGGCTTATAGATGAGGGTAGTGCAGTGGATGTGATCTACATGGATTTTAGTAAGGCATTTGACAAGGTTCCACGCGGTAGGCTTATTCAGAAAGTCAGAAGGCATGGGATCCAGGGAAGTTTGGCCAGGTGGATTCAGAGTTGGCTTGACTGCAGAAGGCAGAGGGTGGTGGTGGAGGGAGTACATTCAGATTGGAGGATTGTGACTAGTAGTGTCCCACAAGGATCGGTTCTGGGACCTCTGCTTTTCGTGATTTTTATTAACGATCTGGATGTGGGTGTAGAAGAGTGGGTTGGCAAGTTTGCAGATGACACAAAGGTTGGTGGTGTTGTGGATAGTGTAGAGGATTGTCGAAGATTGCAGAGAAACATTGATAGAATGCAGAAGTGGGCTGAGAAGTGGCAGATGGAGTTCAACCAGGGGAAGTGTGAGGTGGTACACTTTGTACTCTGCCTTGGAGTTTGTCCTTTCAAAGTAAATGGCAGGATACTTGGTAGTGTGGAGGAGCAGAGGGATCTGGGGGTACATGTCCATAGATCCCTGAAAGTTGCCTCACGGGTAGATAGGGTAGTTAAGAAAGCTTATGGGGTGTTAGCATTCATAAGTCGAAGGGTAGAGTTTAAGAGTCGCAGGGTAATGATGCAGCTCTGTAAAACTCTGGTTAGGCCACACTTGGAGTATTGTGTCCAGTTCTGGTCGCCTCACTATAGGAAAGATGTGGAAGCATTGGAAAGGGTACAGAGGAGGTTTACCAGGATGCTGCCTGGTTTAGAGAGTATGCATTATGATCAGAGATTAAGGGAGCTAGGGCTTTACTCTTTGGAGAGAAGGAGGATGAGAGGAGACATGATAGAGGTATACAAGATATTAAGAGGAATAGATAGAGTGGACAGCCAGCGCCTCTTCCCTAGGGCACCATTGCTCGGTACAAGAGGACATGGCTTTAAGGTAAGGGGTGGGAAGTTCAAGGGGGATATTAGAGGAAGGTTTTTTACTCAGAGAGTGGTTGGTGCGTGGAATGCACTGCCTGAGTCAGTGGTGGAGGCAGATGCAGTAGTGAAATTTAAGAGACTACTAGACAGGTATATGGAGAAATTTAAGGTGGGGGGTTATATGGGAGGCAGGGTTTAAGGGTTGGCACAACATTGTGGACCGAAGGGCTTGTACTGTGCTGTACTATTCTATGTTCTATCTTTCCTTAACAGATCCAGACAAAAAAATTGAACCTTCTGCCAACAACATAATTCAAAAGTTCAAAGTTCAGAGTAAATTTACTATCCAAGTACATATATGTCACCATATACAACACTGAGATTTGTTTACTTGTGGCCATACACAGTAAATGCAAGAAACACAATAGAATCAATGAGAGCCAAATTCAATGTGGCAGACAATCAATGTGCTAAAGGCAACAAAATGTGCAAATATAAAAGAAAATAATATTGAGCAAATAAATAATAAACGTCAAGAACATGAGATGAAGAGTGTTTGAAAGTGAGCCCATAGATTGTGGGAACAGTGCAATGATGGGATGAATGAACTTATCTCCTCTAGTTCAAGAGTCTGATGGTTGAGGAGTAATAATTGTTCCTGAACCTGGTGGTTGAGTCCTGAAGCTCCTGTACCTTCTTCCTGATGGCAACATCAAGAAGAGAGTATGGCAGGATGCTGGAGATCCTTGATGATGGATGCTGCTTTCCTGCCACAGCCCTCCATGTAGATGTGCTCAGTGGTGGTGATGGCTTTACCCTTGGTGGACTTAGCTGTATCTAATACTTCTTGTAGGCTTTTCCGTACAAGGGCATTGGTGTTTCCATACCAGGTTGTAATGAAACCAGTCAATATACTCTCCACGTTTGTCAAAGTTTTAGATGACATACCAAATTTTGCAAACTCTATGAAACTATAGGCTATGTTGTGCTGTCTTCATTATGGCATTTATGTGCTGGACCGGGATAGATCCTGTGAAATGATGATACCGAGGAATTTAACGTTGCTGACCCTCTCCACCCCTGATCTGCTGATAATGACTGGCTCATGGAGTTCCAATTTCCTCCTCCTGAAGCCAATAAGCATCTCCTTGGTCTCGCTGACACTGAGTGAGAGGTTGTTGTTGTGGCACCAAACTGCCAGATTTAATTCTCCCTTCTATGGGCTAATTCATCACTACCTTATATTCGGCCAATGACAGTGGTGTCGTTAGTAAACATAAATATTGGCATTGCAGCTACGTTTAGCCTTACAGTCATAAGTAGAAAGTGAAACAAGCAGGGCACGGAGCACACAGCCTTGTGGTGCACCTGTGCTGATGGAGACTGTGGTGGGGATATTTTTGCTAATCTGAACAGTTTGGGGTCTGCAAGTGAGGAAATTGAGGATGCAATTGCACAAGGAGGCATTGAGGCCGTAGTCTTGGAACCTATTGATTACTCTTGAGGGGATAATAGTGTTGAATGCCGAGCTGTAGTTGATAAAGTGCATCCTGATGTATGCATCTTTACTGTCCAGATGTTCCAGGATTGAGTGTAAAGCCAATGAAATGGCATCTGCTGTGGACCTGCTGTTGTAAGTAAACCAGAGTGGATCCAAGTTACTTCTCAGGCTGGAGTTTATATGTTTCATGACCAACCTCTCAAAGCACTTCATCACAGTGGGTGTAAGTGCTACTGGACAATGGTTATTGAAGCAGGCTCTTCTTAGGCACCAGTATCATTGAAGCCTGCTTGAAGCAGGTGGGTACCTCAGACTGCCGAGTCGAGAGGTTAGGGATCTCAGTGAACACTCCAGCCAGCTGATCAGCACAGGTCTTCAGTACTTGGCTAAGTACCCCACCTGGGCCGATAACTTTCTATGGGTTCACCCTCCCGAAGGATGCTTTCACGTCAGCCTCAGAGGCTGAAATTACAGGGTCATCAGGGGCTGTGGGAGTTTGCGAAGGTTCCTCCATGCTTTGATGGTCAAAGCGAGCATAGAAGGCTTTGAGCTCACCTGGGAGCAAAGCTTTGTTGTCACCTATGTTACTTGGGTTTCACTTTGTAAGAGGCAACAGCATTGAAGCCTGCCACAGCTGTCGAGCATCCTCCAGTGATACTAAGTTTGGTCTGGAATTGCCACTTCGCATGTTGAGATGGCTTTCTGTTGCTTGTACTTGGACTTCATGTATCTTTCTTGATTGCCAAATTTGAATGCACCTGATCTGGTCCTCTGCGGGTTGCAGATCTCATGGTTCATTCAGGGCTTCTGGTTGGAGAAGACCCTGAATGATTTTGTGGGGACACACTCGTCTACAACTGTTCTCATGAAATCCGTGACAACAGTTGTGCATTCATTCAGATCCTCTGACGAGTCCTTAAGAACACAGCTCAGTCCACTGATTAGAAGTAATCCTGTAGCCATTCGTCTGCCTCCCATGACCACCTCTTTGTTGTCCTTATCTGTGGAGCCTTGTTCTTTAACCTCTGCCTGTATGCAGGTAGGAGCTGGGCAGCCAGGTGATCAGAGTTCCCAAAATGCAGGCTAGGCATGGAATGATAGGCATTCCTAATCGTAGTATAGCAGTGGCTGAATATGTTGTTACCCCTGGTGCTGCTGATGATAATGGGCACATATTTCTTCAAACAAGCTTGACTGAAGTCCCCAACTATGATTTGAAATACAAACCCTATTTCCAGAAAAGTTGGGATATTTTCCAAAATGCAATAAAAACAAAAATCAGTGATATGTTAATTCACGTGAACCTTTATTTAACTGACAAAAGTACAAAGAAAAGATTTTCAATCATTTTACTGACCAACTTAATTGTATTTTGTAAACATACACAAATTTAGAATTTAATGGCTGCAACACACTCTACAAAAGTTGGGACAGAGGCTTGTTTACCACTGTGTTACATCACCTTTCCTTTTAATAACACTTTTTAATCATTTTGGAACTGAGGATACTAATTGCAGTCGATTTGCAATTGGAAATTTTGTCTATTCTTGCTTGATATAAGACTTCAGCTGCTCAACAGTCCGTGGTCTCTGTTGTCTGATTCTCCTCTTCATGATGCGCCATATATTTTCAATAGGAGATAGATCTGGACTGGCAGCAGGCCAGTCAAGCACACACACTCTGTGTCTACAAAGCCACACTGTTGTAGCCCGTGCAGAATGTGGTCTGGCATTGTCCTGCTGAAATAAGCATGGACGTCCCGGGAAGAGACGTCACCTTGATGGCAACATATGTCTCTCTAAAATCCTAATATACGCTTCAGAGTTGATGGTACCTTCACATACATGCAACTCACCTATGCTGTGGGCACTGATGTACCCCCATACCATCACAGATGCTGGCTTTTACACCTTTCGCTGATAACAATCTGGATGGTCGTTTTCATCTTTGGCACGGAGAACTTGACGCCCGTTTTTTCTGAAAACTAGCTGAAATATGGACTCATCTGACCACAGCACATGGTTCCACAGTCTTTCGATCCATCTGAGATGAACTCAGGCCCAGAGAACTTGCCGGCGTTTCTGCATAGAGTTGATGTATGGCTTCCTCCTTGCGTGATACAGTTTCAAGTTGCATTTCTGGATGCAGTGACGGACTGCGTTGAGTGACAATGGTTTTCCGAAGTACTCCCGAGCCCAGGTAGCTATAATTGTCACAGTAGCATGACGGTTTCTTAGGCAGTGCCACCTGAGGGCTCGAAGATCACGCGCATTCAGCAGTGGTTTCCGACCTTGCCCTTTACGCACTGAGATGTCTCTGAATTCTCTGAATCTTTTCACAGTATTATGTACTGTAGATGTTGAAAGACCTAAATTCTCTGCAATCTTGCGTTGAGAAATGTTCCTTTTGAACTAACAATTCTCTCACGAATTTTGGCACAAAGGGGTGAGCAATGACCCATCCTTGCTTGCAAAGACTGAGCCTTTGATGGACACTACTTTTATACCCAGTCATGATACCTCACCTGCTACCAATTAGCCTGCTTAATGTGGAGTCTTCCAAACTGGTGTTACTTGAATATTCTGTGCACTTTTCAATCTTATTTTAACTCTGTCCCAACTTTTGTTGAGTGTGTTGCAGCCATCAAATTCTAAATTTGTGTATATTTACAAAATACAATTAGGTTGGTCAGTAAAACTATTGAAAATCTTTTCTTTGTACTTTTGTCAGTTAAATAAAGGTTCACGTGAATTAACATATCACAGATTTTTGTTTTTATTGCATTTTGGAAAATATCCCAACTTTTCTGGAAATGGGGTTTGTATGTTGGGGTGGGCCATTTCTTGTTTGGTGATGACAGCATTCAATATCTTGAGTGCCTGATTAATGCTGGCTTTTGGTGGTATGCAAACTGTGGTCAGTACCATGGAGGAGGCATTGTCTGCTTCGCTGTCTTCCACATTAACACAGTAACTATACTTCAAAAGAACTTATTTGGCTTTGCAGTAGCTTGAGAGATCAAAATTGCAAAAGGTGCCATATCCTTACAAGTCTTTTTTATCCTACATATCAATGCCAAACAAGAACTTTAAGTCAACTGTTTGCATTAAAAATGTTTAAAGAAAAAGGAAGGAGACATCATGAGTTATTAAATTCTTTTTGTTTTACCACCAGGCAGAGTGGACAAATCACAAATGTGCTTAATACATGCTGAGAATTCAGTTCCACTTCAGTACAAAGAGAAGTCTTCCAGAAATCCATTGTGGAACTCCAATCCAAATTCTATAGACTCCTATAAACTTGTAAAGGAGAAAGAGTTGTGCCAGCTGGATGTAACTATTCAATTTAGTCATCTCATTTCCCAACTCCACCCCAACTCTGAATTCATTTTCTAAACCCGAATGCATTTCTAAATTTCTTACAGATTTTAATTCATCCACATCTCAGTAGTGCATTTGGATCTCAATAATCTGAAGAAATTTTTCCTCATTAACCCCCTCATTCTTTTCCTGCTTATTTTAAAACTATGACCTCAGGTGTCAAAGTGTTGGAGGAAATTGTTTTTCCTAATGTTAACATAGTCTCTAATAAATGTGAATAAGGTA
The DNA here is from genome assembly GCF_030028105.1 of Mobula birostris. NCBI lineage: Eukaryota > Metazoa > Chordata > Chondrichthyes > Myliobatiformes > Myliobatidae > Mobula > Mobula birostris. The sequence goes on from NC_092385.1 coordinate 51,690,110, forward strand.
CCTTGATCAACCCTAACTTCCAAGTGGCCACTAAAAATTATGGAGGAGGAGTCTATTCAATGGGCTGAATTCTGCTCTTATGGCCTTACAAACATTACTACTTCTTCTTCACACGGCATCAATGCAATAACCCATCTCTGTACCTTCTTCATGTCTTTGATATTTGTCTTAAAACTCATCCCAAAGTCATGTACGTTGGGAAATTAACTGGTCATTTTAAGTTGCCTCGTGTGTACGCGAGTGGTAAAATGGTGGGAATATAGGGAAAATAAAATGGAATTAGTATAATGGGTGTTTGATGGTTGTTGTGGACTCATTGAATCAAAGTGTTTATTTCTGTGCTGTTTAATTAAAATATGCTGCCCAGAATGAATAGTTTGCATTTGAGCGTTTACATGTATTCATTTTTTTGTGTTCAGTGTCCCATACACAGTAGTTCATGTTCTTCCTTATCCATTTTACCAAAACAGAATATCTCAACCAACTGTATTAAAAATAGTAACTTAGAAAGCGTTCCATGTTCAACATATTCCCCTTGGGAGATGAAGTTACATGTCAAAAGGCACTCTTCGAAATTCTGCTGTGGAGTGGAGGTAGATTTCTCCATGCAGAAAGGTGGTCAAAGTTTGGAAACACATTTCCACAAATGGGAACTGATGTGAAGTCAATTGTTATTTTAAAAATCAGAGATTGAAAAATGTTTATTTCCATAAACAGGAGTAAGCCATCTGGATCTGCACCATCATTCACATCAGATCCATTTTACCTCTAGATCTCCATAACCTATCATCTTGTTTGGGACAGTAAGACTTTTATTGATATCATATTGGAGCAGCCAAATACATTCAGACATCAAAGGTTTACAATACCCGTAGGTAAAGAAATCACTTCATAACCCAATTTTATGTACAAATAGTTAAAGTATTTGGATTGTTGTTAATGAAAGGAAATGAACAAGGGCAGGCATGTGAAATAATGTTAGAGAATAGATATGAACTGTGGAACAAGTTGAGGGCAAAATTACTTTGATACCAAAATAAACTAGCAAGTGAAGTCACACACCAAAGCAGCATTATATATTTATTAAATAGCTTTTCTTATGCATTGAACAACTGTCATATCACACTCAGTTTGTATAATATTAGTGCTTTGTGTATAGTTTCAGTCATTAACACTACTGTCTTGGTCACTGATTTGTCTGCCATCTGTAAACTGAGGTACTTATACAAAACTAAACTAAGGCAGCAAATATACAAAAAGTTTTCCATTCATCCTTTTTTCAGCTTCAATGAAAATAAACAAGTGGATATTCATTTAGCAAAAGACAAGGAGGCTCCTCACAGGTGGTACACTTCAGTGTTCATCTACAAATGCAAAGTTATAATGAGTATTTTGCATATTCATTAATTATATTGCACATCAACTTACAAAAATAAGACAATTAAATACTGGGTCCACAGTTATTTTTTCTGTACATACAAAAACCTCTGCCCTACTCATTTATCCCAACAGTCAGTTCCTCAAATGTGCTTTATTTTACTTTACAGCTACAAGTGGAGCAAGCAGGGGATAATCAGCACCCTCCCCTTTCAAACTCCCCAGCCCTACAGTTAAGGTGGGGTTGTCCCTTGAAACTGCCCAAGGTTGCAACAATGGGCCTTTGGAGTAAACTTGGCCCCCTCCCCAGAACGAGAAGACGGCTCTGTCACTGCCCACAATCCTGCTACTTACAAGGGAGACTTTAAAGAACACCTATGATTCCATCTTTGGCTGCAATAGATGCAGAATATCCCAATGAGTGTGACAGGAAATAGTTCCTTAGGAATCTAGGTAACAGTAGCACGAGACTAAAAAGTGTCTTTTTTTATTCCTATGGTGCACACAAGTAAACATTTTGAAATCTTATACTGGTTCAGTAGTTGGGTGACAGGTCCTGAGCCAAGCTATTTCAATCCAAAATGGCGACATCTCCTTCAGGCTGGCTGCTGTGGGTTAATGTTCATGTGCGGAGGATGCCCGAGGAGACCAATCCGTTGCTTTTGCTTCCTTTGTTCAGTCATCTGGAAAAAAAACAGACACAAGTCATAAGTTCCATTAGAGCTCTTGAGTAATTTATTTTCTCAGAAACACAGCGTATTAAAGCCACTCAGAGGGATTGAGTCAGAAGATTTCATAATATTTCAGAAGCTCAGGGTAGTATATGTGACATACACATACTTAGATAATAAATTTACTTTGAACTTCAATTTTATGTTGGCAGATCAACCTCCTGACATTACTTGTATTCGGGCAGCTTCAACAGATCACTGAGTCTGGAGAGAGACTTTGAAGTCTTGCAGGATTCATATTATAGCAGTGCGAATAAAGAGGCAAATGTACAAATTAGCCTGGCAAACTATTATACATTTTTAAAAGATAGCATTGCAAACTGCTGTTCAATTAGAATGCATCGCCCATAAACAATTTACATTTCTGGAGCAGTTCTGCAGGTTTATGCATTTCCTGAACCATTACAGGAGAGGAGCTACAGCTGTTCCTGAGTGACTGTCTGTTCACGGGTACAACTCTTAAATAACTTGTGCACCACATCCAAATTAATGGGCAGGCAAGGAAAGGAAGTTGATGCTATAAAGTGCGATATAGTCTTCCTTAGTATCACCTATTCATACTTTATCTACAAAGTGGGTTGCTTGATCCCTTGTGAAAGGAATAAGGTGCCTTGTTGGAGCTGGGAGGGATGTGGCTGGGGTTCTGCCAATCAGTATGAAGAAAGAGAAGAAAATGAGATGAACACAAATTGAGCACGAGGAGACAGAAGTAACCGAAAGCATGTGGAGATTGGAATCAGTGAATTAAGTTTTTAGTTGTGATAACTAACCCCTAATTCTCTCTTATTTGTTCAATATTCATTTTCACATCACTGGAAAGGTTTGAGGAACATTTTGACCCTTTGTTTTGGAATCTTACTCTAATTTGCTAATTCATGTTAGTTGTTCGTCCATCGTCATCTTCGATGAAGACCTCGACACCATTATTATGATGGTGTCGAGATTAGCGGGTGCTTTGGACTTAAGTGAGGGAGAGTTGCGCAGTGTCAGCCTCACTCTCTCTTCCCAATTCCCATCTGGATCCAGTGGAAAGACAAGAGTCGAGAGGGCTGGAGATGGGACTAGGCTCAGTGGATGACCAGGACATCTTCTGTGTCTTGTCCTACTCTACACATTCCACAATGCTTGCAGAGACCACCTTCTTGACCATTGGACCTTCCACTGGTCTCGTCCGTTCAATCTGCCAGAGTCTGTCTTCACATGCTGGGATAGACAACTCCCTATCTCACCGAGGGTTTGAGACCCATTAGCTACCCTCACCTAGTTTAGCCGGCTTGTAGAAGCCGTTGCCCGGGATGTGGCTGCTGTCACATGCAAATAGCTACGGGGAGCCACAGGTGACGGCTGAGCACCAGGTGGGGACCAAAAGTGGACTAACTGCCTTGAAAAGGACGCGACATGTTCCCCCACCAGAGGTGCTACCCCTCCCTGGCACCCCTAACACCTGAATGCTACCTGAAATCCCAGTTTCTAATAACGAGGATTTGCTGCATGCATCATCCTGAATAACTGTATAAATAAAAAAAATATTTTCCCATATTTCCTGCATAGAAAGGATTTTGTGCAATAAATAAACTCTGAATTAGTCTCTGGAATAGTGACCAGATGTCCACCCTACATATTAAACAATGTACATTTCCTAGTGTGGAGATATTGAAGATATAAATGAAATTGAGGGAATTGATACAGATAAATATTGCTCCTGGTGAAGCAATCAGAACAAGGGACATAAAATGAGACCAGTCAGCCAGGACAAAACTTAAACGGAAAGACCCGAATTTAACAAACACATTTCACATCCCTTTCAGATGCTCCAAAGTAACTTCCAGCCAATGGGCAACATTTGAAGTTGTACCTCAAAATTAATATGATACATGTTGCAGATAATTATTTGGCCAGGCTCCAAAAGTAGCAGTGTAATAAAAACGCAAATAATCTGCTTTATAATTGTTTACTGAGAATTTAATATTGGCAAGTCACAGGGTCAAATCACAGAAAACTCTGAAATAGTGGTATATGATTTTGGATCCAAGGCAGATCTCAAGTGAATGATAGCATCTATGGCAGTGGAGCGTTCCTTCTGTCCTCACGGTTCAAGTCACTGGAATGTGACTGGGAGCCGTCCAATATGCAGCAAGGAGTACTGACATACAAGCACGAATGTACAGAAGGACTTTTCCCATGCACAGAAATGGGAAATGTCCTGGAGACACAGAAGACTAGAGGTCCTGGAATCTGGAGCAACATACAAAATGCTGGAAGAAATCTTGTGGTCAGGCAGCATCTTGGGAGAGAAATGCCAGTCAAGATGAAGGCTCTCGACCTGAAATGACAACTGTCCATTGCCCTCGACAGGTATTGTCTGACATTCTGAGTTTCACCAATATTTGTTTATTGCTTGGTAAATGCCCCAGGTGGACAGAGTTTTGTTGGACAAGGATCTGGAGGTACAGAGGTAGGCAAATAGAATGGAAGAGATCATCCAGGATGAAAAAGAATGGTGCAATAGGTCAGAAGACAAAAGGTTAACTCCTCTTCCAAGATGGGACCACTGACAATGCATGTAAGCAATATGGCAATGATGAGCCCTCCCACACCATACAACAAAGCAGAAGCAACTTGCAAGAATGGCTCCTTCCCACGGAAGACCTGCAAATGAGCAAACAGCAACTGTGTATGTATCTCAGGCAATTAAATTTGTTTAATCTTTTGGTGAAAATAGACTCGACTGCAGGGGTGGAGTGCACAAACATGCTTGTTTCAAACTAAGTTTTTTGCTGCTACAGGCATCTCAAGGCCCATGTTATCATACAACTTTCATCCTCTTGTTTGCAGTGCATTTTCCAAGCAATAGGTCCTCTGCTCATCAGGCTTCTTCTAAAACAAGACCTACACCTATAGACTTTGTTTTGGCCAAGTTCAATAGGGGCATGCAAAAATTTTGAGTTGTGTTCAGATTAGGAGTGCTGCAGCAAGGGAAAACAGAATTATGAATTCCTACTACACAGAAAAAGGCCCTTTGGACCACAAAGTCCATGCCATCATTTTGGCCATCTACCATTTGCTCGCATTAGGTCTGCATCAGACATAAGATACAGCAGTCTGAAAGCACATACCACCAGGCTGAAGGGCAGCCTTAATCCCACTGTTAGAAGACTACTGGATGTTCTCCTAGTACAATAAGATGAACTCTTGACCACATAATCTACCTTATAATGACCTTGCACCTTCTTGTCTACCTGCACTTTCCCTGTAATGGTAACACTTTATTCTGCTCTTTTAGAATGAAATTATCTGTATGGGCAGTATGCAAGATTCTTACTGCTCCTTAGTATATGTGACCATATTGCCAATCCCTCTATACCTCACCTATTCAAATGCCTATCTGCTGTAAATGTTTCTTAATCATTGTGATTCTATGCAATTCCACTGCTTCTGGTAGCAAGTTCCAGATATCAACCACCATGTCAAATAAAAACTTAACCCATAAATCAATAAAACTCCTTCCTCTCACTTTAAATCTATATTCTACCAAAACCATTGTTTACCCTGTCTCTGCCATTCAAAATGTTACACATGCCTTTTAAGTCACCTCACCACCTCCATCGCTCCAGTAGAAACGAGCCCAGCTAATCCAATCTCTTCCCGTAAATAAAAACCTCTGGTCCAGACAATGTCCCCGTGAATCTCCTCTTAATTGCAATCACATCCTTTCTATTCCTAATTTCTCCACACTCCACTTTCCTCCTTACCTATGTTTCTGAAACAAAATATTTCTTTTGGGGTGGGGTAAAGATTGGGGGGCAGGGCAGGAGAACATGTTGGGCTTATCAAAGATCATTCATGGAAGACAAAAAAACCCAGAGTGCTATTCCAAAACTACTTGAAAGAACACTTGCTAGGCTTCCTTTCTAGATTGAGACTGAAGTATTGGAAGTGTTTTATTTCACAATTCAAGGTGAAAGCTGCTTACAGCATTATTTCTAAACCATGGTGAAGTTGATTCAACAACTCAAGAGGAACTCTGTTTCCTTCAGTAAGATCTACTACAGGAAGCTGGATAACATGGCATGCCTTTGAAACAGTTCTTAACTTTTCGTGGACTTTTGCTAGCGGCCCCGAAATTTCTGACCATTTCCAGAGTTCGAGACAAGGTGCAGGAGGTTCGGTCCGAAAGTGGAATTTGGAAATTTTGCAATGCCAACAACTGCCTAATGGGGCTGTCATCCATACAAACACCTTTGGGATACTCGTATCAGAATAGTTAATATCAGGTGGAAGCCAGTTTGTAGAAATGGCTTGTAATATTATCCAATGTATTGAAACCAAAAGACTTAATTTTAAGATGATATTCAGAAACCAAAAATACCTATTCATGCAATGATTCTCATGATTTCAGTATATTCCAATGCTCTTTATGGATATTTTATTTTTAAATAGCTTCTGGATGATCACTCCTTAAGTATTTGACCAAATCCTGCAAACTTCGAGGAAGCGATTCACTGTCAATTCTTTGCTTTTATAGGGAGTTGCGGAATATATGATGCTGGGCAAGCAGTATTTGTATGGGTTCTAAAACATCAGAGAGCATACTGAGTCTGGGAATGCTCAGAGAATGGTTAGTTCATCACAATAATTACTGATATCTGGCTGTTTGTAATGACATTTGCCATATCTATGGTCAGACAATGAAGGTGACCTTGTTTGAAACCAAA